>NC_084790.1:46543464-47248464 GCF_028858725.1 Colius striatus | reverse complement strand
CTAAAATGAAAATAAATTCTTTCTAAGAATGCATTCAACATTGAGTGAAAAGACATTCATTGACTTCTTAAATAGCGGTTTGAAAGGCTCTTTCAACAGCCACACTTTCTTCTTTTGAAATGAACATTTTCAAGTTTTCAAAACCATTTATAATCATTTTGGTATGTTACATTTTTTTCTGTCATTGCAGTGTGTTTAATGTGATAATTAGAACTACTGGCAAGTATAGGGGAATTTTATAAGGATATTAAATCACTCTAACACAGCTCTAGGTCCTGATGGATTTAGTAATGACTTCTAATATGAGATTCCAGACAAATCAAATGATTAAAGCTTGATCCAGTAAAAAAAAAAAAAAGATAATTATAAAAAGGCTAAAGAAGCCTTGAAAAAGATAATATGTACATGTCTCAACTCCGTGTCATGATAATTTCTTGAATGAAAAATTTACCCAAAGCACATAAGCTATTTTTCAGTTCAGCTGTTATGTTTGGATTTAGGGAGTTAATAATAAGTTCTGTTATCCCTATGGCATTTTATTTTGACTTCAGAAGGGTCAAAGTCATAATTATTTTCCATAGGGAAATTATCCTGCTATTAACCTACCATTATATTTTATCTAGCAGACTTAATGCAAACACACTGTAGCATAATTCATTTAATGAATAAAAATTTAAAGTAAGACAAGTAATGTAAAGTAATGCTTTAAGTTATTTTTCTAATATGCAGAAAACTGAGGTCAGAAAGTTTACTGGGGACCAGGGACTGTCTGCCCTTCACTGACTGCCTGTGGGAAGCTGATACCTTGGGAAGATGTCATCATGAGCTCAATCTGTCCAGCTGTGACACTGCACCTCTGTCTCCTGTGAGAAGTCTCCCTGCACACTTGAGGAGGGGAGATACAAAAGCAGGTATGGCTGCGGTGACAGGCATGGCTGTTTGTTTGTAATAACATAAACTACTAAAGGCTCAAAGGAATGTTTATGTCTGTAAAAAGACCCTACCAAATAAACAAACCAAAACACTCTCAATGAATAATGAATATTTTTATCTACAAAATAATTGTTTCTAGTGGAACAGCAGATTTTTAGGTAACTTTTTCTTAACAGTCAAGATATTTATCTGGATTTGTAGTTGTATAAATACACTAAAATATATAAAAATACCATTTCTCTAATTTTAAATACTTAATTTTGATTTGATAAACTATATTCTCTATATAAATGAGTCAGTGTGACATTTAAAACCCATCAATATAATTAATTGATCTAAACATGTACTAAAGTTGTAGTTTGTCTTTCTGTTATATGGGGAATATGTATATTTCAATATTAACATATATTTTGGGACAACATTCAGTTCTTAATACTGTAAAATGTATATGTTAGACCAGCAATTTTTAAGTATGCAATGTCATATCACATTAATAAATAGTATGACTTGAAAACACAAATCTCAAATTATGACTTACTCTGCTGCAGAACTCAAATTGACTAAGGAGTTTTTTTCAAAAAAAGGAAAACTAAAAAAGAAAGGTTAAAGTGCCTAAATCCAAGAAAGGACTAGAAGGCAGACACCCATCTGGAAACAAGCGTGCCTTTCTTTTGCTGTTTGTCAGGTCTCAAGGCCTCAGAGAAGAACAGGATTTATTCTCTGCATTTCTAAATAGCTCCATCTAAGCTGAGTGTTAGGTTCAGGGTCTCAGTTTTCCAACTATCCAGTCTGTGAACCTGGATGATTACACTCTAGCATCTTTTAGGACCTACTGCTCCAGATTCCTTCCAGCAGAAACCATGTCATGTTTCTGGGGCATGAGGAAACAAGAGTGTACACAGTGATGTCACCCAAACATACAGCTGGGACAGAGCCAGGACATATACCTGAGCCTGGGAACTGCTATCAGCTCCCACAGTAGCCTCAATATCACTATTACACTGAGGGACTGCCATGCGCTTAGCCACTATTTCCATGCACTGTGTTAGAGAGATAGGAGATACACTTGCATGGTCACTGAAGAAAGTGGACAGTTCTACTTTCCTGCAATATTAAATTCTCTAGGAAAAATATAGAAACTGTATTTTTTTGCATATAATACGTACAATGACTACACAAATGTATGCATATATGTCATAAACCTTTATAAAACTTGCAAACTTACTTCATTTATTTCTTACTGGGCTCTATGGACTTCTCAGGGTTGCAAAGCAGGGAGTGAGTGAAACAGTAATTTCTGATACCCTAGAAAAACAGTTCAAGGATTAGATGTGATGCTCCTCGTAAACTGGAAAGATACCTGGAGTTTAAGCACTATTTTGTATCATCTGTGTCTGTTCAGGCCATTCGGGTACAAATTTGTAGAGACAGAATGCCTGTAGCCAGACCGTACTTCAGGTTGGGTCTCTCCTATCTATTTTACTCATGTTTAAAAAAACCTATTTTGGTATTGTTTCCACGGAAGGAAACCAAACAGGTGTCAGAAGTGTTGTATATACATATGCCTTTGTATAAGGAATTTCAGTGTTAGGAATAGAAACAATCTGATTTGCATTTGTACAAGAAAGTAGCTGCAGATATAGCACAGCAGTCAATAAAAGGAAAAGAGACGGAACAAGGACGAAGAGGAAAACAAAAACAGAAATAAGAAGAATCTTCTGAAATTTCCCACATATATTGACTATTTCCATGTTGTTGGTTTTTTTTTTCGGGGGGTGGGGGGAAGGGACACACCACCAGATTGTCCTAGTTCATTGTCCGTAGTCTGTCCAGTCCTAGACTGTCCGTAGTTCATTGGAAACCATCATTGCTATGAGCGCCCATGTTTTCAAAGGCTCAGATGTCTCAAATATCAGCTTAGTCCTATTAAGTAAATATCAAGGCATATACTTCCTGGCAATAGATATTTTTTGAGATTTTTTGTTGCGGTTGGTCAAACTCAGGCAAAATTATAGTGAAACAAAGTTAACTTCAGGTACGTTAAAGGGAAAAACAATGGAATATCTTGATACCTGTATATGCTTGCGTCGTGGAAGAGTTGAGAAGCAAAATGCATCTTCTTGTTGCAGCAGGCTACTTTGTAAGGACATAAGTGATTCCTGTTAGCACTTCACAACCTCAAGGCACCCTAGAAGCAGATCAAGTGCTAACAGACAATGCATAACACTTAAATCGTAGCCTTTCCCCCTCTTCCCCACACCCCAACCCTTTAGCCAGCTAAATGCTGAGAGTTGCAGTGGTATCAAAGCACTATTTTTGACACTACTAACTTTAATAATTACTAAGAAAAAACAAAAGCTGAAGGCACACACTTGTCATTTCATACTGAAAATTGCATAGCAACATCTCAGTTTTAGTGTAATCTTAGCATATGCACCTTGCCACCTGGTATTTATGGCAAACTCCTCCTCAAGTGAAAAGCAGTTGCACATCCTACCTAGCTAAAATGAACAACAGTGATCCCAGAGACAGATGTTTATGTTTGGATTTGTTTAGGGTTTTTTTTAACAAGTGGGATTTCCCTAGGGCATACCAATCAGAAAACTTTCCTCTGTGAAACAGCATTTTTACACCAGTGGCAGCACCTTTCCTCTTCTTTGAATGCAGCAAGCACAGGAAGAAGAAAAATTTACTGCTTTCAGCAAGTTGCCATTTATGCTTTGAGAAACATACAATGCTAAATTGTCTGTCTCTTCCAACTATGTGCTGCAGTTGCATCCACAGAAACCCAGAATTATCACCCAAATCTTGCCAGTTTCTATTCTCTTTCTTTTACAAAGTCCAGCAAGGACTTCTGAGTCAAACTTACTTACATCCAAACACAAATAAGACATTCCAATGTTGTTGTTTTAGAAATGGCCTCTTTTTCTGCTGAGGTTTGTAAAATTTTGTATTGTTTTTTCTTCAACACACACAGAAGTAACCAATAAAAATGTCATGACAAACACTTCTGAGTTAGCAGAATTTTGTGATGTGTGAACATGACTGACTGCTAAGAGAGAGGCATTCTGACTGACTCAGTGCTCAGTGCAGTGGTAAGGTTTTATTTTCATACCTTTACATCTAGGCCTGCAGGAAGAATCTGAGGGCTTTTTCGTGCTACTTTGATTTTAAGCCATTTAGATACAAGTGCTTTCCGTAAAAGAGACTATGTAGAGAGGCAGAGAAGTAGGCTACTTTGTGAATAAAGTCAAGGCCAAAAATGTTTTGTTTAAGCTGAGAAAAAGGATGGCTTTTAACATAACTTCATGGTCATTTTTATTTATTTCTATTACTGTGATTAATTTTGCCAGTTTTACTGGCATAAATTGTGTGTTTATTGTACTAAGATGTGGCATCCTGTGTAATGCAACACATCTATTAGAAGCTTAAAGGGCAGACAAGAGAGATGGGATAAGTGAAAAACTAAAAAGTTTTTAGTTATTTGATTAGGTCATTGTAGTGTACATGTCTTTCTAGATCACTTTGTATTTATGAAAGACTTTTGTAACTCTAATAAGTCATTTGTGTGTTTTGACGGTTCTGGTGAGAAAGCATGATAACTGGAAGAGGGCAGAGTGTCTCTCCTACAATATTTTTAAAAAATTGCTACAAATAGGCTTCTCTAGACAGAAAATTAATATCTATCCATTTCATGATGGCCTGTACCTGTAGGTGTTTACACTTGTCACCATGCAAAGGGGCAAAATACTTGTAGTCCCGCTTTCTTAATAACCTCTGTGCCAAAAAAGATTGAAGAATCACATGAAGACTAGGCAGCAAAGGTTACCAGTTCAAACTATACAGGCACAGAGTTTAATTGGATTCACAGCAGGCTCAGCACAAACATGGTGTTTAGTGTACCCACTGCAGGGAAGTAAACTCTTCTTACATACGGAGCATTTTAATTGTCAAAAATAGGAAATAACAATAAAAATCCTAAGTTGTTGAGTCTCTTCAAAAAGAAGAATGCAAAGAATTTACATAAACCACTTTGCAGAAACCACAATCACTGGCATACTTACTTTAGATACAGCCTCCAAACCATAACTAAACATGAGCCAGCAATGTGGCCTAGTAGCCAAGAAGGCCAATGGCATCCTGGGATGCATCAAGAAAAGTGTGGCCAGCAGGTCAAGGGAGGTTCTGCTCCCCCTCTACTCTGCCCTGGTGAGGCCTCTTCTGGAGTCCTGTGTCCAGTTCTGGGCTCCTCAGCTCAAGAGGGACAGGGAAGTGCTGGAGAGAGTCCAGCGCAGGGCCACCAAGATGATCAGGGGACTGGAACATCTTTCATGCAAAGAAAGGCTGTGGGAACTGGGGCTGTTTAGTCTAGAGAAGAGAAGACTGAGGAGGGATCTTATTAATATTTACAAATATCTAAAGAGTGGGTGTCAGGAGGTTGGGACATCCCTTTTTTTCTAGCAGCAGGACAAGGTGTAATGAGATTAAGCTGGAACACAAAAAGTTCCATTTTAATATAAGAAAAAGCTATTTCACTGTGAGGGTGATGGAGCATTGGCACAGGCTGCCCAGAGGGATTGTGGAGTTGCCTTCCTTGGAGGTCTTCAAGACCCACCTGGACACATTCATATGCGACCTGATCTAGGTGAACCTGCTTCTGCAGGGGGGTTGGACTAGATGATCTCTAAAGGTGCCTTCCAACCCCTACCATTCTATGATTCTATGACAAATGTGGAACCTTTTGGCTTCTCTCATAATTTGACACACCAAAGCATAACTGAAGCAAGCTGATAGAATGCCATCACTAAAAACTGCTGAATTTTACTCTTTGCGAGACTGTGTAGAACTGCAGAGGTGGGTAAGCACTTTCCGAGTCTAACTAACCAAGATGTAGAGATGTACGTGACCCTGTCTTTTCCATTTACATTACCTCTCCATGCAGTGCTTTGTTTCTTCTGAAGTCAATGCCCAGCTAACCAAAATAACATTTTCACTCTAGGAAATGAAATATTAGCCACCAGATGCACATCCATAATATGTGTATATTTCCATAATCAGAAATTGTGCCAGAAGCATTGAGATTGTGTTTATGGTGAAATACACACTTACGTTTGCCTATTGAATCACACAGCACTGAAAATGCTGGTACAGTATACAAGTTTTAGTAGAAACAAAACATTGTGATATATAGCTCCCACACTGCCTGTTTGAATCCTTAAATAGAGTGTGATCAATAATTATTCAAATCCCTTGCTTTATGAATTGCAGGTTGAATTATACCTGCAGTGGGTAGTAGCTACAATTCATGCTTTCAAATTATCCATGTTCTATAGTGTGCAAGAACAGTCATTTTTCTATAAGACAAAGTGTCACACAGCAACTATTGACAATGAATTACAATTTTTTATGAATTTACTGCTTGAATAAGTGGCAGGCAGCTTCTGTATAGAAAGTTTTAAGTACCTATTACGGAACAGGTGGCTTGGCATGGAGCTGAGTAGGGCAGTGGGTAAAGAGCTTCAATGAACAATTTGTCTTGCTTTTAGATGTAGTGTTTCTATCCATGTCCTGGTTCTTCTACCTCTCTCAAATTATCCTGACCAGAATTTAAAAAACAGTTTATACCTCTTGGAGAGCCTGTCCTGGTTTTGGCTGGGATAGAATTTGTTTTCTTTCTAGTGCCAGGTACAAGACTGTTTTGGATTTGGTGTGGGAACAATCCTGAGAACATTTGTTTTGAGTTAAAGACTTTTCAGTTTCCCATGCTCTGCCAGTGAGCAGGTGCACAAGAAGCTGGGAGGGAACATGGCCAGGACAGCTGACCCAAAGGAGCCAAAGGGCTATTCCATACCACAGAGCATCATGCCCAGTAGAGAAATGGGGGAAGTTGGCAGAGAGGGGTGGGTCACTACTTGGGCAGTGATGCAACTGCATTATGCATCATTTGTCTTTCTTGGGTTTTGTTTCTCTATCTTTTTGTTACCTTCCTTTTCATGACTGTTTTATTTCATTTAATTTTATTTTTAATTTTATTTTTCTTAAACTCTTCTTATATCCAGACATGAGTTTTTGGAATGTCTTTTTATTGTCCTCAAACCACTATACAAGGAAGGAGTGACTGTGTTCTTAGATGCCAGCTGGGGTTAAAGCACAACAGAGACAAATTTGGTAGATATTTTCACAGCTTATTTAAAGTGCAGATGGGTTCAGGATCTCACAGAATACAGTTATTGCAGCTTTCTTTCCAAGTGCAGCAGCAGTAGTTCTCCTCGCCCCAGTTCTTTCATAAAACAGCTGGAAGGCTAAAGCATTCATTTAGGCATCAAGAAAGCAAAGAAAAAAACCTGTTTGCTGTCCGTGGGGCACATCTTACCTCCATGGCATAAGTTATGTTGCTAACCAATAAGGAGTTCAAGACTCATGAGGAGAGAGAGGAAGAGAAAGAAGAAGCCTGGTTTCACAGTCAGGTATTCAGAGTATCCTGCTGAGACAAGGAAGACGCAGCTTTTGGGCACTCTGCTGGCCGTTTGCTTTAAAATTTCTTCAAACATACCACACTAGCATACAAATTTCTTTCTTCCGTAGGAAGTTCCTTAAACGTTAAATTTGGGGAAAACTGTTGTTGTAGTCTTTGTGGACTTTAGCAAGGTCTTTGACACAGTCTCCCACAGCATCCTCTTGGAGACACTGGCTGCCCATGGTTTGGGTGATCCTACTCCGAGATAGCTAGAAAACTGGCTTAATGGCTAGGTCCAGAGGGTCACAGTGAAAGCAGTTAAACCCAGCTGACAGCTGGTCATTGGTGGTGTTCCC
Organism: Colius striatus; assembly: GCF_028858725.1. Taxonomy (NCBI): domain Eukaryota; kingdom Metazoa; phylum Chordata; class Aves; order Coliiformes; family Coliidae; genus Colius; species Colius striatus. The sequence goes on along the minus strand of NC_084790.1, from coordinate 47,240,718 downwards.
CAGGGCTCAGTGCTGGGGCTTGTTTTGTTTAACAACTTTATCAATTAACTGGATGAGGGGATCGAGAGCATGCTCAGTAAGTTTGCTGGTGACGCCAAACTGGGCAGATGCGTAGATCTGCTGGAAGGCAGGAAGGCTCTACAGAGGAACCTGGAGAGGCTGGATCAATGGGCCAAGGCCAACTGTATGAGGCCGTGTGCTGGGTCCTGCACTTGGGCCACAATAACCCCATGCAATGCTACAGGCTTGGGGCAGAGTGGCTGGAAAGATGCCAAAGGAAAAGGACCTGGGGATGTTAATTGACAGCTGCCTGAACATGAGCCAGCAGTGTGCCCAGATGACCAAGAAGGCCAATGTCATCCTGGCCTGGATCAGAAATGATGTGACTCGCAGGACCTAAGAAGTGATTGTCCCTCTGTACTTGTCACTGGTGAGTCTACACCTTGAATACTGTGTTCCGTTCTGGGCCCCTCACTAGAAGAAGTACAATTGAGGTGTTGGAGCATATCCAGAGATGGGCAATGAAGATGGAGAAGGGTCTAGAGAATAAGTCTTATGAGGAGTGGCTGAGGGAGCTGGGGCTGTTTAGCCTGGAGAAGAGGAGCCTGTGAGAAGATATGATCACCCTCTATAACTACCTGAAAGGGAAGTGTAGTGAGGTGGACGTCAGTCTTTTCTGTCAAGTGATGAATGATAGGACAAGAGAATATATCATCAAGCTGTGCCAGGGGAGGTTTAGCTTGGAGATTAGGAAGAAGTTTTTCACTGAGAGGATTGTTAAGCATTGGAACGGGCTAGATGTCCAGGCCCAGAGAGTGGTGGTGAATGGAGTTAAATCCATTTAATGGATTTAACTGGCAGCCCAGGGAGGTGGTGGAGTCACCATCCTTGGAGATATTTAAAAGATGCATAGGTGGTATGTTGAGGGATATGGTTCAGTGATGGACTTGTCAGTGTTAGATTAGTGGTTGGACTCGATGGTCTTAAATATCTCTCCTAACTGAAATGGTTCTATGGTTCTACAGGAAGAGGCCTCTCCAGAATGATAGAAACAGATATACTTCAGATAGAAACAGGTTAGAAAGAGGAAAGCAAGCCCTGCTTCTCTTTCCCCTTCTTGAGGATGGCTTTGGTCCATAGATCTCAAATAGTAATAGTTTCCTGCGTACTACCTCAACATATAGAAAAGAGACATGCTGAAAACATGCCAGGTTGTCAGTTAATAACTGGCTACCTTTCGTGAGTTGCCTTTGGAACTTTGCCTTGCTAGGCTCTATGGAAAAGCAACGCATCTACATCAACAGAGCAAAAGTTAGTGCAGTTGGTGCAGTATAGATCACAGTTCATTGCACACTATTTCCAATTTGTGCTCTTCTTCCACCACCAGACTGACCAGTAGCTTTTCATTCTCTCCTTTTGAAACTAATGCTATATAGTAGAAGTTTTAATAAGGCAAAGGTGTAGGGCCCTGTAACATTCACCTTTCAAATCTTGACATCATCATCACTAGCCAAGGGTAAATATGTGATCCTTATTCTTTGACAACGTTGTTAAAACCCTCAACAAATGTTTGCTAACTGCATTAATTGACTCTCTCAAAAAAGTACATAGCCACTATCCACAGGACTTACAGCATAAGTGCAAGCTAATGAATAAATGTCATTTAATTCTAATCCTCAAAGTGTGATTTCCTGTTAGGTCTCTGTTTCACCTCTGGACTTACAAACAACAGTGCTGGTTTTGATTTATAGCTTTGTCCACAAGAAACTAAACTGAGATCACCAGTTTGTTAAGCATAGACATTAAAATCCATCTTTGTCATGTTTTCAATATACTAAAAAAAGGAACATGAGGTTCCCTCTTGCACACTCAGAAGTTATCTCAGCATCACCTACCTGATCTGTCTGATGTCTCATCAAAAAGCTGTATGGAAAACTCACTAGATCATGTTATATTTATACAGTATCTTGAGGAAACAGGCTGAAGTCTGAAAATACACATACACATGCACATACGCATTCACTTGTTGCTGCTGTAAGATGCCTCTGGCTTAGCTACTGGCATTCATCTACTATAAAGGCACCTTGAGATTAGACCACCAACAAATCCAATCTACTCTTATGACAGGAAAGCTCAGGAGCCATGTAGATGAGGACAGATAGGATCCTTAATGACACTTAGAAGCACATTATGCTCTAGTGCATGTTAAGAGATAGTCAGGGTCTATATTTTCTCCAAGGCCTTCTCTGAAAGTCACCTCGACAGGATTTACAGCCCTTTAGAAACAGGATGAGATTAGATTTATGTAAAGCCTCAGCCTCACATTTAAAATGCAATTGACATGTTATGTTTGTATACCATGTTGAACACAGAACTGAAAAAGCCTCTTGTGGAATACTTCAGCATTGTGTATGACTGATAATAGATCACGGTTACGCGCTATTATTAGTTTTCTGTTAACAGTTAAATAACTCTGGACTAGGAAAGAATTGATGCTAGAATCTTGAACAAGAAAATACTATGCTTTTCTGGACTGGGGAGGCCTAAGCATATCATATATTCAGTTATTAGATTTGTAGCCAAGAGGAAGAAAATATATTTTGCTTACTTTATTCAGGTCACAAGCAGCATCTACTTTTCAGCAAGATCCTAGACAAGGTTTTATTGAATTATTTACACTTAGATCTCAGGTATAAGATGAACTGAATTTATATGCATAAATAGGCAGAACCAGAATACCAGTCATACATGTCTTTCATATACGAATGTAATCTATTTGTATAATTACCTCTACACAGGTGGGAAATCCCTAAACAAGCCTTAAGTTACCAGTTACAGAGCATTGGTAACTAGAGATACATGTTAAAAATATCTGGGGATCAAAAAAGGGATATCCAAAGTAAAAGCAAATTCCTCTGGAAAAATTCTACTTTCTACTGCTTCTTGGCTTTTGGCATTTTCAGTATCAGACCATGATTATCAAGAAATGAATTCCCAAATGCACAACTGGCTTTACTCCCTGCTTCCCCCCGCCACTACTCCATGTACACACAATGAGTGGTACCCACTAATGAAACAGCAGGTTTGCAAAGTTGATTCCAACTTCTCTTTTGATTGCTTTTTCTAGAAAGCAGTTAAATGCATGCAGCTAAATTTTCCATAACCTATTAATTCACTCTGACAATGTTTCTTGGGAAGGTGACAGAATGCGGCATGTCCAACTATATGAGAAATAGATGCCAGAATCAGCAAACATTCAGGAGCATTGAGTTTGGTATAACACATGTTAATTCTGCTCAAGTACCCTAACTGGTTTAACCCAGTTTCAGAAACCAGAGCAGAACAACATTTCAGCATTTTTAACAGATGATGCCAAAAAGTCAGCTGGGCAGACTTCTAAGACAAATAGAGTGCAAGACACACATAGATAATAGCTAGAGTAATGCTGACAGACAATAAAAGGAAAAATTATTAAATTAACTCCACAAACACATTTTCTGTTAGCCTCTCTTCTTCTTAAGTCATATTTTGAACAGAGAAAGTTGTTTGTGAGTCCCTTGAGAGTGGTTACAAGATGTCAAGCAGAATAAATGCATGTACCTGGAGGAGCTAGATATACTGGGGTGTGTGTAGTCGATCCCCAGTGTTCTGTAACATAGAGCACTACGGAAGATTAGAAGAGAATGCAAAGAAAGGTCAAACTGCAGCCTGCATCAAGCCACAATGAACGGCACCCGTTTTCAGTTCACAATCAGAGGGATGCCTTTGCAAGCATGAAATCTCAAAACCTGTGGCTTACAAGAGGTGCACTAGAGGATTTCTTACATGCTGCTATATTGAAGCCAGATCTTTTGAGAATTTCAGTGGGTGTCTTCTAGCAAAAGCATTGACTCCTTTAGGCTTTTTGATTAATAAGGACCAAAATACAAAATAGCAGCTCTTCATCTATACTGGCACATTTTGTACTTTTTGTAGTTATAAACAGCTTTACAGAAATTCTTCCTCACATTTGTTCCCCCACTGCTATGCTTCATGTTTTCCTAAAATGTCTGTGTGAATAATATATCACCAGTATTGGTATTTAATGCAACTGAAATTTCTTATCAAAACCATTTTTTTAGCTGTGTTATTTTTGTTTTCTTCTTAGCTTACATTATTTAGGTGTAGTGGTTTTGCCTGGGCCAGGTTTTTCATAGCAGAGGGGAGCTACTGAGATGGCTTTTTTAAACAATGACCTGCCAGAAGCTTCCCCTGTGGCTGACAGGGCTAATGAGAGTCAATTCTAAGATAGACCCACAGCTGACCTAGGCCTGGACAATTAGTGATTTAGGTAATGCCTCTGTGAATAACGTATTTGAGAAGGGGAAGAAGATGCTGTGCAGTTGCTAAACAGCAGCAGCAACAGGAAGTGAGAATGTGAGAACATTTCCACAGATACCAAGGTTAGTGGAGAAGAAGGGGGAGGAGAGTGCTTAGGCCCTGAAAGAAATACTCCCCTGGGATATGTTGTGAGGACCATGGTGAAGCAGCTGTGCCCCTGCAGTCCATGGAGGCCACTGGGAGCAGAGACCCACTCGCAGCCTGTGGAGGAGCCCACGCTGGAGCGGGTGGATGCCTGAAGGAGGCTGTGACTCCGTGGGAAGCTCACGCTGGAACAAGTTCCTGGCAGGGCCTGGGAACTCTTGGAGAGAGGAGCCCACACCAGAGCAGGTTTGCTGTCAGGACTTGTGATCCTGTGAGGGACTCAGGCTGGAGCAGTCAGTACCTGAAGGACTGTTCTCCCCATGGATGACCCACATTGGGGCAGGGTGTGAGGAGCTGCCCCCATGGGAAGGTCTCATGTTGGAGAATTTCATGAGGGTCTGTCATGGAAGGGACCCCACAGTGTAGCAGTGGGAAGGGTGATGAGGCATCCTGCTGAGAAGAAGTAGTGGCAAAGTCCATCTGTAACGAACTGTCTGAAACCCCCATCCCCTGCACTGCTCGGGGAGAAGGAAGGTCCTGGGAAGAGGGATGGGTGGGGGAGGTGTTTTAAGATTCCGTTTTATTTCTCATCTCCCTGTTCTTACTGTTCCTTTAATAGATTAAACCTTTTTCTCCTCAAATTGAGTCTGTTTTGCCTGTGATGCTAATTGCTGAGCAATCTCTCTGTACTTATCTCCACTCACAAACCACTCATTGTATTTCTCTCTCTCTCTTGTCCTGTTTAGGAGGGGGAGTTATATTACGATTTGGTGGACACCTGGCTACACCCTCACACTGGGGAATCATGAGCCCATGAGAAGGACCACACATTGGAGCAGGGGAGGTGTGAGGAGTACTTCCCCTGTAGAGGAAGGAGAGGCAGAGATAATGTGGGATGAATTGACCACAACACCATTCCCATGCCCCTCTGACACTGGTGGAGAGGAGGGAGAAAATGTGGAAGGAAGGTTGAGCCCAGGAAGAAGGGAAGGGTGAGGAAAGGTGTTTTAAGATTTAGTTTTATTTCTCATTATCCAGCTCTCATACTGCCACTCTGGATCATTTCCCCAAGTCTAGTTTGTTTTGCCCATGGCAGTATTTGGCAAGTGATCTCTGTCTTTATCTCAACCTTTCATTATATTTTCTCTCCCCTGTCCAGATGAGGAGTGGAAAGACAGAGCAGCTTTGGTGGGTACCTGGCATCTAGTGAGGGTCAATTCACCACACAAGTGTAATATTTAACGCTTCCAGAACTTTTATATCAACAATATTGATGGTAGAGATAAAGTGAGAAAGTATCAAGGGTAATAACAGATGATGAAATAAATGACACAAAATATTTAGACTAGATGTTTAGATACAAGCGATGTAGTTAATGTTTCAGGTGTGTAAGACTTCCCTTAAAATTTACTTGTATTAAAAGAAGAAATAAATAAATATACTGAATGTCTCTGATTCCTAATTATTGGGGGTTTATTTGCAGTTTTATGCATATGGTTACCTTAATACTAGTGAGTAGAGTCAGGAAATTAAGACTGTTTGTCCTTGTTTTGTCTGGGATAGAGTTAATTTTTGAGTTGCTTCTAGGGTTAAATCACAACCTCTGTGTCTTATACTTCGTAAGACTGTATATCACTGATGTTTAGAATAAAATAAGCTTTCATCATTAAAAAAACCATGCTCCTTTGTAAGTTAAATGAGAAAGCTGATACCTTGTGTAGAACTCTCAAACTAATATTCTTTGAGGCAAATTCTGGTGTCCACCTTCCTGGCTAAAACTACAACATCTATCTGTAGTGTATCAAATAGTTTACTTTGCCATCGGAAAGACTTCCACATTTTTTAGGTATAATCAACAGACTGATGAATTGTTGAGAATAATTTTGTCAATCTATTTCTCCTAATGTTTTCCATAATATTTATTTTTTAGAATCACAGAATCTTATGGGTTGGAAGAGACCTCAAGAGATCATCTAGTCCACCCCCTGCCAGAGCAGGACCATCTAGACATTCACCATTTGCATCAAGAAGTTATCACAGATGCACTGAAGGAACCTCCTGGACTGTAAGTGGCTACCCATGTAGGCCTTCCAGCAGATATGTGGGTAGTTGAATTCCTCCATGAGAATCAGGGCCTGTGATTTTGAGGCTGCTCCCAGCTGCCTGTAGAAGGCTTCATTAACTTTCCCAGCCTGACCAGGTGACCTGTAATAGACACCTACAGTGGTGTCACACGTGCCAGCCTGCCCCTTTATTCTAACCCACAAACTCTCAACTTGCCCCTCATCCTCACCTGAACAGAATTCAGTACATTCCAGTTGCTCTCTCACATAAAGAGCAACTCCACCACCTTGCCTTGCTGGCCTGTCTTTCCTAAAAAGGGCATAGCCATGCATGACCACACTCCAGTCATGTGAGCTGTCCCACTATGTCTCTGCAACAGCCATCAGATCATAGCCCCTTGCCCATACACAGACTTCCAGGTCCTTCTGTTTATTCTCCATGCTGTGTGCATTTGTATAGGTCATCTCATTTTAATTTTGGCTAGCTTAGTGATTGTCTTCACTTTCTGTAGAACTCTGCTTTCTTGTTAAGTGGCACAATTTTGTGGCTGCATGTGCAAAAGGACTGAAAACACTTTGTAGTCACATTGCCTTGATTTTCCATGTGTTATCATCCAGTATTTTCTGAGTTCTCTGAGGCAACTGTCCTAACATTTAAAAATCCTAGCTATTCTATGTCTTTTTTCAGGCATGCCTAGCTATATAACCTTTCGTTTTCTTTCCTGTAACTGGAGTATTGACAAAGGCTGTTAATTTACAAGGAAAACTTCAGTTACATCTGGCATCCAATCTCAGGTTTCTCATGGACATCTAGTTTGCAATGCCTTTGAAACAGTCACAGAATAATGATAGCGAGACATTTGCTTTGCTAGTTGCTGATTTTTACCCAAAAGCTTTTCCGAGAAACCTGGTAGCATAGAGTCTCATTTTTTCTCTGGCATAATGTGATAGATAATTTTCTAACATATTTCTTCCCACAGCTTTTCCCTGCTGTATTGCATTTTGCCTTTGTTGTATAGGCACAGCTGAGCCTGAGTTACTATTGGCTTAGCTTCAGCTTGCTTTGAGATTATTCTCACATGTCTTGGTTTAATTGTTTTCTGATTTTCATTTTATGTCTTTGAACCAGTAACTGAAAATCAGATAAAGTAGCTCAAGATTTTCAAATCTGTATATGGAACTATACAGTTATGTCTTTAAAGAAACCAGCCATTGAATCAACCAGACAAAATGTCTCCTAACCAGCCAACAAAGCAAAAAAAAAAAGTGCCTTGACCAGTAATTATTCTTTTGCATACTCTATTTAGTTTTGAAATGTACCTTTTGGTCATTGGTTTTGGTTTTTGGTGGGTTTTTTGTATATGTGTGTGTGTGTTTTGTTTGGTTGGATTTTTTGTTTTAAACATGGAATTTGGAACTTTCTTGCTCTGTATAGACATTTTCCCCCATATTGCATCTGGTGCAGTATCACATCACAGAATCACAGAATCACATCAGTTTACTAAATCTATAAGTATGATCCTATATAGCTTTCCTCACAAACCTTTTTCTAAATAGAAATCTCCTAATATTTTGCTTTTTCTGGTGCCTCCTGAAGCATATCAGATTATTTACTTTTAAGAAGTAGACTATTAGGTGATAACGTCGTCCACTGTAATGTACTTAGCTAGGAATCAAGTTGTCCATTCCTGATTCCAGTAGTGCTTCATCACAGTGGATAAGATTGTACCTTCTATTTTTGTTCTTTTCCCTTGAGGTTTAAAATTTTGAGGGAAAATTGTGTACTTTTATAATGTGGCTCAGATCTTGGGCAATCTCTAAGAGCGCTAACACAAATTTTTCATAACAATTTAGCAGGAAGATTGTTCTAGACGTGTTCTAGCAGTTTGTGACCATAAATTATCTCGTATAAACCATATATTTTCTGTTTCCTCAGACAAAAAACAAGGAGCAAGGCAGAGAGAAGCAAAGAAGCCATCCCACCTCCTCAGAGTATATTAAAAGGAGCAGGAGAGTAATGCTGACCCTTAAAAACAGTAACATAACCAAATACATAGACTTCCCATTTTTAGAAACAAGTTGTTAAAATTTTTGTTTGTCTCTGGTCTTCAGACCCCTGATTCAAGTTTTAGAACAAAAACTTCTGGCAATAGAGAAGTTCACCTAACCATAACTCATTAGTATGCTTCTACGCAGTACCAATGAAAAAAAATTCTCCCCAAACGCTAACACCAATCATCATATCTTGCCAGAGATCACATGGAAGAGTTAGAGGGCCTTCTTCTCAGGATGCAGGATCTCCACCCCTACTTTGAAGCTTAGTCATGATATTCCTTTGTCCCAATGAACAGCATGGGCATTTTGAATGAGGTTTCTTGTCTACCAGAACACTCAAAGTCATGATACAAACCATGAAACCTAAACATGTACTTTAACTGAATCCAAAGGAAAGTCCAAACAAAACAAATAGATATCCTTAAAAATGGCATCTCATGTGGAGCTGCAAACAACGCCATTACTTGTGATAGCAGCAGGTAGAAAAATAGAGATAACAGCAGGGAGCTGGGAGGAACCTTTTGGAGTTACCATGAAAAATCACCTGTCTACAAAAATTACGGTGAAACAGCATGGTTCTGAATGTCAGCAAGATTTTTTATGCAGAAGGAGATTTACTTTTTCTGCACCTGCTGTCAGTACACATTAGACCATAAACATCAGCAAAAACATTAAGTGTATTGCCCAGATGAAACATGAGGCAAAGAAGGAAGGAAGCATCTCAGAAACTCTAGATCATCAAAGACAAATTACTTATCCCACAGAAATTTAAGGCAAAGTAGAGTAATTTCTGCTTATCAAACTCAACTGTGTTAAATTTGTTGTAGGTTTTAGTAAATTTAACCCAACTTTCGTTTAGCAGATCAACCCCAACAAAATAATGGAAATTGGATTACTGCTCAGCCACATGAAGGGATAGTTCTTACACTGTAGCTCTATGGAGAAAATGTGCAAAATAACCATTTCCCTAGTAGCAGGGACTGAAAGCCCAGCAGAGCAAAGACCAGCATAAAGCTGTTTTCACTCTGGATTTAACAGGATGAAATATACTCCTTATTCAAATGTTTGCTGCTCAGAAGTGTTTTGGGATTCTACAAGTATCTCATCAGTAGTATTTTCACAGTGTGGCAGAGAAAAAGGCATGAAAGATGGGGATAAGCATGAAAAATCTGAGCAGACATACAATCTCTTTCTCCTGGTGGAATAGGCTTACCCAAAACTAGACCTCTAGTATTCAGAGACCATTTTCTCTCCAGGATTGTAAATGGTTCATGAATAATTGCAAGATGCATACGTTATTTTTGGCATGATTTAATCCATATTCCAGCTGTTATTTTAAACAGCATGAAGCACTATAGGTAAACGTCACCTATAACATATTGAAAGGCTTGTTTCTGCATGTTAACAACATATTGCAAGAGGTTTTTGTTATGCAGACATGCTTAGTTACAGGTGAGCTTCAATAAATCATAAAATTGTTAACTTATTGCTTCAATAAACAAAATATTTATCATACAGGGCTTGATTGAGGAATGTCTGTGTGAATACAGAGGATGATGATGTTAATTGCATTTACAGGGATCAGATCTGTTCTGTTTCAAGAGGATGGAGATCCTGATTGCCCTTGCAGCGACACTCACTGTAGCTGCATGTCATGGCCAGGTAGTTTAGTTGGATACAGACTCTCTTCTGTGCTAGAAAGAGAAGTTCTGAATAAATACAGTTAAATCCAGTTGGCGGCCAGTGGTTTTCACCAGGGCCCAGTATTATGGCCTGTTCTGTTTAACATCTTTATCGATGATCTGATAAAGTGAGGGGATTGAGTACACCCTTAGTAAATTTGCTGATGGGCAGGAGCATAGATCTACTTGAGGGCTGGAAGGCTCTTCAGAGAGACCTGGAGAGGGTGGATCAATGGGCTGAGGCCAACTGTATGAGGTTCAACAAGGGCAAGTGCCAGGCCACAATAACCCCATGCAATGCTACAGGCTGGGGGCAGAGTGGCTGGAAAGCTGCACAGAAGAAAATTACCTTGGAGGGGTTGATCAACAGTTGGCTGAATACGAGCCAGCAGTGTGCCTGAGTAGCCAAGAAGGTCAATGGCTTCCTGACTTGTATCAGAAATACTGTGGCCAGCAGAACCAGGACAGTGATTGTCCACCTGTACTGGGAACTGGTGAGGCTCAAATGCCGTGTTTAGTTTTGGGCCTCTCAGTACAAGAAGGACATTGGAGTGTTAGAGAGTGTCCAGAGATGGACAATGAAGCTGGTGAAACATCTGGAGAGCAATTACGATGGAGAGAGGCTGAGAGAACTGCAGTTGCTTAGCCTGGAGAAGAGGAGGTTGAGAGGAGATGTGATTGCTCTCTACAACTACCTGAAAGGAAATTGTAGTGATGTGGGGATCAATCTCTTCAGCGATGAATGACAGGACAAAGGAAAACAGCCTGAAGTTGCACCAAGGAGAGATTTAGATTTGAGATTAGGAAGCACTTTGTCACTGAGAGGGTTGCTAGACCCTGGTAAAGGCTTCTCAGGAGGGTGACAGAGGCACCATCCCTGGAGATATTTAAATGCTGTGTAAATGAGGTGCTGAGGGACATTGTTTAGTGATGGGCCTGGCAGTGTGAGGTTAGTGGTTTGACTCAGTTATCTTAAAGGTCTTTTCCAATGAAAATGATTCTATGATCATAGTACAGCCTGTTAACTATCAGCAATCATTGTGAGGCTTACTGAGCCTGGGCAGGTAAACTAGCCATCCATATCTGTATACGCTTGACCTACCAGTGACCACTGACTTGTGTTCAGGCTGAGCTCTAACAATTCCAGCGTAGTTTTCATCCTTCTCAGCTGATCCGTAACAAATCAGTAACAATGATGAAAATTTTTTAAGCTCCTTGGAGCAGATTCCTCCTAGCCAATATATAAATGCTGGAGAATATTTAACCTTAAAGAATATCAACTGAAAATATTTTGGAAAGAAAACTTCCAATGTAGGGAGTTCATGTTAAAATGGTAAGAAAAAGAGAAGTTATATTTCAACTTTTAAACCTTATTAGGTACTAATGAAGTGTGTAACTTTTAAATTACATTCATAATTCCCTGAAAAGCTGACTAATGTACTGTGTCTCTTCGTAAAGTGAAAGACAGTGTCTTAGCTGAGAATTTTGATTTGCAATATTTTAATATCTTTTCACACTACATACTGAACATGGAGCTTAACTATGACTGATATTTCAGTTCTGATATGCAGACATATTTTATACACCAATCACTTCATTACGCAGCTTTGTTTGCATAAAGCAAGAAGAAAACTAATATTTAGCATAGTAATTATCCTTCTAGCCAGGCCCTTTTTCTCCTGAAAATAGAATGTCAAGGACCTACTGCAATTCAGTGGCCAGAGTATGTTGCAGCTGAGCACCTGTCTTTACTAGACTTATTCAGCCTAAATGTCATTTGAGGCTTTAGCTTTCCTCTAAAAGCCTTTAGAGGAAAATGAATTATAAACATTGATGCACTGAAATTGATTTTATTTTAATTCACGTCACTCATGACTAAGAATATATTCTACTTTTCTTTTTGCATTGTGAAAGCTTTGATAGACAATATTGTGGGGTCCCAGTGACCAGTTAGTATTAATGTATAGCCACTGTGTTCATATGACAGGCATTCTTTTCAGTGCTCATAATAATATCAGGTGTTCTGACTAATTAAAAAACTAATTTAAAAGCAAAATAAATTTGGTTTCTTTTGATTAAGGGGTTTTTTTGATTGTGGTTTTTTTTTTGTCAATATTAATTGATTGTTCTAATTTAGTGGCAAAGCAGGGGTAAAATAAATATTGAAGTGCCAGTACCCAGGAGCAAGGAGATACAGTTCAGCCAGTGGTAACTTTTTTAAAAAGCCTATTTTGAAGTACAAAAGCTGAGGCATTTTAAGAACTATTGATCTTCTCCTCAAATAGCCAGAGTAAAGTTTGGATGTATGCACTACAGAAACAGCTATTCCAAGCAAAAAGACTCAGTACTCAAAAAGCCTTACCAGCCCCGAGGGGGCCCTGCTAGCTTTGATGGTAGCTGGAAACTTATCACTGCCTGAGATATCTGATCAATTCTCATAGCAAGAGACCTTTTAGATATAGGCAGGGACCATATAATAAGTGCTGTTGTGTACCTGGTTTTAAATACAGCCCTTGTGACAAGGGCTGTAGCTTTTGTGCTCTGGAGAGCACAGAGGGTGCCCCAGGGGCACAGCAAGGGAGGAAGGAAATATATGGGGCTCTCAGCTGCAGCTATATGTCTGAGCATAGAGGGTACAGATACAGCTCCTTCAAAATGATATGCTACCTATACTCTCTGATAGGAATCTACTCTTTTTACTCATTCACAGAACAAACTTGTCAAGTTCTTGAAAATTAAGGAGAAACACAACTAGCTTTTAAAGCTTTTTGTCTCCCAGGCAGCTCTATATTTCACATATTCTCAGTGCAATACTCTAGCTCCTCTTTCTCATGCTACAAGATTTGTGACCAAGGATCATCAGGAAAGCTGGTGTGCCTAAGTGAGGGGAAAAAAGACGGTAGAAAGCCCTTGTGCCACCCCGTTCCTTGTCACTGGGAGAATGTGATATAGGTAATAGTGACCTATAGGTAAAAAGCACTTTTGAGATTGTATTGGTTTTGGCTAGGAGAGAGTTAGTCTTCTTCATGGTAGCTGGTATGGGGCTGTGTTGTTTATTTGTGCCAAAAACAGCACTGATAACACAGCAATGCTTTAGCTGTTGCTGAGCAGTGCTTACCCAGAGTCAAGGCCTTTTCTACTTTTCACAGCAAGTAGGCTGGGGGGTGGACAAGAAGCTGGGAGGGGACACAGCTGGGACAGCTGACCCCAACTGACCACAACAACATCCCTGACTACAGGGCGTCATGATCAGCATATAGAGGTGGTGGTAGAAGAAGGAGAGGGGAGATGACTGAACACCAGTCATGGCAAATGAATTCCATGGTTTGCTTTGCTTGCACACAGCTTTTGCTTTATCTATTAAACTGCCTTTATGCCAAGCCACAAGTTTTTTTTTCCACTTTAATGCTTCTAATTCTCTCCCCCGTCACACCTGAAGGGAGTGAACTAGCAGCTGGATGGTGTTTGGTTGCCAGTTGGGGTTAAACCACAACAGAACGCCAGCTCACATTTGTATTGCTAACAAATTCTTGAGTCTATACACGAAGATGACAGTGGACAAAAGCTGAGGCAAATGAATTCTATGTACTTGGTGTTTCATCACATTTTGCAGTTATAAAACATGAAAAATACAGAAATATTAACCAAAAACTGCAGTGGAAGTGTACACAAAAAGAAGCTAGAAATGGAAATGATGGAGAGAGAGAAATCAAAGCTTGCATTTTTAAACAAACACTTGCATTTTTAAATCTATCTGTGGAAAGTGGGGAGGGAAAGGAGGGTTAGGACAGAGAGAGATAAATCCAAGTAAGAACAGGAAGGAAGGTTTGACAAGGAGTGATCTGAGAAAGCAGCCAAACCTCAACACCCTGAAAGGCCTCCATTGCTAATAAAGGCACAGAGGAGATATATGTCCTGAGGCTGATTTAGGAGAGATCAGACTTCATAGCTGGGGACTAAGCTGACAATTTCTTAAATTAAGTCATGTGCACCTAGGAAGCATCTTGGCATTAAATCTTATCTGTACCCATCTTTAAAGGCTTTTCTTTGTTCACTGTGTCTGCAAACCCATACAAGAACAGCCTAGACAAAATAATGCAGGTGTTAGTGCATCGAACTGCAATCCCAAGGAAGAATAAGGGCTTCCTGGCACTGCAGCGGATTGTATTGGTTGACATATTGTCAGTGTCACCTAAAGTAGCTACACAGGACGTTAGGTGTATTCACATCTACACGAATGACATCTCACTCCTGACCTAAGATTCTCTGGCTTCATCCCTATGAGCTTCTCAGTCCCTGCTGTTGAATCGAGACATGGAGACTGAAAAATCTTGGGACTTGATATTTCCCATGACCTTTCAAAGCAGCAAGGCTCATCTTGCAGGAATTCGCAGTGCTAGTTGCTCCAAGTGATGAGGATGGTGAAGTCACAAGAGGAGGTGCTGATCTCTCTTCTTCAGCCCTGAAAAATCTCTGAAAGACAGAGGGTACATGACAACGATTACAGTCAGATGTAACCACCACAAAATACGTAATGTGATGTATGTTTGGAGTCTCATCTCTCCGCAGCACTTCTGGTGTTAAGGACTGAAAGGGGGAACAGAAGAATCACTTGGCCCTCCATCCTTCAGTTTATCCAAGCTGGTACAGTTTACACAAAAAGATCTGTTTTCTTGGGCCTGCACACACTCTGTGTATCTCAGCAGCACACTGTATATCTCATCAGCAGCATGAGGGAAGCAACACAGCAGTTTAGCAGGGCGCTTAGTGTGATGCATGCTAATTGACTTAAGAAAGGTAAACCTATTAATATCTCATCCTGGAAAGTCATAGGTCCTACAGGATGCATAGTGACTTGGAGTAGATGTATTTGCAAGAACTGCTTGGTATAGAGGGGCACAGAGGCAGATGGGATAACTAAACAAGTCTGCTGTGCTGCTGCCAAAATACACATGAGCATGACTGGCCTGAGAATAAAAGCAAGTAGTGTGGAAATGAAGTCGGAGGCCCAAAGAGAAGGCTATGGCAGAGCTCAGCCTTGCTGTGGCCAGTGGATAACATGAATGCTCAGGGGTAGCAAATGGAGAGAATAGCCAAGTGTTATTAAGTACAAATATATTATCTTAGGCCCTCTTTCCTCACTGTTGCATTCAACTGAGGTCTCATCTTTCTCAAATATTGGATTCCTTGAGTCTCAAGAGATTAGCAAGACTCCCCACATGGAGAGTTGTGGGACACATGCAAGAATGGCCAGCCACAGCTCCTCCCCTCACAGAAGCAGATCCATTGAGCTATGAAGGCCTTTGATGCTTCATGTGCAAATATGGGCTAGTGACATTGAAAACCAAAAATATCTATGCAGCCACCAAGAGCAAGACTGATGCAAACAGCAACTGTGCAGTTGTTTGTACTGGACCAAGAGCAAAAGGGTTTGGTATAAATCTCCCTAGTCATTTATTCAAAGCACTACAGTTCCTTCATTTTATGCTGTTTGCTCAATATTTGCAAATTTGTGCACCTACACTGTTAAGAAAATAGATTTTTGTTGCTATTGAAAGATGAATTGGGAGGATTTTCACTTCCACAGCCAAGCATTTCTACAAAGCCACACTTACTGTCTTCTATTTTAAAAATCCTATGCAGACATAAGAATTATTACCAAAAAATCTCCTATACAGACATCCCATGACCTCTTTTTGCGCTCCTCTCCAACACAAGAAGACTCTAGCACTGAGCTAGCTAATACCATAAACACACACACTTTTCATAGTGCATTTGAAAAATTGGGAAAGATACCCCAAAAATTATTGCCTTACACAAAGTTTGTTTTGCATATTACTTCCCCCAAGGTATGTACCAGATCTGACAGACACTCCACAGCAGCTTCATATCCACCATTCTCTGTAACATTAATGGAAGCCTGGGAGGCTTGTTAGGCAAGTATAGCATAGCCTAGCAGGCTGTGGCACTCTGCCCATGCTGCCTTACTTCCCAGACTGTGACAAGTAACTTCAAGGGTTATGTGAAGTATACGTCTGAAATAAAACATCTCCCGGGAGGTGATGGAGTCACTGTCCCTGGAAGTGTTTAGGAGACAGGTAGGTGTTAGGGAAATAGTCTAGTGGTTGATAGTGCTGGGACAAAGGCTGGACTTAATGATCTTAAAGGTCTCTTCCAGCTGAAACAATTCTATGATTCTATAAGTAAATAGCTTCCCCCTCTTCCCCACTGTTTCCTAAGAACAAGAGAGAACTGACTGGAAAGCAGACTGCGTGATATTTGGATGCAGTTGCAATGCAGCTTACATAGGAGACATGCACTGTACTCCTTTACCCAGCATGTGCTTCAGTGCTGTCTTTAAATTTTTAATAAAAAACATGTTGAAGGTACGTGCTTCCCCTGTCTGAATGTAAAATGTATTCACCATTTTGTAGAGGATGGAGATAGAATGTGGATGCATAACTGCTACTTCTTCAAAAAACAGAGTGGCAGAAAAATATTGAATCGTATTCCTGCCTGAGGAGACCAGAGAAGGCATGAAAGCTCCCTTTTCCCTTTAGTGTTGGTTGCCCTGAAATGAGCCTCTGAGACCTCTTCTCCTAAACATACAGGGACCGAACATCATCCTGTACTTTGTGTAATACCTTGAACAGTATAAAAATTGGAATAAACTACCGTAAAATCAGAATAGTAGCATTTTACATTCACTTTACCCATGTGTAATTCATTGTGGAAAGAGAAGGTTGATTAATAAAATTCTCAGTAATTTTAATAAGGTGAAATTGCAGAGGCATAAACATGTATCAACACCGTATGCTAATAAGTTTTATTATTTTTTTTAGGAGCCAGATGTTTCTGCTTTTGCAGAAACATTTTAGCACTCTTTGTTCAAATAGATAAAAATTCAAATTTTCAGGAGGTTATAGGAGAGCTCTAGTTATAAGTTTAATTTATTCTTCCTAACTGATAAAAACTTGGAAGAACCATCCAAATTTCATTTTGGGAGCAACAAAAATGCAAAAGCAGCCTCTCATTGGGCCTGTAGATTTTCTGTGATCTTGGCAAAAACTGAGACTAAAATACAGGCTGGGTGGCAAAACAAAACTGTCATAATGGCACAAACATAATTTTATCTTAATTGAAGTGAAAGTGAACACACAAGTGGAAATTTTTCTAGTCTGCAGGAGGAGCTATTGATACAAACCACTTTATTAAACTGATGTCATGTATGCACATACACAGCTGCAGGTAGTGGTGTAGATCTATGTGAGCACCAGCACAAAACCACAAATAATCAAAGTGTAGACCAAGTTTTGGAGTATTAAGAGCTTTCCATTCAGTCAGGAAAATTGGCTGAATATTTGGTTTGCTCAGTTTGCAGATCAGCCATTTTTTCCCCTAGGGACTCAGTTTGATGAGGTTTGTGATTCAAGTTCATACTTACAGACTCTTGCACAAACTGCAAGAGAGTTGGTTTCACCAACTTTTTTTTCCCAATTGGCTACTTGCACCAAATATTGGTGCCAGACGTACCCTCCCCATCTCAGCCTTCATTTGTTTGTTGATAAATCCTTTCCCTTAACTCCCTTCTGCCCCAGCCTTATCTTGCTCTATTTTTTGATGTCTTTTCTCAAAATCTAACTACTTATCCTACTTAAAAAAGAACCCAGTAATCCATTCTAACATTCTGTATCCTTATATCCGTTCTTATTCTGTCTTTTTAGAGTGCAAGATCAGTGGGATACTGATTATATTTGTACAGGAACCATCCAAACATCTTGGAGCTACAAATACTACAAACAATAGTACATTTTTACTGAGAACAAAGTTAGGTGCTGTCTTCCTTAGGTCCCAACTAATGAAACACTCAAACATGCACAAAGCCATTTAGAGTAGAGTAGCACTCAGAACAATTTAAATGCCTTAGACCTGACTATCCATGGCTAATTACCAGGATGAGATTTAAAGTGTGCAGATGTAAATTGAGTGTACAAAAACCCATCTGGAGTTCACTGTTCACTAGTTCATATAAACACAACATTAACTATCAAATAAATCCCCAAGTACAATGAATCAAATTGCTGTGCATAATGTGACAGATGAAAGTAGTACTCTTTCCATGGTTTTTTATATATATTTTTATATATATAAAATTTATATATAAATATATATTTATATATTTATATATTAATATATATATTTAGAAAAATTCAATTTTAGAATGTCTGGAAACATACTTTTACAACTTCACACTGTCTTCTTTGAAGACTTTTTTCCCCTTTTCTCTACTCAAGCTTATGTTCTTATGAATTGACCCTTCCATTAAAAAAAAGAAAAAGAAAAAAAGAAAAAAAAGAAAAAATTTTCTATGGGCTACTTTGAGCATAGCAAATGCCGTAAGCTCCAAGTACTAGATACCTGTTTGAAGTCAGCGTTATTTGATATGGAAAGGAAAGATCATTTCTAAAATGCAGTGGGAAAAGAAGGAAATGACACCATTTCGTGGTTTGAAGTGTGAATATTGACAGGTAAGCACTTTGTATCAAAAATTCCACCACTCTTGCCAGAAAATCAGATGAAGACCCGGCTAGGGACAACAGCTGAGTTTAAAGACAGAAGCATAGAGCACAGCTTGACTGAGCTGAAGGGGACAGTAACCTTGCAACAAGGGATAGGTAGGCTTTTCTTAAATCTCTTACAGACTTCAAACAAATCTGACTTCACACTTTATTAAAAATGGAATCTGAGAAAGATTTTTTTATTAGATATTTTCCTTACCAACTCAAAAGACACTTGAGGTATCTGTCATACATATAAATTAAATTACATGTTCAATACGGCACTTTTACCACTGAAATAAGCATTGTATGCCCGGGTAATTATCTTCAAGACAGAATGATATGTTTTAGTAACTGTTGACCAAACTACCAAGCGAATACGGTTTAACACAGAAGGTAACTAACAAAAAACCAAGGAAATTCCAGAATCATAGCTGTCCAAAGTTATTTTGTCTCCTAAGTCTTATGTACTTTTTAATTATCCAATCCCATACTGTGTTCTCCACTAGCAATCTTAATTCTGGCTTTTCTGTCTTTTGAAGTGTCAGAACTGATAATATTTTTAAAAGTTTGTGATGTAAATGTTTAAAACACAGGAATAGCTTGCACAACACAAAACAATGCAAGTTAAATTAATAACCTAAAACACAGTATATTTTCAGACTCCAAATGACAACACATTGACTGCTTGAGTTAAATATCACATGAGTGGGGAACTTGAAAGAGTTTATAAAGGAAACTTGTGCCTTTTCACCACCATCCTTAGTCCAATACATCTAGGTACAGTGTTGTTGAGGATATGTCATGTGAATGTTTGTGTGTAAATCACTGAATAAACACAAAAAAGGTCTTTCATGATCTTCCAGTCTCTCAATTAAAAAATAAAAAAATTAAATTGGTGCCACTAATCAGTTAAGCTGGTCACCTGAAATTAAGATTTTAATTTATTAAAACCACTTAATGTGAAATCTAACAAAACTGACTATATTTACAGCATTTGCATTTCTGAATATGTCAGATGCTTGATCCAAAAAATAATTTGTTTGATTAACAGGAGCAGTCCCTTCGTAACTGTTCTGGTTTAGCAAGGCGCAGCTTTTGGCTTAGTAACAGGGGGAGCGGGTTGCAGTGAAGACCCGGTAAAGAGTTTTTGGACTCTCCCCCGGCTCCTGGGTTCAGACCCACCTCCGGCCCGGCTGGGCCAATCTGGCGCCTCTGCCAGCACTATTTAGGGGACGGGAATTTGAAGTGCTGGCAGGAGGTGTAAGAGTGATACAAGATGGAGGCGACCACGCGGATCCTACAGCCAGAGAAGGAGGAAGGAAGAAGAAGCAATAGACCAGAGACCCCTTTGCAAGCCGTGGCGAGAATGCAGCTGTACCCCTGCAACCTATGGAGATCCATGGCAGGACTGAGAGTTACCAGCAGCTCCGTGTGAGTGAGCCCGGACGGGCGAGGGACTGTGTGGGGAGACGGCCATGGCCCAGGCCGTGCTGGAGAGCCTGCAGGCCGCAGAGCAGCCCCACACAAGAGGCAGAGAGGAGCTGCAGCCTTTGGCATGGGTGCGCGTTGGAGCAGCCCGTGCAGGGCTGCCATGTGTGTGAGGTACCCCACTGACTTGCAGGGAGGACTGGTGTGGAGTTCACCCGTCCTGAGGAGGGACAAACGGCAGAAGC
Organism: Colius striatus; assembly: GCF_028858725.1. Lineage (NCBI taxonomy): Eukaryota > Metazoa > Chordata > Aves > Coliiformes > Coliidae > Colius > Colius striatus. The sequence continues at coordinate 47,220,220 of NC_084790.1, read as the reverse complement.
TATCGGGAACAGACTGACTGAAACCCCCACTCCCTGTGCCCTGGGCCGTTCAGGGGGGGACAGGGTAAAAACACCGGGATCAGGGCTCTGAGCCCGGGAAGAGGGGAGGTGTGGCAAGAAGGTGTTCTTAAAAAGGCTGGTTGGACTCTTCATTGATGTATTACTCTGTGTTGTTTCATTTTGGTTATGGTTTGGGTTTTTGGGGTTTGTTTCAGTTGATGTTGCATTAAATTGTTTCTCTGTTTTCTTCCCCAAACCGAGTAGTCTGGTCTGTTTTGTCCCGAACCTTAAGTGGCAATTAAGCTCTCCCTGCCCTTTGGCAATTCTCAGCCTCTTTGGTACTCGAGGCTAATCGTGGTCTTTTGTTCCCTGATGGGCCTAAACCACGACAGTAACATTTAGTACCTTCCTCAGATGGATCATGGTATTGTCATGGTTTGACATGACAGCCTTTTCCGGTAAGGGGGAAGGGGCTGTAAAGATGGGTCCTCTAAGAAGTTGCTCACAACTCTCCCCAGCTCTGAGCCAGAGCCACTTCTGGGGCTGAGCCAATTAGACACCTCCATGATCACTTTTTAAGAAGCTGGAAGGAGAGGTTTCTTCCTCCATCTTCTTACTTTTTCTCTGACCCTTCTTTTTCTTCTGGCTGGTGGTGGTGCAAGGAATAGGAACAGTGAGAGAAACAACCATGCGGACTCCAAGGTCAGTGATGAAAGAGAGGAGGAGGTGTGCTGGAGCAGAGACTCCCCTGCATTCTATGGAGAGAACTGGTGAAGCTGAGATTTAGTTTCATTTCTTTAAAGACCCCGCATCAGTGGTAGAGACTCATTTTGATAATGACCGCATACCAGGGGTAGAGACTCATTTTGCTAAAGCTGGCCCCAGACCAGAGGCAGTGATCCACTTCATTAAAGGCCCCGAGCCAGGGACAGTGACTATGGCCGGAGGAGGCCGTGTCCTGTGGGGGGGACCCAACCACTTCACTGCAGACCCCGAGCCAGGGTCAGTGATTTTCTTCTTTAAAACTATGGCTGGAAGAGGCTGTGTCCCAAATGAGGGACCCTTTATCACTATGGCCGGAGTAGGCAGTGTCCCCAGGAAGGGACCCAATATCCACAGCTGCAACTGTGGGAGGAACTCATGACAAAACAGCTCATTAAACTTATGCCCAGAAGAGGCCTTGTCCTGAGAGAGGGACCCTGCAACTGCAGAAAGTGCAACCGCAGTGAAGAATCCACGCCAGAGATATTCACCAAGGACTGTGTCCTGTGTGAGGGACCCTGTATCGGCAGAAGCCGCAGCTGTTGGGAACAACCCATACCAGAGGAGTTATGGACTGCGTCCCAGGGGAGGAACCCCATGTTGGAGCAGGGGAAGAATGCCAGGAGTCGTCCTCATCTGAGAAGACAGAAGCGGCAGGACCCATCTGTGAGAGACTGACCACATTCCCCACTCCCTGCCCCCCTGAGCCGTTGGGGTGGGGGGGCAGAAGATGGAGATATCAGGAGCAGTGAGCTGGGCCTGGGAAGAAAGGAGGGATGGGGGAGGGAGATCTTAAAGTGCTGGTTGTCATTTTCTCATCATCCTACTCCCTTTTTGCTTTTATTCCGTTCTGTTTCTTGTAGAATAAACTTTCCTACTTTCCTCTCTAAGTCAAGTACTGGAGTTTGTTTTGCCCAGAACCATAATTGGCAGCGAGCCCTCCCTGCCCTTGTCTTAATCCACAACAACCTTGCTTATCTTTTTACTCCCATTTCGCTGGGGCCTCCGCCATCCTAATGAGGGTGGGAGTGAATGGGGTCACCGAGTGAGATACTGTCATGCTGCTGCTGTGCCAACTGGGCCAAACCATGGCAGGTATTTACCTTACTTAATTTTCAGTCAGCTCCAACACATTACATTTCATCCTCCCTTACTGTAATTCTTTTGAAAACCATGGAATCACATTTCATTTTCCTATCATTTTCACAAGTATTTACCCTGTCTCCATATCCTGGAGTTCAAAAATAGCTCAAGGGATTTTCAGTCAAAAGAAACATTGTTGTGGGCTTGACATATACATTTTTTTTCACTGCCACTACACAGGAAAATAAGTTCTATGATGAAATTAATCAAATTCAGTAATCTTTTGACAGTGATGCTCTAGCTTCTTCTTTCACTCCTTCATCCATCACAAATAAATCATGATGGCTGGTGAGGCACTGAAAGATTGACATGGCAATGTTTCAATACCTGTAGTTGAAGTATTGTTGTTGCCTTGTAATTTGTTAGCAGAGGGAGTTGTTGATTGAGCAGCAATTCCACGGATGTTTGGAGCCACCAATGCACGTTACTTTCAAAACCCATTTGCCTTAGAAGATAGTTTAACCTTAGCAAGGGTATAACACTTGGACTGAGCTATCCATGTCCATGATCAGACCACTTTCATCAATAGGCATGAAGCTTTCAAGCAATCTCTCAGTATGCAGCTAGAAAACCATCACTTAATAGACAAGTCACTAATGCAGTTAGTTCTCCATGAAACCGATGGCCCTAGGACAGGTCACATTTTTTAATCAATGACTTGGAAAAAAACAAAGCCATTACAGATAACATTTCCAATGGTCACAAAGACTGATGAAAGGCCAAATAGAAGAACAGGTCCTTAACCCCATGTAACTTTAATGCCTGGAAGCTAAGAACAGTCAGTACTTTTAATAAAGCTAAATGCAAAGTCACAGAGTGTCAAAGTGATGACTGATGATTGATCTCCTCTGTGCCCATTAACACTCCAACATGATTACTTGCCATCATTTTTGGGTTGCAAATAACAGCCAATATTGAGCCAAATGCATTCCTATAATTATGGAATTCTGTTTGACTGACAGAAGACAGGTCTGTAATTCCTAAAGCTTTGGTGTGTGATAAGGCTTATTGTAGAACAAGGATACTTAACAAGAAAGAGCTCAAGTAGTGATTTGTTTGGATGTGGTCATTAATAGGTCATGCTAAGGTCATGCTGGAAAGCGTCAGCTCCTGTCCAATCAATTAAGATGTGAAACGATCAGTTATTCAAAGCAAAGCCTATCACGTGTACTTTCCCTCTAGTTTTAGTTTCCTTAACTTATTGATGTCGGGAGTGTACTAAACAGGAGTCCTTTATAATGTGATCAGGTCACACTGTTTGCCATACACAAAGCAGAAGAGAACAATTTGGCCTTAGAATAAGCAGAGATTATATGCCTGTTCTATTTCCAATACTTGTAATTTAATAATCTATCAGGGTTTTCACAAATGAATACATGAATTTGATATTGCCTTAACATGGCTGAAGCTAAGGATATTTCCATAGTATCTGCCAAATACTAAGATATTAAATTTCTCAGCCTGTGATAATACATACTTTGTAGCACCTAGCACCATAAAACATGGCTCCAGCATTTCCATTTAGATTGACGATTTGATTCAAGAAGTAGCAGCGCAAGGAAAGCATTTTCACCCTTTACAGGAGACCCATATAAGATGAAAATTTTTCTGGTGGCATTCACCAATCAACTGATCCTTTTCTTGCAGTACAGAAACAGAGTATACTCCTGCTCCTCCTAGGAGGCATGTGCCAAAGAACATAGGTGTGTAATAGCTAGAGAAATATAGTTTGGGTACCAGTAATGGAGCGAGTATTCCAAGAGACAATGAGAAGCATCTGTTGAAAAATTTTGCCTATTTGGATAGATTGTAATGTGTCGATCCATTTTAACTAAACACTGGCTCACAGGCAACATGATTGTACTGTGTAAGTACTTAGATACACCACAGCAAGCGCTTGTCAGTCCATCAGATAAATGTATGACAAGATCAAATAGCTGGAAGCTGAAGTGAGACAGTTCAAACTGGTAACAAAGTGCTAATATTGTCTTAAATGAGGAATTATTAATCAAGGAATGATTGCAAAGACTGTGTTGTGATATGACCTATCACTGACATCTTTCAATTAAAGCTTCAATGTTTTTTCTGGGAGAAGCACTGTACTTAAAAAAGAATTTATTCATTTAGTCATACAGCCTGTGCTGTAGAATTCAAGCTGAATAACAACAAATTGATCCATTCCTTCTTAATAAACTAAGCTTCTATAACATTACCATTTCTTTAGTCCAAGTAAACAGGAAAAAGATGTGGGTTTTTTTAGTGTGTGGAAAATAGAAATTCCAAATCTTATAACACATCACTAAAAAGTAACTGTATTTCTGCTGCTGAATCTTAATGATTGTTGGAGAATGTTATCTGCAGATGCTTTAAATTTAGAGGAGTTTTGTTTTTTTGTTGGATTTTTATTTTTTCCCTGAATGAAAATGTTTCTGTTCTTGCAGAGCAGCTCAGGCTTAGCTAAGAAAACTGTCATTTCTCCTTATCAGAAACTACAAGTCCATTGTGGACAAACCTGCCCTGTATCCATTCCATCAGGTTTTGTTTCTCTGCTCCACTACCTTGATTTTAATGAAACTTGTCCTTGTGCTTCTGCTCACTTTGAATTAGCTGTTCTTCACCCAGTCAGATTGATTGAGTTTTTTATCTCATGACTGCCCAAGTATGGAACAAGCTTCTTTCACTATCATCTATACCACTTACAAATTGTTTCCTGATTTATTTTCAGGTATTCTTGTAAACAGTGAAGCACAAGAGACCAAACATTTCAAATGTTACCATCATTTTACTGAAGAAAGCTCTGCTGAATTCCATGGCTATTCCCCCATAGTCAAGACCTCACTTTTTCGTTTTACTGCTGAAACACCTTGTACAAAGGATGATACTATTCAGGCTAAGTTGATAAAACATAACAGAAGACTGTTCTACTTCAGTCTTTTTTTCAATCCATGTTGTTCTTGGGGTGAAAGCACTCCGTAATCACAAAATCATATGAAGTATACCATTCAATTTTGCTTAATTTAGGATAATTCACAACATTTTTTGTGGACTATTTAGAAAACTGTTAAAATCTTACACCTATACTCTGTATTCAAATACTGGAACAGGCTGCCCAGGGAGGTTGTGGAGTCTCCTTCCTTGGAGGTCTTCAAGACCCACCTGGACACATTCCTATGCGTCCTGATCTAGGTGAACCTGCTTCTGCAGGGGGTGTTCGACTAGATGATATCTAAAGGTCCCTTCCAACCCCTACCATTCTATGATTCTATGATTTCACAACAAATGAAAAGGCTCTGATTTTCAGTAATTTTACAACTGAAGTTTTGTTTTGGTATTAAGCACTACATCCACATGTATTATGAATGGAGAAACTGATACATGAAGGTTAATTAATGTTAAAGACAGAGGACCAGGAATTTTAGTGTAAATTTACATCACCAGAGTTAGTAGACTTGATTGTCTAGTTCTTATGTCTTCAGTTACTTTTGTCACTGGAATCAGAACTGTAGCATTTTTAACATCTCTCCATCAAAATGTGTTTTACAAGCAGTAAATCTCTGGAGGCTCAGGACTAGAGGGAACCTCAAGATGTCATTAAGTCTATTATTGCTTTGCTCCAGAAAGAACAATTATGCCAGTGTCATTTCTCACAGGTATTTCACGAGTTGTTTCTTAAGGACTTTAAAAGATGGAGATTCCACAAACTCTCTAGACAATTTATTCCAGTGCTTCACTCTCCTGCCAATTAAACTGTAGTTTATACCTATTATTTCTAGGCATAGAACATGAAGAATGGATTATTCCCTCTCTTTGAAGCAGCCTTTTATATATTTGAAGATTGTTTTGTTCCTGCAGTCCTCTGCTTTCTAAGTTAAATAACCCAATTTGTTCAATCATTTTTCATAGGTCACATTTTTAGACTCCTGAACATTCTCATTTTTCTCTACTGAATTCTCTCCAACTGGTCCACATATAATTGGAAAATTGCTGTGAGTGAAGCCTTTAAATACTGAATCAATAGGAACAATTCCTTCCTGTCTAGCAGGCTACACCTGGGATTATAAATTCCATTTGATCCCAAGGAGCTCTGGTTGAATCATGTCGAGCTAGTCTACTGTATGGCTAGCTATAACCCCAGCATTCTTTCCTGCAGGACTGCTCTTTAAATGACTTTTATCCACCTTGTCTCCAAATAGACAACTCCTGTCTAATGTATGTGTCCCAATTGAATAATACTTGATTATTTTCAGATCATATATCCAGTTTCTCAAGATCACTTTAAATTGCTATACCATTCTCAGTATATTCATCCCCAATTTGGCTCCATCTGCAAATTTAATAACCATACTCTGTACTCCATCATTGTGGTTATTAATGAAACTATTGAACAACATATGGATTACAAACAGATGCTACTCTATCAATCCTTCTATTTTGTCAATGACCTATTGATAAATACACTTTCAGTATTGTTTTCAAACAAGTTCTGGATCTAGATTCACACAAGTCATGACATTTCCTTAGCCAGCATATAACATCATTATTGGAGAATGCCAGAAGTCTTTCTAAAATCAAGGTATAGCATGTGTGCATGCCATGAGCCCATTAAAGACTGTTTTGCTGCCACTAAACTAATAATTACTGAAAATATTATATACAGTTGGTGCATAACAAAATGCAAAGCCTGACTGGATTAAATCCTTGGAATGGCTTGTAAATCCCAAACTGTGATTCTCTTGCCACAGAGAAGTTGCCTACCCTTAAAATTTGTTTATATTTTCTCTAGTCTGCACAGTGTCTTGGGGATTGAAAGCATTTGGCATGCCTCTGCAAGTAGCAGAGAAGTCTGAGCTGTAAAGGCTTTAATTCCTGTTAAATGAGAACCGTACTACAAATTGGGAAAGAAAAGAAAAATAGATACCAAACAATATATAGCAGAAGGTTTTAAATGTGAAAAACTGGTAAGGGAAGCTAAAGGTTACAGAAGACTCTGTGAATGGCAACACTTCCATTAAAAAATTGTCTTGAAGTCTATTTTGAACAAATGAAATTCTAACAATGGTATAGTCTCATTACTTGACAGAGATGGTAGCTTTATTCACAATAGTACAGAAGTAGAAGTATTTATGAAACATTTCCATTCTGTATTTGAAATTAAGAGAGACACAGAAGGATGATTCTTGCATGATGAAGAATTTTCTAGGCTACTTGTGCCAAAGGACAGTAAACAGGTATGGCATTTGATATTTTTTAAATCCACAGGCAGAGAAAACTTGCATTTGATTTCTAAAAGCACCATTTGAAGAACTCTCTGGCTTATTTATCTTAACACTTACTAGATACTGGTCTACTTGGGAAATTCCAGAAGACTGAAAGAACGATAACATGCCAAGAGTCCAAGGAGGTAAGTGGGATGAGCAGGATGAGTGCAAGAGAAAAGGATCTTCTAGAGAGACCACATATGGTTTTAATACATAAAATTTCACAGTGTAGCAAACTTGGAACAGATTTATCAAAATTACTTTAGAAATGTAGAAAATTTTGAATTTTTGCCCAGTTAAAACAGATGGCAGGCACTGCAGTTTTTCCAGACACCAGCTTCAAGTTTTGAAGTAGGTTCAAAATGAGGTAAAACAAAAAAGTAATTGAGCTATCTGACATATTCTCTAGTAAACAATTATTTATACCAATCAACTTACCACAGCTCCATCCATTCTTTAAGGTGCAGACCAGGATTCGTCAGGATGTAATTGGCAGCAGTGACAATACTGTAGCAAATTAGAGAAAATGCATACCCACCTGCTGATCTATGTTTGGTTGCATTTACATTCTTGTGTCGATGTTTTTTTGAACACCGGCATTCAGCAGCTGCTTTCAAAATACCATGTTCCACGTAAGCATTCATTTTGTATTATCATCAGACTTGTGCTGAGATAAATTTAAGATTTCTCTTTGTCAGAAAAGCCTGATCATATCAATGCTCAACCAATTTGCATGACAACAGCTGATGGGGGACCAGACAGAAGGCCACTGTTCTCTGAAATTCCTGTTAAAAATACTTCAAACCATGAACAGAGAGATCAAAACTGACCATTCCTGAAACTTTGGTGATCAGCTTTGATAGTCTAAGACACTGAGCTTTCCAGCTTTTGAGTTCAGCTGGAAATAGGGGTAAAAATTAAGTCCACCTCCAATTTCAGAAACAAAACCAAACAACTCAAGAACTCATAGCTAACTACTGAACATTCAGCTCAAAGGACTTAGATTAGGGGTTCTGTGGATTTATTGTGTGGCAAATATCTTTAATTGCCCTCACTTTTTAATTCATGGTTTTTTTAATCTCTTCCTCAAAGCCAATGTCAGGAGTGTCTAGCTTGTTCCATTTTTATGAAAAAGCATTCGTGGAGGACTGGGATAGAATACCAAAACTGCGATTCTTCTCGTAGTATTTCTTGGGCACTATTCACCTAGTCTTAAAGTGGAAATTTGAACTACATTGGGTAAATCAAGACTTAAACCTGCTGTTTCTCTCCCTTCTCTATAAACAGAAGTAGATGACTCATCAAAAGTCATTGTCCTCATCTATCTAAAGGCAGGAAAAAAAATTCACAAACTTGTGCTATTAAAAAGCAGAAATAACCTATGCGATTTCACTTTTTCACCATTTCTCCATCTCTAGTATCTGTATCCCTATCACACATATGAGAAGTGCACTAATTTTCTAGTTCCATTTGCAAGAAATTTTTTTGCAATATCAGTCTATTATTTTAAATATCTGAAGTTCTGGTCAGTATACCATTATCTGTATAGCTTTTCCACATCCCAAAGCTTTAAACAGCTGTTTACTAACCGAAGCAAGAATCTTGAGACATCTGCATAAATAGGTCTATCATTTGCAAAGATTGCAGTTTTAACTCAACGTGGATTGACACTTAAGCATTTTGCGGCTTTCTGTACAAGATCAACTCTAACTGCACTGCACTGATATCTAAACCATTTTTGGCTCAGTTCCATTTCCTGTTTTAAGTCTCATTGTCCTTGCAGTCATAAATGAAGGACAAGATACTTTGTTTCACTTGTAAATGTCAAGAGGTGTAGCGTTATCATCTATACTACCAGTAGCACTAATAACATTGCAGACTAGACTGCTTTATCTTCATCACAGGCTATGAATCAGTTAAGACTGATGATAACCTGAGTCAGCTATCAGTGAAAAGAGCTCTTTATTATGTAGGTCACTACCAGAGTTCACTTCAGCAAACACCTGCAAATCACATTTCACCAGGAAAAAAATTTCTTCTTGGCAAAAAACTTAAAAGTGGAGTGCAGAGAAGATACATGAATGTACTCATATCCTCATGCCTGAAGTATACATACAAGAAGCTCTTGGTAGCTATTTCTATAACCCCTCCCATCCCACCATTTTGGTTTATTTCTGTATTGGTTTTTTTTCAGATTGTTTTCAAGCCATACTTCCACTCTACCTGTCGGGAGGCAATAAGTAAAACAGAAGATCAAAACTTGACAAGTACTTCATTAAAGCAGTATAAACATGTTGACGTCTATGTCAGCAACAAAGGAAAGTGCAGAAAAAGACCTAAGGCTCAACTCTTGAGCATTGATGTACTGGAATGAAAATAGAATCATAGAATAATTTCAGCTGGAAGAGAGTTTTAAGATCATTGAATCCAGCCTTTTTCCTAACCTATCAAGCACTAGACCATTTTCCTAAGTGCAACATCCACCCATCTCTTAAACACCTCCAGGGACAATGACTCCACCACCTCCCTGGGAAGGTTTTCCTTGTCCACACAGTATTAAATTAATGTGCTATTTTCCTTTTTATATATATATAATTTACACGAATTTTTAGACTGATCTGCAATTTATCAGCATTTTTTTCTTTCATTGTAGTTAGTGGAGTGCGAAGTTTATGAAAACCAGCTCCAAAGTGTTTCTCAACACTGATATCTAATTAGTCTACTACACAACTCCTACAGACAACTAGTATGTTTAAATAATACATCCCATTTCTGTTTGTCTACCATAGCTATTGCCTTGGAATTATTTCTCTCTGTTCCTCACATTGAAGAAAGGATGCAGGTAGGGCATCTAGGCATTTATATATATATTGAAATGACATAATTTAGTATTAGTTAATGTCTGGCAAAATTATTTTTGTGCATTAAGTGAATCTTCCACACTGGAATCCCTTGTTCTGTTTTTTCATAAGCAGATAAATAAAAGAAATATCTTCAGCTACCATGCACCATCTGGGTAAATGTCAGCTATATCCTTACCTAGAGGGTTTGGGGTTTATTTCTCAAGAGGCTGGGTGTTGGTTTTGCTTTTCTTGCCTACAGTTTGCACGGCTGAATAATTTAGAAAGGACTCAGTGCTGAAAGATAAAATGAAGATGGAGTATATTGTTTCTGGCTACAATCCCCGGTGCTGTAGGTGGTATTTTCTGCTAATACAGCTTGCAGTATTATTGCTAACAAAAGCAGAGATTTGAATCATCATTTGAATCATTCATTTTCTCTGAAAAAAAAATGCAAACATAAATAATAGTAAGCACATGTGCCATCAGTATATACTTAATCGATATATCAGGTATATCGCTAAAAGAATTATTTGGTCCTTCAGTGAGCTCACTAAAATTCCTGGGTCCTAAATATCAGACCAAAATAGCAACTAGAAAAATGGTCTACGAGAAATGATCTGTGCAAACATTCATTGTCTTTGAAACACACCATTTTGCCACATAATTAATGAGGTAGCAAAAGGCATCAAACCCCAGATTCTCTTCCCATCAGTACAGTTTTGTGTCGCAGGGCTGACAATGATGAGATTCCATTGCAATAGATGCAGTGTAAGCATATAATAGGAACCTTTGTTGAAATCAAAGCATTTGAAGTATAAGTAAGAGAAACAGAAGTTTGGAAAGGTCAAAGTGAAGAAAGTAGTTGCCCAAGGCCATACATCAATTACGTGTCAAATCTCCAAATTGACTTAAGATCCCTGGCCTAAGTGATGTGCCTTCACTTCTGTGACAGTGTAGGGGAAAGTGCCTCTTTTGAAGAAATGCCATGGTTCTGCACCAGGTGCTAATCCCTGAATTTGTCTTATGTGAGTTTGCTTTTGCCTGCACTTTCATTTTTCTTTGCAACTTAACTGTTTTTTTCTGTGTAAAATTCAATCTCTGGCAAAAAGAACTGCATGCATTCAGCTGCACATCGTTGTTCTTCAGTCTGTGTCTTCCTGAACTGTATGTAGTGCTTTATTAACAGTGACAGTATTTTGTAATTGAATATTCAGATAAATTCTGCTTCAGGTCAAAGAGGTTTATCTTCAATCAATGTTCGATTGATTTGCCTGTATGGCCAAATCATTTGCATATCTTTAAACACTGAGATGAGAACACACTGAGCAGTGTGGTGAAGCATGTCTAAAAAGCCAGGAGTTAAGGAAGGGTCAAGGTGAGAGTCAATACAATACTTGCTAGAGCAGCAGTGAAGCCATCATTTTGAATTTATTCTTAGCTGAGACACAACCTCACTTGCTCCTATATATTGAAGGAAGGGAGAAAAAGGAAAAAAAGAAGATATAGGCAGAAATTATAAAAAGGGCAGGAGAAAAAAAGACTTTCAGAAAGAGGGAACATGCAGAAGAAACTGTGTAATAAAAGTGGGAAGGAAGTGCCTCCAAAAGCTATATATTCTGAAGCTATGACAAGAACCAGCAGCTCAGTTGCTCTTGCTATCTGAACTCTTTTTCTCCCTCCGTCTCACAAAAGTATGGCTTATGCTACACCTAGAAGAGACTTCAGGAAACTGTCCAAATCACCTCTTTACCTAAACAAAGATCAATTTTGTATTTGTGTCATTCCTTGTAGATGTTTGTCTAACCTTTCTTTAAAGATGTCCCCAGAAAATTCTCAGGCAGACAGCTACAAACGGTTATAGCCAGCCTCCAGTCTCTAAGATTGGTGGTTTAAAACCTTAATGCAAAAGTATCTTTAGATGTTTCCAATTGGAAGTGCAGGCCAAATGAAAACTACACACCTCAGCTTGCTTTTCTTTATTACGTCACACAAATCATTTCAAAGTAATTTTCATAGCAACTTTTGACATACTTGAAGACTGAAACCAATTGATTTAAGCTATTTACTCTTCAGTAACTTTTCCTAGACCATCCCACATTTGAATCCTTTTGAATTCTCTTTACAGTCACTTGAAACATGTTATTGGACTCAGCATATACTCCAGTGGGATACAGCAATCCAGATGAGGCATCACTGGCCCCAGGAAATATGGAGTATAACTTTGCACAGCCTACAGATTAAGTTTACATTATTCACTGCAGGATATCTGTTCTTGGGTTTGTTTGACAGGGCGGGAAAGACAAGACAAAATGTTGTTGATTTGCACTGTTTGTGAGCCATAAATCCTGAAAAAAAGGATCTGCTACTTGATCACTTGTTCCCTTCTTTTATTAGTGCAGTTTCTGTCTAAATGCAGTTCCTTATAGCTATCCCCAGTGAACTGCATCCTATTTATTTCAGACAATATCTTCCATTTGTCCAGATCACTTTAAATTCTAATCCTGTCCTCCAACGTACTCACAGACCCTTGCAGATTAGTGTCATTAGCAAACCTAATAAGAATGCTCTCATTCGCTTCATTTTTGCAGATCCCCTAAGATTATTGCACTTTTATGGCCTTGCTAAACCGTAGGGATAAGATACAAACTTTTCTGCAACACTGAAACAGCAACAAGCAATCAAATGGACTTTAAGGACATTTGTCCTCAAGAGTTCAATGAAGGCCTCCAGAAAGCCAGGGTACATCTACACTACATTTGACAGAAATCCCAAGGCCAATGTCGAAGTGTTTTGTTTAGCTCCCTGAACTTGTGAGCCTCTCTCACAGTCCCAAGCATGCCCAGCTGCTGACACTCTCTTCTCTTATCAATAAAGTCTCATCACAAAGACATGTCTAGGGTGATCATCAGGATACACACCAGCTGCCTTTGAAGGTCCTTTTCAATGACTTTCTCAAAAGGGAGAAGGTGTAAGAATTTCAACACAGCAAGGAGCTAAATCTCTAATAGAGTAAGAGAATTTAAGGACATTTGCCCCACACCACAGAAAAGGCTGTTGTCTGCTGGCTGTAAAGGGGGCCAAAGATGACAGATGTGACCTGCTTTAGAGTCACCAGTTCCACTTGGGATGGGAAAGGGAGCACACAAACCCTGCATGTCCTGCACTGAATGATTAAATTTTAATCTGACTCTGACCACAACAGCAAACTACAGATCCAGCCTGACCTGACACCAGTCCTGACAGCAATAACTAAAACAAGCCCTGCCAGTCATGTGTTTCCCACTTCCTATCAGAGAAATGGAGAATCAGGCAGTTTCAACAACGTAATGTCTTACAATAGTCAATCTGGCCAGAAAAGATCGATTTCCAAGCATTCAGAAGCTGTTTTAACGTAGCTGCTTCATGTTACAGGCAACCTCTGTACTGCTAAATCCCATTCCTTCTCCTGGACCCGGAAATGCTCAGCTTTCCCAAAAATCAAATCCCCCATAATTTTTCTTCAACAGATATAATTCCTAATTTTAGATAAATGTTATCTCTGATGGAATTTAACTAATTGAAAGGTATCTATTGCATTTATGTGTTTCTATCTTTAGTTGCTGTTTATTTGGAGGAAAGGAAGCAACAATTTTATTTCCAGAGAATGAACTTACAATTGTTTCCAGAACCTCCAGATATTTAATCTACTTCAGTTGAAACAGTGGTTTGAGAACAAGGAAAATAACACAGAAGAATGAGCCCACAAAAATTAAAAGTCTTTATCTGAGAGATCTCTGTAACTCTCAACACCACAATGGGAATCATGCAAATGCCAAAAGATCCTGGTAACACTCACAAGAAAAAATATCTTAAAAAACAAGTGAACGACTAGCTTACACATTCAGATAAACATCCTTGAACAACAGCTGCTATAAGCTAAATGTATTGCAAATAGACTTTTTCAAAACCACTGAGGAGGATAAGCTAATTAGACATTTGAACTCCATTCCCTTTTCCAGTTAATCAACTGGACAACACTAAGAGGAGGAGCAGGGGACTCCTGTTAGTCTCCTGATGTAGGAAATTAGTAGATGACTTTTCAATAAAAGGAGATGGATTTCCATTGCTGGAAATAGAGGGAAGCGTTGTTAAAATTAACAGATCTGTTCATGGAAAGCCCCGTCATAATTAGTGGTCATCATTTATCACCATCACAATTTCACCAACAGATCCTAAGCATTCCAAGAGATCCTAATCACTCCTTCCCTCAACTACTCGCAGAAAAAGAGTGGTATGGTAAAGTGTCAAATGTAGGAGATTGCTTTATGCCTACTAGAAAACAGACGATGCCTGTAGCAGATTTGAGCAATAGATTTTACTTTTCCTTAGGCTTAGGACAAGGAAAAAAATTACGTCCATTATGCCTTTTAAATCACGGCAATGTACAGGAACTGTTTTTGAAACATATCAAAAAGGAATTCTTGTAGATGCAGAAACTCTGAGGAAAGAGTAGTCTATCTGTTCTCAATACTTGTATTTTCCCTTCATCCATATCTCTCAAATTCCAAAATCTTCTCTGACACTGAATATATTCCTCATAATATATTTATTACATGAGATTAACTGTTCTCTCCTCAGTCTAGCTCAGTTATATCCAGCTCGCAAGAGATATAAAGTGGGTGCAAATGAGTACTATATATCTCCCAGGCCCAGCACACTTCTGTACCATCAGCATCTGAGGTCAATCAGAGTTGGCACTGTAGATGTGATGCTCAGTCATGCTGTTTTCTCTTTCTTCTATCCCTATACCTGTGACTGTAACACAAAGCTACAGTTCCTGTCTGCTAGAGAAAGTCACAGACTCCTAGCACCACTGGGAATGGGAAAGGACTTCTGAGGTTATCTTGTCCAAAGTCCTGGATTGAGTCCCCACACTTCTTGCCACATACCACTAGTTAGTGCAAACTAGGATAGCAAATTGACATCCTTAAAGAACTACGTAATTCAGATATCCTTGCATGATTGTCTTTGAAGTACAATATGAAATCACTTAAATCTTGTCTGATTAGCAGAACAAAAGATTAAATACCCTTAAAAGTTAGAATAAGAACTTAGTTTGTATGGATGGTGTCACCATTTCTTTTTATTCTATAGAAAAAAACTATGTACACAGTATTTGGATGCAATAACATTTAGTGCCCCTATGTTTGTTCTAACAAATTATTTCCTGTGCAGTCAGTTTTAGCAGTAATTTTACATTAGAACAAATAACCTGTGCTTTCATTTAATTTTCTGCAGGCCTTTTTTGTTTGGTTCATTCATCTTTCCTTATCCCTTAAAACCATCTACAATAATTCAGCTCACTTCTGACAGAGCTAGAAATAACCATCTCCAGGCACTGCTGATTCCGAAGTCAGCTAACAGGTATATTATGACTCTAATAATTTTGTGCTCTTTAAGTTAATGAAGACTTTTGGACAGTATTTCTTTGTCCTGTGTCCTGTTAAAAAGTTCCTCTTTCCTCTCCCTTTCTACTGAAACACAGTTTGAGCTGTGGTACAAAACCACATCATACACAGATATCACAGAATCATAGAATCATAGCATAGTAGGGTTGGAAGGGACCTTTAGAGATCATCTAGATATCAAGAAATAAAATTGTTAGCTAATTTGTTGTTCCTTGTACTCATTAACGTTTCACAAAACATTTTGATCCAAAGTACAGTAGTGTCATAGAATATTTCAATATGGAAATATTTGTTATTTAAAACCTTTTAAAAGGTAAGACAAACTTATGCAAATGAAATGTCCATTCTCTTTAAGCTTGGTTGAATAAACAAATGTTTGTTGAAAGTTTAAAAGTGTTGTGGTTTATAGCTAAGTTAGGGTGCTTAATGCAAGTGATATGAGTCATTTGTTTTTTCTTACCATAAGCAGCATTCCAAAGCAGCAGATAGACAGCTTTGATAGCCACAGTCTAAGTTCTCCATGCTGTCTGGTAGTGTGTTACAGAGCTGTTCTTGTAAGTTACTTTAGTTAGAGAAGTTGTTTACCTACTCCTAGGATAAGAAACGATCCTTAGAGCTTTTTTCTTACCAAAATGCATAGTGCTTTGCTTATAACACTTCACTGGTATTTCTGATGTACATGGAACAGAAGTCATAACCTCATATATTCATTTTTTGCTGTGAACTAGAATGACTACAAAAAATAGAGGACCATAGAATCGTTTGGTTTGGAAAGAACCTTTAAAGATCATCTAGTCCAACCTGTAATGAGCAAGGACATCTTCAACTAGAACAGGTTGCTCAGAGCCCCATTTAGTCTGACCATGAGTGTTTCCAGAGGTGGGGCATCTACTACCTCTCTGGGCAACCTGTTCCAGTGTTTCACCACCCTTACCATAAAAATTCCTTCTTTTTACCTAGTCTGAATCTACCCTCCATTACTTTAAAACCATTATCCTTTATCCTATTCATATAAGACTTGCTAAAAAGTCTTTCCACATCTTTCCTAAAAGCCTCTTTAAGTACTGAAAGGCCACAGTGAAGTCTCCCTAGAGTCTTCTCAAGACTGAACAATCCCAACTCTCTCAGTCTGTCCTCATGGGAGAGCTGTTCCAATACTTTTGTCATTTCCACGTCCCTCCTCTGGACGCACTCCAACAGTTCCATATGTTTCCTGTGCTGAGAACTTCAGATCTGGAAACAGCACTGAAGGTGGGGGGTCTCACCAGAGTGGAGTAGAGGGGCAGAATCCTCTCAGCCTGCTGGCCATGCTTCTTTTTGTGCAGCCTAGAATACAGTTGGCTCTCTGGGCTGCAAGTATACATTGCTAGTTCATGTGCATTTTTTCATTCTCCAGTATCTCCAAGTCTTTCCCTGCAGGAATGCTCCCAACCTCTTTATTCCACAGCCCTTATTGATACCAAGGGTTGCTGCAGCCCGAGTTCAGGACTTTGCACTTGGCACTGTTGAACCTCCTGAGGTTCATATGGGCCTGCTTCTTGAGCTTGTCCAAGTCTTTGTGACTGGCACACTGTCCCTCAGGCATGTTAACTGCACCAATTAGCCTTGTCTGAAAACAAATAATTGTCTGAAAACTTGCTGAGATGTGCTCAATTTCACTGTCTATGTCACTGATGAAGATATTAAAAAATACTGGTACTAATACAGACCTCTGAGAGATCCCTGAGGGACACAGGTTGTCACAGATCTCTATCTGCACATTGAGTCACTTACCACCAACCCTCTGAATGCAATATTTCAGTCAATTCCTCATCCACAAAACAGTCCATCTATCAAATCCATTTCTCTCCAGTTTATAGAGAGGGATATCATGGGAGCCAATGTCAAAGGCCTTATAGAAGACCAGATCAACGACATTAATAGCTGTTCCGCTGTCCACTGATATAGTCATTCCACAATAAAGGCCATTTGTTTGATCAGATAGGACTGGCTGCCTCCAATCTCCTCCCTGTCATCCTTGTGCCTTAGCATAGCTTCTAGAAGGATCTGTTCTTTGATTCCCCCAGGCCTAGAGGTGAGACTAACAGTTTGGCAGTTGCCAGGGTCCCTCTCTCTGCTCTTTTAAAAAATGGGTGCAATTTTTCCCTTCTTGCAGTCACCAGTGACTTCATCTGACTGACATGACATTTCATGTATTATGGAGAATGACTTGACATCCACATCAGCCTATTCCCTCCGGACTCTGGGGTGCACCTTATCAGGTCCCATAGAATGTTGTATATCCAGGTTCTTCAGATGCTCAAGAACTTGACAATCAGGTTGGACTAGATGATCTTTCAAGGTCCCTTCCAATGCTTAAGGTTCTGTGATACTGTGATCTCTTACAGTGGGAGGGACTTTGTTCCCCTAGTCTCTGAGTTGTGGTTCCTCCACTCAAGAGGTGGGGGAAGAGAGGCTGCCAATGAAGACTGAGGCAGAAAAAAATGTTGAAGTACCTTAACTTTCTTCTTGTCTTTTGTTTCCAGATTGACAGATTGTTCACCAAGGGTGGTATGTTTTCTTTGCTCTTCCTTTTCTGGATGACATACTTGTAGAAGCCCTTATTATTCTTTGTATTTCTTGCCAAGTTCAGCTCTGGTCACACCTTAGCCTTCCAGCTCTAATCCCCATAGAACCATGCAGTGTCCTTTTACTCTTCCCAGGATACTTGTCCTTGCTTCTACTGCCTGTACATTTCCTTCTTAGTCTTCAATTTGACCAGCAGAGACCATCCATGCTGGTGTCTTGCTTTCCTTGACTGATTTCTTACACCTAGGGATTGAAAGCTTTTGACCTCTAAGGAATGCATCTTTAAAGATCTACCAGCTCTGTTCTGCTGCCTTGTGCCTGAAGGCAGTTTCTCGGGATCCTTTTCACAAACTCCCTAAACAACTGAAGGTTGTCTTTCCTGAAACTCAGGGCCCTGAATTTGCTCTTTCAATGACTCATACCCTTTAGGACTATGAAATCCACTAGTACACGATCACCACAGATCAGGCTGCCTCCAATCTTGACATCATTGATTAGCTCACTTGCCCCACATGACCACCAGCTCCAGTATCACGTCCCCTCTGGTAGGGCTATTATATGGCTTATGAAGTCATCCTCAACACACTCCAGGAGTCTCCTGGACTGCCTGCAGCTTGCCCTGCTACTTTTCCAGCGGACAGTGGGGTGGAACAAGTACCCTGGCAGGTTGATATCCTGAGAGTGCAGTGCCTCCTGCAGCTACAGTAAGGAGACTTCAGCAATCAGCTCCCCTTGATCGTGTGGCCTGTAGTAGACGTCAGCCACAAGGCTCCCTTTGATGGCTCAGTCTCTAATTCTTACCCATAAGCTTTCAGCATGCTTGTGGCTGTTCTTCAGAGATAGCTCTTGACACTATAAATTTCTTGATGTAGAAGGCAACCCCTTCACTCCTGTTTGCACATCCCTGCTGAACTGCCTGTAGCCATCAATAGTCACACTCCAGTCATGGGAGTCATCCCATCAGGTTTCAGTAATGGCAACTATCTTCAAGGTATATTACAAAACTGGACTAACAAACCTTAGCTTCAAATAGAAAAACTCATTACAATCAAAATGCTGCTTTCTGATTTTCACTTTTCAAAACTTATTTGGAATCAATATTTTGCAATTTAATTTTGGCCTGATAATTGCCAAATTACCAAGTGAAGAATGAAATAAAGCCACAGGGTCTTAATTTTCTTTTTGGTGTGTACTTGCTAACACCCTTCCTTGCTCTACATTTCTCCAACACTCTTTCTCTATTTCAACAGTTAAACTATTTGTCCTCATCTTCAAAGCCCCTCATGGACAATCATAACCCTATTACCATCCTGTGTTGAGGAGTACGCTTGTATCACCAAATGGCTCATATTGTCTTCTCAGCCTTTAAATGTTTTGGGCTTTTGCCTTCTCTTTTAATGTTCTTTTCACTTGATAGGAATTCACTGAACACATTTGTGGAGGTGACAAATCATTGACATTTCAAGTCCTTCTTCAGATTCACCAGAAAAAAATCAAAGAATGAAATAACTATTTGGCACTGGTTTTGCATTGATATTGCTGGCTATCAACCTTTTTTTCATTACCTTTTTTTTACCCCTCATCTGTCTGCACTCATACATAGTTTTGATATGTATGTATTTGTAGGCCACATGAGATAGTTCCTGTGATCTTTTCTTTTGTCTCAGATGTACCTACACCAAGCACAATTTGCAGAGTAATGACAGAATGAAAAAAAAAATCTCTAACTATAATCCAGCAGCACTGCACTTACTGCACAGAATATTTTGAAGAATCAGATACATTGCTCCAGTATGTTGATAATCTTTACATGATATTTTTTGGATTTTCTCTGATGTATTATAAAGAATTGACTATAACTAACTGTTGATAATATTTTTTTAATTCTTTATTTTTGCATTTTGGACATTACAAACTAATTGTGGCATTAAACCTAAAATTTTGTAATAAAATTATTTTAAAGGACTATCTTCTAAACTATGAGATTGTGCAGCCAGGGAAATAAATTATATTCTAGTCCACATTGCTCCATAAAATAGATGTCATTTAGGAGAAGCCCTTAAAAAGAGATTTCTTAATTGGAGAAACATCCCTTCCAGTCACAAGTGGCTGAACTGAAGGGTGTCCTCAGAATATCAATATGAGCTGAAGCTATTAAAATGTCATGGTTAACCTTTTTAAAAAGTCTAATTAAATTAGAAAATAATAATTAGAGTATTATTAACAATAAGAAATGCCTGTCTCAAATGAACTTCTTGTATACTCTCGATTTCAATGGATAACACTCTACCAGAAAAGATTCGGCATATGAATAATGAGTTTGCAAATACTGTGATTGACTTACAGGTTTTGCTATTGGAGGTAATTGCTGGACCATGCTGGAGAGCAGGGACAATTTACTTTCTGATCATAGCTAATAAAATGTTTTGCATGTGTCAGCAGCTCTTAAGCATAATACAAAAAAAAAAAATTAAATCAATCAATGTTTTTACATGCAAGGTAGTTTCCTTGCTTTTCTTCATATCAATGAGAATCGAGACCTTGTGAGCTGAAGGAAAAAAGCAGCATAGCACCCTACAGGGTACTTCTTCATTTAAACCTGCATGAGTTATAGCCTCACTCTAGCTAGCATTTTGCAGGCACATTTTCTTCATCCAGGAGAAAATATTACATTCCATGTTAGGTCTGGAGATATGGTTCCATTTAGTGTAGGGGCTGCTGGAATAAAAAACAGTCGTATTACGTGGAACTAGATTATTTGAGGGAAATGTGGGTCTAAGATATAATGGTGGTAAACAAAGCGGAGGCAAGGCTTGTTTATTGGCGGCTGTGCAGCCGATTGAGGTAATCCGGGGGTTCGTGGAGCACGGGGAGTGGAGGATAAGCGAGGAGAGCCGCCAGGACCAGGCAGCTCTCGTGAGGGGGACGGTCTTGCCAGGAGGCGGAGCCGCAGCAACCGCGGGGGATTTAAACGTCCCCCAGGGAGCACGGCGAACAGGACCGGCAGAGTGACGCGGCACCCAGGAGTGGTGTTGCAGTTCTCGCAGGCAGGGCGAGCAGGGAACAACCCCGCAGCCCATTTAGAGAAGCCGAAGTCAGAGAAGTGCCCCAGCTTCAGCTTCAACCTAGCAAAATGGTGAGCACTCGCCTAAGGACTAAAGCCAGGGCTCAGGTGAACAAAACCCAGGTGAAGGTCAGTGCATCCACTCCGGTTAGTAGAGAAGCTTCGGTCCAGGTGGAGTGCAGGGAGTGTTCAGACTGCTTAGGGACCTACGCCCCTGAGGCAAAAATGTGTCACAGGTGCCCTCAAGTTCAGGAACTGCTGAGCCTGGTGAAAGAGCTGCAGGAAACTGTGAGTAGGCTCTGTAGTACTAGAGGGGAAGAAGTGGAGAAAGATGCAAGCTTCCACAATCAGGTGCAAGCCTCCAGTGAATCCAGTAACTCATGGACCCTGGTTACAAAA
The DNA here is from genome assembly GCF_028858725.1 of Colius striatus. Taxonomy (NCBI): domain Eukaryota; kingdom Metazoa; phylum Chordata; class Aves; order Coliiformes; family Coliidae; genus Colius; species Colius striatus. Next base: position 47,198,736 of record NC_084790.1, on the reverse strand, counting down.
AAAAGAAAGACAAAGGCTCGTCTTCAAAGCCCTCCTTCCAGAGTGCCCACTACAAATAAGTATGAGGCACTGGTGACAAGGGACTTCAAGGAGCAAGCTCCAGAAGGGGAAAACCCACTAAGCAACCCATCAGCTGCTCCACCTGCAGTAGGTAATGGACATCGCGGGAACAGGCAAAGGGTGCTGTTGTGGGTGACTCGCTGCTAAGGGTCACTGAGAGACCCATCTGTGGAGCAGGTAGGGAGTCAAGAGAGGTGTGCTGCCTGCCTGGGGCCAAGATCAGGGATGTAGCCGAGAGAGTGCCACGGTTCATCAGAGATGCAGGCTACTACCCTCTACTTTTGTTCCATGTAGGTATGAATGATGTCATGAGGCATGACATCTCCAGGATCCAGATGGATTTTAAACCCTTGGGGGAGTAGGTAAAGGTAGAAAAGTAGATAGAAAAGATTCAGCATATGAACAATGAGACTGAATTTGCAAATACTGTGATTGACTTACAGTTTTTGCTATTAAGTCCTGATGGGATGCATCCTAGAGTGCTGAGGGAGCTGGCTGATGTGATTGCTAAGCCTCTCTCTATTGTTTTTGAACAATCATGGAGGACAGGTGAGGTGCCTGAGGATTGGAGAAAGGCCAGTGTCACTCCAGTCTTCAAAAAGGGCAGATAGAATAACCCAGGAAACTACAGGCCGGTCAGCCTCACCTCCATCCCTGGAAAGGTGATGGAACAACTCATCCTGAATGTTGAACATATGAAGGGATAAGATGGTTATCAGGGGAAGTCAACATGGCTTCACCAAGGGGAAATCCTGTTTGACCAACCTCATAGCCTTCTATGAGTGCATAACTGGCTAGTTAGATGAGGGGAGAGCAGCGGATGTCATCTCCCTTGACTTCAGCAAGGCTTTTGACACTGTCTCCCATAACATCCTCATCAGAAAGCTCAGGCAGTGTGGCTTGGATGAGTGGACAGTGAGGTGGATTGAGGGCTGGCTGAATGACAGAGCCTAGAGGCACAGAGTCAAGTTGGAGGCCTGTGGCCAGTGGAGTTCCTCAGGGATGGATTCTGAGGCCAGTCTTTTTCAACATCCTCATCAACAACCTGGATGAGGGGACGGAGTGTACCCTCAGCAAGTTCCCTGATGACACCAAACTGGGAGGACTGGCTGATTCCCCAGAAGGCTGTGCTGCCATTCAGTGGGATCTCGACCAGCTTGAGAGTTGGGCAGAGAGGAACCTCATGAGGTTCAACAAGGACAAGTGCAGAGTCCTGCATCTGGGAAGGAACAACCCCATGCACCAGTACAGGCTGGGGGACAAACTGCTGAAGAACAGCTCTGCAGAGAGAGACCTGGGAGTACTGATTGATAATAAACTGAACATGAGCCAGCAATGTGCCCTCATGGCCAAGAAGGCCAATGGCATCCTGGGGTGCATCAAGAAGAGTGTGGCCAGCAGGTCAAGGGAGATTCTTCTCCCCCTCTATTCTGCCCTGGTGAAGCCTCATCTGGAGTCCTGTGTCCAGTTCTGGGCTCCTCAGCTCAAGAGGGACAGAGAACTTCTGGAGAGAGTCCAGCACAGGGCCATCAAGATGATCAGGGGTATGGAATATCTTTCATATGAGGAAAGGCTGTGGGAACTGGAGCTGTTTAGTCTGGAGAAGAGGAGATAGAGGGCTGATCTTATTAACATTTATAAATATCTAAAGGGTGGGTGTCAGGAGGTTGGGACATCCCTCTTTTCTGTAGTATCTAGTAACAGGACAAGGGGTAGTGGGATGAAGCTGGAACACAAAAGATTCCACTTAAACATAAGACAAAACTGTTTCACTGTTCAGGTGATGGAGCCCTGGCACAGGCTGCCCAGAGGGGTTGTGGAGTCTCCTTCCTTGGAGGTCTTGAAGACCCACCTGGACACATTCCTATGCAACCTGATCTAGGTGAACCTGCTTCTGCAGGGGGGTTGGACTAGATGATCTCTAAAGGTCCCTTCCAACCCCTACCATTCTATGATTCTATGATAACTATGGTGGTAACCTAACCTGAGCGGTATTTGAAGATGTAACGTCTTGGAAAGATTGCTCAACAGCTTCCATACTTAAAAACGAATGCCCCCAGAGATCTCACTGGATGTGAGATCAGACCCAGAGATGAGACTGGAGAATCACTCTTTAGGAAAATCAACACAGGAGTGTTGCAATAGAACACTTAGGAACAATGATTTTTAAAAGATACTTCTAAGACACATAAGGACAGTTCTACTCTTTGCTAGCTAGGGCAAGTGAGATCACTAAAGCCTGTCTGTATATGATGATATCAGCCTACAACTGTATATTATTAACTTGAAAAGTATACTTTGCCCACATTCAGGTTGTTTTTCATTGTTTATGGAGTTATCCTGACTGGATGGCACCCATGTAATAACAACAGACAACTAGAAGTCTCCTGGTTAGTAATGACCATCTCCTGACAGAGGACACAAACTTTGTTGTGTACTTTTGTATTCAGCCTTTGTGAGAGAAAAGACATGGTAAAATATGTCACACTCAAACTTTTTCCCTCAGGAACTCAATTTCTCATTTAAAATGTTTCACGAGATTTCATCAGGAATGAAGTCATTGGAGGAACCAAGACATTTATACTTCAGAGGTCTGTATCCTGCTTTAAAACTCTGTGAAAACAGTTGCACCAGCTGTGCTGTGGAGGAGTGTCACACATTGTATTACAAAGCAAAGAGAGAAGGAAAGGCATGAGCTGGGTATTCATAAGCTAAATGTGGCTAATAGTTTCTTTCTGCCAGAATATCATTGATCTCACTTCACGGAACACAGCTAGTATAGGAATTTCTTCATTTAATTTCTCTGTACCGTGAAATCCTGTGGGCATTGCCTGCTTAAGTCAACCAGCTCCTTCCTGGGTTACTCTACACTTGCTGTCCTTTTTTCACTTCAGTAGGCTTCATACAACTATAAAAGGCTGGTATTAGGTAGGTTAAAAATAAAATGCAATCAAATCTTTATACCTCTGCACAGACACATTGTGCATCTTGCCCTCAGGTGCAGAAAACTTTAAAAAAAAAAAAAAAAAGACTGATAAAAGTGATACCCTAACTTACAGCTCAGAGAGTGCACTCAACCTTCTCTAAACCTGATATTTCAAGAAATAAATAGCTCAATCAGGCTATGGAGGCATATCAGAAATTAGAGTTCTTTTAAGGTCTGATTGCTTACTCATCTATGTAACAATTGTTACAAAATGCAACTAATTTTGCAGCTCTCTTTATACTGATTTGTGAGTATTATATGAAGGAAATCAGAGCAAAAAAAGAGGCCTTTAATTCTATTCTGAACTTGTACAGCAAAGCAATGCACTTAGGACTGCCATGCTGGCTGCTATTTCCTTCTCTTTCTATACCACTTGGGAAGACCCTGAATGGTAGCATTACCTTTCTCCCTAGTTCACCTCCTGCCTTTTTCAACAGGTCACTTCTGTAGCTTGATGGCCATGTACATATGGCATGGTTTTGCCCAGCCAGCAATGAAGCAGAAGTCTCTTATCAGTGCCCCCATTCACTCCCACCGTCATTAGGATGGCAGAGGCCCCAGCAAAATGGGAGTAAAAAGATAAGCAAGGTTGTTGTGGATTGAGACAAGGGCAGGGAGGGCTCGCTGCCAATTATGGCTCTGGGCAAAACAGAGTCCAGTACTCGACTTAGAGAGGAAAGTAGGAAAGTTTATTCTACTACATAAAAGAAACAGAAAGGAATAAAAGCAAAAAGGAGTAGGATGATTGAGAAAACTACAACCAGCACTTTAAGATCTCCCTCCCCCATCTTTCCTTTCTTCCCAGGTCCAGCTCACTGTTCCCAATATCTCTACCTCCTCCCCTCCCAATGGCTCGGGGTGGGGTGGGGGGGCAGGAAATGTGGGCTGTGGTCAGTCTCTCACAGATGGGCTCTGCCGCTTCTGTCTTCTCAGATGAGGACAACTCCTGGCATTCTTCCCCTGCTCTGATACAAGGTCCTTCCCCCAGGACACAGTCCTTAACGAACTTCCGTGGTGTGGGTTCTTCCCAGCAGCTGCAGCTTCTGCTGATACTGGGTCCCTCACATTGGACACCATGTGTGGCCTTCATGGTTGTTTCTCTCTCTCTTCCCACTCCTTGCATCACCACCAAATGGAAATGAAGAAGGGTAGAAGAAAACAGGAATAGGAAGAAGCCTCCTCTTCTGGCTTCTTCTTAAAACGTGATCCTAGAGGTGTCTAATTGGCTCAGCCCCAGAAGTGGATCTGGCTCAGAGCTGGGGAGAGTTATGAGCAACTTCTTACAGGAGCCATCTTTACAGCCCCTTCCCCCTTACCAGAAAAGGCTGTCATGTCAAACTATGACAACATACAACCTGACCAGGTGTGCAGGCACTGTTCTCACCTCCCCTGTGCTCTGCCAGTGATCTGGCATGGGGAAAACTGTCAACAGGAGCCTCTGCAGCTAACCAGCCTGTAAGAACAGTGGTCTCCTTACTTCATCAAGGAAGAGCCAAGGGTTGACGAGTGAACCCAACTGGCATGTGAGTGTGTTGTCGGGTATCTGAAGCATCCTGCAACTGGAAAGTGCTCTGTGCTTTCTACTTCACTACTTTCTCCAGATTCTCACTCCTTCCTCCTAAACGCTGCCAAGCACTCCAGATCAGATTTGTTCCTGTCATGTCTCATTCTCGGCCCTAAACTTCATTTTCTAATGGCATTTTCTAACATCCTGACTATTAAAGTAGATTCTGATTACAGTCTCGTCTATCTTTAGTAGTTTACAGTTTTCTGTTGCCTTGACAGCAGTTGCCATATCTAACCCTTAGTCCAGTCTAGATCTAATCACTGAGTTGCATAAAATGGTTGTATAAAACATAAGCACATCAGACTCCTTCAAAATCACTGACCACCCTACACTAAAAAGAAAGTGCAATTTCAGCTTCAAACATATAGCCTGTGCAACAGGATGCCTGTACTAGGGTTGACTCGAGGGGAAGAGTAACCTTAAAATGGAGCCAGGGAAAGGCAACCTTGAAAAGTGGGGAGAGAATGTGTGGTCACACCACACACCTTTAATGGCAGAATAATGCCAGGAGCTGACCTTTCAGCTGGAAATTGTCAGTGATTACCTGACTGCTACTGGGTGCTGCACATTCTGAAGTAGTGGCTGCTTCTAGAGAAGGGGAGTTCTCATAACAGTGACCATCACTGTATCTCTGCGAAGATTTTTAGAAAAATTGCTTCTATCTTCCCACAGTTCAGCTGTCATTGCTGTTTATCACACTCTCAGGAACATAGCCAGTCCTGCCAGTCCTGCCAGTATCTGTTGTCTGTATGCTGGGATATATGGTCAGACTGCTGAACAGTTCTTTCAAACAAGGCCAAAGCTATACAAATGTCATTATTAACCATAACCTGACATAAGAAAGTGGTATGAAGTACACATCCATTCAAGATAGCTGAAGTGTTACTCAAAGCAGATAAATGAATTGATGTCTCCTCACTGTGAAAACACAGCCTGAGAGGAGCAACAATTTCTCATCAGTTTAAAAATCTTCTCTAAGCAGTGATGTTTTGAACAACACAGCACCACAGTAACTACTACATAGTGTAGTCATATCTAGATGAGTTTTATAGCAGGTAATTCAGATTCTTGTAGCAGAGAAGGTTCAGGTTCTTGAAGGAGTTCTTGTAGCAGAGATAGCCTCAGCAAAGAATATAAAACTCATCTAAGAAATCAGAGAGTACCTGGATGATTGGTAAAACTGCTACCACTCACTCATTAATTTAAAGTTGTCTTGAGTATGTTTATGTTATAATCTAGTCACAGAAGCAATTATAGACCTTACATCAGCTGTATGAACAGCTTTGTGAGGTGCAGATATATAACAGTTAAATCCTACATATTTGTCTTGCTAGATTACCAACAGATCAAAATTTCAGTTCCTCTAAACAGTTGTGTAATTTTATGCTTGTTCATGCCTCTGCTAAACACTACAGAGTTCCATACAGTATTATTAAGGATCAAGCTTTTACTCTTTGTAACAAAATAGGGCTTCCAATATTCATGAGCTGGCTCTGCACTGGTCAGCACTTGCCAACAGGGCACCAGTTTAGTAAGATTTCCCTCTCGTCCTAAAACTTGACAACATCACCACCTGAATTGTTTCTAGCACTGTGGGAAATGCAGTCCAAAAGACTTTTCATCACGTTCAACGCTAAAATGGGGATATGTCAACCTGCTGTTCTGTCCATGGCCCATTGCCTTAGGAATGTGAAGCTCTTTTACCAAACGTACCTATGAAAATTCACTCTTCTTCCCCCACTTTATGAATTTCAACTTCTTCCTCCTACATGCCTGTCTGGCATTGCAAAATGCAGCTGTGGCTAGCAGAGTCCTTAGCTCCTGCTAAGGGCTCTTCTGAGATTGCAGTCCTACCATATTCTGTATTTCTAGATTACACAGGCTCCCTGAGAGTTGTAATATTTTTGAGACTGCCACGTTATTTAGATATCGAATACAATAAAATATATTCACCATACAGTAATGTATCACCTCTTGGTCACTTCCAGCCCTTGTTGCAGACCATCTGTGGTATTAATACTACAGAAGACAGATTCAGTAGAAGACTTACTAAATCCTCCCCAGACACCTTGTGTCAGCATTAGCAGTTCTTGTTGTCCCAGTTATGCGTATGTTTAAACTTCTTTGTTGACCTCATGCCTCTGTGCTGCAGTTCCCTCTCCATCTGACAGTCTTTCCGTATTGCTCTCAGGACTATACTTTCATGTATCTTTAATGCAAAGCTGGTCATTACCTGGAAAAGCCATATAGGTCACTCAAACACGTTGCACAACTGACTGGATATGGATAAAGGATTCTGGCAAGTTACTGGAGTGAAAATCATAGTTGTGAAGCTACACTACACAGTCTTAAGCAAAACGTTTAGCAACATGGTGCTACTCAGAAATTAAAGAGCTATTTTTACTTGGAGATACTGTTCCTTTTGCTTCCATGCTGCAGATAGTTGATACTACATAGCCATCATTTGTTTTTTTGTGGGGAGGATTGTATTACATAGTCCTTGGATCATGAGGATTTGGGTACTTGAACACTGCTCTGCATAAAATGCTGTTTACAGAAGTTTCGATGCACACACCCACACAGTTCATGAGCAGCTTATGCAGATATTTACTCTGTACACAGATTCAGACAGACAACAAGCCTTTGAACAGGAAGCCTGCCACTATTGGCTATTTTTCTGTTAGCAGAAGAAGGTGAGATAAGCCAAGTGCCAGGTGAATAGTCTCTTTTAAGGAGAGTTTGAGTTTATCAGACATGGAGAATACTACTACAAGTGTTTTGTTATTGTCTGGCCATGGAAAATGCAGCTGTAGCCAATCTCGGCAAGAACACAGAGATCCACTGCTTGGGAAGGAAATGTAAAACAGCAGTCAGTGGGTTTGAATAAGCAACACGGACCTACAAAGATCCCGTGACTGCTGCTTCATTTTTACATGGGAAATCACTAGTTTGACAGAAGCACAGAAGAGCCCAAGTCAAGGACTTAAACGCTATCATCAGAAGGGTTGTTGAATTAGTGATTAGTCATAACCTTATTACCACTACCTTATTCATCACCAAAGGTCACAGTGAAAACAAGGGGATGTTGATTCACGCACGTGCACGGCAATAACATTTGCAATGAAAGGCTGTTTTTCAAACAGATTTGTGGGAGACGTGGATTATTTTGTTAAAAACATCAAATCAAAACAACCTTTTTACAAACTTATCCTTGAAAATGTATGTACATCTGCTTTTTACCATTGGTTTGGCTTTTTTCTACTTTTGAGTCATATGCAAGCTATTCTGTCTCCTTAGTATGTGATTTCCCACTTAAAACCATTTTCAAAATTACCTAATATAGCAAGCTCCAGGATAAGTGCTGGAACACAAGGTTCTATTTTTTCAGCTGAAGACTAATACATAATAACACATACAGGAACTGCCCTGTCTCACACTGCATGGCCTTGGAAAATAGGATCTCCAAGCAGAAATACTAGCATAGCGCAGCTCAATATCTTATAACTTGCACTGTGATTCTAAGTGAGAAATCCTCTAAGGCCCTCTGAAAGAACACATATAATGATTTCAGCACATAGTTTATGCAAAAATCTATCCTCTTGAACATTGTGCTCTTGGAAGGCACAGCTTTCAAAATCTGATTTGCCAATAAAACTCCTTTCTTTCATCTGTACTCATCAGAGTACCCCAGCCATTACCTTCAATTTATTCATGACAATAGTGGAGAAGGAAAAGCGTACTACGGCGCAATCTCTGCTCCACAGGATCGGTTAGGGAAATCCGTTCAAGGGACAGAAAGGAAGGAAAAAAAGAGAAGGCAGGCAGGCAGGGGAAGGGAAGTGAATTGGAAAGAATACAGATAAGGCAAATATTACTTACATTTGAAAATTTGCTAAACACTATAATCATGCTTGAAAGTTGAAGATGGACTGGTAGCAATGAACAGGCAGGTAGAAGCATCTCTGAGTGTCACTAAATTAACAACAGTGCTAAAGTATGGCTTTAATGTAATCTTGCTGATACAGAGACTTCTCTGATGTGATCAAACAGAATGCAGTAACACTCGCAGATGTGCATGCATGCCCTCTCTTCTTCCTTACCAAGCACTGGTAAGCTCACCACCAAAATATTATAGAGTCCACTGACATCTTTCTGGTTTGTGCCGGTATACTTCCGTCATTGTCTTACAGAATGTAAATTTTGCACATTAACTTGATACATTGAAGAAAACTGTTAATAGCAGTAGTATTTGAGGGCTTCTTTACTTGTTTACGAAGATACAAAAGTCACTAGTCACATCCACAGCAATAATCCACAGGTAAGAAACAGGATAATGAAAACTGAGACACCATGACAAGTTAAAGATACTCCATCTATTTTAATGAGTGAAAGTCATTGAGCACAGAAGTGCACACAGACTTTAGCATTCTCTCAAGATCACAAACATCACTCTGTGCAGTGTTGTTCCCTGCACAGCTCAGCCCACAGCCTGTGAACTGCTGTTGTCCTGCAGCAGGACAAGGAGTGCATAGCTGAATGTTTTGGCAAAAAAAAAAAAAAAAAGCCTAAAACACACACATGAAGTCAGAGTCTGCTGGAAAACATGGTGAGGAACCAATGCCTGAATTCTGTTGGCAGCTCTTTATGATGTTTGCAATTAGAGTAGTGAAATCATTCTGGTTGTGTAACTGGTGTCCTTTCCTTTACCTTTCTTTACAGTTACATATCTATTACCTCTTTCTCATCCACCAAATGCAACATAAGGTAATCTATGATCACTGGAGGATTTCCACAGAAAATGTTTCCTTCTTGCAGAGCAAGGCAAGGGCAGACATTCAGCTCTCACTAGTGCACAGAAACCAACCTGCCAGTCCTGCAGTTTGTCTGTCATGTTGTTCAGGAGAGTAGGATGTGGGTAGGATGTGTGCAGAGGAAAGATAAAGAACATCCAAGGCATAAAGAGGTAGAGAGAATTGTAGCAGGACACACGGATGAATTTCTGTTTTTAGAATAGATTAGGGTCTTACCCACACCTTACCTAGCCTTGGAATTTGTAGAGTTCAGGCATACAGCAGTCTGATGGGTCAGGTTCTTCAGACAGATGTGTCACTTTTCAGGTATGGAGTACTGCAGAATACATGTCTTTGTTGCAGAGCAGGAAGGTATCATGTGAGCCACAAAATGCTAACACTGGTATGGGGTATCCCTCAGAATAAACAAGGAATAAATTGCAGGCAGAAGTAGAAACACCTATCAGTTTGAGACAGCTCACCTGGTCACTAGAATGAGCTTTCTATACTAACATCAGTAGGGGAAGCTTGTCAGATGTTCTGCTCATGAAGTGAGAGACGGCATTCTGCTCTGAGGATAACTTCAAAAGGAGCAAAAATGTCTTTTTTTGTTTTTCTTTCAGTGAAAGAAACTGGTTAGAACAGAAAAAAGGTCTGAGTTTTCTGCTGGGGAAAGAGCACTAAGAATGAAATGATCCTTAGAACAAAGAAAATCCTGTTGGGAAAACTATGTTTCTCTGTTTGCTAAAATGTGGTTGTATGTCTAACTCTGAGAGCAGGAGCGAGTGCACGTGCTGGTCTGTCCAAACAGAGTAGTACGGGGAGTTGTAGAGAAAGCAAGGGGATTCCTTCTGAAATAAACTCCACAGTCTGCCTGCAACTCAGCACTAGCTCTTTCTGTGGCTGATTTTGCTTCAACGCAGAAAAACATTTGTTCAATATCACCTAACAGACATATACCTCTTTTAAGACAAACAAACGAGCAAAAGTCTTTTGTCAATATCCTGTTCCAACCCCTGTCAGTCTCTAAGCCAGTACTAGTCAAGCTGTGAGCCATGGACCAGCACAGCCCTACAAGGCATCATGAGATTCAGCATTTTCTTTTCTGAAAAACAAAACACTACAAACACATATTCCCATGCAGCAGGCATGTGACTGTTTCTACTGACAGGTATAGTCAGTGTCCATGTCTCTCCTGAAATTTGTGCAATTCATTTGGGTTCACTCACCACTGAATATTCAAAAGCAGCTTCCAATTTTTCACCAGAAATTAAAACTAGTGGACAAAGGTATTTTCCAGGTTAATCATCTATCAAGGAAAAAAAAATTATTGAAGACAACTAAAAGCACACTTGCATTCTGTTCTAGCAAGGTGAAATTACAGAGACCCGTACAAAAGATAACAATCTTGTTGGCTTGTCACTTTTGTCTGTAAAACAGCATGATACCAACATCATAGCAAAGAAATATTATCAATTAGTTCCATATAGGTCCTTATACTCTGTTCACCTTCAAGAAGTGTTGAATCAAGCAATAATGTAACTTGTACTTGCTCCTTTTCCTTCTAGAGCCACTTAGCCCTTGTTGCAAACCACAGAATAACATATAGCATCTATTAAAAAATACTAATAAATACTTAATTCTTTTCATGACCAAATAACAAAGTCAGTAAACCAATCATCTTGCTTAGTAAACGATACATGTTTATCATCATTTTCTGCAAGGATAAATCTAAAATGATCATTAAGTAACATTATTAATTAAAAAAAATCCCTTTGGTATCTTCATCTCTGATTCTGAAGAAAACATAAAATTGTTCTTCTGTTTATTTTGGCACATTATGATTTGGATGTAGATAAAAATCTGTAACATAAATGTATTTGCCAATGTCATGACAGGAGGTAAAGAAACATTTCACATTAAAGATTTACCTTTCATCTGACAGTCATAGTTTCCTTGGTGCAGATGTTTTCATTCTCTTTTCTTTGTGTGTGTCTGTGTGTCTGTGTGTCTCTGTGTGTGTGTGAAATTCCATTTCTTAAAATAACAGCCTTCTTTTTGAGATGACTGTATTACTATTACCCTGGTAATCTCACTTTGAGATTTCACACTATTCATTTGAACACCAATTCCAATCTGCTTTTTGATATTCTTATTTTCCACTGTTCAAACAGGCTTCTGATTGCCCTGTCTCATCACTGAGGGGGCTAATGCTGAAGACAAAACCAGCTGACATCCCACAATGTCATTCAGCAAACCACACACTCCTCTCTAGCAACAGCTACTGTCAAGGAGGTTAGGAAGCGGTCACAACACCTCACAGTTAGACTCGTCTAGCTATTATCTGCATACTATATTTAATCTGTACTTTGCATCAAAACATATTAGTTTTGACATAGAAAAGAGAGCTGTAAATCTTTCCAGCTCTCAGGCCACTCTGCTTTGAGTGCTCTACTGTTTGGAAACAGAAGAGAATGACTTTTTGCTTCTCTATTTATAGCTACTGGTTGATGCCTTTATAGTGCAAAGTGGTCTTCTCCAAGCGTGATTTACTTTTTCTACTTCAACAGCTGATTATATATTTCATAGCTGTGCTTTTGATTTAATGGTTCCCTTGTGATTTGTCATAATAAGAGGTAGTGTAGTTTCACAATCAACCGTCAATGAGCCTGTAGGAGTGCTACTCAAAAATATTTATTCTATTTTATTCTTGCCTATCGTCAAAAACTTTATTGATAACAACATATACTCAGGAGGTCCTTTGTAGTTTTTAAGGAAATTTTGATTACATTATGGAAATGCTGCATACTGCAAACATAATATGCTTTCTGTTCCCTCCTTTAACCACACAGGAAAGAAGGAGAAAGTAATCCAGCACATATTTAAGCAATATGAGCTTCCTTATGTTGTATTTTTTTCCCAGTTAGGATTCAGTCTCAGCAGGGGCTTATATACAAAGAGATAATGAAGTTTACACAAAAAGCTTCCATGCTAGTAGCGCCATGTAAGGGTGAGCAGCTCTCTTCACTCTTTTCTGTCTTTCTTTAATTCCCTCTGCCTTTTAAACTCCTTCAGGGACTTTCAACAGCATATGAAAGGTCACTCACAGTAAAAACAAGCAATAAATTTATCTCAGTTGCCACATTTCTTGATCTCTTTAACCATAACAAGGTAGCAAAGCAGTGAGGTGAGAACTCGTTGGAGGTCAGCACGCACAGGGTTTTGGGGAGTGCCTGGTAGCAAGTGAGCTGTCCAGATGCCACACCATGGAGTGAGTTGACACCAGCAGGACTGCTCATTGCAGTATTGAGTTCTCACACTCTGCTTGAAGACATTATGAACATGCAGTTGCAATCATTAGATGTACAGACATGCTTCTGTAGCTCTTTTCATCTCTCAAGTACTTTAGAAACACTCATTTGTAACACCTCAACTTATTATTCTGGAGTATCCTTGTCTAAGTCAAATTAGACAAACCGTTAGGCATCAGAACAAAGGGAAGAACCTGTTACAGAGCACTTCAGTAATAAAATTGGTTGCAGTGTAGACTGTTTATGGGTTTAGAATTTGCTTGTCTATTTTACCTGACATAAAGTGTTTGAAACTCTTTCCTTTCTCTTTTACGATGCTGGACTTACAGTGTTTTTCTAGGGCATTAGGACACTACTTCTTGTCCATAACACAGAGCTCAAATTTGCAAGCTTTCTCTGTCATGGGACTCCATTCCAGGTTCAGAGTGTCACGCTTCACTCTGTGCTTGTGAGCAGCACTAGCCTACAGAGATAACCAGTGTGTGGCACAAGTGGGACAAAAGCAGTCAGTCAGAAGCCAAAGGGAGATTGTGCTCTTAGCATGTCTACTGCTAAGACAGTTTCATATCAGTCCTTATGCAGATCATTTTGCAGCACACCTCAACCCTACCCAGCAAATGAATACAAAGAAAAAACAGCTACAACAACAAAACCAACAGAAAGAAAAATAAAATGGAGTATACACAGAAAAATGGAGGAGGCCTATACCCCTTACAGGGACAACCCCTTTCTTTCAGTTACAGGGTTTCAATTTAAAAGGCATTTTTGTGAATTTATCATACACATTTTCTATGTAAAATCCTCAATGCTCTTCCAAGATAGGCAGCAGATGAAAGTGAGGGTGTCACAACTCAAGTCACTTGACTAGGGGCAGTGCTTTTCCTCCCTGCTTACCTGAAGACTATCAGTAATACCTACTTGCACTGTAAAATATTAACAAACCAGCTGAGGATTTCTGAGCTGGCTGGAAAATAAAGAACAATGCAAATAAGCAGCAGGGGAGGTGGAAAATGCATGCAAATCAACCTATACTTTCTGGTCCATAAGTCCCAAGCCTCATTACCTTTGAAACTTTTGCCTGCTCTTAAGCAGCACTCAAGCTTCTTTTTCAAACATGGAAGTAGGGTCTGCCATCCACAATTTAATGAGCCTCAAGGAGATCAAAAGAACTAAGTGAGAGAGATTCCAGTTGTCATCTTAAAATAAATCACTTTTGTATTTGGTTATTTATAATTATTCATCTTCTTTATCTTAGAATTATTTTTCTTCCTGTCATACAGATGTATTTTTGATGAATGTCTAGGAAAGGACAGCATTGCTGGTTATTTGAGAGATGGGGAAAATCGCTGATGTGTCTTTCATGATCAAAGTAGTATAAAGTAGTGGTTTTCTCATATTGCTCTGTTCCTTAATATGTTCTGAAAAAACAGATATATTAAACCTTAAAACATTCTCCTGAGGTACATAAGAAAAGATCTTCATTTTCTATGTGGAAATATCTGTGCCAGAAAGAATTTTACTGCTTTGTGAGTGAGAAGACTGCATCAAAGATCAAAATTAACAACAGTTTGTGTGAGTAGGGAAGTACTGGCAAGCTAAACTATCACAGCAATGAGAGGCTTATTATTCCCTACCGGTGAAAATTACAATTATAAAATCTGGGGTGCTAGAGGGGGATTTTTTTTTTTCCCCCTCAATAGAGGAACATGTATAGAAAGAACTATAAAAAGGAGCATACATTTGGCAAAGGAAAAATTCAGAGAATATTCTCATCATTTGACAAAGAACAAAACTTGAGCAGGTAGTTTTAGCACAGTTTCTGTTCATGCATAATGAAGCAATCTAGGCACAAATGCTACTTTTATTCTGCAGAGCTTGTGCTCTGGTATCCACATTGTGATTTCCTTCTCCAGCAGACACTTCCATCCTGCCTTTGGTGCCAAATATTTGACAAAAGAAATACAAATATCTCCAGGATTTTTCCCAGGAGGTCCTCAGCACTGCCAGTTTAAGGAAGTTTTGCTTTATGGAGGTACACTGGGGGCCATGGGTCAGAGGCTAACATCAGTATCTCCAGCACAGACCCTTGTTGCCTTGTTGAGGCACTTTGCAGGTGCAAGAGGCAGAGGTAGCCACATATTCTGTGACTGTATCTGTGCTGTGGCACAGAACAACTATTAGCTCTGGGTGTGCATGATTACATCCTGACATTTCATTCATTCTTTCTGAAGAAAGACCAGACACTGAGTCAGAAAAGGGAACAGAGTCTGCTTTAAGAAGTTACTGGAAAACCTCTGATCCAATTCTCAAAATCGGCTCAGCTCTTGCACTCAAAATCTTCCTCCTCTCTGTGCCTTCCTGCACCCCCAAAGGAAAAGACAACTCAGAGTGAGACAGAAACCACATTTAGAAAAGAAAAAAGAAAAAAAAGAGAAAAAAAGGGTCCACATGATGCTTGCTCCACGATTTAGAATTGGACAAATCTGAGGCTGAAGCTACATTGCCAGCCTCAGTTCTAAGGTGTGCATATAGACTGGATGTGTACATACAAAAGCATTGCAAAAGCAAATACTGTTGGGGCAGCTTTTACTGTCTGTGTGAAAGGATGATAACAGTTCCACTGAGTGCAACCTCACTGAACACACACAGCAGGAAAACCATGTGTGAAACAGCACCATTATTCTAATCCTGAGACTGGAGTAGCTCCTCTAAAATGCAAACATGTACAATTTCACACCTTCTACAGAACAAGATTATTTCTCCCACGTTTTATGTAAAAATAAGTTAAGTCTATTACCATTAGAAAGCTTAAGTGTATGGCTTGGAAGTCAGAGGTATTTCCAAAACAAATGGAAATGTTGCTGAAAGCTGAAATGACCTTAAACCTCGGTCACTTCAAAAAGCCATGGCTATAAACTGTATGTATTTATCTTTGAAATATGCGTGGTGTTACCGCATTAACGTTACACCGCAGAAGACCAGTGCTGACAATCCCTGGCGTTTATTGACATCTAGTGGTACTTTCTTCAACAGGAAAAGCTGGTTCGATCTTCATTTCTGAAATGTTTGTTAGACATCTCTGTTGGAGGAGTAGCTCCTCTGAACACTCCGTGGCAGATTTCCTTCTTACTTTCCTCCACATTCTGAACCTCGGGGAAGCTGAGTGAGTCCACAAAGACTGCCAGGAGAGCTACAAATGAAACAACAGTTTCACAAAATAAGAGAGTGGGAAGAAAATGGTTTATCTGTTCATAGATCAGACCCTCTCAGATATCTGGATTCGCATCCTCAGAAATCACTGTTCAGAGAAACAGAGCATACTTTGGATGTAAAACTAAAGATAATTGTTATGTGTCTTTAGGAATACTTAACAGGCTGCTTTATGCGGTTATAGTGGTTCTCAGAAAATTTTTAATACTCTTCTAATATTTTTCACTTGTACTACTTGTCTTTTCTACAATGCTTGCCATACATAATTTCCCATATGAACATTAGCCAACTAAGTGTCTGGCATTCAGTTAACGTTTAATTCATGCTAAAAATAAGGATTCTCTCCCTAAATGAAGATCATTTTTCAGCAGTTGTTACTGTGAGATAAGTATAAACTATTATTATTTAAGTGTTTATATGAAACACAAGGAAAAATTTTATTCCTGTGAGGGTGAGGGAGCACCCTGGCACAGGCTGCCCAGGAGGATTGTGGAACCTCCTTCTCTGGAGGTTTCCAAACCTTCCTGGACATGTTCTTGTGTGACTCGTCCAAAGTAAACCTGCTTTAGCAGGTTGGACTGTATGATCTCTAGAGGTCCCCTCTAACTCCTACCATTCTATGATTCTGTGGTGACTAAATCCACGCCTCTTCTGAGGAGCAGGAAGCTAGTTAGGATACAGGACACCCATAGTTTGGCTGGGCAAAGGGCCTATGCCTTGGCACTCTTAGAGTGAGGAACCCTGTCTGTTCATAATCCCAATATACAACACAGGATGCCAAAAAATGGTCTGTGAAGAGGCAGTTGTAGGCCTTTTCCAGCACTTGGAGGAAATTTGTTGGGTTTGCCTTGTCTGTGCCATGTCCTCATCCTCCAGTAGCTCCATCAGCTGGGACATGTGGGTAAAGGAGGTCCACTCAAAATTCACTAGCAATGGGGCACCTACTTTTGAGTGTGAAATACATAAAGTCCTACACAGGATGAATTCTTGTCAGCTTCAGTAGCAGAGACTATTTTTTTCAAGCATGGGCTTCTGCAATGTCCTTAATTTGACAGCTGCAGAGCTTATTTTTCAGACCAATATGTCACTCAAGGCTGTGACTGTACAGCTGTCTACCTAAGGACCCTGAGGTCAGGAAGCCAGAGTTGAAACTATTAGCATAATTTCATGTTTTGTCGTGGTGAAATTGAAAAATTGGTTTGACCACAGAACTACAAGCACAGGTTTGATAGCTTTATTAATCTCTAGAGTGGCTTTATGTTTTTGCTGATATAACAATTCCATATAAATTGGGTCATAATAGCCTTTATGAGAAACTCAATTATATAAATTGTTAGATTGTTGTTATATAATATAAACCACAAGTAGACTTTGATATAGAAATGGATGAGGAATTTTTGACACACTTTTTCTCTAAAAAATTTTAACACATAAGAATGTTTTGGGTAACTGTCTCAGCTTCACCTAACCTTCTTTTAGAAGGAAGTGAAGGAAGGCAAGAGCACAAAAGAGCATCTGAAGGATGATGAGGGCATCCATGGGTTCTGTGTGACCTGCTCTACTCCAAACCACAAGTCACTGCAGCTCTTGGCTGTCACTTTTCAGAGTGCTGGGACCATAAAGCTCCTCTGGGCTAGAGCAATCTCTCATTTTTTCAAACTAACTTGCCAGTGCTCTTTGTTTTGTACTGATTATTAAAAAAAAAAAAAAGGAATATTTCCATGAATATAAATCGTTTGCAATTTATGTTTTCATTTAAGGAAGTCGTTTTAGAAAAGTCTTAAGGTTTATTCTATTCAATTTCAAGTAATGATTTTCTAGCAGATGTTATGGAAAGCTTAATATCGTTTTTTCTATTAAGAAAATAACTCTTATCAAATAAGTCCACTTACACAGTCTGTCCAGATCAACAACATTATGTGGACACAAACAAAACTTTACCAGATAAAACAATTTCAGATCAGCATAAAGTGTTTAGGCTATAATTTGGCAGTTCGGAGCACTGTTGCTTCTGCTGCTCCTGTGAATTATGACCTGTTACATGCAAAGGGAGTAAAGTACCTTTATTTCCTAGCAGCAGTTAAAATCACATAGCTTCTTGTGGTAGTTTGAGCCTGGCTGGATGCCAGGTGCCCACCACACTGCTCTATCCCCCACCTCCTCAGCAAGCCAGGGAAGGGGAGAAAAATAAGATGGGAGTCTCGAGCGTTGAGATAAAAGCAGTTTAATAAAGAAGCAGCAAAGCCGCACGCGCGGGAAGCAAAGCAGAAGCAGATAAGCTGTTACTCTCTACTTCCCATCAGCAGCGATGTCCGGCCACCTCCCGAGAAGCAGGGCTGCAGTACGCGTAGCGGTTGCTTTGGGAAGGCCAGAAATGAATCTCGCCTCCCCTTCCTGCTCCTCTCCCCCAGTTTATATTCCTGAGCTGACGTCATAAGGTATGGAATATCTCCTTGGTCAGCCTGGGTCAGCTGTGCTGGCCATGGTCTCTCCAAGATTGTGCTCACCCACAGCTATTGGTGAAAGTGGGGGAAGGAATGCTGGAGGGACGGCCCTGATGCCGTGCAAGTGATAGTCATAATATTGATATCAACAGTAAGCACAGCACTGCAGGAGCTGCTGTGGAAAATCACTACCATCCCAGATCCACTATTCTTCATGCAGCACACTCTGATAAGGCATTTTCAAACAACGGTTTTCTGGGATTTGTCAGTAACTGAGAAATAACTCAGTAGATTTTGCCCTTTTGTCATGGATTTATAACAAAGAGGAAAACTTTATTGATATGATTTGCACATTTGAAGCTACAGCGAATTTCAGCTCTTGCAGGCTGTACTTCTACTTTCACAGGAGTAACATTGGTTCCATCAATCTTCCTAAAGCCCCTAAAGAGATATTTCAACACAAGCACCACAATCTCCTTCCACTTTAAGTCTTGCTCTTTAAAGCATGGAAGGTGACCGGAAAGAACATATTTCTGAGTCTGACTTTTGTCTTTCAATCTCTGAAGATAAACTTCCGTGAGGTGATCAGATTAACTAGTACAGGATGCACATTAATTACTCCTGTCCTGCATTATATTTTCACTTTTAAAATTACTTTTAATGAAAAAACTCTTTCTCTTAAAAAAGTTGTAAGAAAGCAATGTAAAGATATGTGACCTTTCTTGGATTTTACCCTCTATTAACTGCTTTTTTTCTTTTCTGCTAAGCTTATCTAGTACCATGGGTGAGAACTTGATGTACAAAGATGTACAAAGCCTACACAACACTACTTAGAAACTTATCAAAGTTTCAGATCTGTGATGTGTGTGTTATTTTTTTCTTACTCTTCATGATTCAGAACTTCAGTTAAGAAAAAAAGGTATTACTGGATTTGTGTCACCATGAAGCACTGCCAAGTTGAAGCAGCCCTCACAAAATTCCTAGTCAAGTTTTGTATGGAAAGAAAAAATCCATGAAGGAGGAGAAAAAAGGGATAGATCTTCTACTTTCCATCCAAGGGGAGATCATTGCAGAAGAGCTGACAGCCATACGATTACCCGACCTTTGGCATAGCAGCAACAGCCAGACCTTCACAACAAACCCATGTGCAGTGCTCAAAGCTTGGCTTTTTAGACCCAGATGGCAATTCTACATCCCATTCACTGTGGCTTGCACAGAACCATGGACTTTGCTTGACTTATGTTTAATGTTAATGCTAGTGATTTTCTAGTCAGTTGAAAATTCTAGGTACTTCAGTGACTGGCAAATTGGGAGGGATTGAGGAAAAGAGTGAACAGAGAGACACCAAGAGGTGGTGTGAAATATTGGACATAAGTTATATTTTGTATTTCACTACCTATCCATGCTTACTGACTAAGAGATACCATTAAAGCCAATTATATCTACTAAAAATCAATGAAGTGAAACAGCCTCTTGTGGTATGCATTTGTGATGCTGCTTGTAATGTTGTATAATAAAATTAAGAAAATCCAGACCTTCTTTATTAAGCTGTGCAACAAAATTATTGCATCAAATAATGCTTTAAATTCTTTCTATCATACAGAGAGTCTGCATTTTGAGGCAATATTGCTCACCTTTGAGCTGCCATTAAACGTGGAACTAGGAAGCTATTGTCACAATGACTCCGAAGACAAGGGATTAAACATAGCAGTGTCTTGAAAGGTTGTGTTCCACTCTAGAAAGGAGTACTAGAATACTAAAAAGGAAGAATGAAAAGTGATTTATAGTATTGCTTTATAATTTTGCCTCCAAATTATTCCAAAAGGGAAAATAACCTAGACATTCAGATGCTTTCTTGCAAGCAGTATTGAGAGATGCACAGTTCTGGAATAGATTTCTGTAAGGAGTAATGATAACTTGAAAGTACCAATTTTAAGTTGGAACCTGAGCAATTTACAAACAGACTGTGAATGCCTTCAACAATACTGGAACTGATGACTCAGAAACTCTTGTTTCATTTAAGAGCCTGAGGCAGAAAGGATAAATGAAATAAAAATTCTTCTCTGTTTGTTGCAGTGTTGTGCCTTCTTGTAAGAGAGAACTCTTTCACTTTATTACATTTCCATGGAATTAGTTCTCCAGCTTCTTTTACTACTGAAGTGATGCTCACAGCAAGCTGGGTCAAATAAGCCAGGCCACATCTTTCATAGACTATGTCTAGCTTTCCTCCACTCAGAGTCAGTGTGCCTGTCTCTCACAACAGCATAAGCTCCTGCACGCAGGACACTACAAAGTTGTTTACATTACCCAGTGCTAAATGATGGTCAGCAACTGCTTTTGCCAGCTATCAAGCACACTCCCCTCTTTATCCAGGCCTTGTTTTTCTGAAAAACAGTGTGGCACATAGAGATACCAGATTGCATTCACATCCTCTTACAACCACACAGCCAAAGCAAACCTCTCAAACAAATGTATCTCAAGTATGATCATCCCTTTACCTGAACCACTGCAAAGTATATTATTCCAGAGCAGCAGCACTTGCTTTGCCTGCGTGTTAGCCGTACATCATAGAGAACTGAATCCTTTAATACTTGCACTATTTTACTGGGGAAACATATCTCATGTCTGTGTGTTTAGACATCATATTTTATATCCATCTACCTCTAAGTATTCAGAAAGTATGAAAAGATGAAGTAAGAAACCCACAGGCATTCCATCTCACCACTCACTGTAGTTCTTTGCCAATAATCCAGGTTTGTCAGTTGAAAACTATGATCATGCATTTTCTCCTGTGTTTAGTTCCACCTCTTCTTGCAACAACACTTTCTGTAACCTGGAAGGCATTTTTCATATCTTTCTCAACTGAGTGCTAGAGTCTACATATTGACCAGATGTTGTTTTGTTGCCAGAAACCAGTAACTGAGCAGGAAACCGAGCACTAAACCATTAATGTCAATTTGTTATGTAAGTGAGAAAAATTCACAAAGATTAGATCCAAACTTCCCCAATTTCAGAGCCACTTATACCCTCTTCAGTGCAGTTTTACCCTTTGGCCTCTTTGGCATTGTCATTTTACTCTTAATATGATTCGTGTTTTCCTATCATGGTCCACTCATAGCCTTCTTCTCCTTTCAAGAAAAAAGGAGCTGGTAATCATGGTAATTAAGCAAACTATCACTGTCTCCTCCAGACACTGTCACCTTATGTCCCCCATCACATTACTTTATGGCTTTTGCTGAGAACTCATTACATAAGCCCGTCATCATTTGACAGATCTAAATTCAGGGTTTTTTCCTCAGAAAACAGAAGAAAATCATATGAAAACATTTAAAGTACATTTTTTAGTTGGAGAGAGCTAAGTAGGTTTTGTGTTCTTCAAAAGAGAAGAAGGAAATTTGCTGATACAGTTTGGCGTTACTGCATCATAAGGAGCCACCAATAACTTTTTCAGAAATGTTTCTTTTTTATCAAAAATATCCCTTAAGATTTTTTTCTATAGGTTTCTTCTCCTTATAATCACATTGCCTTTTATACACATTGGTCAATGAGCAGGGTCATGCCTGAACCACTTTGTTAGGGTTCCTTCTGCAACTGCGCAATAGAGATGCGTCATGCTGCTCCACATTCTTGGCTTGCAAGCGGAAGATGCTCATGCTACCATGCTCAATGCCCACACCAACCCTCTTTCCTCCTCAGGTCTTTGCCAAACTTGTACGTAAGCTAAAATTATGACCTCTTGGTGATGTTCCATTCTCTAGCATCCAAGTCAGCCTCTCTGTGATAGGATATCACAACAATTTCAGAAGAAAAAACCCCTGTCAGTTCAGACCCAGGGCACTGAATCACACTTCACCAACTCAGAAACAAAAGCACAACCCTTTGTGGTCAGCAGGAGGAGACTTCACCCTGACAGCACTCCTAGCCAAAGGGGGATAACATAGGGGCAACAACAACAGGCTAAGCAAGGGTTTTTCTTTGGTAAGATTTCATTAGCAGAAAAATCTCAGAGAATCAGACTGTGCAGAGTGACTAATGACACAGCCGGGAGTATTTTTCATGGAATAATAGACTAAAAAAGGATGATTTTTTTAAAACCTAGCAAAACATAGGCTGATAATCAGTATGGGAGATGGAAGGAAATATTTAAAGTACTTGCAAAAACTTAGAAATACAATCCAGCTAGGCATAAATATACAGCTGGAAGCTAGAAGAAGGTCTCACCAGGGACTGCTAAATTCAGGAACAGTCTCTGGTATGAATGATGAGGACAAAAACACCCACTATTTTCAAGGCAGAAATAATATAATTCGCAACAGAAACTGTGAGAAGTTATTACTCTTGATAGCAGGCCAGAAACTTCAAGCAGCCTCAACATCCCTGGTACTTCAGTGTTCTTAGCAGCAAACCTAAGATGAAGGCTAAGAGTTCAAACATTCACATTGTGTTACAAAAAATCCAAGAAATCCCCAAGTTCGGAAAGTCTATGGACAGACAGGCTTTTTCTCCAAAGGGATCACAATCAGGTCTGCATGAGTAATACACTGGTGGTCAAACAAAAACCAAAAGCTGCGAAAGTGTTTGGTTCAGATCTGTATTCTCAGCCAGGCATACAGGAAATCCAGATTTCTCAACTGTCAGAAAGAAATACGCTAACTACTAGGATAGCTAGGTCTTTTGAGTAGGACAACTCTTTGGTCACTCTTGCTGTAATGGGATGCTCTAGGCTAACAGACAAAATGCTTAAATGGGATGTGACTCATTAGACATCAATCTTTGTACAAAAGATTTTTGTTCAATTTTTGTTAATATAAAGAATATATCTGGATGAGAAGATTCAAAATATGCCACATTGGGATGTCTTAAAGCATGGTGGTTAGTCCACACTAGGATGTCTTAAAGCACAGTGATTAGTCCCATGTGCAAAGCCCTCAGGCAGTCAAAGTAAGTTTAACTGATCCTACCTTCTGAGAAATCATTTCAGTCACTGAGCTCTGGAAAATACAGGGCATAATAAAAACCATGTCACTTACTCCAGTTTGACAAATCTAGCCACTGCTTCATTTTCTATTTCACACAAGAATGGCAGACAACTATTTGTGAATTATTTTAAGATGACTGAAGTCTTAAACTTTCGATAAAGCTAATTAAATGATCTGTGAAAAAAATATTTACCCCAGTTTATCTATTGGGTGATAATAGGGGAAGGAAAAAGAAAGTGGATAAGACTAGTAAAGCCATAAGTGAGCATATATATAAACCCTGATGACTCAGTTAACCATATTCACATTTTGTTTCAAGACAGGAACAATGTTTGAAAATATGTGAATCAAGAAGTGGTAACAACTTGGCAGCCCAGATATGTTGGAGAAAAATTATCATGGAGGAAAGCTGACTGTGAAAGCATTACACTAACAACACAAATACATGCACTGCTACTCAAGTGGAATAATAATATATGATGTATTATATACCATATACAATACACACAGAACAATATGTTTTAAAAGTTTACTTTCTGCCTTGTACTAAGCAAGCTTCTTCATACTGCTTTCTTGAGCTTTCTCCAAACTTGCTTTCTACAATAGCTGTGTTTTACTAGAAAGTATTTCTTTGTCCAGGAGGAATCCCCAGGGGGTGGGGAGAAAAAAAAGAAAAAAAAAAAAAAAAGTGACTCAAATATTTGTATCTCCTCCATTTTGATTCGGAGATTAAAAAAGCAGGCAATAAATGAACAATTTTAAAAGTCAACTTTCCCTACACTTCAGCTTCAAAAAGGTAAGTCTTACTTCCACAAATGTGTACGGAGAGAGCACAAACAAGCTTTTATCAAATTCTCTTGGTTTCCACACCACATTTTCCAAGATAACTCCCTATAGCAGAATCAAGCCCATTGGGTAAGCCAAACAGGATGGCAAAGAAGGCAGCTTATTTTCTAGCTCAGCTGCTTATGTATTAAAAGCACTACATTCTCTTTAGTAAAGTCTTAAATTTAACGGAAGAAGAATGATCCTTAATTCTTCTCTTGGCTGCACAAGACATAATGGATACAAATTTAAGCAGACTCCTACATTAGATTCCCAGAGCAGTCAGAGACTGAAACTTAGTAAAATAGTAAGATGTGGTCAAAAGTGATCTAGCAGAGGTAAAGATCTTGTTTCCAGTTCCAATGACATTATTTAAAACTCTGTTTCTTCATGCAGCTCCGCCAACATGCCATTTGCTGAACTCTTTTTTTCAACCTACTGGTCTGAGATATCCCAGGGAGAGTGTCCTCCCATTATTCTACAAACAAGCCTAAAGTACTAGCTGTGCTGCTGCAGTAAAGGGAAGTTGCCTGTCTCATCTAATCATACTGCCTCAACTCTTACAAATATTCTAGCTGACACACTAGGCAAAACTCTGCATCCATGTTTAGGCAGATCTACATCACTATCAGCAGTGAGAACCCAGATCTACTGTAGTGTAAGCAGAATGTACCTCACGTTTGGCCTTAATGAAATCAATGTAGTTTCCTTCATGTTTTTCTTCATATGAATCTTCACTTAAACATATGAATTTCTTATTCTTCTGCATTCAGTGTTGGCTGTTTGGTTTATTCAGTGGCCTTTGTGTTTCATGTGTACTTGTGTGTTTTTAAACCTTCAGGGCAGATCCCTTATATAAACCTTTTTATGGTCTGCTCAGCCAATGTATTAGGGTGAAGACTGGGATTTTCGTTAAGATAGCATAGAACTGTTTGAACCATAAGCTGCTCCACCATGTAACTTGAACTCTGAAAAGATGAAGGAGTGTGTGGTGGAGACTTCCCCTATAACAGTGAATTTCCCCCGGGGGTGTGGCTGAACACAGAGTGGGGTGTTTTTTGAATTCTTTTTTTAGCCAGAGATTGTATGTGAATTGCTCTTTGAATTCAGGTACTCATGTATTTCTCTGGACCAAAAAAAAAAAAAACCAAAACCAAAAAAAAAAACCCAACACCCAAAAGAAACTACTGCAAAACTCCTGTGAAAGAATCTGTCAGATCTTCTACAGAGCTGGAGATCTGCTTATCAGAAGCAAAGTTATATGTTATATAACTTGTGAAAATAGTGTAGTTCTGCTTTAGATCCCTAGAGCAAAGATACAAGAGTTCAGCATGTACTATTAACATGCCAAAATTTGTTTTAAATTTGCTACAATATGGAATTTGTTACAAAATGCCTGAAACAGATCAACTAGTCAATTGAAACAGAACTTTCCATGAGAGAAACAGTGACCTGCCAAACAACCACACAAATTGAACCAGGAGACAATGAAGACCTCAGCTGTTTGCACTTCAGACAAGGTAAGGCTTCAAATAGAAATATTCCTTTCAAATAGAATGTTCCTTTCCAGATACAATATCTCTGCAGTCTAAATTCTACTTCAGCTGCCTGCTGGGTTCTCAGTGCACTTTAATGAGGTTGCTGGTCACACATGACCCAGACTGTCTTTTGGGACTCTGAGCAAACAAACTGTCAGACCCATTCTGGTTCACTAGCATTCATGGCCATAAGGATCACCTTCAAAAAGTGTATTCACAAGCTCACAGCCTGGCCAGTGCTCCTGTGATGTGCAAGGCTAGAAAAGATGGAGCTCCACAGGTACGGAGTAGGATGAGGAGTCTGGCAGCACGTTCCTTGATGTGCCCACCTGTCTTCAGAGATTATTTTTCCTTTGAACTGTAAGAGTTAACAGATAATGTTAAGACAGAGAAGGTGGGCTTTCTATTCTTTTACATGATGTAATTCAGCCGAAGTAGATTAGTTTGTATATTTCAAGACTGCATTCTGAGAACACCAAGGGCCTCTTGTGTCTTTTAATGCAAAACTTAGATAGGCAAGTGAAAAAGAAAAGCATTCAGAGAAAATCACATCTGTAATGATACCTAAACTAGGGTCTGAGAAGCCATTTAGGTGACAAATGTAGCAAAGTTGATTTTATCCTCCTTCTGAACAAAAATCACAGAAGATGGCATAATTTATTCTCATCCAAATAACAGGGAAAAACTTAAGGCATTTGCAATTTTTATATACATCCATAATGGTAAAAGAGCCAAAATATTAACAATTCAAAGACTATTTCTGTGTAAAATTTATTCCAAAAATAGTAATTCAGCTTCTGATATACATTAAAAGGTTACTATGGCAGCTTGAAAGCTGAACTATAATTAAAAAATGGGTTCTTATTCCTATGACAAATTCCAGTTTTCAAGATTCTATCTCCTCTGTTTAGATATTATGCTATTTAAATTGGCAATACATTTTCTGTACTTGTTACAATTGACCTTTTCATTCAAATGACAGTAACTTTCACACCGAGACCTTGAGCTCCAGCAAAGTTAATATGAACTTATCAAGATTATTCCTCTGCAGTGTGGTCTGTCCCGATTCTGTGCATATTGAAGCCAATTTCCTGTTCTTCTGTTGAGTGAGTTATATGATTTTCATTTGAGACGGGTTATTGTAAATGTGATTATACTGGTCATGTCAAACCAATACATCTAGTTCATCTACTTTTCACCTTCTCTCAATTTCTACACTAATGAGTCTCTAAATTTTCTACTCCCATTGTCAAAATCTCTCTTATGTAGAAACTTGCCTCTTCTCTATGTCAGCTTTTTCTCGTCAGTTAATACTGTCCTTATGGCTATTCTTTGTGGAAAGCATTGTCAAGGCTGATTTTTGGGTTACTTGGATAAGTGGGGTTTTGAACTTGCATGTACACACTGCGCTCACCATCTTTCGGCATTTCAGACCTTACTCCCAAGGCCAAGAGATTTCATCAATAGGAAAACCCCTATAACACTCAGTAGAATTCGTTGTTCACTTTTATTTCATGACTGTGCCCTTCAGAAAATCTGATAAGATAGAATTGGTGCATTAGTCACCCACTCCTACTGTAGAGCAGGCTCAGAAGCATACCCATAACTCACTTTCTTTAAGAAAATGATTCATTTTACACAAATATCTTTTTTTGCTATTCAGTACTCAACCTGAGATATTCCATGGTTGCCAAGTTAATAATTTGCCTATCACCAGGTAGGTCTGAATGTAATCTCTGATTGCAGATATCTAAGCCCAGAAGGGAAATTTCCCACAGTGGTAACATTTTTCTGAAAATTTCCCTGTACTTCCCTAGCAACAAGAGCTATTGTGGCTGTGGTAACATCTGCCAGAGCTATTTTAAATATTCTCTGACCAGACTTAATGGATGTGGAGTTTATAGTCACATCTGAGCTATAGCTACAGGGGTTTTCGTCTAGGTTAGGGCTCCCACTGTTGGCATCAAAGATGTAGATGCACTGTCTTTGCAGTAGTGAAATTACTTTGAATAAGAAATCAGAACATGATGACAAGCAGGGTGTTCTGCTGCTGTTATCTCTACAATAGCCAATTGTTCATATTAAAGTAAGTCAAACACCTTGGCTTACTTTTTACTATAGCAATATCTCTATTTCACATTAACATTCAGGCTAGAATTTTGAAAATGTTTTGAAGTATCTGTACAAGCTTAATTTAGTTTGCACTGCTGATATCTCACCGTTAACAGTCTTATTCTGACTTCCTACAAACACCAAGTGGGAAAGTTTCTGGTTTTCAGAAGGGTTGTTAGGATTTCACAAGTATGATTGATAACTTAGAATTTAAATGTCTCTCACACTGTCTTTGACAAACCTATTAATTGTGTTCAGCCAGCAACAGTACAGGTAGTGGAATGAATAGGAAGTTCAAAGAGGAAGTGTAAAAAATAGACTGAAGATAGTGTGATGTTTACAGTAATCATTATGCTTCTTTACAGAGAAGATGAAGAACACTCTGCTCGCAGCTATCTTTTTATTTGCAAGAGGTGAGTTTTCTTTTGCTGCATAACTTACTACGGTTATGTACAAATAGTAAAAATTCTTACTTGTACTCAAAGGCAAGGCTGTATGACTGAAATCAAGACAACATCGTGACTGTGGGTGGGAGAAAAGAGAGCCAGTAACACTTTTTCCTGTTTTACAGCTGTCTTGTTAAACGTTTCTTTTTCATTCCCCAGAGTCCTGCAACTGCATAAACCAGGATTTTCCATTTTGCCAGCAGCTCCCCGGTGGGTAAACATTTCTCACATAATACCTACTTAATCGCAAAGACGAACATCATTGTTGAAGGAAACCCGGGTGCCGGGACGGATGGTTTCTGTCTCGGTGCTCTGGGATGGCAGCAGCTGTGGGTCTCCGCCGCTCCCGCCCACGGAGCTGCGGGACCTCCTCGCACTGTCTACGGGCACCGGGCACCTCAAACGACACGTCTACAGCTTTGAGGAGGGAAAAGCATCCCGAGATAGCATAGGCAGGTGTGAAAGTGTGCGACGGTGAGTATTTGCGGCAGTGTAGAGGCAGTCAGTGAGCTGTGATTAGATCCCCTCTAGTGTGTAGTCTCTGGACAAATGACTCTCATTTCAACAGACGACAGATTCTGTTTTGTTTGTGTGTAGTAATTATGCTTTACATTTAACTGATAACTGTTAATGGCGGAAAGGACCAGTCCAATGAATTTGAGCACAGCACCTGATGGTCATCTGATCTACTTCACACTGCATTTATCGGAGGCAGTCTGGCAGGCATAGCCCATTTAATAACAGCCACAGCACAGAAGACAGGGTTTTGAGTACACAAAGGCACTGGGTAAGATATCATCAGGGGGACTATATTTTTCTGAAATTAGCCACGGATAATTTTCTAGTCCTTGCCAATGAGATTAAATTCTAAAGCATTATTGAAAGCACTAGATACAAAACAAGAAGACCAAAAAAGTTCTAGAGTAAAAAAGAAAGCTTTTTTTTTAAAAAAAAAAAAAAAAAAAAGATACTGGATTATGATATCTTTAGAATTGAGAAAATATTTTTTGTTTTTTGCATAGTTCTTGGAGCACAGTCTTGGTACTATTCCAGGGCTAAGATTAACTAATAATACACATGTTCTTTAAAGGAAAGCAGCATAGCAAAACAAAAAAAGTACTAGGATAAAATTGAGTGTGCATGTTAAAATTAGTACTCATAATATGACAAAAAAAAGCCAAACAAACCAACCCAAACAGTGTGCAATATTCATTTGAGAGAGAAGTTAATAGAAATTTAGAAGAGTGAAAATGTTTGTTTCTCATGACTCTCTCCAGAGCCAGTATCTCAAATGGTTTCAGGAGTAGCATGTTATAAGGGTATTGACATGAAATATGGCAGTTCCAAAAAAGGTATAATTTTCAGGTGTTTTTTTAAAATAATAACAACAGAAAAAATCCAAATCACCACATAAATGAAAGGCTTAATTCAAAATTAAAAGAGGAGAAGAGTGTAAGAGTCATTTCTGCTGTCCTGAGTTCTTACAGTACCATGCCAATGGATGAGGTGGTCAAGATTTGGTTTGGTGGTTGGGCTAGGAAAGCAAAGAATTCAATAATTACTCACATTGGTGTAGCAACCAGAAAGACCTGATCTCCACCTTCACAAAAGTAACTTGCACACACCTAAACTAATGCAGCATAACTTTATTAGAAAAACACATTTCTTTTAGCAGGAGAAAGGAAGTGTCATAGAATGAAGGTCTTAAAGTCTGAACTATACACACCTGACACAGTTTTTGGACCAAATCTACTTTTAATTTAAACATACAGCTGCCATCTGGATAATGGAAAGAATATCAAGGATACTTTATAGACCACTTTGTGGGAAGAAATATCTCTGAATTAGGAAAAGAATAAGACTGATCTTTTATCTCATAACCTGGGTTGCGAGATACCGTAACCATAAGCTTGCTGTAACACCAGCTCCCAGAGATGCATATTTACTCATCAGATAGCAAAATATTTCTTATTCAAAATTGATAGATCTATTTTTAACTTGTTAAGCCTAATAGATATAAAGAAGGTGTAACTCTATTCATCAAGAAAAAAAAAATTTCTAGCATCTTAAGTATCCTGCACCTGCCAAAATCTTTATGCACTTTCCTGATGAGGAAAAAAGGAAAAGATATATTTCTGGGTCTTTTTTTAAAAGTGTGGGTGGTACTTTGAGATATTATGGCTTATTCTTCTGAAATATTCATTCAGGTAGTAAGACACAAAGCAAAAGGAGAATAGTCATATGTTATCAGTACCGTTTCTGATAAGAGATTTTTTAGATATTGAAATACATTCAACCACTAGAGACTAAAGCTGAGTTCTTTTAAGATTTTCATCAGTGTTTAATTCCCCTTCAGGTGAAAAATAAACATATTCAATTGCAGAAAACCCCATATTTCTCTTCCCAAAAATTAAGCACAAGTATGTAAACTTATGCTTCTCCTGCTTTATGATGTGATCTTTATGAAGCTAGTAGCATAAGCAGCATACTGTTTTTCTCCAGCAATAGTACATTATTTTGAACTACAGAGAGAGATGACTGATTCTTTTGTAGTAATTCTTGAGTCTAGCCAATGGGATTCTGTTGTTGATAATTAGGACCACACTGCAGTGTACAATGGTTTGCAAGAAACTCCAGGGTAATTCTTGCCAGATAGTAATTATGGAAACACCAGATTGGCCACTAAAGTCTGAGCCCTCTCTCCTTTTTTTCCCCCACAACTTAATTGCAGAGCATTCATTTCTAAGAGGTTTCACAAGGCTGTATGTATTAAGTTCTGGCCTATACTTCCAAAAATGTCTGCACGTTTGTGTTTACCAGTCAATAAGTTGCTCCAGACAGAGCTTTGTCAACTTTGGTCTATAATCCTGCAAGTGAACGGTGGCTCCTTCCATGCAAGGCAGATGCTCCTGGTTCTCCAGGGATCTCACAGCTATTCCCACAGGGATGGGGCTTGTTCCCCAGAACCAGAGCAACCCAACAGATGTCAATTCTACACATTTCAGCAAACAATTGAGAGCTTCCAGAAACAGTGGCAAGACACTGTCTTTCAGATGGGAACAGAGTGAAACCAGAGCAAAGCTTAGAGATAAAAATCTAAGATACCTTAGGGCAGAGGTTCACAGTAATTTTACCATCTGGTTTAAGGAGGTTACCTTGTGATTGCTTTCCTCGAAGCAGAGAGCCAAAAGCTAACTCTGCTTCCTTAGATATGTGCAATTTGTTTCTGCAATTTTTGTGCCAAAGAATGCAGTAGTTTTTCCAGAAGTGTAAAAGATATTTAATTCAGAAATACAGAATTGAAGGGGGAAAAAACCCAACAACAACTCCCTCCCCTTGAGCTTTAAATAAGTGCAGGGGCAAGCAGCAAGCAAGATGTCACTATTATAGGAGAGAAACACAATTAAAAGGTGTAACAATACCAAAGCTGTAGGAAACACCATAGCCAGCATTTCAGCACTGTGCTGTTGAATACATAATAGCTGGTAATAGCATCATAAAACATAAGAAAAATTATCTTTTTCTACCTTCATGTTGGAAAACTATGTTTTTCTTGGAAATATTAGGATGAAGAAAGTGTTATCTTTTAAAATATCTCTGTCACTTGTTCTTAACATTAGTGTGCTACTTACCTTGAGAGTAAATGTGAAGTAAGAACTCACATGGCTAGTTCTCATCTTGTTGCACAAAAGGGTATAGAGTGCTTTGTGTTTGATTTTGGTTCTTGTAGTCATGTCATACTGATTAATGGTAAACAGTTGCCCCTGGACTGGAAAAGACCCATTATATTTTTTCATCTTGCAGACTGGGACAATGAATTGGTATGCTACAAAGAATTAAGTGAGGATTTAACCTGTACCTGGCTGCCAGCATCCAGTGGTCCAAATATAATTACTTATACCATATTCTTAAAGTGGTAAGTCTAAAAGAAAAGGAAAACCTGTCATTGATGTTTGGTATGACTCTTGTCTGTCAGAATTGTCACAGAATTGTTACGGTTGGAAGAGATCTTTAAGATCATCAAGTCCAACCACTTAACTCACACTGCCTAGTCTGTCACTAAACTAAACATATCCCTCTGTACCTCCTCTGAGTGTCTTTTGAGTATCTCCAGGGATGGTGAGTACACCATTGCCCTTGGCAGTCTATTCCTATGCTTAATAACCCTCCAGGTGAAAAAGTTATTCCTAATGTCTGATCTAAACCTCCCCTGTCACAACTTAAACCCATTTTCTTGTTGTTCATTACTGGAGAGAAGAGATTGACTCCCACCTAACTGCAATTCCCCTTCAAGGTAGTTGTAGAGAGTGGTCATATCTCCCCTCAACCTCCTCTTCTCCAGGCTAAACATCCCCAGCTTTTTCAGCCAGTCCTCATGAGACTTGTTCTCTAGACCCTTCACAAGCTTTGTTGGCCATCTCTGGACATGATCCAGCACCTTCCTGTCCCTCTTGCAGTCAGGGGCTCAGAACTGAACACAGAATTTGGGGTTCAGCCTCACCAGTTCCAAGTACAAGGGAAAAATCACTTCCTTCATCCTACTGGTCACACAATTTCTGATCCAAGCCCAGATGCCATTGGCCTTCTTGGCCACCTAAGCACATGGCTGGCTCATATTCAGCTGACTGTCAATTAACACTCCCAGTTTCTTTTCAGCAAGACAGCTCTCAAGCCACTCTGCCCCAAGCTTGTAGTGTTGCATGGTGTTACTGGGGTGCAAGCGCAGAACTTGGCCCTTGGCCTTGTTGAACCTCATGCAATTGGCCACAGTCCGTTAATCCAACCTCTGATTAATCCAATCCTCCATGTCCCTCTGAAAAGCCTTCCTGCCCTCTGAAAAGCCTTCCTGCCCTCAAGCACATCTATGCTCCCACCTAGCCTGATGTCAGCAGAAAATTTACTGAGGGTACACTCCCCTCATCCAGATCTTTGATAAAGATGTTATACAAAACAGGCCCCAGCACTGAGCCGTGGGGAACACCACTGGTGACCATCTGCCAACGGGATTAACTCCATTCATTACGAATCTCTGGACCCAGCTATTCAGACATTTTTTCACCTGTCTCACAGTACCTCCATCCAAGCCCTGGGCAGCCAGTTTATCCAGGAGGATGCTGTGGGAGACTGTGTCGAAGGCCTTACTGAAGTCCAGGAAGACCACATCCACAGCCTTTCCCTCATCCACTAGGCAGGTCACCTTGTCATAGAAGGAGATGAGATTGATCAAACAGGACCTACCCTTCATAAAACCATGTTGACTGGGCCTGAACCCTAGGTTATCTTGTATGGGCCTCAGGGTGACACTCAGGATGAGCTGTTCCATAACCCTCCCTGGCACTGTGGTCAGGCTGGTAGGCCTGTAGTTCCCAGGATCCTCCTTTCAACTGTTATTGTAGGTGGGAGTCATTCTCCAGTCCTCTGGGACTTCTCTGGTGAGCCAGGACTACTGGTAGATGATGGAGAGTGGCTTGGTGTGCACTTCCACCAGCTCCCTCAGCACCCTCAGGTGGATTCCATCCAGTCCCATCAACTTGCATGTGTCAAGGTGGAGCAGCAGGTCTCACATCATTTCCCTTTGCACTAAGGTGGCTTCAGTCTGTCCCCCATCCCTGTCTTCTGTCTTCTGGGTCTGGTAGATGAGTGCCCCAAGAAGAGTTGATTTTATTGCTGAAAACTGAGGTAAATAAGGTGTTAAGTACCTCAGACTTTTCCTCATTCTTGCTCTGTAGGTTTCCCCCTTTATCCATTAAAAGGGGAAGATTCCCGTTAGGCCTCCTTTTGATTTTAATATATTTGCAGAAACTTTTCTTATAATTTTTTACAGTAGTGGCCAGCTTAACTTCTATTTGAGGCCTGGCCATTCTAATTTTCTCCCTTCGTGACCTTACCACAGCCTTGTAGTTCTCCTGGGCTGCTTGCCCTTTCTTCCAGAGATCATAGATTTTCTGAGCTTCAGCAGAAGCTCCCTGTTCAGTCAGGGTGGTCTTCTGCCCCGCCAGCTCATCTTCTTGCACATGGGGACAACTTGATCCTGCACCTTTAAGATTTCTTTCTTGAAGAATGTCCAGCCTTCTTGGACTCCTTTGCTCTTCAGAACTGTCTCCCAAGGGACACTGGCTGCCAACTTCCTAAACAATTCAAATTCTGCCCTATGGAAATCTAAGTTGGCTGTTCTAGCGATCCTCCTTCTCGCTTCTCTGAGGATCGAGAACTCAGTCATTTCATGATAATTTTATTCCAATGTATTTCCTAAAATTGTAGGTAGTTACACAATAACAACCAAACTCTTTCTTCACATCTCATCAATAGCCATTGTTTTGGCAAGAGCTTAGTAGGACTGTGATGGGTTAACCCTAGCTGGATGTCAAATGCCCACCAAAACTACTGTGTCACTCCTCAGCAGAGAAAATACAACAAAAGGCTCACAGGTTATGATAAGGCCAGAGCAAGATCATTCACCAATTACTTCATGGGCAAAACAGACTGGTAAAAAATTAGCTGGATTTACCATCAAATAAGAGTAGGGTAATGAGAAATAAAAATAACTTTACAACACCTTCCCTCCCAGCCTTCCCTTCTTCCTAGGCTTAAATTCACTCCCTATTTCTCTACCTCTTCTGAGTAGCACAGGGTGATGAGAATGAGGCTTGTGGTCAGTTAATCACACGTTGTCTCTGCCACTCTTTCCTTCTCAAGGATGACTTCTCAGACTCTTGCCCTGCTTCAGTGGGAGGTCCCTCCCAAAGGAGAGACTCTTCCCTCCCTGAACTTCTCCAATGTGAGTCCTCCCCACAGGCTACAGTTCACAAACTGCTCCAGTGTTAAGTCCCTTCCATTTGTGCAGTTCTTCAGGAACAGACCACTCTAGCATGGCTCCTCTCTGTCCACAAGTCCACAGGACCTGCCAGGAGCCTTCTCCAGCATGGGCTTCCCGTGGGGTCACAGCCTCCCTCAGGTATCTGCCTGCTGCACCATGGGGTCCTCCCCAGGCTGCAGATGGATCTCTGCTACCCCATGACCTCCATGGCTGCAGGGACAGGGCCTGCCTCACCATGAGCTGCACCACAGGCTGCAACAGAAACTTTGCTCCAGCTCCTGCAACATCTTCTTCTCTCCGTCTTCACTGACCTTGTGTAGTGTTTTTGTTTGGGCCAGGTTTTGGTAGCAGGAGTGGCTTCTTTAAACAAAGAGCTGCCAGAAGCTTCCCCTGTAGCTGACAGGGCCAGTGCCAGTCAGCTCCAAAGTGGACCTGTCACCGGCCAAGGCCAAGACAATTTGTGGCTGAAGTGTTATCTCTGTGATTAACATGTATGAAAATGGGAAGAAGTTGCTGCATAGCTGCAAAACTGCAGCAGCAGGAGAAGGGAATTAGAATGTGAGACTGTCTCAGCAGACAGCAAGGTCAGTGAAGAAGGAGGGGGAGGAGGTGCCCAGGCACTGCAAGAGATATTTCCCTGTGGACTGTGGTGCAGCCCATGGTGAGGTAGCTGTGCCTCTGCAGTCCATGGAGGCCACCAGGGAGCAGAGATCCACTTACAGCCCGTGGAGGAGCCCACGGCAGAGTAGGTGGATGCCTGAAGGAGGCTGTGACTCCAAGGGAAGCTCACCCTGGAGCAAGTTCCTGGGAACCTATAGAGACAGGAGCCCACACCAGAGCAGGTTTGCTGTTAGGACTTGCGATCCTGTAAGGGACCCACACTGGAGCAGCCTGTTCCTGAAGCACTGTTCTCTCCATGGATGACCCATGTGGAGGCCAGGTGTGAGGAGCTGGAGCAGCTTGTGAAGAACTGTAGCCTGTGGGAAGGACCCATGTTGAAGAAGTTCATGAAGGACTATCTCTCATGGGAGAGACCCCTACACTATAGCAGTGGGAAAGATGAGGAGAGCTCCTCCTGAGAAGAAGTGGCAGTAAAGTCCATCTGCAGTGAGCTGATCATAACCCCCATTCTCCATCCTGTGCACCACTTGAGAGGGAAGGAAGGGAAGTCCTGGGAAGAAGGAGGGGTGGGGGGAGATGTTTTAAGATTTGGTTTTGTTTCTCATTTTCCCTATTCTGTTCTGATGGTTCATTAATAAATCAAACCATTTTTCTCCAAGTTGAGTCTGTTTTACCCATGATGCTAACCACTGAGTGATCTCCCTGTCCTTGCCTTGACTCACAAACCTCTCATTATATTTCTCTCTCCCTTGTCCGGTTTAGGAGGAGTGATAGAACAACTTGTAGGGCATCTGACACCCAGCCAGGGCTTAACCACCACACCTTGGTGTCTCAGAACTGTTGCTCTCACTTATTCTCAGTCTTCTCTCCAGCTGCAGTTATACAGGTTATTTCTCCCTTTCTTTAATGTGTTATCCCAGAGATGTTACCACTGTCTCTAATGAGCTCAGCTTTGGCCAGTGGCAGGTCCATCTTGGAGCTGTCTGACACTGGGTTCTGTCAGATATGGGGGAAAATTCTGGCAGCTTCTCAGAGAAGACACCACAGTAGCCCCCCTGCTACCAAAATATTGCCATATTAACTCAATGTAGAGAGTCATGATGCATCTAATATATTTACATGCAATACATATGCATATGTATGCATATGTTTAAAACACTACTGCCAAAGATCATCCTAATAAATGACTTATATTTGCATCTATTGAATTCCAGTGAATATTCAACCCAAGTGCATTCAAAGTATAAAAAATACCCCACAAAAAAACCCAAAGAACAAACTTACACTAACCTAGTTTTTATTACATGCAGGGGATAATGCTGAGTGCCATTGGCAAATACTGACATTTATTGCTGATTATTCTGACACATAGCCCACCACTTTCCATAAAAAAGCACTTGTGGTTAAGAGCATCTCCTAAAGCTAAGGAAACATCACCACACTGGGAAATTCCCCAGGGTGAACATCTGCACACTGTAGAGCAGCAAAACAACCACCTCAGGGCTGAGGTTATTCCCCTCATCACCTTCATTATTTTCCCACTGAAGACAGCAGCAACTGACAACTTGCAGTAAGCACCAAACCCCACTGCAACTGCAGTCTGCCTCTTGAGTCTTTAAGGAGCCCCAGCTTCTTGGAAGAGGAAAACCAACTATGAAATGGCTGTGCTTCTCTAGAGATGCTATCAGCTGAAGTATTTTAAGCTCTTAAAGTCCTCAGCCGAAAGTCAGACCAGTGTTACTTCTAGGCTGAAGGGATGATGCTATGAACAAAGAAGGCAGAAAAAAAAAAAGTGAAAGAGGGGGTGGGTAAGGGGTAAGAGATACAAATTGCCTCACAGAGATGTTGATTTTCCAAAGACAGAGATAGGACTTGAACCTCAAGTCTCCCAGACTTCAATCCAGTGGTCTTCAGGAAAAACCTTGTTTCTTCTTTTTTATTGGGTTAATAGGGAAATAAACTGCATTTCAAAGGGCCTTTTGTTTGCCTGGAAGAGTACATCACTCATTTCTGTAAATAACATCAACTTAACATTAAAATTGTTCTTTATTCTTTCTCCTTACAATTTAGTTGTCAGGAAGAAAAGTATTAAAGAAAAACACTCCCACAGATTAAGTTCCAACTAAGCATTCAAATTCATGCTTTGTAATATTAACAGCTGATTCACAGCTAGTCTAAAGTAGAATATGGGAGAACTTTCAAGGGGTTTTGTTCAGTTATTAAATACTGTACCATGATCTGCACATTTCATACTTGAAATATGAAGGTATGCAATTAGTATGCTGGCCCATATCTTTAAGAACATTGAATTGGCACAGCTTTAACCTTGAAAAATTTCTATCCTGTGTCTGTAGAGAGTAAATGAGAGAGAGATGGGGCAAAAAGCTAGGCAGAACGGGAACAGCCTTCTCTGTCAGGACTTAAACCTCTTAACCTCTTGGTCTTTCTCTGCTGTGCCTTTAGGTATACCAGAAGTCTACAGGGCTGAGATCTGAGGTGGCATTTAAGCATCTATCAAACTCAGATGCTTTGCAGGAGCAAAAATTGGAAGATAGGCATATAACCCTTAGGAAGCTTTTTGTACCTTTGTGGTAATTTACATTCAGGTAGTGGGGAAATTTTATTGGTCAAAAGGAACTTAGATGCCCTTACAGTAGGTGGCAAATAGACTTTTTGAAGTAATTATTAACCTAATTTTATACCTTCTAAATGCTCTTTATATCTCACTGTAAGTACAAAGGAAGGCCATGCAGATTTTGACTTTGTGTCATGCTGTGCCTTACGAGTTTAAGAAATTTAACATTTCACCACACAATAAGGATTTTCATATTTAAATTTGCTAGGCTTGTTAGGGTATTGGAACTTGCTGTTTCAAGATGCTCAGGCCTTGCTTTCAAGATTTCAAGATGCTGGATTTTGTATATAGATACCTGGAAAACTATTAATTGCTGTAGGGATGAATTCTAGGGTAGAGGAGGTAAAGAGTTTTCCACTCTGCTTCCTTTTTGCCAAAGGGACAGAATACCTAGACTTTTTCAACAAAACACATCATCACCTTCTATCAAGATAGACCGAAGGAATCTATATATGAAGCGATCTGCATCTGTTTGGATAGCAGTGAATTACGCACACGGCAGCTGCATAAGAGGAAAGAACGTTTCAGTTACACCAAGCAAAGCAGGTACAGTGTCTTCATGAATTCTATTTACTGCAGTATCCAGCTGAAGCAGTGGTAGCATTTTCTTAAAGATTATGTCCAATATTGTAACTCACAATATATACTTGTTACTTTTACTGATTCAGAGAACAAAGATGCATTTTGGCTTCCTGGGATCAAGGAAGAATCTTTACTGAAGTCAATGTCAGGAGTCTATTAGCTTTTACAGAAAGGTTTTTCTTTAAATCATTTGTTAGACTACAAAATAGTCACATCCAGAAAAATGGATAGTAATATTTGTGTACAGAACAAGCTTCCTGTGTCCTCTTCGACCATTTTTTTAATTTCTTTATTAGTTTACAGGGAGCAAGTTGACTCAGTACTATGTACTTAAGGAATCCCTGTTATAGAGCATGAGCCTTTTGAGAAAACTTTTCAAAGTTTAACTCCCCTTGAAGGCCTCTTTTCTCCCTTGCAGCACTGTGTAATGGGTATGAAAAAATGAAATTTTATTAACTATGTCCTTTAGATATTGATTTAAAGATTTCCTACCATATCTGATCACT
This sequence comes from Colius striatus, assembly GCF_028858725.1. Classification (NCBI taxonomy): domain Eukaryota; kingdom Metazoa; phylum Chordata; class Aves; order Coliiformes; family Coliidae; genus Colius; species Colius striatus. The sequence continues at coordinate 47,159,307 of NC_084790.1, read as the reverse complement.
GAGATAACTTTAAGAGCTACCCAAAACCTCACCTGCTAGAGTCATCACAGTCCAAAAAAAGCAGTTCTTTCACTACTGGATGCACTACCAGTGCAACCCAAATTATTACTGTGACTTCCCATGGAGGCTTTGGGATGCCTTCTGTTTGTTGGAAGGAAAGACTTACAATTATATAGCAAACATAGTTACTGAAATTGGAAGATGTTCTGAAATTTATTTTATACAATTCATTATTATAGGTACCCTTAACATTTTGATTTTGCCTTTCAAACTCACTCAGGATATCACCTGCTTAGGAAAAAGGATCTTCCTGAAATCAGTAGAAGCATTAACCAAAGAAAGGCAAGAGGAACGACCCTACCATGTGGATACCAAAAAGATTTATCAGTTATTTCTTTTCAGTCTTTTTGAAGTCTTTCAGGGATCAATATCCAGTGCCAAGGCTTTTGTTTTTTATAAACCACATCTGACAGACACAATTACCAGAGTTTTCCTCTCTCTCTTGCATTTGTAACAGCTGCATGTTCCTCATTTTAGGAAAATGCTTGGCACCATCTAACATAACTGCTCATCAGATCACAAATCAGTTGGTAATAAAGTGGGACCCGCCTGTGACCCCAACAGCATATGAGCTGAGGTACAGAGAGGCGCTCGTGGAATCCACTCGGTGGACACTTGTAAGTACCTCTCAATGACAATTGAGAACATGAAGTGCCTTACTATCAGCTCAGCAGTACATAGCACATAGAGCAGGACATCAACAGGGTGCTACTGAGGAGCACACACAATATGGATAGCAAGGAGGAACAGCATTCAGGCAATTTGTAGACAAATCTCACAAAGATCTCTTAGTTTTGTTCTGTCAGATCCAAAGCTGTTTAGGAAAGAAAGATTAGTTATTTTAGACAGGAATTAAAACCAGACCAGCATGTCATCTGGTTCATTAACTCATAGGTAAGACATCACCAGAGATGCAAAAGCTGAAGAGGATATCAGAAATGCCAGATAAACTCAAACCCTGATTGTGCTTTAAGTGATGGGCAATATTACTGTCTTTGCTGATATCATTAAATTTGCAGACCAATTATAGATCAAGTTGCTGTGATTTCCAAGGTAACATTCATAACTTACCCATTTTTGCCTTCCATCAGTTTTCCAGATTTCCATCTTTGACAAGAAGGGAATTAATTTCTCGGTGATGCATGATCAGTTCCAGATGCATTTTAGGACATGCAGCAGTGAGAATATGGTGCAGCAAGAGAAAAATACCTAAAACTAAAGGAACTAAGAAAGAGGTGGAAAACCAGTCATACTTTCAGTAAGATCTGCCTGCAGCAACAATGGCTGCTTATCCTGCCCCTTGCCGTCCAGTATGTCATGCAAAGTCTTCACCAGCAGGCATATATAGACACATGATTTCCATCACTGAATCCCTGAAATTGTCTGTTTTCCAAGCTCTATTATCTGTTAGTGGATGAAGAATATGTGTTTACCAAGTAGAACAGAACCCCAAGAAAAAAATTGACTCAAAAGCAATTGATCCTGTTTTCCAGGCGTCTAGTCCCCTAGGGGTCTCTTCATTTGTACTGCTAAAATCTCCCATGTTCTTCCCTTTATGTCAGAAAACCCATGCTGTTTTTTCCATTTCTCTCATAGCTGGCTGCCACTTTGTTTAGTCGTTTCAAAAGGTGTGCTATGGGAGGCCCATGCAAGAAAGATTTCATCTCGGTACAAAGAACGTATTAGTCTTGGAAGGGTGCTTTTGTTTGTTCATTGACATGCAAGTCCCACACCATTCTAGGACAGCCAGATATCCAAGCATACTCCACCCAGTAGTACAGTAGATAGATAACCGTGTGCAGACAGGCCAGCATGCAGCATGTGGAAGAACAGAGAGTTAAAAGCAGTAAAAAGGTGTCTTCTACAGGTTCTGGAGACTCGGAAAATGGGATGTTCAAGATAGCAATATGAAAAACTGGTAGAGACAAACACACTGAGTGATGAGAATGACCGAGTACTTAACAGGTCATGAATATTCATTGTCTCCCAAGAGCCAGCTGATCCTGTGAACTTAGGCCTTAAGCTCTACATAATCAAATGAATGTAGGCAGCATTTACAGATGAAAAGGAGGGGAAAGGTGACTGTGGACCTACAGTATAGAGGATATATAAAGCTGAGAATACTTTTAGTAATATAATGTACTTGTGTCTTAAATCTATTTCACTTCTGTCTTGTTCTGTAGGAGATTTGGAGTCTTCCTGTAATGTTGTATTTTGTAGGGTTTTTTGTGATCAAGATAGTTTTATTAGCAAGAGCACATGAAGTTAATTTATTATCTTTAATAAAAAACCAAAGCACTGCAGAAAAACAAAGAGAAGAGATGCCTTCTACTGAGGGGTTTGGGGGGGGGTGTTCCTGGGTTTGTTTTTGTTTTGTTTTCTGTTTGGTGGGGTGTTTTTGGTTTTGGTTTAGTTGTTTCTTTTGAAGATATATATATAATTCAGAAAACAAAACTTCACAGCATATAGATGCTAAAACAAGTATTTCAATCTGCAATGGCACTTCTATCAAAAAACACAGTAACACTTGGAATGGATCAGACCAAAGATCCATTTAATGCAAGGTACTCTGATCTAGTAGTAGCCACTATTGTCTGTACAGTCATTGGAGCTTCATTGCCACCATCAGCTGCAGATGCACGCTGCTTCTGTGCTACTAAGATATAGGCAGCCACAGGTTCAGTCCAGCTACTCTCCCTACCACGAGTCACCTGGATTTAGACATAATGTAATATTTAAGAATAGTTTTGGGGTTGACACCTTGTTCTTCAGAATGGCAACAAGGCTCTAAGTAAAGTGATTACTTTTCAGTATATATAATGCCTAATTGATTTTTAAAGAAATATCTAAACCTAAACTCTTGTTTGCATGTCCTGACTAAGCAAAACAAGTTTGTGGGAAAGAGTATTGCCTTGAAAGAATGAAAATACATTGGCTAAAATGTATAGTAGGTCATCTTTGTTGATAGGAAAACTTACTTTCAGCTGCAGTCACAAGACTGATCCCTGGCTGAGAAAATAGTTAATAGAAAACTATGTTTTGTTTCTGCCACATAATTTAATCATAATTTGGTTTTAGGTGTCTGTAGAAAACAATGCTGTCAATATCACCATTTTGAATGTAAAGGCTGTGTCTTCATACATTGTTCAGCTGAGATGCATAGCCAAGGATGGTCTCCACTGTGTTTGCATTTGGAGTAAAGAGATTTTGGTGCCTCACAGTAAGTGAAATACAGTTTCATCCTACTGGGAATAACGATGAATGCAAAAGCTTTTCAAAATCTTATGTCATATGAAGTAGCATTAATGCTATATAGATAGTATTGAAAATACAAAGATCAAACTCATTCATATGAATGCATGTCTCCATCTTTTTCCACATTTACCAGAACTCATGAACAAGCCAAGAATAACATATAATGCAACCACAGAAATCTCTCCAGGCAGAAGAAGTATTCTTCTGAAGTGGGAGGTAATGTTCACTTTGAGTCTTAGTATAGTCTGTTATGTCCATGCTGTTAATTTATTACTTTATAGGAAAAAACAGACATTCTCATTGTAGTGAGAAAATATTTCATGGACAAAAGCCATTGAATATTGTACTCTTGCTTCAGGATTCACTGCACTTGTGTGGTTCCAGCACTAGAAACTAGCAAGGTAAAACTGCACCAATTCATAAACTTGAAAAATTATTAAAATAGTGATCTCTCAGGTCAAAATCATTTGCTAGAATAAAGATTCTTTCTAGATTTCATTACAAAATCATGTGCCTCCAGACTGTCTCTTAGAATTAAACTTTGCTTGAAAAATACTCACAAGTCTTTAGCATATAAAAGTGACACACATTGTGTTTCATGTGTTCCTATGGAGCATTTGTATTCTCAAGAGAACAAATCCTTTTAGCAAAACCTGGTAAATCCATTAATTTACTAATTCAGAAGTGCAAACACACAATCATCAGGAAAGGAAAAAGAGCCTCTGGTTTACAAGAATGGTGTCTAGCCGCATGCTTCCCATAATGACATTTAAAGTTCAAACCCAGACATTGGAGGCATCCCCTCTCTGCATGAGTCATTATCAGCTGAGTAACTACAGCAGATCTGTCAGTTTTACCATGCAAAGTTGTCTAGACTAAGAAATGGACATCTGACAGTCTTGAACATATAGTTGAGGAGTCCACAGACAATTTGAATAAGCAAGCTGTTACTAGAGGTATTTGCATGGAATCCAATTAATTCTATCTAGATTCTAAGAGAAAGAGAGTCTACAAATTTGAAGTTTTCTACAGGGGACATCCCTAGTAGAAAGGTCAGAGACTGGCAGAGGTTTGAAATATCTGTTGTGGAAAGTTTTGTAGTTACTCCATGTAGTTTTTTTTAAAGACAGCAAAGGAAATAACACCTCACTTCCTGATCATAAAATCACAGAATGATAGAAGTTGAAAGGGACCTCTAGAGATCATCTAGTTCAACCCCCTGCTAAAACTTTTTTTTTTTAAATCCTGATAAGGATGAGCAATCCCTTTTCTCCCCTGTCTCTTAAGAAGGCACAGTAAATTATTCCTTTTGTACTAAAGCAATAGACTATATTATGACAATTTAAACAAACCAAGAGGAGAAATTAGTCTCCATCAATATGCTTTAGTTTAAGAAAAAAAAGTATTATTAAATATAGTATCAGGACTAAGATCTTCATTCAAGATAACAATTACACTAGTCACACTAGTCTATTGTACAATGGCTTCAACAAATATTGGAGGGGCAGAGGGAAAGGAATGTACTCAATTAACATGGTAAATGCAGAGGGAAAAAGAATAATCTTTGGCTCTGGTGTCATGCTTGTTTAAGTCAATATGAAACAAAGAAAACAGTTTAAAGATGTTAGAGGCTAGCCATAGCCCCTCTGCCTTTGCTAGCACTCAGTAACACCTACACAGTTTGGATCAACATGTACAACCGGAAAACAGGTATTGTTTTCATGGCTGCAAATAACACAAGGACTGTATGAGCTAGAGCAGTGCTACTCTTTTCCAGTCTCATTTTGCTCAGCTAAGAAAGCTAGTAGTTTCTTCCTGTGCAATAGACCTCATATTTCACACATCTTGAGAGTTATTTCTCCCATACAGAAATTTTTCCCAGTTTCAAAGACCAGGGGAAGAACCATAACATTATCCCCCCTGCAGTTTTACCAGAGTTTCAAATAATAGCACCAATTCTTCCCTCCTTGTCCCAGTAGAAACATCTATACTCATTTTAAGAGCTTCCAACTCTACCAGAAATTTCTCTCAACACATCTCTGCTTTTTAAATTACTGAATGTTATCCTTTCTATGTTACTCCAAAAGTATCTAATTATTTCATTAAGATAACCCAATCTCCCAGCTTTGTGGTATCTTCACAGTAAAAATTTTATGCCAAGAAATAACAGACAAGCTTGACATCAGAAGTAATCTCATTTTCCAGTCTCTCATGAAGATTAGTGGAGTAAAATAACAAGTGAACCATCACCACTAAAAATTTGTATCAAAGGATATATAACATGTATCAAAGATGTTGCATAATTACTAGCATTTATCCTCAAAGAGGACACATGCCTAGGAAAAACTAGTAGATTAGTATTCCCAGAGGCATAAATTGCAATTAAACACCTACCATTAACTTTAAAACTCCTAATTATAAAGGGTATGTTCCAGTGAAATGTAGAGAATGTTGCAGCTGCTTCACTGCTATTTTTACTAATCAGATACACCTAACTAAGATCTCAATTAAGGAAAACACTTAATCCTATGTTTAAATCCTCTCAATTTAAGCATACTCTTAATTTTAAGGAAATGCTTTGCTTCATTGATTCCTAATAACCTAATTAAAACGGTAAGATTTTATCCCCATCATTAAAGGTGACATTTTGTTTATATCATTTTATTCCTCTTGATTTTCTGCACAGGATGTAATAACATTTATAGAATAATTATCTCTCTCCTCTTACTAGGTAACACAGACTGAGAAGATCATTGGATATTATGTTAATGTGGAAAGAATACCCAACAGTTGCAGGGATTCACCAAATCGCATCTTTCTAACAGACAGAAAAGTTCTTCTAAATCTCTCCTTGGCTTATTACAGAGTTAATATTTCTGCCTATAACAAAGCAGGAGAATCTCCACAAGCCATCTACATTGTCCCAGACTTCTCTGCAACGGGTACTTAACTTATCACTAATTCATTCAAAAACAGTCTTTGGGACAGGATTAAACATTCTCTTGGGTACCCAGTGGGCTGACATTTCTGTACAGGGAGACTCAGTATTGTTTCCTACGAGTAGATTTTGTTAGAAGTTAACTAACAGACTAAGCTATTTAACATTCCATTTGGCTCTTATTTTCTCAAGCAAGAGAAGTAACTATGTGCTAGATCTACCTATCAAAAGGGCTTATGGAGTGTACTCAAGTAGGTAGTGTAAAGTAGTTTAAGAAAAGTTCACACAATTACCTGAAAATCTGAGGTTTCTGAGACCTGCTACTGTACTTTCAGTATTACCCCTACTGGTACATGGGAGCAGAAACAGATACACATCATATTCCAATGAAGACATAAGCTCTTGTGGTGCTTAAATACACAGGTTTTTCATGTAAAACATAGAACTAGTTAACAATGTTTTAATTTCATGATTTGTTATAATCTTGAGGTATATTTATTACAAGAAAAACCTCTCTACCAAAATAAGATTTTTAAAATTAAGCATGCACAAGCAAACAAGCATGTAACTACCTTTGTTCACCTGCCAACAGCTGCAACAAATAGGCTTTTCAGTATTTTCTCACACACTCCCCTCATTCTGTTCTCCTTTACTCTGTGAAGACTTAACAATTTGGGTTTACCCTTACACTTGACTGCTTTAGTTCTCTTCCAAAGAAATACATGCTATGACCTCAGCACATCTTTTAAATGACAGCTACTTGTTCACTGAATCTCTCAGCCTCTTCATGGCTCTCCACCTATTTGTCTCAGTTTTAATTGTACTTCCATACAGGTTCTCAGTATCTATCATGAACTACTGGGAAGATACTTCCGTTAAGTCCATTCTCAAGATAATTCCTTCCCAGAGTGCACCTTTCCTCAGCTAGTACAGCCATTTTCTTTAATTATACTTTGTTATGTTGGTATTCAGTCAGGAGATGAAATGGAGAACTTTGTCTGTCTGCCACAAGATTCACTTCTTACCCCAAAAGGAAAGGTTGCTCTTTTCCCCTCTCAGTTTCAGTAACAATATTCTTCCTAGTTTGATAAACTTGTCTTTAAAATGTCAAAATTATTCAGATCCTTGCACAAAATGCAAAATGTATAAAATTAGACAGCTATAATCCATAATTAGCCCCTTCTCCCCCAGGTAAGCACAATCTCACAACTGGTCCATGTATATGGTAACTCACATGGAGTTATTTAGCAACATCAGGCTTCCCCTTCCTGAGGCTCAGAACAGCCATTTCGCATTTTCCAACTGTGTGAAATTAAAGGTCATGAACAGCAACTAACACCAGAGCTCTCAGAGACTATTGCAAAGTACTATGTGCTAATTTTCCTTTACTGACATGCTAGTGTAAACCTTACTATATACTGGTCACCTGCAATGATAACTACTCAATCTTAATGAATAATCTTCAAAAAAAGAGCAAAAAGAGAGAAAGCAAGGAACAGAGGAGAATACTGCTTTCCTGTTTATTGATCTCTAACCATATATTTGTTCACAGACTTACCTGGCCAAATCCATGCCAAATGCCAGGGAACTTCTGCAGTTGTCACCTGGACTCCAGAGTACAATCCAAAATGTTTCGTGGTTGACTGGGGCACCAGTAAAACAGATATGCATATGAAAATAGTAACTACAGCTACAGGAAATTTCACCCTAGGTAACGGCAACCATCACATCTACTTATGGAGGCACTATTTGATTTAATGGTTATTTTTGGTTGGGAAAGGTAGGATTTTCATAATGTTTAAAAGCAAACTGAAGATCCAAATAAATGCAACAATTAACTTCATCCAGCACTGAGACACCACCTAATTTTTAGTAATACCAAGGCAGATAAAAAGAACATTTTTCAGTAGGATTCTTCTGGCCACAGTTAGGCAAGAAACACAGCTAAGCTGTTGTTGCTGGTATGATGTCTCTCCTTGTCTACATTCTAGTCAGATCTATACACTACTGGCTTTTAAAAATCAAAAATTTCTCTTATTTCTAGGTAAACATAACTTTAAATACAAATTGTTCTGTTATGGTCTCTCTTAGATTATACCAGTGACTGTCCCTGTCAAAGCCTAAGATCTCAAATTCTGTTATTCTGCTTGCCAAACTAGGCATCATGAGCTGCATCCAGGGATTATTTTACAGGACAGTGACTGAAAACCTTGATTAAGTCACATAGGTCACTCTCATAAAGGCTGTCCATGACTGGCTTTGTATAAGGTAGAGAGCATTTCAGCTTCAGAGCTCTATAAATAAATACACTATTTTCCTTATTCCCTCTGCAACATCTGCACCACAACATTTGATTTAGTTGTTTTGCTTGTTTTTAAACATGCTAGCTGAGGGGGAAATACCTGTCCTTAAACAAAGACACTTGCAGCCATTTTATTTCTCTGCTTCTGTCTTATCAGTTCAGGCTTTCCAGAGGGAGACCTTAAGCAGATTTGGCATCTTTTAAAAATAAATCTATGTTATGTCTTGTTCCGATTTTGAAAGAGTTGATATTAAGCACCTTGAGACAATGAAAGGTTTGCACATTTTGTACTCAGTGTAAATCACTGTAAACTTTTACTGTGCTTTGTGTCTCAGAAAGTAAGAACTATACAGAAAAAACCTATGAAGCTGTTGTCTCTCCTTCTGTTTTTAATCATTTAAACTTCCTGATATACCTTTATTTGTTTTCCAGACAATTTTCAGCCATATAAGTTGTACAAAGTAATAGTTCATGCATCTGATGTGTGTCAGTGTGGAAGTTTCACAAGACATGAAAAGACTTTTGGAGTGACCCACTTTTACTCAGTTGAAGGAGGTATTCCTCCCCTTTATAAAACCTCATCCCTTACATTTCTTCCTGTTTCCTATCTGAAGCAATAAAAGGAATCCTACAAAATCTTCTTTTCCAGGTGACTTAATAGCTAGCATTGCCTTTGGTCCTAGCCATTGTGCACTGGCAGTGAATGACCTGAATGTTTTTCCTTACTGATAGGTCCACAGCAGTCACATTATTACACATGACATTATTAAAATAACACAAAGAGTTAAATTTAACTGTGGACAAAAGTCAGAATTTCCAATTCCAATTTAGTAGTGTCTTATATTGCAAGCTGAAATGCATGCAGGCTGCTGGCATAAAAGTATTTGTAACAAGACAGTCAGAATTTCTGCCTACTTTGATATTGCTTAAGACAAGAGGGTTTTTTAAGTCTTTGGGGTTTCTCCTTTCTCTTCCACCCTTTATGTTATATTTATGTCAATTAGAATCAGACAAGGAGCTCTCTAGGAAGTAGTTAGGTTACTCTCTTGTCTGTTTACTGCACACAGAACTTCAATTACTATCTGATTTTTAAGTTCCTAGAACAGGTCCTGCTAACGTGACAATTCTGAATATCACTAAGCACTCTGCGCTTGTGAAATGGACCAAAATACCTGCTGAAGACTGTTTGGGCTTTCTCCAGGGTTACAGGATCAGCTACACAGATTCATTAAGGAAAAAGTCTCTGGGTAAGACACCGTTGATCAGAACAAAGCAGCAGCTCAGAGGCACAACAGAAAAGCTTCATGTAGACCATTAGGTGCTGTTGCAGCACACTACTGAGCTACTGAGATTTCTGGGGGAACTGAGCACTCAAAGGCCAGCTTCTGCTTAGAGTTCTAATGGTCTAGATGGTCCTATGAATATATAGAATTTTCTAGATACCACCTCGAACTAAATATTGGTAAAAAAGCGTTTCCCATTAAATTCTCTAGTAACACTAAAAAGAAGATGTAAACTCTCAGTATTTTGTATGTATTAAGATTTCAGTCACAATATTCTTTTATGTTTCATTGAAACACAGCCAAGCTTGACTCTAAGCCTTTCCATAGGACTTAAGAAACTGTGTATTTCTTTTTTGAACTCAATTAGCAGGGAATACTGTTTGTGTTTCTCAAGTGTTTTCAGAGACACTAATTTCAGGTTTAGGAACATTTTCTTAAATTAGTAGCTCTTGTCTTTAAGTACAAAGAATGAAACTTCTACACACTGAAATAAATGAAGAGTTGTGAGCCCAAACCTCTTGAGCTTTCAAAAAAATTCTTTGGATAAACATTTTTCTTCCGGTCTACAGTGGAAAGTCTTATTATTCTAAATAAGAATACATTAACTTTGCACATAATGACTTTCAAATGCAATTAAAGACATGCTTTGGAACACAAACAAGCACCCAAGACCTTAAAAAGGGAAACAGCAAAGATTCTAAAATTCACAGTGGCCTACATCTCTACAAAGCCATGCAGCATTATCAGAGGGATTGACACTATATTCAGAGGGCTCTATTCCATATCAAATGCCTACCAGAAAGAGCAACAGGAGACAGAAAGGCAGTGTCCATGACTGAACTTAATTTTTATTTATTTATCTGTGCCCTAATCAGTTGATAGAATAGTGACATGATACTCAATTGCCATGTTTTCCAGGCAGGAAGAACAATTTTATTGGAGAATTTGAGGGGAGCCTGCAGGCTATAGCATCATTTTGACTTCTATAGAGATCTTAAATTCACAATTGCAAACTTTAAAATAAACTTCTGTTCCATTAAAGGCATGCTACAACATCATTAGTTGCATTTTTCTGGCCAGGGCAAAAGTCACTGCATTACCAGAAAAGTTGATCTGAAAGCCCTACAAAGCAGGTGAAGAAGAATGCACAGTCCTTTCTATGTATTGAATAATAAGTAATAACATTGATATTGTAGTGGGTCTGGGACCACAGATATTAATCAAGATGAGTAACTACTGACTACCACGGTGAGGGTAAAGCATGTGATAGGGTCTAGTCCTAATGTTAGCTGTTACAGATGACATGAAAACCACTGTTCAGCGTCTTAGGCATATTTTTCTGTCATGTAGTACACACAGCCCACTGCACTCACCACCTAAATATCCTTGATGTGTTGAAAGCTCATTGTTTTTTACCTCTGGATTTAAAATATATGTGTTTTGAAGCAGTCTTGTGCCTATCCAAAGAGGATCTGTGCAGTGTGGCTTCCTCCAGATGTAGATTAGGGCACAGAAATGTTGCTGGTTCCCTATTTAGCTACATTGATATAGACCAGCCATCAGTTTGTCTAATCATCTCCTTCTCTGACCACTCTTTGTGTTTCAGCTGTTACCGTCAATTCCTCTATCACAAGTTACCGTCTTACTGGACTGAAGGCAAAAACCATCTACCACGTGCAGATTTCAGGATTCACCAACGCTGGAGAAGGACTTTCAACTCTTCCACAACCTTTCACCACTCCAAAATATGGTACTGTGGTAGCTCTATGCATCTCTGTTACTCAGCATCAGCCCTTGCTTTATGCACTATATATGACATTATTTTCCACCCTTTCCTGCTGTTCAAGGAGTAACAAAGTGCTCAGGCACAAGGTTTATTATTGAGTCCCTAGTTAGACATAAGCTATGCTTCACAGAATTTTCATTACTTAACATATTTCATTACTCAACACCTAGGGAAGACTCAGCTAGAGTTCCTCCTCTCTCAAACAATTTCTGACCTTTTTTTGCCAGATGCAAACACATATCTTCATGTATTGCTGATCCCCGTCACAGGTTTCAGCAGTTCAAATATTCTACCTGCCACTAGTTAACTTCAGGCAAAACTAGTTAACTGTAGGCAAAATCCTGAGCAATCATGTGGAACTGGTTTCTGGATAGACCCCTGAATCATCACCTACCGGGGGAGGGGGGAAGAAAAAAAAAAGGAAAAAGAAAAAAGATAAGAAAGAAAGAAAGCAAAAAAGCACTTCTTTCAACTGCTCCTATTGTAGGTGACAGATAATCAAAATATTTTTTGTTTTCTAATTATTTAAATATTTATTATATAACAAGTCCTATAGTTCTCTGAAAAAAGTTTTTTTAAAAGGTGGCTGGATAAGCTAAGAAGATCAATGTTTATAAATATATCTCTTACATACTGTAATCATGTAGAGCTGGCTAAACATGGTCCCTCAAATGTTTTTTACATCTTAGCATTTAAACTACATCTAACACCACAAAAGACTTTTTTTTTGACAGCAGCTTCACTCAATGGAAGCTTTCTTGATAAAACCAGAAAAGAACAAGTTATCAGCCACAAGAAAAGTAAACTGTGAAACAGACAGAAGCATGCCAACAGCTTCTCCCCACAACAGCTTTTTAATAAGTGGAGGAGGTATAAACACAAGCAACTGAGCAGTCAGAACCATGATGCAGAAAGAAAAAGGCAAGAAATTCAAACTGTTCCTTGAAATCAATAGGGTTTCCATCCCCTCCTACACCTCATTGAAATCCTTTCCTCTGTCAACACAGGAAATTAAAGACTCTCCACTGGAGCTTTTCTGTAGGACTTGATTCCATACATCCTAAAGAACATGGATTTGGATAAGATTCAATTTTTCAGGAAAACAACAGAAAATGCAAAGTCAATTTAATGCAATATTTTTAAGAATGCAAGTAGTTGTACTGGATTTAAACATTACATTTACTGTTTCTCGCTCTCCCTAATATTTCACATATTACTTAATCCACTAAAAGAACCTCAGGTCATAAAGCCATTTTTCAACAACAAAGCAATTTGCACCTTTTCAAATACCTTTTAAAGGAAAATTAAGTAGCTGCTCAATTGTTTAAAAAGAATTTTCTGTTGGTTGGGTAGAAAAAGAAAACGCAATGGGCCTTTTTGCAATTATGGTTAGTCAGTATCAGCAACACAATCATATACTGACCACACTTTCCTGGTGTTATTTTTAATTTTTTTATTTAATTATCTGCAATGAACACCTCAACCTCAACCTACACTTCACATTCAGACTGCTTTGACTCCTGAGCTAGCAATGCTGCTCTCACAGCCTGGGTACTTTATCACCTTCATATGGGCCACACGCATAGAATCATAGAATGGTAGGGGTTGGAAGGGACCTTTAGAGATCATCTAGTCCAACCCCACGGCAGAAGCAGGTCCACCTAGATCAGGTCACATAGGAACGTGATGGGAAGTATATCAGGAAGGCATTAACATTGGCAATAGTCTATGTAGGTTCACAGAAAGGGCTGGCAAATGGCTGGCTGCAGATAGAATTGTCTTACAGTTCCTAACAGGTGAAACATCGCACTTACTATATAAACAAACCACATTAATTTTACCAAGACCAGGTGAAATCTCACAAGAAAACAAAAACAAACCAAAAAAAACCCCAAAAAACCAAAAAGCCTCCCAAAATACAGTAGTAAAACCTGAAACTGACTAGAAATCACACAGTCAGACTTGCATCAGGTTTTTGACCTATTAAACAAGGTACAGCTCACACAACAGCATTGGATAGTCGATTTAGGAACTCAGCACATAAAACTAGATATTTTAAAAATAGAAACCTGAAAGCCTCAGACCCCCAGAATACAAGGTCTTGCTCTAACTAGATTTCACTTAGAGGAGTCACAGAACGTGTATAAAGCTTAAACTGACTTCTGTTTCAAACATTTTCCTTGTGGAGGCAATATAACCTATCTGTACTAGATACCATAAGTCTGATTGAATCTTTCCATTTCCCTTCAGATAAAGGAGAATTTGAAAGCTTTGTGACTGGCCTTTGCTTTGGCACAATGTTTATTCTGGTTTTTGCACCTCTCACTTGTTCTCTGATGCTTAAAAGGTAAGAAGTTGTTAGCAGCACTTCTGTTTTGCTTAACTCTGAGTTTCATAGCAAAGGGCCTTTTTTTTTGTCACTAAAAGCAATGCAACTCAAAAAGCACACGTACAAAAGCCACTCATTTAGGCAGTAAGAGCAATTACAAACCACTATCTGCTGATTAAAATAGTTTGACAAAAATCTGTAATCTTTTGATTTTGACACAGTTCTCTTATCTTGAACATCCGTAAAAAGAGCAAGGACTGATTCTCACACTTGTAAATGGGTTATATATGTGGATAAAAGCATGCATTTGCTTATTGTAGTCTTTCATTCCTAACCGATAATCACGTCTCTTATATTGAAATACAAAGATAAATTCCAGCCATGTACATAAATGTAGGTTTGCCATAGTTTGTCCAGTTTCCTGCAAGAGCATTTGTATTTTAACTGTACAAATTATGCAGATAAATATAGAATGAGGAGGAGTAATGGATGGATGAGTAGGAAGACGAGATAATATCAAGGGTGCTGGTAAGATATGGATTGGGTCTTCTTGTTTTAGGAGAAGTTGTTTTCTGCAGTAATAAAGCAAACCCCCTCTCAAATTAATCCAAGTTACAATATTAGAGGCACACACTACCACTGAAGGAAAAATGGACTTGCACAGTAATGGGTTCTAATATTCATTTTCTGATAAAACTAGTGCATACAACCACTCATGTTGCTACTTTGATGTCCTAGAACACCACTTTCGTTTTTACTCTCCTTTTTACAAAATTCCAGCCTCAGAAACTGAAAGCACAACTGCTAAAGGACAAAACAGAGGGACAGTACAAACCTTATGTTGAATGACCTTTGGCATGGCGTATCTTGCTTTAGCCTGTGCATGAGGCTAAAACCCCTTGCATTGGGAAACAGACCACACTCTACATTAAGTCTCCTGTGTACTTTCATTTTCAGATTTTGCTCTAAATTGCTCTCTATCTGATTTATCCCTTTTCACAAAATTTTGGACACCCACACAGAAGTTTTAACCAAGAGCAAATTTAATTGTGTTAAATGTGCGATTAGCAGACCTTGTCTGGGCCCATTAGGAAAGAATTTTGGAAAATAAAACAAACAAAAAAACGACATGGAAGCTCAGTGTACACTAAGACAAAAATTAAACATGTAGAAGTATTGAGCACATGAAAATGAAGAGTCCCAAGGATATTCTGATCTCAATTGCTTGAGGACTCACCAGCCAGAAAAAACACCTGTCTCCATGGGATTAGCAAGGAGATCCAGTAACTCTACTGCCTTGAGCTTCATTTTAAATCACAGCCTAAACAGAGACAAAGTCCTTTAGAGCTAATGAAATCTAGAGTTGATTTGAAAATAAGACAACAATGAAGCCAATAGTAAAGCACAGTGATGGGCTGCATAACCTCCCACAGTCTCTCACAGCTGTTTTGTTCCTTTCCTATGAAGGTTAGCCATTGCCCAAAGGTCATGACGGGTTGATCAGCTAAAAAATGCTGAGACAGTTCCCTCTGCTCCCACAGGAATCAGTGATGAACAGTGAGTGACCAATGCCAATGGGATTGGTCATCTCAGCAGAAACTCCTTTTGAAATTCCCACCCCACTGCCATCCCTCCACAGACAAATCACAACTGGCCCCTGGCCAGCCTGAGGCCAGAACCAGCATCCCTGGGTAGCAGGAGTGATGGGCAGGCCACCATTAGAGCTTGTCCTCTCAGGAAGGGCCAGGGAGGACAAAGTTTGAGGTTGTGTCCGTGGTGAAGGTGACCCAGAGAGGCTGGAAAACATAGCAGCTTGTTGACACTTTTCTGAGCCCCAAGCTGCAAGGAAGAAGCTTGAAAAAAAACAGGCTCTGATGAGAGATATTGGGTCCAAGCAGCCAGCTGAAACCCCATTTGAATAGCGCAATTGGTAAACTCAGCTGTTCCTTGCAAACCTCTTTCTCTACAGCAGAGGCAGTTCATGTGAGTTTTAAGTAAATATGAGATTAGATTTGTATCAGGTCAAATGGTCAGATACCACATATAATAGTTCCCAGAAAGAGCCAGACTCAACCACAAAAGAGCAGGAGCTGTGATGATCTCTCTATTCTGGTCTGCAGGGTACAGAAAGTGTCTCTTAGAAGTGTCATTGCACAGAAGCTAAAACTAGCAATGGATTGCTCTTTATTTAAGAGAAAGTAAACTTCAAAGTAGAAGTCCAGGAGAAAACACTTACAAAACATTCAAAACATTCAAACAAAATACAACAAAAACATACAACAAAACATTCCTATGCATATGAAGGTTTTGTGGAAGTGAATTAGGAATACACAATGATTAAACATATAGAAACAGACAACATTATTAGCTCCTTTGTCCTTAAACAAGGACGCTAATCATCACTAACAGCATTTCAGTGTGGACGGCCAAGCTTGGTCTTCAGTTTTTAACTGGCATCATGCTTAATAGGCATTATAAAATGCCTTGTTTTGATAGTCATGAAAATACAACAAAATGTTATGTTTAAGTAGTGGTATAGGAAACGTCAGTTCTGTATCTTGACAATAAATTTACACTATTTCTTTACAGGCTGAAAATATCCTGCTGGCCCAGTGTGCCAAACCCACATAACAGCAGTGCACTCCAAGATACGGCAAGTAATCTTAGCGATGTGAAAAAATACCCAAGCGAGACCTTCCCTTCCAATTAATCAATAGTGCTACTTACTAGTTTTTTCACACTTCACCCCAGTACATGTCTAATATCTATACTTGGGAGGCTAGGGTAATACTAGAAATACAGGATAGGGAAGGATTATTGTTTAGGCAGAGGCTCTATATGCTTTCCAGTTTAATAAAGGTTCTCAGACTTTTTTTGGAACATCCTAGATTATATTTGAAGGTACAGTTGTTAAAAGAACCAAAGTAAGTTGAATGGGGAGAGACGGAGACTGAAGAGAGAAATTCAGTTTTTATATCCAGTCAATTTTCACCACCTGGAACTGATTATTAAATACAGGTTACTTAAAATTCAAAGTAATGCATCACGACTTAGTTCTACATAAGTCTCACAAAGGAGTGCGTGCATACGATGTTTTCTGATATCTGCTCCTCACCCCTCAGTCCAGGGGCTCTGGCTAGTGAGGTGATAGCTGGCTGAGGTACACCGGCTAGTCAACAGGAACTGAAATTCAGCAGCATGTTCAAACCTTGGCCATGGCTTTCCCATACACTTTGGTAAGGACCCTGTGAACTTCGGGACTGAAGAAGTACCTGAAAATCAGTTATCAGAAGGAGGCTGCTGGAGACCATGTTATTCACTTTTGCCTATTAGTGGACTTACTTGCATCTTCTTCTCCTTACCTCTCCCTCTTTTGAACAAGTTTCAGCTCCAGATTTGCTGACACCTGACATACCCATTTATCTTCCAAGTCTCCGACTGCCAACCATTACATTTTTGGAGCAGGAACGGCTTTCTTTTTTAAAATATCTCTGATTTTTCTCTGGTTTCTCAAGCCAACTTGTGAGCTTTAGCAAAGCAGACTTCTACCTATTTAGTCAAAGATTGGGCAGAAGCTAGAAGCCAGACACTGTTCAAATCCAGGACAGGGAATGAAATCATCAACAATAACATTTTAGAAGACCGACAGGCTGCTGGTAATCAAAGGTTTTGTTGAACATCAGCATCACTTCCTTCAACAGAGCAAATATGAACTTTCATATTCTAGATGAGGACTTTCTTATCTGCTTCCTTCCTTTCTTCCGTCTAAACTGAATCTAGGCAAGCTCAGGGGTAATATCAGATAGTTCTTTTGCCAGAGCCAGATAATGCTGAATAAAGGAGGATCAGATACACAAACGTAAAGCTGTACAAAGTCAGAGTTTCAAAATGATGCTGTTAGATGACTGCAGTTTCCCTGGTTTGTTTATTTAAATAAATAGACCTGCCTATGAGCACCAGGCAACTTCCAGTTCTCAGTGCTGGGACTCAAGACACCCCTCACTGACCATTCCAGTAAAGGTAGCCACCTGGTGCTCTTGCTTCTTCTCTGTCATGCAGTTAGAAAACAGCTTCAGTACTTGATTGCAGTGAGACTTCTTAAAGGCAAAAAAGGAATCTAGTATGTTCAGCACTTGGGGAATTTCTGCCTTAAAAGAGGTACAAGATCTGAAGCTGCTTCATTATAAGAATAAACTTAGGTGGAGTTGAATTGCAGGATAGAAGCTCAGCAAGAAAGCAGTAAGAACCTAAAAGGTTCAAAGAATCATTTGCCATTGTGAAGAAGTGCAGGTGAAACACATGGAGGCTGCATGTTACAGAGAGAATAAAACAGGGTTTATGAACCAGAGTGGCAGTTCAACATAAATCCTTTAAAAGCAAAATGCACCTATTTAAAATGCATTTAACTGTTCTTGCAGAAGCAAAGCAATTAAAAAACTAAATGAAGCCTGTATTAGCCAAGTATGGTGGAGAAATGCTTTAATATTGATAACAAGGCAGAAGCAGAAAGAACAGATATCAGATAAGGGTTTGAGGAAATGCAGAAAATGCACTACATGACGAGACAGCATGATAAAGCGGTTACCAGATATATTGTCTAGAAGTAATCTGATATTACGAACAGTTTATGAAATGTGGAGAAAGGTTTTCCCCAAATAAGCACTGTAAAACAGAGGCAAGGAATAAATCTACTAATATTCCATATACTTATTCTATTTTTAGGTTGTTTCTAGACTGAACCCCATCAGGTTAGTTGAGCAATGTAGCAATGCTTAACACATATATGGTCCAGATACGTAGCAAGAGAATTCGTACTGTAAATCCAGACAGAGCATATTTATCGCGATCTAAGACAATGATACATTCCATAGTACAGAGCAGCAAGTGGAACTGGAGACACTCTCAACTCAGTCGACACAGAGAGGCAAGGAAAACAAGCTGTGGAGAACAGCTCAGCCACTCTGTCAGGGTCATGTTTTTCAAATTTAGTCAGATTTTTTTTGAAGGTGCTGCTGCTTCTTTATCTGTTTGTGTCTTTTCATAGTAACTTTTTTGCTAAACTTTTTGAAAGCTGTGAGTCTCAGAATGGCACACTGTGAAGCCCACATTTTGTCCCAAGTGTATAGAAAAGCAAGAAAAATTTTGTTTAAATACTATGGGAAGGGCAAAGATGGTCTTCTGAAGCAGGGAAATTAAATTTTCATTCATATTTCTAAAACGAATGAAGATAAACCAAAATGGGTTAGTCAGTGTATTATATAGGCAGGACCAGTTTACCTGCCTCCAAGTTTTATTCTTTTGTTATTTATTTCAGTGAATTGCCTTTTGCACTTTGCAAAAGCATGATACTGAAATTATTCTTTCTCTTTGTTTACTCTTGCAGACTAATTGGAAACCTGTTTCAAGGTCACTGCTTCAGGCTCTGTCAGATAATGATACTACCAGCCTTTCTGTCATAGAGCATGAGTTAAAGGCTCCTTTGAAGCAAGGCCTCACTACAGATGGTGAAAAAGACAGTAAGTGTGACACTTGTCATCCAGAAGAACCTAGCAATACCACAGACACAAGCCTAAGGCATGAAGAAATCTCTGAAGATGCAGTTAGTAGTGAAGAGGAAGGAAGCATTTCCATTACAGTACCACTCTTGAGTGACTACGCTAGCATGGAGTTCAGCCAGAAAGCCCTGATGAGTCTGAGAATGAAGCTGCCTGCAAGAGACGGTCATCCTCATATGGAAACAAAACTAAGCAGTAAGCGAGCACAAAATGAACATCAGGTTTTGTTTGCTCCCCAAGACTACCTCAAACAAAGCCAAGTAGTACTTTTGCCATCTGAACCAACTTTAAAGTCAGTTTGACCTGAATCGTCTTCATAATTTACCATGCAAGTTCCAAAACCTCTGATGCTTGAATGGAACCATTAGGACCATATTGGAGAGTGAGATTATGACAACAGTTAGCCTCTACTTCAATGGGCTTCCTTGGTGAAACAGATTTGTTAAATTATTTATTTCACCACAATATTTCTGTGAAAAGTCCTACTGTCTACACACAGGCAAAACATTCAGGGAACTGTACAAAAAACCTTCCAGTAAGGTACCTCTTGCTAGGCACTTAGTCTCAGGGCACTCATGAAGCCCTTTCAAGGCTTCTGGTCTAAGCACAACGCTGTTCCAGTCATCAGGAGAGTTGTCTAATCACTGCCATCAGTTTAAGACCTGATTTTCAAGTCTGTGAAGTTCTTCAGTAAAAATTCCAGTGAAAGTGTCTATTGCTTCAAAGAAGCTTTCCAGCTCATCAAATCTGGCCAAACAAGAGTGAAAGGCAGTATTAAGGGCTTCACAGCTTAGATCTTTCCACCTTTATTCATTGTAGATGAATAGTGCAGTGTAAATGAAAATTATAGTTAGTATTATTATTATTGGAGGTTTTACTTGCATTAAATCAAGGCTATTTCTTCATGCATTCATCTACACAGATGCAGAAATCCACTCATTCTGTTACAAGATGTAGTTGCAGGTGTGGTTTCACACTGCATGCAATGGCAGTATCTGTAGAGTGGACTTCAAGAGATAAATGTATAGTCAGTTAGTCATGCATCCAAAGCTTGTGTAGAGGAGGGGTCATTGGAATATAAGGGATAAAAGGGTCATCTTTAATATGCTCTCTATGCGTCTCCACCATGTATTTCCACCACACAAGCACTCTGAGCTGGCTTTCCAGATGACAACAACTGTTACTGTTTATTGTTGTTATCTCTAGTCTATAGAGTATTTTATTAAAATTATTTTGTGGAGAAAGAAATTTATCAACTATAGTGTAAGCACCAGAAGCTCCTCAGACGGACATCCTTTAAAATTCTCTCATTAAAAGTGAAGGACAATTCACATTCACACAAATATTTCCATGAAATTGGGCAGTGTGAGTTATAGAACAGCCATTCTTGCTATTCCCATGCTTGACTGATTTAGTGAGGCCCCCATTACAAAACCTGGTTTATTCATTTTTCTTATTATCTATAGTCACTCTCTCTCTATTTATATTTCTCTATGTCTGTTAGGATTGACAAGAACCAACTTGTATTTCTCTGTTGGTTTTGTAATGTTTTTCTTAGCACTTGAAACACACTGTTTTACCACAAAGCAATGTACCCATTATCACTCACCCTTCTTACCTCTGCTCTCTGAAAGAGATCAAAGCAGCTCTCCCCAGACCACCTCAAAGGTTTGACTAGTCTTTTTAGTCTCTGGCTTCAACTTTTAAAATTTCACTCTGGTGACTTTTCCTGATTTGAACTTAGGAGAACACAAATGATCCTGCTATTAGTAGAGCTGCTGCTACTAGCAGAAGAGCTGAAATGAAGAGATGTTACGGACAATAAAGTACTCAAATGACATACAATCATTGTCAAGTAGTCATGTGAACACAGCTTAATTTATCATTTTCCTGTACATAAGAAAAGATCCACGCTTCCTAGCCATAATATTTCCTTCATTTCTGGTCAGAGTGACTGATTTTTCTGAAGCAATTGGTACCTTCAATAACTTATCCCTGTAAATTTTGTTTATCTCACTCTGCATCTACCAAACCTTTACATATTATTATGTTACATATAAAATACAAAGTAAGTGACTTGAAATAAATAGCTTGTGAGCAGCTTCAGTGTATGCAGCAGCCTTCATACATGAGACTCAAAAGAATGAAAAGTTTGGGCTTTTAACTCGGTATTTCCAACATGATACTAGGCATTGCATGAAATCTTGCTAAAGAAAATCTGTTTATGAGGCCAGAAGAATTTCCTTAGAAGTATACATGGACCTGTTTGCCTCAAACAGAAGGGATGGATGTATTCCACTTTCAGTTATAAAGCTCAAGGTATATGTAGTTTTTAATTGATGTAATCAGAGCAATAACATACTCAATATTTGTATAATGGCTGTAAATTGTACATTTGGGAGAAGGAGAGATATGTGAAAAATCCTGGTGTGGAGATCAGATCTAAATGAAGAACTCATCTCATCATGTCATATCCTTTGAGAGCAAAGAACAAACCCTTAATGTGGAGAGAAATCAAAGACTATGCTTGCTAAACGGTTTCATCCAGCCAAAAAATGAATCTTTGGTGGAATAATGCACCTACTCAGGGGCATACAGCTAGGAAACATATAGCGCTTAGACTTTAGATTAGGAGCAACTAGGTTTTTGTGAGTTTTTTGTTTGTCTCTTTCTTTTATGGGGATTTTTAGTTCACTTGGGACCTCCAGTGATCATCTACTCCAACTGCTCAACCTATTCAGGCAATTTAAATAAGTATTTTTGTATATATATGTGCATATACAGATGTATAATGACTACAGAAGCCTACCTCTACTAATAAACGCATAAGATGCTTTATTTCATGTGCTGTACAAGAGTTCAGTAGTGTTCTCAGCTTCAATATTCTTAGCTTCAGTATATATTATGAGTGAAATTGCAAACATGAAAGCTCAGGAACAAAAAAACAAAGGTGTTTATTATTATTGCTTTTCATTTTCCAGTCAACACAGTTTTAGTGGCCATTGTTAGCATTAGGGATGCAACTAAGCGTAGTGGTTTATAGCATGGGGTATTATACTGCAGGATTGCAGTATTTTAGCATTTTATATTTACAGAGAAAGCAATGTAATAATCTATAATATGGCCTCTAAAAACATGCATAGTTAGTACATAGCTATTTTTTCTGGTATCCAGAGTATATTGTTCTTCTTGTGTCATGTAGTATGGATGTAGAAATTCTTGGGGCTTTTGTTTTGTTTTACACTGAAGGGCAGATTACATTGCAGAAGCACTGCAAATTATCACAGCGTTTCAGAGACAAGATAAACAGCTACTCAGCCTGGACAGGAGACTGTAGCGAACCACAATATTCCAGAGGTTTCTTCCACTCTGTGTCAACTACCAAATGGAATAACTACAAATCTCCTTTGACAACCCTAAAAGCCACCTTTATGGTACAAATGGCATCTGCACTTGAGCCTCCTGAAAGCAGAGAGCAGTCAAGCATCCTGTCAGTCTGAGTCATAGAATCATAGAATCATAGAATCATAGAATCATAGAATCATAGAATCATAGAATCATAGAATCATAGACTCATAGAATGGTGGGAGTTTGAAGGGACCTTTAGAGATCATCTAGTCCAAACCCCCTGCGGAACCAGGTTCACCCAGATCAGGTCCCATAGGAACATGTCCAGGCGGGTCTTGAAGACCTCCAAGGAAGGAGACTCCACAACCCCTCTGGGCAGCCTGTGCCAGGGCTCCCTCACCTGAACAGGGAAAGAGTTTTTTCTTATGTTTAAGTGGAACTTTTTGTGTTCCAGCTTCATCCCATTACCCCTTGTCCTGTTGCTATCTACTATAGAAAAAAGGGATGTCCCAACCTCCTGACATTCACCCTTTAGATATTTATAAATGTTAATAAGATCA
Organism: Colius striatus; assembly: GCF_028858725.1. Classification (NCBI taxonomy): domain Eukaryota; kingdom Metazoa; phylum Chordata; class Aves; order Coliiformes; family Coliidae; genus Colius; species Colius striatus. Next base: position 47,135,891 of record NC_084790.1, on the reverse strand, counting down.
CTCCTCAGTCTCCTGTTCTCCAGACTAAACAGCCCCAGTTCCCACAGCCTTTCCTTGTATGAAAGATGTTCCAGTCCCCTGACCATCTTGGTGGCCCTGTGCTGGACTCTCTCCAGAATCAACTCCAGTTACTCCTGCAAAAAACGTAAAATAATGAAGCCTTTCATTAAAGCCCTCTACTTACAGAAGATACTTGTCTCAGAACTCTTGACTCTGTCTCACAGGCTCTTGGTTTGCCTTTTTTTCTCTCTCTTGCTGGCATTGTGTATCTACTGCCTGAATGATGTTAACTGCGCCCTGTAAATTCATTGATGGAATCTGTATGAATATGAGTAATAAAACTCAGGATAACTTACATCAATTGCTCAGTCAATTCTGAGCACTGTTTATATAAGGACGCTGCTAAGACAAATCACTCTATGCCAACAGGGGAGAACAATCTTATGCCCACATCTATTCCATTTCTACAGTGGAAGCACCAGTTTAACAAAACTGCAAACAACCTGATGATCTAGAAATGGTCATCTACATAACTCATCCTCAGAGACTCTTTCAGTCCTTCGTAGAATAGAATTATAGAATTATTTCAACAGGAAAAGACCTTTAGGATCATCAAGTCCAACCATAAAACTAACACTGCAATGTCCATCACTCAACCATGTCCCTAAGCACCTCATCTATGTGTGCTTTGAATGCATCCAGGGATGCTGACTCCATGACGTTCCTGGGAAGCCCATTCCAATGCTTGACAACCCTTTCAGCAAAGAAACGTTTCCCTCTTTAAACCTTCTGTGACACAACTTGACGCCATTTTCTCTCATCCTATCACTTCTTATTTGCGAGAAAAGACCAGCACCCACCTCTCTACAACCTTCTTGCAGGTAATTAGAGAGCAACAAGGTCTCTCCTCAGCCTCCTTCTCTCCACACTAAACAACTTCAGTTCCCTCAGCCACTCCCTACAGGGCTTGTTCTCTAACCTCCTTGCACAAAGCCTTCCCTAGTCTGGTGCAGAATCATAGAATGGTACGGGTTGGAAGGGACCTCTAGAAGCTTTACAGAAGGCAACTAACCAAGGAAGTAATCTGGATTTGTTGAAATGGTAGACAGAGGCAGTACAAAGGAAAATTCTGAGGCATGATAGGCACAGCAACAGCCAGTGCTAACAGGGAACTTGTGATGAAATAGGTTAAGGTCCTTTCTTGGAGACACTGGAGTCTAAACAGGCTAGAGAGTAGTAGACATGCTATTTTACCTGAAGAATTATAGGCTGGAACCATTTTTTTTTCTAGATTGCTAGCACAGAAATGGCTATCAGGACCATAAAGGTCTTACAGGTATTCTCTGACCTTTCCCAGACAGTAACTGCTATTGTTGAACTTCATTGATATTGCTTCAAGCCAAGGTATTCAGCTATCAACAACCTTTACCTTTTTTGTGAGTTGCAATTAAACAACCATTCTGCCATTCATTTCAAGTGTATGTTTACAGAGTATCACCTGAATTTGGATTCATAGGGCTCAGTAATTAATTTTTGGTATAAGATCAGTGACTGCACGTTCAGTATCTGGATGACTTTGGTGGGTTACATCTGTCTTGAAACGAATGCTAAAACTTTGACTTCTGCATGTTATACCCAAGTGCCATCTACTCAGTTCTGGAGGCAATTTTTAATTTTCACAGCTGCATCAAACCAGTTGTAACTACTAATGTCAATACAACATACACAGACGAGCTATTTATCTAGGCATAGAGTGTATTGCACCTTCTCAACACCACATGAGTTAGTGCCCCACAGCTAAAAAAGCAATAGAACACAGTCACTTTGAAGTTCTAATTTGTTAGCTCCAGTTATACTGGATCATACAAATGTTTCTCCAATGCTATAAAGGAAAAGATAAAATTTACATGGAATAAATTGGCTCAGTGAAAATTAACATTGCTAGTAAGGACCCTACTAGGAAAGAATAAAAGTATTTCCACTGCTAACATAAGAGGTGGGGATGCTGAGAAAAGCCCTAGCTTCAAAAGCAGTTAAAACACAATCCACTGGTACATGATTCTATTCAAAAATTTCAATGTTCACTCAACCTTGGCCAGAAGGCCTGCAGGATTTTGCAGAACAAAAATACGAAAAGGGACTCATAGAATGGTGGAAGTTGGAAGGACCTCTAGAGAACATCCAGCCTGACCCCCTGTAAAAGCAGGTTCCTCTTGGTTAGGAATGTGTCATTCAGGAATGTGTCCAGACAGGTTTAGAAAACTCCAGAGAAGGAGAATGTACAACCTCTCCGGGCAGCCCTGTGCCAGAGCTCCCTCACAGTAAAGTTTTTCCTCATGTTCCAGTGGAACTTCCTGTGTTCCAGCTTTTGTCTGCTACCTCCAGTCCTACTAGTGGCCACTACAGAAAGAAGACTGTCCCCATCTTCTCAACATCTGTGCTTCAGGTATTTACAACTGTTGGTAAGTTCCCCTCTCAGTCTTTTCCACAGGCTATACAGCATCAGGTCTCTCAGCCTTTCCTCATTAAGAGAGATGTTCCCGTCCCATTATCATATTTGTGGTCCTGTCCTGGACTCTCTCTAGAAGCTCTCTATCACTCTTGAGCTGGGGAGCCCAGAACTGGACACAGGACTCCAGATGAGGCCTCACCAGGGCAGAGGAGATGGAGGAGTAGAGCCTCCCTTGACCTGCTGGCCACACTCTTCTTGATGCATCTCAGGATGCCATTGGCCTTCTTGGCCACGAGGGCACATTGCTGGCTCATGTTCAGTTTATTATCAACCAGGACTCCCAGGTCTCTCTCTGCAGAGCTGCTCTCCAGTAGCTCAATCCCCAGCCTGTACTGGTGCATGGGGTTGTTCCTTCTCAGGTGTGGGACTCTGCACTTGCCTTTGTTGAACCTCATCAGTTCATGATCTATCCCACTGTCCACTGGGAGATGGTGTCAAAAGTGTTGCTGAATTTAAGGTAGATGACATCCACGGCTCTTATCTACCCAGCCAGTCATGTCATCATAAAAGACAATAGAAGATACCTTGTTTATTTTTCCTTATATCCCTACAACTGGGACAACAGTCCAAATATATCTTGGATCTTGAACAAGCCATGCTGCCCAGGAGGCCTAGTATTACATACTGGCACCACAAGTACTATGCCTAATGCTGTGTCAGCAGAATCCAATTTCACAGTTCTCCTCTCTTTTCTATGGTGGCAAAACTCTCAATGCAGTCATAGACTAAGGACTACAAAGTTCTCTTGATTTAAATAAAAGCACTTTTGAGAGACCCTGGGGCTGTTTAGCCTGGGGAAGACTAAGAGAGGGTATTATCAATACTTATAAAGAAGGTATGGGTGTCAAGAGGATGAAGTGAGTGTTTTTTCTGCAGTGCCCAGTGATGGGACAAGGGCTAAGAGACAAGCTGGAAGTTTCACTTAAACACCAGGGAAAACTTCCTCACTGTACAGGTGACAGAGCATTGGTACAGGCTGCCCAGGGAGTTTGTGGAGTCTCCTCTAGAGGATTTGAAAAGCCATCTGGATGCATTCCTGTGCAGCTTGATCGAGGTTAACTAGCATTAGCAGGGGGTTAGACTAGATTATCTCTAGACATCCCTTCCCATCCTCACAGTTCTGTGGTTCATTCTGTGATTCCTCCTCCCAACATTTTATATTACCTTTCCTCCCCTTGAAGGAAAGTTTGAAGAAATAAGTTTCATCAGCTATTTTGCTGCATGTAGTGAAATGCAAACCCAACATACATCAGCCTCACTTCCCTAGTGCTGATTGAGGGCACCCAGTGAGCTGTCTGTCCTCAAAGTAAAAATTAAGCTATTTTAGATACGACTAAAGGGGCCCTGTAACCTGTACCCAGAGCATCTATTAGTATATAAATAAGTACATCACATTCCAGTGCATTTTAGCAGATCAGTACTGCATTAGAGTACTAAAATAGCAGTGGTAGGGTACTAAAAATAGTGGTGCTTTGCAATAGGGTTGTGACAGACAGGAGCACACTGTATATGTAAATAAGCAGTATTTCAAACTGTCTGAAATGTTACTGCAATAGCTCAAGAGGGGGTGGCTCTAGCGTTGAATTTTATATTGCAGTGTAGTACAGCACAACTGCATCAAGATGTTCTTCCTACATCAGCTATCCCACTTGCACTTTTTTGAAACTCCAGGACAGATTCTCACTTGAATATTTCTGTTTCTCTACTGTAATTCTCTCAATGAGCTTTAAGGGGCTTGAAATTTTTGTGGAGTTTTCTCTCCCAGGACATACAATCAACCAGTATTTTGCAGTAATGTAAAACAACTTTCAAAATGCAATTTTCAAAACAAGGTGTTGCTACACCAAATCCCAGACTGCAATCTGCGAAGTCTTGGTAAGTGATACACAAAACCATATTAAAAAATGTTTCTGTTTCTTCAAAGTATTGAGATAGAAAGGGTACATTGTGAACAGTAGTGCAGTGATCTAAAAGCAAGAGCATCATGAGCTTTCTGGAAAGCTGGTGTTAAAGATAATCTAGCAATAGTGGTAAAGCTAAATTTCTGTATAAGTCCCAAATCAGCATCTAATAGCAGAGCCTCACATTGCAACCAATCCACTTCCACATATGCAGTCCTCTTCAACCAGTACAGCCACTAATCTTTCATGATTTACACATCTGATTTACGCATCTAGATAGGCTGGATGGCTGGGCCAGAGCCATGAGTTTCAATAAGGTCAAGTACTGGGTCCTGCATTTGGGCCACAACCCCCAGCAGTGCTACAGGCCTGGGGAGGAGTGGCTGGAAAGCTGCCAGGCAGACAGGGACTTGGCAGTGTTGGTTGACAGTGGCTGAACATGAGCCAGCAGTGTGCTCAGGTGGCCAAGAAGACCAGTGGCATGCTGGCCTAGATCAGGAACAGTGTTGTCAGCAGGAGTAGGGAGCTGAACATTCCCCTGTACTCAGTGCTGGTGAGGCCACACCTCAAATATGGTGTCCAGTCTGCAATAAAAAAAGGCTCAGAGACCACTTTACGGCTCTCCACAAATGCCTGAAAGGAAGTTGTAGCAAGGTGGGGGTTGGTCTGTTCTCCCTAGTAACAAGCAATAGAACAAGAGGAAATGGCCTCAAGTTGTGCCAGGGGAGTTTCAGGCTGGATATGAGGAGGAATTTCTTTACTGAAAGGGCTGCCAGGCATTGGAACGGGCTGCCCAGCGAGGTGGTGGAGTCACTGTCCCTGGAGGTGCTTAAGAGATGGGTGTATATTGCACTTAGGAAAATGATCTAGTGGTTGATAGGGCTGGGACAAAGGCTGGATTTCATAATCTTAAAGGTCTCTTCCAGCTGAAACGATTCTATGATTCGATGGTCTTCCACTCTTATCTCAAAGTTACTTGAATTCATAGTTCATAGTACACAAGTTCACACTTTCATAATACAAAAAGGAAAGGGGAGACCAAATCGTACAGAGCTCTTACCCCTCCATCACCCAAATGTTGTCACAGCATCCAAACATCTAAGTACCAAGTAGCAGCAACAGTTTACATGGTATAAATAATATTATCACTAATATTAGCATTTTACATCTGACGTGTGTCACAAGGGGAACCAACAGGATCCAGGAGGCTTGGACAGTTATTCACCCCTTTATGCTCTTCTGAACTTGGAGGAGACAGATGGGAATGATACTTGACTGCTTCTATAAAACTCTTGAGAACTATGATCTGGAAGGCCGATACAGACTCTAGGCTAATAATTTTTGTCTCTATACTCTTTATAGATCTCTATTCATCCCTCTCTATAAAGCATATAAAGGCAAAAATTTCTTACAGGCAGAGAGTAACCCAGAAGCCATGAAAACATGATCACTTCAAAAGGGATATACTACTCTTTCCAGTTGGAGTTATGAGCTACTATTGGAACAGTTACACATCCAACAGAAGAAAATTCTTAAATAAAAGTAGTATTTCTATGTTTTATTTTCATCTACTGAATTACTACAGTCCTTACAACTATAAATCACCACAGGTAAAAATGATTAAAAGGAATCTGACTTATTAGAATGAATTAACTTATGCAATACTTGGCTACCATATTTCACCCACTCATAAAAGCAAAGTAAATGCCAATTTCTTACGCACTCTGTGCACCGCAATGACTCAGGTGTATCACTTTCTTCCATCAGAGTACTGTGAAGAATACTTTCAACCAATAAGTTCAGCATTGCCATGCTTTGGTTGAACAAAGCAAGTATCATATGCCCTGTTAAAAAAAATGGATGAGTGAAGAACAGAGTATTTCAGTCATTTACTTGGTGTCTCACATTATGTGAGAAATGGCACTCGAAAGCAGTCCCAGGCTCATCCTGTAAATGTACAGCTGTCATCTTTCCATTCTCTTTGGAGGTGATGCAACAGAATCACAGAATGGTAGGGGCTGGAAAGGACCTCAAGACATCATCGAGTACAAACCCGCTGCTCAAGCACATTTACCTAGGTCAGGTCACACAGGAACACATCCAGGTGGGTTTGGAAAACCTTCAGAGGAGAATCCACACCCTCCCTGGGCAGCCTGTGCCAGGGCTCCCTCATTCTCACGGGAAAGAAGTTTTTCCATAAGTGTTCCAGCTTTTGTCAGTTACCTCATGTCCTATCATTGGACATTGCAGAAAAAAGAGCTGCCCCATCCTCTTGACATGCACCTTTTAAATACTTGTAAATATTTATGAGATCCCCCGTCCGTCTCCTCCAGGCTGAACAGTTCCAGTTCCCACAGCCTTTCCTCATAAGGAAGATGCTCCAGTCCCCTGATCATCTTGGTGGCCCTGCACTGGACTCTCTCCAGAATTTCTCTGTACCTCTTGAGCTGGGGAGCCCAGAACTGGACACAAGACTCCAGATGAGGCCTCACCAGAGCAGAGTAGAGGGGGAGAAACAGAACAAACATATTGCAGCTCTAGAAGATCTTTAACAGGTCAAAGGGCCTCCTTGCTGATATAAGTGAAACTTGGACAGATCAAATAACATCTTATAATAAACATCATAAATATCTAGTCAACATCTTTTGTAGAGGCAGCTCCCTTTCTCTGCATACTAAACTTTTTAATAACTTACCTACCTAAAATCTCCTCTGGCTAATGGAGAATTTCACTGGGCATACCAAAATGAACAACAACAACAAAAAAATCACTGCATGTTTGCTCCTAGTTAATATATACCATCTCGTAACATTTATTTTCCTGTACTATAGTTCATTCAAAAATACTGATAATTTTGCTCAAGATTAATCTGTAACAGGGGTAAGATTTACAGCATGATTCCGACATGTCTAGTCCTTACTAGATATCTAATCTTGACATGACCAGCCAGGATGACTGAGATGCAAGAGTGAAGAATACCTGGGAGAAGAACATTAAGCTAATAGAAAGGCAGGTATTTTACAGCTCAGAATACTTACTAAATGAGTCTTAGTAAAATAAGAAGAAATGTAACAAGCACAGAAGCCCTCGTGGAAAATCTTACCTCACCACTCTAAGACATGAATCAGATGAGAGCAGATTACACATTTGCTCCACCTTCACATTCCACATGGACCAATGCATTTGACTTGACTTTCTAAATCCAGTAAATTGAATCAATTATTTAAAATATTACTTCAACTAAAATTGAGGGTTCTCTTTAGGCATTGTCTTTAAAAAGAATTAAGATTTCTAGAGAGAAAAACAGAAATTACAAATCATCCCCAGGTCTGATACTGAAGCAGCACACTTAAGACTAGGACTAATACTTGTATCTGCCTGTTTTCTAAAGACAAGCAGGCAAAACAAAACATTTACACAAGAGTTTGATTTTAAAAGACTGCCACTTTTGTAGTCAGTTTCCAACCACCTTCACTAAAATGAAAATCTTTTTAGGGAGCAATTACTTAAGGAAATTAGGTAGTATATAATGTAAATAGGCAACAGATGACTTTGAACCATTGTTAAGACATCTCAGTGCATTTTTTCAGGCCTGTTTTTCCCTGTGTTCATAGAGGAGGAAGACAGTGAAATGCAGTCATCCAGGCCACAGATGTGTTGACTAAACCACCTGATCAGGAGGTGTTAAACCAGTCACAAGTCTCATTACAGACATGACTGCTTGCAAAAAATCACAAGATCAGATCCCTCCTGAGCTTAAAGTCCGTTGAGAAGCACAGTTCAAACTTTTGCTCCTTAATCATCACTGTTTATTTATATTCTTACACATGACACAAAGCAATAGAGAAGTTTAAGCACTGAAAAGTGCATTTTAATGTGAAAATATTCATGGCAATAAATTGACATGTACCATTAATGTCAGAAGCTCTGCATAAACTTCTGATCCTAATTAAAAAAACCGAAAACAAAAACCAAAAGAGCAAGAAAAAGACAGAATTGCTTCACAGCCACTTGCTGTATCTTATCCAAATTTAGTGGAAGTGAGTTTGACACCATTAAAACTTTGGGACATTGTTTATTTACAAAAATAACAACAACATAATAGCAGCATTTGACATTTCTTTACTTGTACCATTTCATACTTGTTTCATTAATGCAAAAATATGTACTTTACCAACACAGAATGAGTTTGGTTATGTTTATTAAACTTAGAAGACCTACGTTATTACCAGAAATATCAAACTTAGAGAAGTGAAATATTTTTGCTGCTGTAGTGCTTAGGTTCTTGAATGTGTATATGAACCCAGACTGTGATAGATGCTGTGTGTAACTGATTACTCATAACTCCTGTACAAGCAGCAAAACCTCCAGAAAGTATCTACTGCTACGCTACCTGAACTGTGCTTGTCCAATTATTCTCTTGATGTTTCCAGATCATTCCTTTGACTACATTATGCTGAAAAATATGTATTTATGGAGCAGCAATTTCCAAATGGCCCATGACTTACTCCTCAGTGCAGCAGTAGTTCTAACTCTATGCAATCAGTAGAGCAACAACTTACTTAACTGGCAGCCTCATTAATGACATCAAAGACTGAGTGAAAGGAAGATGAAATTGCTCTTTTATAATTTCTGATAAGTCTTTAAGGTCAAAAAAGCCATGTGTAATGTTTTCAATGGTAGAAGAATAATTTCATTACTGAAATTAGTATGGAACATACCTCATGCACCAAAAGTCACTAGTCTTCTGGCCAATTTGGCACTAGATTAACATTAAAAGCTAAACAATTTTTAAAATCCTAAGATGAAACTTTGCAGAATAACATACATAAACAACTAAAACCTTTTTTTCTTTGCTGCCCATATTCTCTTGTATTAAGTGCAGCAATCATAAAACTGTCATGACTTTTTTTTTTAAATGGGGTTTTTTTGTCCTCTTGGATAGTTCACAATTTCAGCAAACATTGTGAAAATAAATAGTTCACAGATAAGCTTCAAGAAGTTCAGATAGCTTCTCAACTCTACTACTTACTTAAACAATACAGAATCAAAGTGTTGGAGCTGACAAACCTCAAACCAATGGGAAAGCAGCTACCTCCACAGATTGTCAGGCAAGTTTATTAAGTTGTTTTATACTGAAGAGAACAGAGAAGACACCCCCATACTAATATGCTCAGATCCTGCAATAGCTCTTACTTACAAATTAAGCACTCTCAAATTTGAAATAAACACCACAAGGAAAAGACTTGTTTTAAAAGTTCAAAATTAAATAGAAATAAAAGTGTATTTCTCTCACACAAAAAAAGTCCTTTTTGTCCACTGCTTTTAGTTTTCATTAACATTTTAATTAGGCTTTCCAACATATAAAAATAAACCTAAGGTACAGGCCGAAAACCTTTTTTTCAGCTTACATATTAGTAAACTACATTAAGTTTTATATTCTTTTTAGGTAGTAACACAACATTATCTACAAATTTCAACTGTTCACGCTCCAGTCTCTGGTGAGAAAACCACATCTCTCTGAACTACATACCTACTAATTTACATTGTTTTAGCCATTTACAGATTCCCAACATTCATATCCTTAAGTCCAATTCTCTCTTTTAAAATTATGACAACACTGAGGACAATAATTAACTGCTATAAAAGTGAAAGTACGACAAAGTGGCAGGCACGATCCATAACACGTCCCAGTTTGCAAGTCATTGTTCAAAATTCTGATCTTTAGGACTGTTTTACCTTTATAATGCAATTTTCACAACAACACTTATGAAATTCAAGATTATCTTGGTCTTTTAACCTCCTAAGAGAATGGCTGACATAATCAATACACATGGAGATTAATTTTGTTTCAGTACAAACTAACAAAAGACAGTAATGCAGAGATGCGCCAGACACATCATTCAGACATTACTGCTTGCAACAGTCATATACATAAATGAAAAAAAACCCCACAGTAATAGGGGCAGTTATGAAGCACACAATAAATTGCATCATAAAAAGCAGCCTTTGCTTATTCTCTCTTCCTTGGACCAAAAGAAAACCACAGAAATCCCTAAATCTACTATTACACAATCAATACCAGCACAAGCTAAAACCACCAGAGAAGCTACCATGTAACAGACTGCAGAGCTTCACAGTAATTTCTGGTATTGCCTTAGATGTAACCAGGAGAGAACACTAGCAAACAATGCAGAGCATGCTACAGACTACAGAACATACCGTACATGCAGCACAGGGAACACGCTCAGGGGCTGCAGCTCATTTCAGAACCCAACCTGTGCACAGGTTGCTGCTGTTGGCCAGTTAATGCAAAGCTAGTTCTGATGGATCTATTTGAAGATGCCGTCAAAAAAGTCATAGAATCATTTCAGCTGGAAGAGACCTTGGAGTCCAGCCTGTCTCAGCCCTACCAACCCCTAGACTATTTCTCTAAGTGCAACATCCAACTCTACTCAGCAGGTGACTAACGAGTAGGCAGAACCCACATCTCACCGATTTCTCACTAATTCTTTACCTCTTTTTGGTTTCCAACTGAAATACTTTTTTCCCCTCTTCTCTCACATCTGTGTGAACCTATTGACTCAAAGGAATTTAACTAAGTCACAGCCACCTCTATCTTGAGCTTGGAATCAGCTGTTTCATCCACCAGTAGTTTTCTTCTGCTACTTTTTTCTTTCAAAATCCAAAGAAAAATCCTGTTATCCATAGAACACAGCTGTGAAATAATTGTGGTCACTAATGGAAGCTTAAGCATATGTGCTTTACATGGTCTTAGCAAAATTACACCATATTATCACTACTCTGAGCAATGGTGAGACATTTCCAAATAAAAGCTGTCTCAAATGAAATTACAATTAAAACAATACAGCTTCTATGAACCACACTGTTCTCAAAACTTCCACTCAATTTAATCTCATTTATAAAGTGTAAAGCCCAACAATCTGACATGGTAGCTCAGCATGCAAACTTGATGAAGGCAATGGACTTCCAATGGAAGATGGACACACTTCATGAATGATGCACATAACCTATAGAAGTAAGCAGGACCTTCATTACTGTGCTACACTACTGGTTTTAAAATGAGCTGCTCACTCCAGAGGCAGGTGTTTTAGAGAGTAATAGTGACTTTTCAGGAAGAGGGGAACTGTAAAACCCTTAATACAAATAGACAGAACTAGCTCACGTAACTGCACAGTATTTACGAAGCAAAACCAGAAAATACAGCATTCGTAAGAAAATATGACAAAGTGGCGATTAAATGTATGTATTTGCGATTGGTTGTTTTGGGGGTTCTCTTGCCTTGAAAAAAACCCTGCTTTTAGTAAGGGAAACATTAATTCACATGCAATATAACAATGTGCTGCACATGGACTTAACACATGTGAAAAGTTGGCCAGTAAGGCTGCTACCCTTAACTATTAATTTCCAAAAGCATGTTTCTTATCTAACTGTACACAATCCTCTACATATTCTGTACCTGATATGTAACAGAGCTATGTAATTTCAGGATAACACAACTCAAGAAATCAAACTACTATCAGCTGAAACATAATACAGTGCAAGAATTTTAACTCCTCCCAAAGGATAAACTTAAGTTTTTTAAAGATACTAAAATAATATATGCAGAATTTTCACTGGTATCCACATTTCAAATTGAAGATGTTGTGTGCATAAGACCAGATAAACTAAAAATATACCTTTAATAAGCATGTACCAGCAGAAACTTCCCTCTAAAATACTCGATTTTATTAGTGAAATGGTACCAAAGATAACAAGTATACAAACAATCTCTTAGCTCTATGCTACTTACACATCATAAATAAGACAGTTGTTGTTGTTCCAAGACACAATCCTTCACAGTCTTCCTACAAGCATACAGATTTGTCATCCTTTTATCAGAATATGCTGTTTACCTGCCAACAGCATGTGGCTTAAACATCGCAAAAATGACTGTCTATACTTTACATAGTAAAGCATTTTCTATAGTCTTAAATGTACACAGTGGCAAGAACATTAAATCTTATTGAAAGTGAAGTGTCTTAAGCAGCTTCACAATCAAACTGGGTTTCATTACCTTAGGAATTGGGCAAATTTTTCTTTCCCTGTAAGATGCCTCTTTTTTTTTTTTTTTTTTTGGGGGGGGGGGGGGGGGGAAGAATTATGCAAAGAAAACCAAAATGAAAGCAAACAGCTAATGCACTATTAAGATGGGGGTTTTTAATTGAAAGAAATAGCTCTTCCCATGAGGTAAGGCAATTAAGTAATTTGATTGTATTAAGTTGTATTGAAAATAATCTACTCAATTTTAGGTATAACTGATTTTTAAAGTTATGACTCTTCAGAAACCTCAAGTAGCAAATTAAATTAATTCAGAGAACATAAGCCATGTTTTACCTTGGCAAAAATATTTGCTTTTGTCTCCTGGCATACCTTCTCTCCAAAGAATGAAAACAGAATCTCTACCACAGAACAATTGTGTAAATTGGAACTTTTTCCATAAAATTATTTATCCCCATTTCTTTGCATACAATTCCTTTTATATCACCCAACAGGTTTCAGAGAAGATGACAGAGGTAACAATTAAGGCCATCCAAATATAGACTAAATGTCTAAAAGGCTGTCTTTGATGCAGGTGATCAGAAAATGCTTTGTATTCAGCTACTACTTTTGTACAGTGGTGGTCCCCAAATTGCATCTTTGCTTTCATCTATAAATCTCTTCTAAAAACAAACAAACAAAAAAATGAAGCTTTAGTATTTTAACAAATGAATCAAACAATTGCCCTGACAAATCACTTGCATTCTTGTCTACAGTATGGTGGTAGCAAAATAGCAATAGAGATCATGTAAGATTTAGCTGAAAATGAGTAATAGCACATCCATATTTCTAGAAAATACCACATTTTAAGAAGGCACTAAAGCTTCTGCTTGTGCTCCCATATTTTTTAGACAAATAAGAAAAAAAATATTTTCGTAATGTCACCTGTACTATTTGCAGCTGAACAGACACATTGCAGTACAGCTCAAAACAAAGCTCTAGGTTCTGACAATACCAGACAGATGTGCTCAATTCTGGGAGGACAAAAGAAAAGGAAACAAAACAACTCCAACATAACCCAAAAGCTAACCTATTATCTATAGCATGGCGATGTTCCTTTTAGGGACAGAAAAGTTGCATGCATTGTTCAAACACTTTAAGAAGAAAAATTAGAAGTACTAATTTTAGAGATATTAGTAAGAAATTCTTTTAAATAATAAACTCCAAGAATCTCAAGCAGTGAGCAAATTAAAAACATACTAGTCAGTCAGTATTTAACATAAGAAATGCAAAACTGTGTTTATGTTTATAAACCCTTTTCTTATGTAATTTACATCAAAGAAAGTGTGTATATTTATGCATCATTTCCAAACACATCAAACAGTTCACACTGAAGTTTTCGTGGATTTTTTAACCCAGAAGGTAAAACAACACAAAATTCAACAACAAGCAGTATTTTAAACAATCTTCAGCTTTTTCTGGGTAGTACAGGTTTACATCTTTCAGTTTCTACTTTTTGTAACAGCTTATGGCAAAAACTTAACATAAATCATTGTACAAGTAAGTACAGCCATCACGGAAATGCATGGATTTTCGGAGATGAAGAGTTACGATAGCATCTGCCTTTTCATGGTATATCTACTGGTCCGTGCTTTCTTGCTTTACGGCAAGAAGACAACAAAGCTATCACAAGATTTGGAAGAGCTACTAGTACTATCAACACATTCAGGTTGATTGCTTTGACATTTTCTTCCTCATTCTGGGAAATAAAAAGCTTTGGATTTCACTCCTTATTTGAATGAGAGGTCTACTCTTTGCTTTAAACCTCTTCCATTTTAATTGAGAGGTTTTCTTCATTTGGTTGACAGTTTCCATTATGTTGTAGTTTGACTTCATCTGTCCTTTGTGTATCTCTCTTGTCCACTTCTTTCTCAGTTTCTGAATTCTGATCCTCTTTAGTGTGATCTTTGTCCTACCAAAGATAAAATTATTTTCTTTAAAAATCCCATTCTTAGCATTGTATGATATGAGCTATAAGGAAACTCCTGGTATTTTTAGTCCAAATCCTCATATGCCCATCTTGTCTCAGCAATTTACAGAATGCAGGTGTCAGTTTTTGGGGGTTTTTTTAACTAGCTTTCTTTTCAGTTGGTTGATGTTAGACACTCATAGTAACCTGTCAACCAGGAAATCATTGCCATAAAGTAATCTGTCTTTACCATCCATATTCAGAAAAAAACAGAAGCAGCAGAATCATAGAATCTATGACAAACAGCTCCAGAAATTAACATTTCACCATATTTTCTAAATAAAATAGGACTAAATTTTTCTTTTGCATTTTTGTCAGGTCTTTGATGCACTTTCGGAGAGTTCTTGAGTAAGATAATTATGTCAGCATGTGGACATAGTCACCTAAAGCAGCTGTTTCACAATAGTTGAGTAATTCTGAGTACAGCAAACTACTCCTCAAAGGGATGATGCTTTTCAGCCTCTTAAGATGAAACAATTTGATGTTTTCTTAATCACAACACCTTTTATTTTGTAGGGTTAAATTGCATACTACTTTTACTCAACTTCCTAACTTTATTCCTGCAGAGTCTAATACACAGACTAGGACTAAACCAACTAGAGAGAGGCTGAACTATAGACTGAAAGTTTATTAAAAAAGTAATCTTCTCAGCTTGGCAGCCAAGCTGTTCTTGAACACTGCTCCTCAGTTAGAGTCTGCTGCCTGCCTGCCTGCTCATACAGATCAGCAGCCAGTCAAATCCTGACATATGGCATAGAACAGGAAAGTAAAACCTAAACAAAGTGTTTCCGTAAGCTACTCACACAAGCTTCTATAGGTCCAGTAAAGTTCAAACATGGAGATTTATCAAACTGGTTCACTAACACCAACTCTAGGTCTCCAACTGGTAAAAGCTAAACCTAAATGGTAATGATTTGGTAAGGGCAACTGGAGAAAAAGAAGAGATGAAAAGAAAGAAAAAGCAGGGAGGGAATTTCACTAATGGCTGCACTGACATCACTTCACTCTGCTTATCACTTGGTAATACAACTTACCTTCAAATTAGTGGTGCTTTTGTCAGATTTCTCCTTTCCCTCCTTTTCTTTACTACTCTTTTTCTTGGAGGTGGAGCGTTCTCTTTCTCTTCTTTCATTATTTGTATCTCTCTCTCTTTTTTTTTCTTTCTTGTTTCTGTTTAAGAAAATTTTTACTCAAATCAGAATTTGATGCAACAGCCACCTTCAAACCATTTAACTGCAAACTCTCCTCTGTAGGTTTTCAAAGAAAACCTCAGATCATAATGAACACCCCTTCACAAAGATAAAGGCAATTTTTGACTGAATACAGCTAAAGAATGCATATGTTCAGTACATATGGTATTTGCAAAAATAATCTGCAGCCAATGAAATGCTTTTCCTGATTTGAAGAAAACTTGCATTGTTGATGGACTTGAAACTCTTTAGCTGAAAGCATACCAAAGTGTAAATCCATTAAGGTTTTAAGTAAACTGAATCACGCTAACCAATTGAAAATACGTGAGATGACCAGTGCAAAGGCAATAAAACAATTAAATTACTGTAAATTCTTTCCCCATTACATCAAACTGACCTTCTTGGAGAAGGAGATCGTGAAGACTTTCTTTTTGTTGTTTTGGAGGTTTTAGGAGACTTGGAGGGACTTCTACTCTTCCTTTTACGCCTTTCTCTACAAGATTTAAAGATCATCAAAGAATAAAAATAATAAACTCAGGAACTGAATGAAAACAAAGTTCTTAGTTGTTGTGTCAAATCATTTTAAGTATATATCCCTGAATTTAACGTTATCTATCACCAACAACATATTAGCTGTACAAAGCAGAAAATAATTTCACATGATTCAGTTTGGTGGGAAATTGCACACTGGAAGTGGGGGAAAAAAAAAGTTGTGCCCTTTCAGATTTCAGGTTGTTGTTTATACTCACATGCTGGTACTTGTACCTGGTAACAATGGAAACACAATGAATTCACTAGTTCTGTATTAAGTAAGAATTTCTTCGGTCAGGAGAAGAATCAAGTCACATTGAACCACATTAAGATAAAACTGGTAACTTCAGCAATATGAATGTCTAAACATAGCATTACGACCTGAAGATCACTGTAATTTCAGTTTAGCCTGGCTAAAGTTTTAGTTCCTAAATACATGAGCTATTCCTTTTGGTTTAGAAGGGAACAGTGCAAAATTAAGCTCAAGCTGTTGACAAAATCAGAATAAATAAGTTAATATCCATTGTTTTCTTATCAATCCTTGCTCAGCAAACAGAACACTTTAATTCTGTAACACACTGAAGAGCTTGTAGTATTTTACAAAACAACTGGTTTACATAGATATACAAAAGCTGCTGAAGCTGTCATTACACAGTCTGATCTTGAACAAAACAAAACACCAAATAACTGGTCACAAACATACAGAGGTATAATTTAAAATAAAGCAAAATCTTTTGCAATTGATACCATTAACTGTGCATACTTATCAATATTTTGAAAGGCAAATAAACTAATAGTTATTAGACACATTGCAAAAGGATATATTAAGATATGCCTACTATTATTACCTGGACTGATACTCTATCACCTACTGTGACCTTCTGAAACTTCACAAGGTAAAAATTCCTATTTTGTTCAGCAAGCTCTTAAATTTGATACAATCTTTGGTAAACAAAAATAGAATGTAGCCTCAAAATCATGGTGAAAATAACACAATCACTGATCAGCTGCTCACTAGTGAACATGCATCTCATTTTGAACATCTTCACATTTATCATCACCTTTCTTCAAATGAGGATAGTGTAAAATTGATATATTACTCTGACAGTGCTCCCACTTGGACTACATTGAGTACACCTCCACTTCTGCTTTTCAGTATACATATGTGACAGTAACCAAGTGCCTTAGCTGTTGTGTTCAAACTAGAAACTGTTTATTCATGAAATCTAATTTTTAGTTTCTACTTTTCGTTTTTCCAGTTGAAGAACTACAACTGTGACAGTATTTGTTCCTCTTACATCTGTCTATACAAAGATTTTTCTGTACCTCTTCTTTCAACAATTTTAAACTATATTAGAACAGCAAAATTAAAGAACAAACAAGTCTGAATACCTGATAGTGATTTTCTATCTCTTAATCATACACAGAACTAACACTGCACACCTATCTCCTCTGCTAGCCTGTAGATGTCTGTGGAAAAGAAACCAGATCCTCCCCTTCCTGTTTTCTGTGTCTCTTCCTTCAGCTAAGAATCACAAATAGCCATTGATTTCTAGTATATGCACGCTGTCTGCCAGTAAAGCAAAGTCAGTTGCCACCCAGTTCTTAGATAGTCTTGTATGCCCTATTTCACCTTAACCTCTTCTCCAAAAAGATGACTATTTGTCCAACATTTTATACTTGTCAGGTAAATGATGAGCAGTCCTAACTCAGTGCTGCACTGTAAATCCAGGCAGCTGAAATGCCAGTTTGCTGGATAACCTACAGAAAGGTCTGAACTATTACACTCTCTTCTGCCTTCTATGAATGATGAATGTCTGAATTTTGAGCACCATGGGAACTTTGCTGTTGTCTAGTGGAATGATTATAATATGTAGAACTTTTCCCCAATTCATTCAGAATTTCATTCTCTCAAGGTAACAGATAAAATTTGGTATCTAATTTGACATGTGGTATTACTGACCTCTCTAATTCTTGAGGTATTCAGAAAGGACTTTTTCCACCAAAACTTCTGAACTAGTTAGCTACATTTTTAGAATATGCCCGAGTTAGTTCATTCAGACAGCTTACACTCATCACCTCCTTTTGCTGTACTGGGTTTATCCAGACTTCCACACAGTTTAGCCTCCTTCACAGAGGTGAAAATAACAGCTACATTAAGTTTAATGTTTTCCTCCTTACTGTCAGCATCATCAAGGAATGTTACTTTTTGCTTGTACCTGGATTTCTAATCAGCTAAACATGGTATTCTTATCTTCCAACTGACACAACATTCACTTTCTGAATGGGTTGTCAGCTAAGTGACATGCTTGCTCCCCACTGTCAGCCATCCAGCTGTAGAGTGGCAAGTACTACCATCTAACTGTCCATCAGACCTACAGACCAACACTGTATGGTAAGTAACTAAGGAATTGTATAAGAGTGACTCAAACTTTCAACAGGACAAAGATGATGTATGATGTTGCTTTATCAGAAGTTTTAGATGGCTCCAACACAGAGAAATGGCAGAATAATCATCTACTTACTGTCCTCAAGGACTACACCATATGGTTTTGGGAAAGGTAAGCACCAGCAGCCCAACAAGAAACTCTACTCTAAGAGGTATTACACAGCACTTTTTGTAGTAGATTTTACTTTTTAGGAAAATATGCAAAACAGAAATAATGCAAAGTTGTTAGTAAGAAACACATTGACAATGACACACAAAACTAGGATGAAGCCTCAATGAACTGACAAGTCAAAAAAATTGTGAAAAAATGCTAAACAAACCTGCTAGAGCTTCGAGATCTTCTTGAAGAGCTATAGCTTCTTGGGGGTGTTCTGGATCTCTTCTCTTTCTTCTTTTTATCATCTCTCTCTTTTTCTCTTTCTCGCTCCTTCTCCTTATCCCCATCATTTTCCTTTTCTTTGTCTCTATCTTTATCTTTGTCCTTCTCTCCCTCCTTGCCCTTAATCTTCTCTCTGTCCTTCTCTCCTTCTTTCTCACTATCTTCTTTTTCCTTGTTCTGGTCTACTTCTTCCCTGTCTTTTTCCTTCTCCCTATCTTTCTCCTTTTCCCTATCATTGTCTCTATCCCTATCCCTGTCTTTTTCTCTGACTCTCTCTCGATCTTTGTTTCGCTCCTTATCTCTCTCCTTGTCCTTCTCTTTGTTTCTCTCTTTATCTCGCTCTCTTTCCCTGTCTTTGTCCCTCTCCTTTTCCTTGTCTCTATCTCTCTCTTTCTCCTTGTCTTTGGCCTTTTCCTTGACCTTTTCTTTGTCTCTTTTCTTGTCCCTGTGAAAAAACGAATACAAATCCATTAATTCACCTTTCTAAATAAAAGGATAACTAACTCTTTAGCACACATTAATTGCTTAAGATTAAAAGTATGCATCTCTGTTGAAAAACAGTGATCATTCTCTAATTTTCCACCTCCGTTCATCATGAGGGAAAGGTTATATAGCTAGATAACCAAATTGGACAAGGGGAGGCCAAAATAAAATCAAACTGTTATCTTCAGAGCTATGTTACTGCACTTTGACAGAATATGTCTCTTCCCCTCACAGGTATGTTATAATACATGTGAAAGTTTTCTACATTTTGTCAGGAATGAGACAAATTCCACAATCTGTAAATCTTTACTACAAGCATGTGCACACAAAATGGACTGCAGATTAACCACCCTCACATGAATGACAGCTGGCTGACAGAAGTCTTTATTTTACAGTGTTCTCTCACATAGATTACTTGGAACTGCTCGGAACTCCAACAATAATTAATATATAGAAATGAAAAACCAAGGATAAAATTTCACCAAAGAAATTCCCTCAAAGGGCAAACAGATGATCAAAACTCAATCAACTTGAACATCCATAATGTCATTAGCAATTCAAAAATTATTGAAAAAATTGTTAATACAGTAAAAGCAGAACAGATTAACAGAAAAGCCAGCTTCTTTGATACAGGCAAAATGATATAAGTTAAAAAAAAGAACTGTAAGGAAAATTCCAATAGATGTGCTAGTCCTCAAGCTAAATAAAATACAATTAGCTCACAGCTTTGGCTGGAAGATTACATTTTGGTATAGGATTATTTTTAAGTATGAAACTCCATCTTTCTATTCCAGCAGAGACAGATACAACTCCTAGATCTGTCTTTAGGACATACAAAAATGAGTAATTGTTCAGAGAAACAGGAGAAAGCACAAGATAAGTTAATTAACAGGCCTTTACATGTCCCAAGAGAAGTAGACTGACAGAAGGTGCTGTGTCTATTGGTATTGGTGCCTGTTCCAGGACTTTTAATGATTCTCAAAGAGACGCGTTCAAGAAAGGTAGTGTCTGTGCTTAGGACCTCTCCCATGTGAACAAAAGTGTTTGGCTGTATCTTCTTCTTAACCACTCATAAATAGGGCCTCTTGTATGTCTGTGACCTGACAACTCTGGTTCCCATCAGGTTTTGCCAAATACCTCTTTAGAAGTCTCAGAGAAGACATTTAAAACCCTAAAGATGAAACAGCACACGATTCCTGACATAGCAAAGACTCTCACAATGACCTAAGAAGTGCCTTTCAGTTAACTTATCAGAGAGATGTCATTGGACTTGCCCATTCCAGTGAGCAGAGACAGCAAGAGACGATCAAAAGGATCCTTCAATAAATCCGAGCTACCTCTGTAGCCTAGTCCTCTCTCTACTGAGGTCCAGAGATTTGCAGTTCTCTTTTCTATAACATCTCTTCCTTCCAAAAATGAGGCTACTGCAGAACCTAAATATGAAGCTTTCTTTAAATGAATCAGGGATTTACAGAGAAGAAACAGAAAGAAAAGTACCAAGACTTCTATTCATGAAGGTACTTTCATAGGCATTTTTGGTTTGTGAATATTTACTATGCTACCCCTCAGAAAATTATGTTATTATCTTATTGGAATTTCACAGTTCAATAACTAAGACAATCAGAGGTAAAAATAACAAACTAGGCAAAACAGAGAAATATTACATTCTGAAATGCCATATAACAGTCACACACATTTGTGCTCACAGCAGTGTATGAGACAGCCAATGGCAAAAATAAAAGTTCATGTTTTATATGTGTTCTCAGAATATGGGATCAATTTCAGCCTGAACCCAACTCTCCGAACACGTAAGAGATCAAACAGGCATCATCCACTTTTTTGTGGGTTGCACAGGCTATATAGAAAATCCCTAATCTATTGGTTAAAGTAGGGTAGTTTAAGTTACGTATTTTCATTCAACTTGAACATTGATAGAAACGTAGACTAGACTATCAAAGTTTAGGTAACTTCAGAATGATGGTTTAAATCCCATAGGCACCATCTGAGCTACTATGAAGAAAATCACCTCTACTCCAGTCAAAATAGTACACCTAGCATTGTTTACCTTTTATTCTTCTGTCCCATCAACAAAGCCTAGTGACAGGGTAAGGCAGCCTAGAGGCAAGAGGCCTACATGGATGAAAAAATAACTACTGGAACTACTCAAGGAGAAGAAAGAAATGTATGTAAGGTGGAAAAAGGGCCTGGGTGCTTTGGAAGAATATAGGAACACCACTGGAGTAAGCAGGAATAAAACTCGGAATGCCAAAACCCCTTTGGAATTAAACCTGGCAAAGGAAGTAAAGGAAAACAGGAAGCATTTCTTCAAATACATCAGCAGCAAAAGGAAGATTAGGGAGAATGTGAACCCACTGATAAACAAAGAGGGTAACAGAGAAGGTGGAACTGCTGAATAGTTTTGCATCAGTCTTCACTGCCAAGGCCAGTCCTCAGGAAATTCAGTCACAGGAGGACAGAATAGTCGGGAGAATGGAAGACTTTCCCTTGGTGGACGAGGATGAGGTTACAGACCTGTTGGCCAAGCTGGACACCCACAAATCCATGGGTCCTGATGGGATGCACACACGAGTGCTGAAGGAACTGGCTGATGTGATTGCTAAGCCACTCCCCATCATTTTTGAATGATTGTGGAGGACTGGTGAGGTGCCTGTGGACTGGAGGAAGGCCAATGTCACTCCAGTCTTCAAAAAAGGCAAGAAGGAGGGCCCAGGAAACTACAGGCTGGTCAGTCTCACCTCCATCCCCGAAAAGGTGATCAAACAACTCATCCTGAATGTTATCTCAAAATACATGAAGGATAAGATGGTTATCAGCGGGAGTCAACATGGCTTTACCAAGGGGAAATCCTGCTTGACCAACATGATAGCCTTCTATGAGAATATAACCAGCTGGCTAGATGAGGGGAGAGAAGCAGATGTCATCAACCTTGACTTCAAGAAGGCTTTTGACACTATCTCCCATAACATCCCCATCAGAAAGCACAAGCATTGTGGGTTGGATGAGTGGACAGTGAGGTGAATCGAGAGCTGTCTGAATGACAGAGCCCAGAGAGTGGTGATCAATGGAGCCGAGTCAAGTTGGAGGCCTGTGGGGTTCCACAAGATTCTGTCAACATCATCTTCAATGATCTGGATGAGGGGACAGAGCGTACCCTCAGCAAGTTCCCTGATGACACTAAACTGGGAGGACTGGCTGATTCCCCAGAAGGCTGTGCTGCCATTCAGCGGGATCTCGCTCGGCTTGAGAGTTGGGCAGAGAGGAACCTCATGAGGTTCAACAAGGACAAGTGCAGAGTCCTGCATCTGGGAAGGAACAACCCCATGCACCAGTACAGGCTGGGGGGGATTGGGGGATTGACCTGCTGGAGAACAGCTCCGCAGAAAGAGACCTGGGAGTCCTGGCTGATAATAAACTAAACATGAGCCAGCAATGTGCCTTTGTGGCCAAGAAGGCCAACAGCATTCTGAGATGCATCAAAAGTGATGCAGCCAGCAGGCTGAGAGAGGCTCTTCTGCCCTTCTGCTCTGGTGAAGCCTCATCTGGAGTCCTATGTCCAGTTCTGGGCTCCTCAGCTCAAGAGGGACAGGGAACTGCTGGAGAGAGTCCAGTGCAGAGCCAATATGATCAGGGGACTGCAGCATTTTCCTTATGAAGAAAAGGCTGTAGGAACTGGGGCTGTTGAGCCTGGAGAAGAGAAGACTACAGGGAGATCTCGTTAATATTTTCAATTATCTAAATATTGGATGTGAGGAGGATGGGGCGACACTTTTTTCTGCAGTGCCCAGTGACAGGACAAGGGGTAATGGACAAAAGCTGGATCACAAAGAGTTCCATTTAAACATAAGGAAAAACTGTAAAGGTGATGGAGCCCTGGCACACGCTGCCCAGGGAGGTTGTGGAGTCTCCTTCTCTGGAGGTTTTAAAAACCTGCCTGGACACATTCCTGTGTGACCTCATTTAGGCTGACCTGCTGTGGCAGGGTGGTGGGACTAGATGACCTATAGAGGTCCCTTCCAACCCCTACCATTCTGTCATTCTGTGATTTAGAGATTCCACCCTTCACCATTACCCAAAATGTTTGTTAAGATTTCTTTGCAAGAACTCTGTACTGTGTGCTAAGAACAGCATAAATTGGAATGGAACTCACCGAGAACGAGAGCGACTTCTAGATTTCTGCCTTTCCCTAGATCTGGACCTTTTTTTCGGGGGACTTCTGGATCTGCGCCTGTCCTTGTGTCTTGAGAGCGATCTGTTGCCAGACCTACTTCTACATGAACGATACCAGAAGAAAGTTAGTTTAATACTGAAAAATCACTCTAACCATCAGAGGAAAAAACACATAAATCTTGACTCAATACATAGAATTATACAGAGATATACTTCAGTGGTATACTGACTACAGACATTTCTGAAGATATGCATCCTTTATGCTTGGTTAGATGTGCAAGCCCTCCTTTGAAACAATGCACCAATTAAGTATTACCCTTGTTTCATAATAACTTCTATGAATAGTCTGGAAAATACAAATTCATATCATAGTAGGTAGCTTTCCTGACTAAACTACAGTGCATAAAATCTACTACAGACAATTTCTATCTGTTTGCAAAAACAGTTACATGTTGTTAGCTCAATCATTTATTGCAGTCTTGGTCTGAAGAAAGATGGCTTTAACTGGTCTCTTTTTGCTTTGACCACCTCACATTTTAAATTAACTTTGAAAAAAGCCACACTAAACAAGAAAAACCCCACAACACTGTGATTCAGTATTCAGTCCAACTACCTTTTCAATTGAATCGATTTGTCGGCACTGATTTCAATCATAAGAATTCTCAAGGAAAGTACTGAGCATTTATCACATGACAAATAAACAATGCAAATAATGTTTCTATTCTCCAAAAACATCCAATATAAGTTTTCTGATAAATATAGATAGCATAGTTGCAGAGATATGAGGAAGAAAACAAAACTTTTAAAAAGACCGTATTCCCTGTTCCAAAATATTTTCCTTTTTTAGGAGAATCATACCCCCTAGGAAAGCAAAAATTGGAAGCTAAATTTGAACATTAATTTTCAAGAAAACCCACATCATTAGACGATTGGCCTGACAGGTTAAGGGACCATGAAGTTTAACTTAAGAGACAAACAGGCCATGTGTATTACTCAACCCCGATGAACAGAGAGGCTGAACAGTTACACGACAGTTGCCTGAGTAGAGGAACATACATTATATAAAGTTTGGTTTGTTTTAACTTGAGGTTAAGGGGGTATTTAGTATGTAACAGGTATGAAGCTGGTTGGGACTGGGTAATGTAAGCAGAACCACAGCAACAACCCAAGGAGAATGCGTGGAGAAAAAAAGTGAAAAGTTCAGCATCAAGAGCCTTCACCTAGGGACCCTGAAGGAAGATTACCAGACAGTAGTGTGCATGTGTCAAAAGGCAGGAACACGTTGTAATAATCCCACCTATTCCAAGAAAGGAAATGAATATGTATAAGGCAAGAGTATGTAAGTTCTGAGAAATGCAGACAGAGGTGCACACACGAGGTGGAAGAATCCCTGGCGTGCCCAGTGCCACAATAAAGAATAGCTGCTTAATAGTCACACTGGCCTTTGAGTCCTGATACAAACTAACTACAGGGTAAACTAATTACAACTGAACCAAAACAAAAATTTGAATAAATTTTCTATCATAGACATAAAAATAATTTAAATGTCTTATAGAATAATAAAACAAGGAAGTAGTAAAGATTGTTTATTCTTAGGAATAAAGCTGCCTTGACAGATCAGACTGGTCTTTTTGCAGAATGTTCTCAAAACTGACAGAAGCAGCAGTAAATCATTTAAAAACACAGAAACCAACCAAAATTTATCCAGGAACAGTTGTTTAAAGTACAGGTTTTTCACAGTGAAAAGATGCAAGTTTACCTTCTAGAAGTGAATTTGGTTTGTGTCAATACAAAATAGTAGTAAAATTACTGCAGTGTTACACAAAACAAAGACTGCTTTTCAGTTATGTCCTGAGCTAGAGAAACTGCAGAGAAGCAAGCAGTAAGGAAGTGAACAAATTATTCTTCTTCCATTAAAAAGATATCTAATATTTTTATGTCTTTAGGTAACATGTAATCTGGTGTCTCACTACCACAAAACTGAAGCCTGTCCTCATTTCATATTTGTTTGGTAGTATAACTAATAACTTCCTCTGGCCAGCTTATCTGTATCTGAATGAGTTCTAGTTGCCTTGTTAACAAGATGATGATAGATGAAAGGATGCAACACAGTTATTGCTGCAAAACTGACAACATTCACATTTTTAAAGTGTAAGCCACCAAATACATCTAAATTTCTTTTTTTTTATATACTTAACACACCCAAATGTTTTTATATTGATGATGTAAATGCTTAGAAAACGTTCCTAACACTGAAAGAATCTGAACCATTTCAGGAATCTTTTTAAAGTATCACATAAGTACAGCTATCTCATACTTGGAAAAAACCTTAATGAGCATACTTCAAGGGTGATCTAGTAATTTTATTTCCTCCCATATTCCAAAGCCTGTTTCAGAACTGAACAAATTTAGCAAAGCAAACAAGATCAGAAAATGAAAAACTGCCCCAAGGCCTTCTTCTCTGACTTTTAGAAAAACATAGCTTTGCATTTACAGTACCACAAATAAAACTACTACAGCTGTTAACTTGATGTTTAGACGTTCAGGCCAGCAGTAACTTTCCACCAGCAAAACCAGCCAGCCTACCTGCTCAGAGTTTTAACAGTATACTATGTGTTTGATCCACAAAATATAGTTAACTCTTTTTAAAACAGAGGTCACAAAATGGTATTAATGTTACCTGGCATAAAACATATCATGAAACCACAAAAATTGCTATGCAACATAGCACAAAAAGTTCCTTCTAGTGCATTTTATCTGAAAGTAATCCTGGTAACATTTTGCTTTTAGAAGGAAAGAGTATCTGTTCAGAGATAATGTTGCTCGTTACTCTGATCTGCTCAAACCAAGTCAGTAATCTTCTCAACAGCAATACCTGTCTTACAACTCAGGAAGAATTGGCAGTAATCACCACCACTCAAACAACCCCGATATGATCTCTCAATCCAAAATACAAACCATACCCACCTGTGTTTTGAGTGTGACCTTTTCCGTCTAGATCGCGATTTTGAGCTAGACCTGGATTCTGAACGAGAATGGGAACGAGATCGACCGCCTTTTCTTTCACTGCTCTTTCCAGACTCTGAGAGGAAAAAACCACTTTGCAGTGTAAGCTCAGAACATTTAAAGATCCCAGTAAACAATCTGGCACAAGTGGAATGTACCACATATAGTGCAAGGGGCCTACTCTTTGCACATCTTCCTTCTTTGCAAATATCCTTCAGAAACATCCAAGAAAGTCATTGCATATACTCGTTGAGTGCAGCCATCCTGCAGCAGTACACATAAATCAGATAATTATAAACAGCTAGCTCTATTAAGAATGGGATTTACGTTGCTGCCACAATGCACAAGAACACAATATGTTCTCCTCTTGGTCTATTGTAATTACTTTTATTCTCCCCCCCCCCCCCCAAAATAATAACCTGATAAGGATACAGTAAATTTAGAGGGTATAATTTTGACAACAAACTTAAAGTATTAATAATTAGTACTTTTTAGACATCTAGATAGTTCAACCACTGCACAAATACTAAAGTTCTATTCCTCAAACATTGTTTTGCAGGAGGGAGGGATGGAGAGAACAGGTTGAAAAGTTGGATTCAAAGGCCAGGTAGCCAACAGAGACCTTAACAGTGACCTCACCAGACTTTGTTTCAGACTCTAGATGACCGTTTCTTTGCTGCTTAATGTTGAGGACATGTTACAGCTAGTTTTCTTCCAGCCCTAAAAAACAACGTGAAAATACCCACACCCCAAAAGAACCCTTCAAGACCCTGCACTATCTAACCTACATAAGGTAATATCTGTGTTTGTTAGTAAGAATTACAAAATTATGATCATGAAAAGATCAGGATCTCAACTGCAAGTGTAACAAACTGAGAACTTCTCTATGCTGTCAGTTTGTACTTGGTTAAAAGCAGCATAAATCAGCGGTGAAATGTCTGTCTAATCAGTCCATCAGCACTTTCTTCCTTGACCTGCTATCTCATTGTTAACAAGGAAGAGGGAATGAATCTGGATGATAAAAAAGTCCTTTACAATTTCTTAAGTTTTATCACAGTCTCATTCTCACATCCCATTTGCTAAAAGGACATCCACAGTCTTGAGTCAGCATGAAAAAAAGCATAAAACAAGGATGAAATTAGCCCACTGCAGTTTATTACTGCTTTCAGAACCATGCCAGTTCCCTCTCATCATGAAACTACAGCATAAATGGGTGGTAGAGAAGAAGCCAAAATATAAACTGTTTTAATTTATAAGTTTCTGAGTACTTTGAACTTAAGAAGCACTAACATGAAGTATTAATTTAGTATTAGCTTTGTATTTTTTAAAGCATTCAGTGAGCACATATCTGAAAGTAAGACATGATGAAACAGTCATAGCTTCATTTCATTGCTTCTTGCATGAACACAATTTGTTATCTTCTTTTTTTTCCGTCAACATGTATTGTTCAAGTACTCTTTTCCCATGTTTGAAAAATGCTCTTAAAA
The DNA here is from genome assembly GCF_028858725.1 of Colius striatus. Lineage (NCBI taxonomy): Eukaryota > Metazoa > Chordata > Aves > Coliiformes > Coliidae > Colius > Colius striatus. The sequence goes on along the minus strand of NC_084790.1, from coordinate 47,107,696 downwards.
GCTTGTGCAAAGGTACACAAAGAATGTGTCTGTTATGGAATAAACACAATATACCTACCTGGCTCAATAGCAGCAGAAATGAAAGACTGGGCTTCCCTTACTCTCTTCATCACCTCTTCCAGTTCCTTGGCAGCAGCTTGTGGTGTCATTTCAGGAGGCTTCACTATTGCATTATTGGAGTGATTTATTCTAAATTGAAGAAAAATAAAACTTTTAACTCCCAAACATTTGAAAAGAGAAAATGGAAAACAACTAAGAAATGAAAACATCTCAATTTCCACGTATGACTGAAAACTTGAAAGTATCAAAAATGTTTTTTATTGCTTTCAAATCTTGCGACTTTTAAATAAATGCAGCACAATATTTGTGTTGTGGTTTAACCCCAGCTAGCAACTAAGAAGCACACAGCCCCTTGTTCATTGCCCCTGTCACTGCAGCACAATGTGAGGAGAACTAGGAAAAAAACAGTTAAATATGTGTGTCGTGGTTTGACATGACAGTCTTTTCCGGTAAGGGGGAAGGGGCTGTAAAGATGGGTCCTCTAAGAAGTTGCTCACAACTCTCCCCAGCTCTGAGCCAGACCCACTTCTGGGGCTGAGCCAATTAGACACCTCCATGATCACTTTTTAAGAAGCTGGAAGGGGAGGTTTCTTCCTCCATCTTCTTACTTTTTCTCTGACCCTTCTTTTTCCCTGGCTGGTAGTGGTGCAAGGAATAGGAACGGTGAGAGAAACAACCACGTGGACTCCAAGGTCAGTGATGAAAGAGAGGAGGAGGTGTGCTGGAGCAGAGACTCCCCTGCATTCTATGGAGAGAACTGGTGAAGCTGAGATTTAGTTTCATTTCTTTAAAGACCCCGCCATCAGTGGTAGAGACTCATTTTGATAATGACCGCATACCACGGGCAGAGACTCATTTTGCTAAAGCTGGCCCCAGACCAGAGGCAGTGATCCACTTCATTAAAGGTCCCGAGCCAGGGACAGTGACTATGGCCAGAGGAGGCCGTGTCCCATGTGGGGGACCCAACCACTTCACTGCAGACCCCGAGCCAGGGTCAGTGATTTTCTTCTTTAAAACTATGGCCGGAAGAAGCTGTATCCCAAAGGAGGGACCCTGTAACACTATGGCCAGAGCAGGCCGTGTCCCGAGGAAGGGACCCAATATCTACAGGTGTAACTGTGGGGAGGAACTCATGACAAAACAGCTCATTAAACTTATGCCCAGAAGAGGCCTTGTCCCGAGAGAGGGACCCTGCAACTGCAGAAAGTGCAACCGCAGTGAAGAATCCACGCCAGAGATATTCACCAAGGACTGTGTCCCGTGTGAGGGACCCTGTATCGGCAGAAGCCGCAGCTGTTGGGAACAACCCACACCAGAGGAGTTATGGACTGCGTCCCAGGGGAGGAACCCCATGTTGGAGCAGGGGAAGAATGCCAGGAGTCGTCCTCATCTGAGAAGACAGAAGCAGCAGAGCCCATCTGTGAGAGACTGACCACATTCCCCACTCCCTGCCCCCCTGAGCCGTTGGGGTGGGGGGGCAGAAGATGGAGATATCAGGAGCAGTGAGCTGGGCCTGGGAAGAAAGGAGGGATGGGGGAGGGAGATCTTAAAGTGCTGGTTGTCATTTTCTCATCATCCTACTCCCTTTTTGCTTTTATTCTGTTCTGTTTCTTGTAGAATAAACTTTCCTACTTTCCTCTAAGTCGAGTACTGGAGTCTGTTTTGCCCAGAACCATAATTGGCAGCGAGCCCTCCCTGCCCTTGTCTTAATCCACAACAACCTTGCTTATCTTTTTACTCCCATTTCGCTGGGGCCTCCACCATCCTAATGACGGTGGGAGTGAATGGGGGCATCGAGTGAGAGACTGTCGTGGCACTGCTGTGCTAACTGGGCCAAACCACGACAATGTGGGTTGAGATAAGAACAGTTGAATAACTGATTTTTTAAATATATTAATGGTAAATAATAATTATAATGAAAAGGTACATAACAAAAGGAGAAATAAAATCCAAGGAAAGAGACAAGTAATGCCCAATGCCATTGCTCAACACTTGCTGACCAATGCCCAAGCAGCAACCCACCCCTCCCCGCCAACTCCCCCAAGTCTATGTACTAGGCATGATGTCCTATAGTACAGAATAGAACTTTGGCTGATCTGGGTCAGCTGTCCTGGCCATGCTCCCTCCCAGCTTCTTGTGCACCTCCTCACTGACCGAGTATGGAAAATTAAAAACGTCTTGACTTAGGTTTAGTGCTGCTTAGCAAAAACCAAAACATTATGCTTACACTAGAGCCAACACACAGCCCTGTACTAGTTACTAGGAAAAAAATAACTGTCTCACCTGAAAGCAGAACAGGGTGTTAAAATATTTTCTAGTAGAAGTCTGGGAATCTAGTTGTCTATTTCAGATCAAATCTCTACATTAAAGCCTACTAATTACTTAAACATAACATACATAATTACATATTAATTACAGACACAATGTTCAATCAGTATAAAGGACTACAGATTCTTTCAATATTATACTTTCTGCTACCTCAAGATTAAATATAACTATATTTTACTCAATGCCACCCATATTCTTCTCACAGAAAGTTATATCTCACAGAAAGTTATATCCAGTTATGTTCCAGTTTGGTAATATTTAAAAAAAAAAAAAAATCGTGCCATCAGTCTCATGCACATCAGTCTTGTAAATGTATAATGATACACAGAAATATCTCATTCAAATAATTTCTTACTTCAGTGGCCTGTCTCCAAACATAACTCCATTAAAGGCAAGAGCTCGAGGTACAGAATTTTGGTCTGCAAATTCCACAAAAGCAAATCGTGTTGGCTGAGTCTCATCACCTGCCATCCGCACAAATTTGACTTCTCCAACTTGCTTAAAGAATTCAAGCAGCTGATCTGCTGTTGTTGTCTAGAAAGAGTTGAACATTCAGCTGAAGTGAAATACTTAATGAAAACCACTTATCCAACATATCAAGTAATCTAAGAGCTCTAGATTTTGGACAGCTATCTTACCATTATTGCACAGGTGACACGACTTTGGTAATGTTAAATTCACGAAAGATGAGTACTTTTTCTTCTAATACTCTAAAGAACATTTTCCATTTTAAAAGCCCTGAAGTCCTACATCTAGGTTAAAAAGCCCAGGGTTTTTGAGTTTTCAGGCAATTAATTTGAAGCAACTGATGAGGCTTTCCCTGGGTGCAAGCTATTGACTGTGAATTTTGATAATTTAAAAAAAAATAAAAAAATAAAAAAATACTGCAAGACTTAGCTTAGTTTTTCTACTAGCTTTCAGCTTCCCTTATTTTGTCAGGATCAATAGTAGTTTTACACTCTAGTAGCTACTTTGGCACTCAAAATACCCCAAAATAAAATATTTGCATTGCCGTCAAAAGCCAATTGTTTTTCAACTAATTCAATCCACTGCTGAAAAACCAAGTTTCTGACTGACCTGATTTTCATGTTACAGAAGCTCAAAAGTATTTAAGCTAATTCTGCAACTAACACTAGGAAACACCCTTCCATCTCACTGTACTTAAGCAATTACAGTGCTGTGGCAGACAGCTGCTGTGATCTCAAGACTTCTGAGGCGCTGCTCAGCTAATACAAACCCGACAGACATTTGACAAACACACACAATTTTATTTGTGTTTCTCAAATATCACTACAGTGTAATTTCTCTGATATCCTGCCAGAATGAATTTCACAGTCTAGTCTGGTCTGATCTGATTGGCACAGAAGCAACCAGAAGTCAAAATACCACTATTAACCAAAAAGACAACTTATTTTTTAAAAAAATTCCTTTTGTAATCAACTGATATGTAACTTTAGAATTCAGGAATTACAATTCTACACTTTCCATTAGTGTTTCCATTACGAAAAAAATAAAAGCTACCTGGGAATTCAAGTTTCCAACATAGACCGTTCTCCTGATTTCATCAATTTTGGATGGATCCACATTCCCCATAATTGGCGGTTGTGGTATTTCTCCCAGTGCTGTAATGTTAGGGTCCAATGCTGCTGCTGGTATAGCCCCCAAAGTGCCAAGTGAAACACCAAGCTGGAAAACATAAAACCAGAATATGCCTTGCAACCAAGCACTGGTGGGAGATACTTCACTTGTTAATACTTGCCTGTCCTGTGCACTTCTGTAAAAATAAATGTAATGAAGGCAATACTTTAAGCTTCACCATTCCAGGTGAGCATGTTTTTTAAAGAGCAAAAATTGGTCCATAAATAACCTTCTATAGCTAAGATTTTCTGTGGGCTTTGGGTTAACACCAAAGAGGTCTGGCCAGGGATGTGGTGTATCAATCAGAAAACACACAGGTTTGAATTTCTAAGGCTTACAGTCAAGGTTTTGTGAGGAGCCACTTTTGCTTGGTAACAGGAGGAAGGGGCTACAGTGATGATCCGCTAAAGAGTTCTCAGACTTTCCCCTGGCTCTTGGGTTCAGACTCACCTCCAGCATGGCTGGGCCAATCTGGCACCTCTGCCATCACTATTTAAGGACGTGATTCTGAAGTGCTTGGGAGGAGGTGGTACAAGATGGAGATGACCACGTGGACCCCATGATCAGAGAAAGAGGAAGAAAGGAGGAGCATCAGACCAGAGACTCCTCTGCAACCTGTGGTGAGAATGCAGATGTACCTCTGCAACCCATGGAGGGCAATGTCAGGACGGAGAGCCATGAACAGCTCCAGGTGAGAGATTGCGTGAGGAAGTGGCCATGGCACACACAAGATGCGAAGAAGAGCTGCAACCTTGGGATGAACGCACATCGGAGCAGCCTGTGCAGTCGTCCGTCCCCGCCCCCCCAAGATGTTCAGTGGGAGAGAAGATAAAGACAATGGGATCAGGACTCTGAGTGGGGAGACGGTGGTCTTAAAGGGCTGGTTGTGCTCTTCATTGTTGTACCACTCTGTGTTGTTTTGTGTTGGTTATATTTTGGGGTTTTAAGGTTATGCTTTAGCTGATGTTGCATTAAATTATTTTCTGTTTTCTTCCCCAAGCCGAGTAGCCTGGTCTGTTTTGTCCTAGACCATAAGTAGCAATTAAGCCCTCCGTGCCCTTTGGCAATTCTCAGGTCTTTGGTACTTCAGTCTAATCGTGGTCTTTTGTCCCTGGATGGGCCTAAATCTTACAGTATCTCCTGGGGAACATTACTTTTAAAAGTCACTTTAAAAAGAAACACTACTAAATTAGTCTGCTGAGCTCCTTGTTTGAATATTGTCTCCACCAAAAAAGCAACTGCTTTTCCAGCCAACAAATTTTCTAACAAGTGTGAGAAACTCACAACAAGCCACCAGTAATTTTTTTTAATGTAACAAAAGAGAAAAGTACTTAATTTTAACTTGAATTTTGCCCTGAACAGCAGTCAGTAGGTGTCAAGAAAGGCTGGCCGAGGCCAAAGCACTGAGCAGCAGTAGCAGCAGCAACTAGCTCCTATGTTGTGTTAGTAAAATGGTCAAAAGCTCTGTCATAGAGATATTTTGTAAAAGCACTCTAATGCAACATTTTAGTGTTCCAAAGAACTACGTCAATGTAACTATATTTTGATTGATTTTTAGGAGGTGGCAGTTATAGCCACCTCCTAAATTAATGGGTCTAGGAAATGACAATAATTAAAACAGTTAGTATTTAGACACTATTTTTGAGAAAAAATAATCTGAAAGAAAAATAGAGAAAAGGCAGTGCATGGACATCTTGTATACCCTCAAAAAGAGGCAACACAGTTAAACCTCCACTGATCTAGCACACAAGAGGACAATATCCGTGGATCAGATTGATCTTTTTCTCCAACCACAGAGAAAGCTACCAAGTGCAGAGGAAACCAGAAAACAAGACGGTGATTGAATTTTACTTACTGTAGTCAATGGAGTTGGTGTAGGTATAGGAAGCAACCCTGCACCAGGCATCAAGCTTGTCATGGTAGGAGCAGGCGCCAACAGAGAAAGGGCTTTGGCTTCATCTGGGATTTTACCTGAAGAAGCAAATTAAAGAGTTACACAGAGTTGGAACACTATACAGATGTTACTCTTTCTATGATATTACAATTACCCTTGAATTTAAAAACATAATAAACAACAATGAATCTATCTACCAGATCCTTAAAAAGAAACAAATAAGAACTTAAGTTTTTCCTTTTACCCTGCTCTACTAGGAAAAACAAAAAGTGAGCAAAACTTCAAAGACTAGCAATCTTATTAATGGATTATTATTTTAAAAACTGAATAATGTATACAATTATTTAACACTTTGAGCTATGGGTCACCTGTACTGGAAACTTAATGTTCATGAACCAAACGATATCAAGCATGGACGCTTTCCCAGGGCGGTGTTTTCACGGTGATCGAAAGTTGTTTTACACATGACAACCGTTCGTGTTGGCTGCATCACTAATAGCACACAGAACATCAGATACAGAAAAGAAGAACATTTTTTAAAGTTTAATCCCCAGAAATGGCAAATAACCAAATCAGTAAAAGAAAAAAAAAACAAAGAAAAAAGAAAAAAAACAAAGTATGTGCTAAATGAAATTTGTGCTTTTTTTATTCCTTTGGTGCTACCTACTTTGGATGTAAAAATAAATAAAAATTAAATAAAAACTACTGAACTACAGTGACTCCACACAATACACACTACAAGTGAATCTGGAGGTGGAAGAGGAAAAGACAGAAAAAAATTAGATTTGTACTGTCTCACATTCTAGGTCACCTTAGTTTACCTGAAACTTTAAAAAATTACTTTACATTTACCAAGATTGAAGAAAATAATAGCAACTGAGCAGCTAAGCAAGTTCTATTTTCCCAAAATATGTATTTCCTACAAATTCAACCAAATTATATTCCTGCTGTCATGCTGAAAGTATAGGTAATCTCTAACCTGAACTAATCACAGGTTTCATTCTACAAGTCACAATTAGACTGCTAAATGAACCCAGAAAAATCTTCAAAAATCAAAAAATTTCATAGTTAAACAACTATGACTACAAAGAAATGTACAGATCAAATATGAAATGCAAAGGGATTTAAACTGGTACATATGTTAAACTGAAAAACTGCAGAAATAAATTATATTATGTACCTATGACCTATTAAAAAATACTGGTGTAAATGTCTATCTGTTATCTAACTGAGCTCCTTGGTGTTTCTCTATGCACTTTATTAAAGTAAATGCTTGTATTTAAAATCATTTTAACTGTTGAGGTATACACAAATACTGGGCCAGTGGCTTTTACTGCTTTCATTCAAACTTTGTAACTATAAACCCCCTAACTTCAGAATTTAAAAATGAATATGTAAACACTTATTAAAAACCAAAATTTAAGTTTCAAAACACCATGTAGTTTTAGCTATGTGAGTTCCAACAGACCCCACAAAAGAACTACTCTAAAAAAATAAAAAGAAGAAAAAGTGTTGCAAACCTGTTCAACAGATCTGCAGTAAGTTGAGTATGATCAAAGGACAAAACAAATCTAAATGAAACTTAATTTATAATTATGTAGCATGAGTGGAATAGAATAGATAAAGTAACAGTACCCATTTTTCTCTCATGCTTCCTATTTACATTTACTTTATTTATGTTAAATTTTGAGATGCCTTGCTCCTTAATATGTAACAAACCACTTGATTTTGCTATCTAAAGGAAAGAAATAGGAAAATTATTAGCACTTAAGAATTAACTGTGCAACAATGACTTCCAGGGCTTTTTAAAAAACATGCATGAATCTGAATTATTATTACAATGCTCAGCACTCTTTACAGATCTTACTTTGAAGTCAGTCATGCAGTGATAGGTGGACCTGATTTGCCTGACTGCTCATGAGTATCAGGTACTTTGCTGCACATCCTGCCTAGTATGTAGCTAATTAACAGGCTTTCAAATATACAGTTTCCAGCAGCTGTGCATGCAAATTAGGCATAGAATTATGTACTAGTTCTTATGAAAATTGAAATAGTTAAGTGTTTTCAAACGACTAAGGAATCAGGCTTTATCCTGAAGAGTGAGCATCTTGCAATTAACTGGATCTGATGCAGGTTTCTACAGGATCAACAGGCATGGCTCACAAATCCAACGGCAGAAATGGGTCCTCATGTGGATTGCCTGCATTCTAATTTAGATCCTTGATCAGTAACGTACGTAAGTATATGCCTAATTTAAGTATGTGCTTACATACCACCAATTCAATACACACGTAACCAGATAAACTTAAGAGATACTTAGGCATTTAGTCCTTTTAAATCAGGACTGAGTTAGGCACGTAACTAAACAGATAATGACTAAAGCTCAGAAAGGTACTTAAACACAAGCCTAAACTTTCAGTATATGGGTCATCTTACTGAAATAATTGGAATTACTCATATATGCAAATGTCACTCAAGTAATACACTGAACACTTGGGGTTACGTGCACTGTTGTTGCAGTTCAAAGAATGAATACACACAATCTAAACTGTAAAGTTATCAACATTACTTCCAGAATGGTTTCCTCCTTCAATAATGTAATGTTTTATGTTAAATACAAAATCTAGTTGGTCAGTTTCATTCCACAAACAAAGATTCATTTATTTTATTCAAGAATGAGAAGAGAGTCTGTCTCTACAGTCAGAGCCCTGAAAATTTGACTGTACATTCAAAGACACTGTCTTTTCAGAAGAACCTTCTCCAGTTTTTAAGACCAGGTCAAACTTTTAAACAATGCTATAGAAAACAAACGGGGGGGGGGGGGGGAGGGCACGATATTTAAAAGAATCTTTGCAATATCTGTTATTTAGACAGTTTTGAAAAATAAATTAATATGCAAGGCCAAATAACCTCACAGGATACAGGCATTAGGTTTTGGAGATTTTTCTCCATTCATTTATTTATAAAAGGAATACAAACCCACAAAGACACAGCAAAACATGTGGGTTATGACAAACAATTAGGACATTTGAGGAATAACGGTTTCCTTTTTTAAACTCGTGATATTTAAAAGCTGAACATAAATGAGGTAAATATATTTGTTTTCTAATGAGGGAAACAGACAAGATAAATATGCCACATCTATGCCACAACCTTAGAACAATTTCTCAGAAGCTCTCCTGTTTAGTAAATTATAGACTCTATGATAATTTTATTGATTCTTCACTTGGCAAAAAAAATTTGGAAGCTGAAGCACATTAGCTCTACATTGCCTAGATACCTAATGCTTGTTGTCTTAAGTATGACTGTTATTTTTTTGTATCATCAAAGTGATTGAGTCCTAGTCAACCTAGTCCATACCAGAATCCATTTTGCTGAATGCTGAAGTATCTGCATTAAGCGAGTACTAATCACAGTATTTTAATCCTTCTCCCAGTGCTCAAAGAAATTAACTTTCTACTGTTAGTAATGAAACTATGTGGTTAATCCTGCTTGCCAAAACTATTTCTGCAATAAGTAAGTTTGTTTATTTTAAAATACTTACAGTTCACATCTACTCTAAACATAAAGGAATGGTTATTTTCCTGCTACTTTTAATCAATGGAAGAAGTACACTTACAATACAATAATTTCCATGTGATCCAATTCATGATTCTTATTGGATTTAGCAGCAGTGATTAAAGAGATTACACCTACTGGCAATTACCTCAATTGCCACAGCTAAATCTGACAGAGAACACAAAGCTGAGTTCTTCCCAGCCGCGGCACACAGCCTCTGCATATACCAGAGTGAAACTGACTGCAGTGCAGCTGCTGGGAAGTGCAATGCCTGAAGACTAGACACACCACCTGGTTCACCACTTCTGCTTCAGGTCCTCCGCTTCACAAGTAGTAAGATCATCATTTAGGGATAAGAACGTTCCCAATCACTCCAGCATGAATTGCTAGGGTTTCTGAGATTGTGAGATGACCAAGAAGATATTTATTGTCTTTTTTTTTTTTTTTTTAAAAAAACCAACACCACAATCTTTTTGAAATAATCACCAGTGGAAATGCGATATGCATACACACATACACACAGAACTGATTCAATCTTCCCACAAATAACAGTGTTAAAAGACAATATGCCTCACATAACACATTCCAACCAAAACTTCAAGCTGTATTTGTACTTATGAGTGGTAAACAGGTTTTTTTTCTGAAAGCTACAAAATCAAAAAAAAAAAAAAAGGATGAAATCTTTCTGCCACTGACCTCAGTGGAGCAAGGTTTCATCAGAAGCAAACAAGTATTTCATGATATTCAATATTCATGAAAGTTCAATTTCAGAAATAATAATTATAAACTGTTTCCTATTAGACATAAATAGCAAACCTTCTTTTGAACAGACCATGCAAACTAAAACAAAAATACTCTGCTGAGGAAAAACAGCAGAGAAACATCTTGACTTGACTTTGTAAAGTTAAATTTCTCCAGAAAAAAATTCAACTGTCCCTTTCCAAGATAAATTCACAAATCGTAACATACAAAAGAATGCATCTTAAACTGATATCAGTCTTTTTTGCTATTGCTGTCTTCTGACACAACGTGCTCATCTGTTGAATTTAGATGCTTAAACATATTCCAAATCAAATTTATCTGAAATTCAGAGTATGAAAATTAATAATATTCTAAATTCTATGTATACCATCCACCATTCATAAGCAGCTTCAGGTCAACTTCAAAATGAAACACTGTGAACCCTTTACAAAACACCATTTTTACAGAACTGAAGTACCAGTTCACAAGTACAAGGGAAAGAGATTTAACAGAACAAAACAAAAAAAGGGACAAAATAAAATAAAAAGAAAAGAAACAAAGGAAAGAAAGCAAAATAAAATAAAAACAGAGACAGGGCGTCCATCTTCAGCAGGCCAGACTTCGATCTCATTTCCCCCATGAAGGTTTCACTTGGCGGCAGGTTTAGTGGCATGGCAAACAATGCCTAACTCAGGCAAGTGTAACAGGTCTGCCTTGGCCAGTCTAGTCATCTAATAATGCACAGATATCACACAGAGAAAACATACAAAACCAAATTAATAGTCAAAATCCATCTACCAGATAATGTGGACATTTAATTTAGAATGATTAGGGTGGTATCTTTGTCTTTCTTTCAACCTTTGTGTTCTCAATATATAAATGTTTGAAGAAAAACCCAGTGATACACACACACAAAAGTCATATTTTGACAGCTTAATAATGTTACCTCATTTACCATAATATTTTTGTTAATTTTTTTATTAAATGTCACAAAATGAACATTGTTTTCATTGTGTACTGTTACCCTCCTCATATCCCTTGACTTACCGTTGTTTAAATACACTTCAAATATCAGTCTTTATTCTGGTTTTTAAAACTGAGTTTTCAGAGTTCCACTTTACTCTTCTTCTATGTTTGATTCGGCGCATGAAATTTCTTATTACTGGCATCATTGGCCAAGGATATAATTTTACCTCTTGACAGACTATTGCCATCACTACTTCTAATGCCCGCAATACACTCCACTGACTTCATCAACAATGCATTATACGATAGAGGATAAAAAATCTTGCACTGTGGTTCCCAAGGCCATGCTTATTTCACACAATAAATTCCTCAGAAAAGTTACATCTATACAAATTCACATTTTTCTAAATTAAAATTAGTGATTTTGTTAGAAAGTTACGTGGAAACAGCAATCTGATGGTAAAAAACCTAAAATTGGCATCACCCCCCCCCAGTCACTTGTTGACCTAATTGTGTATAAATCTCTGTGGGGTTCAGAGTGATTTTGAAACAGCGACTTTTTTTTTTCCACATATTTTCTCAGAAATGGCTAACAAGTCAGCTTATTCTTGTTCAGATTGGAACAAGATTTGTCAGAACCTTGGTTTTATTCTCCTTTCATTCACTGTCAACCACCAAGAGACACAGGAAAACACCACTTTACCTGCCTGTTGCTATATTATGTCAAGTAGTGATCTCATCACATGAAAAACACCAAGAAGTGTTCATACATTAGGCAGCAATCTTCCTATCTGGCAGTACTGAACCAGAGTTAAGACCTTTTTTTTAGAAGAAACATAAAACTAAGATCCTGAATCCTATCGTCAGTTATTAGGGGCAACATTTGATAACGTGGACTCTGGTCTTCTTAGCCTCTACAGAGCTTCACGTAGGTACAGCAATACACTTTTTGTGGTTTAAGAATAAGCTCAAAAATTAAAACCAAAAAGCCCCCAAATAAGGCATAAAAGCAAGTAAAAATTTAAGCTTCACAAAGAACAAATTCATGTGCCATATGCCTCTATTAATAAGACTTCAAGAACGGGCTATATATTGTAGGTCAATGTAGCCTTTAGAGAAAGTATTCATGAGCCTATGGGATTCAGGAGACTAGTCAGGAGTTTGTTAGGAACATCCATACCATTATTACAGCAGCATTAATCTCATATTATCCAGATCACGATGTGGTAAACATCCCCACAAATGGTACTGTGAGACCACTGTCAATCTCCAAGAAGTCAACAGCATTTTTTGAACAAAAACCTGACTCTCGCATTTAGAAGAGCTATGTTAATAAGACTGGACTTGCTGCAGTTTATGGCTCAATCATTCTAAATATTGCTATTCACAGCAAAGTAGCCATCACATTCAAAGTGAAGTTAGGTTGACTCCATCAGCTGGAATGTTTCTACTCCAAAGAAGCAAAACAAAGTCCAGAACCAAATGGACTGATGCTCAACTCCACAATGATCCCAATGAAGTCAATGGGGCTCTGCCTAACTCCAGCAATACGTCCACCACAGGGCCATGCTTCATACAAGTGTATTCAAATCTGGCATATTACACTAATTATAAAAACTACCTTATATTCAACATATCTGTAAAAGTATGACATCAAAGCTAGTCAAAGGAACACCTGTGAACGCAGTATTCACCAAGCATTTTATTTTATCAAGTGTTTAAGAAATATTTTAATGCTGGATATTTTATGCACAGATCCTTTTTTTTTTTAGAGATACCTAAACCAAAAAAGTACCACCAATATACATAAGAGAGACTTTTTATGGCACACAGATTAATATTTTCCACAATACAAGAAAACTGACTTTTAAAAATTAAACCAGGAAGTAAACATTTATAGTCTAATCACCATCACAAATGCTAATTATTTTACATTAGATCAATCTAAAATGGCCAAATGCGTGTATCACATGTCTACAAGCAAAACTGGTATTCAGACTAAAAAAAAATTAAAAAAAAAAAAAATCCCCAAAAAAACAAAACCCAGTCACATGAACTGCAATGTTATCGGTACCAGAAAACTGCCTAACCTTTTTAGTGCTCCATTGACTTCACTGAGAGCTCTGTGTGAGAATAAACTCACCAACACAAACTACACTGAAGGGAATTTATTTTCTTCTCCCTCAAAATATATAACTATGGAAAACAGAATTATCCTAATTTATTTCAACTACCTTTTTTCTAACGCTGAACTTCACTTCAATGCATAGAATTGGATTTCTTCATTAAATTCTCAATTTTGTTTTTTTCAGAAAGCAATGAAGTAACAACAGAGCACCATCTTCTTACATTGAAAGCCTAAAACAATTAGCACACGTGACAAAGACCAATATTACAGAAGAATATTTGAAAATACCAACCTTCTGCGCAGGGCACAACTATCAAAGCTCTGTCAATAAAAACCGTGTTAGTTAGATGCTGGGCCACACCAACACTCGATGCCTCACGAAACTTAATATAACATACTTTGGAGGAAAAAGCAAGAGGTGCGTTGCTGCAAAATAAAAGGAAAAAAAACAATCAGTCACATTAAATAATTGTATGCATATATTTTTAACTACTACTCTGCAATTAAAAAAAACATGCTTTAGACTTCTTGTAAAAAATAGTCAAAAGGCAAGAGTACAGAAATTTACCAATTTACCTACTTACTAGGTCACTGAAAAACACATAGCATAACATGTCCTCCCTTTTAACAGAAACTTACAGAAGTCAAAGTCTCAAACAAAAATGGCTAATTTTATCGTTCTTGCTAAACAATATTGACCAGTATATTACAAATTACTATTGTAAGCAGCATATTTGCTTGACACAGTTATCAAGTAAAAAGTTTATAGTTTATCTTTTTTCCTCTAAATAATCCTTTTTTTAGAAAAGTCACGAAACAAGCCCAGTCATTTTTCCATATATTCCTCCGAGAGCAGCCCCCAAGAACTGATAACTTTTTCTTAGGACTTCATGAAATCAGTTTTGTTAGTTCTTATTAAGGTAAAAGTAGTTCATGAGAGTTCTTTAAAACGTTAGGCCTTAGTTCACTAATGCAAAAAGAAGTCCTTTTTATCATCTGCCTTATTTCGGCACAGCATGTATGGGATAACGATGGAGCAGGCATGAAAAATTTACTATCTGGCTCGAAGAAGGAAGAATATGTCATTTCATTTCCCCTTTAAAGTATACCAACAAAGATGTCAGAAAGCTTAAAAGGTGAACATTATAATCTTTATCAAAATCAAAGAAGCTTGGTTGAGAAAATATACCTCCGAGTCAAGGTTTGTAACTTTTAAAAAAGCAGTTTATTCCTTTATATACAGGTGAACTCTTCAAACAAAGGAGTAGAATATTGCTTAAACATCAGCAATTTCTATTTGAAAAGACCACCTGTCTTCTATTGAAGCAGTGATTCATAGAAAATACCAGCAAAAACCGCTTCACTGTGACCCTCCTTGAGCTGAAGCAGAAATGCTTGTCCACTTTCTGCAAGCACCAAAAGCAGTTCAAGGTTAGCCCAACCCATCTTGTAGTCTCTCAGACTGCAAACAAGTACTCCTAAAGTTTTTGCATGCAATTAATTACACTTTAGTATTTAAATACAAGCTCAGAAATTTTAAGGCATATGATTTTTTTCCTATTAATTGCATAAATGAACCAAGAATTTAGTCTGAGGTAGGCCAACTGGTATGTTTCTGGTTACCAGAAAAGCAACACTTAGGTGAAATATCTAGAGAGTCAACTTCAGAGTGGCATTCAGAAACACTTATGATGGAAAATTCTGTTAAAACAGATACACCGAGGAGGCAAAAATAAACAGTGAGTGGGAGGGACATAAACATGAGAGTCAACCATATATAGTTTAGAAGAACACTGCAAGATTACTACATTTCTTCCACTACTTTCTTTGTAGTGGCAAATGCTTCAGTTTCAAGTTTCCACATCCAAGAAGGAAACCACTGTATAGAAGAGTTTGAGGCACCTGTGAGGTCCTGGTTCAGACCAGTTTTAGACATGAAAGGCGACAGCAAGCTACGACTTTCCCAGTACTCAGCAGAAATGTTTGCATACAACTTTTAATCCTACGTATTCTGAAGAGACAAACTTCAACCCCTACAAAGACTTTTTTTTTTTTTTTTAATGGCTACAGCTATTTTTGGTTGATTGGGCTTGCTGAGGAGAGGGTGTTTGGGTTTGCTGTTGTCTGAGGCTTGTTTATTTGTTTGTTTTTAAATACATGTGCCAATATTACAATTCAAATGGCTGAAGCCTCCACTGAAGATTCTGTGGTCCACACTGTTCGACTCCTAACATCTCCTGTTCTGGGTTTTTTTCCCCCCCGTTTTCATTGCTAATCCAAGAATATAATTTCATTCCAGGCAGTTCAACATCTATACAGCTACCACTGTAGTTACTTACAAGACTATTTTTATAATATTCTCCCCACTGTATTTCCTGGATTTCAATCACAAAAACTATGTGGAAAGTATGTTAAAAAAATACTAACATCAGAACCTTGCTGCAAACAAGGATCCAAAAAGAAGTCTCAGTACAAAGTGTTTTCTGAAGGTTACAGCAGAGAAATTACGTATTAGGAAATCAGCTCTCTGAGAACACATCAATGCTGCATCTACATCAAGGAAAACAATTAAGATCCAAAAGATCTAAAATTCTAAAAGGTTTCACACTGATTTGAGTACTTTCCCTTTACAAAGTGGGCTTCCTAAACTTTCCCAGCAGACTTCTTAAAAAGTCTTTCTTAAAACAGGCAAGTCCCATTCTGGTTTAATTACTTTTGCTGCATTTTTTTTTCTGCTAACCTTTTCTGAGGCTGAATTGAGCTACAGTCCCAGCCTTCATCCTATGGATAAAAAGCACTGATGCAAAAAACAACTCCTACATCTCTGATTCAAGGTTACTACAAGTCAGTTTCTTTAGGAAAGCAAGAAAACTCAAAAAGCATATAAATATCTAAATAGTATTCAGACTTTTCTGCCATTTTTGTTTTCCTTTGTTGAGAGACAGTAACACCCATATCCAAACAGAATAACAACCAGTCAAAAATATTTCACAAGAACAACCAATTTGGAAAGCTACAGTGAAATGGGAAATACCAAAACGTTTTGTAGCCTTTGAAGGGTCTCGATTTTCTCAAGGGGGTGGGGGGACGATGACAGTGGAGGAGAAACTGAAATTAATTACTTATCAAATAAGATGTTATAGAATAACGGTGCAGATCACATTTAAATAAGGCTGTCTGTATTTCATCTCAAAGAACTCATCTATACTGCATTGGCTACAGGACATAACAATGTTTTGTATATTTAAATGTAAGTAACTTTAGGCTGCAAAAACCACAGACAACAAAGAAAGAAAAGTTTCAGGGAATATTTCCCACGGCAGGGAACAAAATAAACCCTCTTATGCTCCTGCATATTTAAACATTGGCGTGTGGTTTCTCAAGACTTTTCGCACTTTCAGGCTTGCAGAAGGCCTCCTTCTTACCTTCTCAATAGCCTCTCCATATTCCAAGTTTAGAAAACTTGCTAAGCACAGAAGTTTTGCAAAAGTTAAAACGAGAAGCTCTCGTTAAACAACAACGGCAATTCTCCATTCCCAACATTGGAATACAGATCTCTAAACAATGCAGGACCATATACAGGTACACAAAACTTTAGCAGTTTTTCATCAGTCTTTGTGACAAAATATCACTGTAGCTGACACTGAAGCCTTACTAGTGTGACTCTCTTCTACACAGAAGTGTTAAATTCACATGGAAGCCCTGGTGCAATAACAACTGTTGCTACATAAATTAATTCTCTTACATAGGCTGTGGTTGTAATACTATTCTCTATTCTTGTGGAGTTTTTCATCCTATCTAATCATAATTTTCTAGGTCATTTTCCAAGCACATTTCACATAAAGTTAGTTGGAGGGAAAAAAAAAAAAATAAAGGCAAACTCTCTCCTGAGACCAAAAAAGGTCTCTGAATAGCCTTCTTCTTAAGGTTAAGCTCTGTTTTCTGGGAAGATGACCAAAACGCTTGATAAAGAAGTGGAATAAATGAGGTCTTTGAGTATTGAAAACCACCTGTGGCAGTCGTCTTACATGGAAAGGGTTAAAAAAGTCACATGAAGTCTAAAATGTCTAAAGTCTCTTATGTGAATTCTCAACACCAGCAACCAACAAGGCTGGAGTATGATACATGATAAACTCTGCTGGTCTCTTTCAGATCCAATAATGAAACACAAAGAATTAAATAGGTAGACTTAAGAAAACCCCGAAACAATACTTCTTCTACCTTCACATAACTTATATTTGTTCACTGATGTTATCCATAGTCCACAAACACACGGTGCTTTCAATTTTTACATTAAAGTTTCAATGGAAAGACTTCCAGAGAGCAGAATAGTATATAGTCATGCAATCAAGTCACATTTAAAACTTTCTTGTAATAAAGTAAGTAAACACAAATAGAGGTCACCAGCAACAAGCACTGCACACCCACTGAAGAAAATTCACATTAACTATTTCTCAATCGGCATAAATATTGCTTTCAGCACCAATGAAGCCTTACTGACAGGTAGCTAAAATGAGGACGATGACCACATGGAAACAACTTTTTCAGTGCCAAGAGTTTCCAATGCCCTCAGCACTGAATCTGAAGGTGGACTAGGCACAGTTTACACAGGCTTCTTCAGAATGTAAAATAAAGCAGCATTTACTACCATCTGCATAAAGTGTGGAAGCCTAATACACAAGACAGCAGAGGGGGTGACTGGTGATAAGACACGAGGAGATGGAATGAAGCTGCATGAGGGGAAGTTCAAGTAGGGCATTAGGAAAAAGTTCTTTATGGAGGGTGGCTGGTCACCAGGACACACTCCCCAGGGAAGTGACTGTGGCACTAAGCCTGACACAGTTCAAGCAGCATTCCAACAATGCTTTTAGTCACAAGGTTCAGTTTCAGATAGTCCTGAGAGGACCAAGGAGTTGGACCTGATGATCTTTAAGGGTCCCTTCCAACTCAAGAGACTACACAATTCTATTTCCTTTAAATTAAAAATGAAGTTTTGTTAATTAAAAAAAATAGTATTAAATACAATCAGATTTTACGGATTAGACTTCACCAGATAAAGGCAGAAATTAGAAGGCTGATATGACTGACTTGGAAGAGGAAAGAGACAATTTATTCTTCAATTTGGAAAGATCACAGAGAAAGGGGAGTTTATATGCTTTATAAACTGTGTATATGCATGTACATATACACATGTCTGTTAACATATTCTGTTTACTGTTGTGCATTACCAACAGAACTGGAAGTTCAGATCCATTAGAAACAAAATGGTCACCAGTGGGATTACAAAAATTACAGCAAATTCCTTAACATAAATGCTCTTTTTTTTTCATAAATGTGAAATGACAGACAACCTCACCCTGCTCTGCAAACTCATGCTTAAGTAAAAATAATTTTAAAAGTTAGGATAATACTCTTTTAATATCACATCATATACTATTCTTGAAATGAGAACTTTTGGCTTTATTTTTTAACTTTGTACTTATGTACAAAGGCTAGAAAATGTGATCCCAATCTTGGTGAAAGCTTTTACTTGACTTAGGTAACAAAAAAATAAGCTACCTTGCCATCTTTCTCTTATTCCTCAGCATAAAACAAATCTGAAAGAGTAAATTAATAAGTTGCCACTGAATTGTCAAAATCCATCAGACTCGTAGTTTCTCAATTCAATTTACTGAATTGTGTTTTTCATCTAGAAACCAGACTTAAAAGTGAGTTTCCGCTGTTCCATAAAGGCAAAAAAAATCATGCTCTAGAATGCATAAGAAGTTTGGATTTCTTACAGAATTGTTTTTGAAGCCAACGTTGAGATGACACGATTTTTATCTGTCAATGTAAATGTAAAAAGCAAATTTCACTTTTAACTTAATTAATAGAAAGAATTCCTTTTTTAAAATCTAGGCCATAAATCATTACATACTTCTGGAAAAAAAAAAAAAGAGTAGCAGCAGAAAATAATTTTAACAAATTGAAGACAACTACACTAGCACGTTTCCCATGCACTTGTCCATGAAGCACCATTTTCTAAACTTATCATATTATTATTCAGATTTATTTTAGAGAATCAATAGTTTTGATGTCTTTTTTGTGTTTCACAAGAAGGGTATTAGAGTAACTTTTTTTTTTTTTCCAATTTGAAAGGTCAACTGTCCATAACTACAGGGCAAGGAAATACATACTTCTAAAACTTATGCAAAAAAACTGTAAATAAAACGAAGAATAAAATAAGTAATCACAGTCCCGCATCTTACTTCATCAGGCATCTAGATGTGACGTTAACAGCATTACAACCTTGACTTTCCCCAGTCAAACCCTGGACGTAAATATTTTATGTGTGTACACACACTAGCAAAATTTTATAGACAGGCTTAAACACCTGTTTACAAATCTGTTACATAACTCAGTGAAAAATAAGAGCAATAGCCACAACAAAAAAACATATTTGGTCAAGAGAAAACTACAGTGTACTAAGCAGTAAGCGTGGAAAAATTCCAAAGCAGGACCCTAGAAAAATATATCAAAATCACCACAAATCTATTACTCTTTTAAACTGAGTGTTCTAAGCACATCTTTACGTGAATGGATGTCTATTTGATATAAGTTACACATACACAAAATGTTTAATTTTTCTGAATGGCCCTGATTCAAATCCCTTCAGGTGTAATGTAGTAACATATTAAAAAAAAAAAAAAGATTAATACTAACTTTTTTGCTGGTCAGTTTTTAAGATTCAAAATTTTATTCATCTGTATGTCTCCGTTATATTAAAATCGAAGCACCTAGATGTGAATGACTCTCACCCTTCTGCTATTCCTGTTTAATTTCAGTAAGGAAAAAAAAAAAGGGGATATAACGATTTGAAAGGGCATGTCTGTCATTCATTTTCTAGTAAAACAGATGCGTTAAGAAAAAATTATTTATTTTCCTTCTCTATTCTGTCATCATCACCTGCTTGGGAGGAACATCACTGCTGTTTATCGAACCTTTACATCTCCCATTTGAGTGCACTCTCGAACACAGCGGACATTATAAGAACAGCTACAACTTCAGAGAAATGCATAATGTCCGTTACTAACTTTCATTTACTGCACACGTTTCATCAGAGGCACTTCGGAGCACAGGTCCCGTCCCTCTGTGAACAGCTACTTCGGCGTTTGCTCAAGCGGCCCTTTCTTGGGGAAGAGAGCCCTCGGCCGACCCTCCTCCAATCAGTCCGAGTGAAGAGAAAGGTGGGCCGCAGAGACAGGGTTTTCAGGAAAAGGGGAGAGAAAGAAACCCGTAACGGGGAGCAGTGGCTCCTCGCCAGGCCTCTGTCGGCGGCTCAGTGCCGGCAGATCCCAGACACCGCCACGAGGATGCGAAACCCGCCGCCCCGGGAATAAGGCCGCTTCCCTCCTCCGGGCCGAGGCCGCCATCTTAGGTGCGGGCGAAGTGGCTTTCCCTTGCCGCTCCTGCTATACAAAGGGTGGGACCACGTGATCACCTCGCCGTGCCGGAGGCTCTGGTGCCCGAACTCAAGATGGCATATAGGGCCCTCTGCCTCTTCCCTTCACTCCACCCTCCCGGCCCCTCTAGGCCTTTTCCTCCTCCTCGATGTCTTTCGCTCCGGACGCCGGCGCGCAGGCCCTACTTACTCCGGGGGATAGAGGCGCAGCTCCTCGATATCTCCCAGGAATCCGAACAGCGTCCGCATCTGCTCACTGGTGACGGCCGAGGACAGGTTGGTGACCTGGATGACAGAGGTGGGGCCCAAAGGGAAGCCCAGCGGCACCCCGATGCCTCCGCTGTTCATCATGGCGGACCGCTTACAGCCGCTGTGCTCGCGGCGGTGCCGCACACAGCCGGAGAGGCGGGCCTGACGACAGAGAGGAGCGCGCGGCGCCTGCCAGAGCGTCTTACTGCGCGGCCGCTCTAGCGGCGGACAAGACTGCTCCCTGGAGGAGCTACCAGGCGAGCACCCGCTCCTCAGCTGTCGGCCGGGGCCCCTGGGGTAGCCGGCGCTCCCGCACTGCGCAGACCGACGGGTCGCGAGGGAAGGCGCCTCGCGTATTGAGGAGCCAGCCGGGCCGGCGCGGGGCGGGACCAGTGCGGGGCCTCGGCCCCGCCTCAGAAACGGCGCGGGGTGGCGCGCGGCCCAGCCGTTCAACAGCCGCGTGCACCCACGTCCGCCCTTAGGCACGGGCCGGGGCGTGCGCTGGGACGCTTCAGTCCCGCAGGGAGCAACGGAGCTCCGCCTAAGCTCGGGGTACCAGAGAGTGTGGGTACAAAACCCCGCCCATAACAGAGCAGTGCTGGGTCCATTGGGTATTGATCGTGAAATCCGCTGAACGCTCTGCTAGCGAACTGAAGTACGCCCACAAGGAAGGGAAGAAAAATGTTGACCTCATCAACGCTTAAAAGTTCTTAAAGGGTGGATGTGAGGGGGATGTGGTGACGCTTTTTTACCGTAGCGTCCAGCGACAACACTAAGAGTCATGGACGAAGGTTGAAACACAGAAAGTTTCACTTAATCACAAGAAAAAGCTTCTTTGCTGTGAGAGTGAGCTAGCAAGGGCTGCCCAGTGAGGGTGTGGAGTCTCCTCTGGAGGTTTTCCAGACTCAGCTGGACTCGTTCCTGTGTGACCTGATTGAGTGAACCCTACTTTAACAACGGGTTAGATTGGGTGATTTCTAGAGATCCCTTCCAACACCTGCCATTCTATGGCTCTATAAGAAAAATAGATTTCCCATTCAAATTTTCTTTTGGTAGCCAAGTTTAATAAAAGGTAGTTTAATTACCCTTGGGAATAAACCCTTGAAAACACCCTAACTGTGCAAACAGGAAGAGATTTGAATGGAGTAAGTTGTTAATGGCTTTGTTATAAGTGGACTGGGAATCTATCTCATTTAAATTGATTTTACCTGCAGTCACTGTTCAAGTTCTCTTTAAAAATTAAATGGACTGGAGAAAATGAGTCAGAGCTCACTTCGTGTGGGTGATAACTGTTAATGATCTACTGCCATCTTTTCTTAGGTGGTAAAGAACTATGCATCTTGGCACTGAAAGATTTAAGGTTTCAGACATGAGTATTTTAATTTTTAAGACTTTCCATACTCCAAACCTGAACTGAGAAAGGACTGAAGTGTTTTGAAACTATCTCATCTGAAAGAGATCACATATTTGTGATACTTCTCTGAGCAAGTAGGTCAGTTGTCAAAGAATCTCCATAGATAGGTCTGGATAGTGCTTCCTTTATTGCTGCTTAATAGGTTACAGAATTTTAGGTAATTCCAATCAATTGTCAGAGATTGTTTTATTTTTAAATGCATATGTTTCGGGTAGTACTTATCTCAAAAGCATTATCGGTGTGCTCATTCTTTTTCTAAATGGAATCCATATTTCAAAGGTGCTAAGATTTAAAATCAAAGTTAAATCTTTTCTTTAAGGCATCCTGGTAGCTTTCCATTAGTCTAAGTTCCAAGAAGTTTAACTGGAGATTTAACAGGATTTTTTTATTTTTTTGGTTACATACTGTGTAAAAGTAAACTCTGGTATGATTCTTCTATCCATAGAAACATTACGTAAAGATTTTCTGTGTTTTGACAGGCACCTCGTATCCAAAGCCAGTTAGCAGAGGTACAGAGCTATAACTGCTTTGAAGATTTCTTTTTGCAACTCTCCGTGGAGGATACCAGAAAAATTAGTTCTAAAATTTGCAAATAGAAAAGTTCTGTGATTTCAGAACTGACTGGGATACTCCTCTCCAGGTAAAGCCTTTAGTAGTACATATGAAATTCTAAGCTACTGGTCTGCTTCTCAAAAACAAAACAGAAGCAAAAACACTTTAATTTTTTTTCTTTTCAGTCCCTGCCACAGGACAAAATTTGCTTGGCAAATAATACAAATAAATTAATGTGGAAACCACAAGAACAGCAAAAAAGAAACCAAACCCCAGCACTGAAAGCCTTGGTTTACACAGGCTTCCCTTAAAATGCAAGCAAGAAGTAAGCAATGACTCTGTTTTCTATAAATGCTCAAAACTTCAAAGTAATTAAGAGACACTCCATCTCCTATAATAAAGACAAACCTATTGGGGGAAAAAATGAAGTGGGTCGACATGCCAAAGGGGAATCAATGTAGAAGCAGTGCCCAGACATCATCTTCTATCTAATCGACACTAAACAGACCCACATTAACATCTTATGGGTCGCTGTGGGCCAAGGGAAACCTTCAGTTATGATTTGTGGATTAATACACATAGAAACTTCTCTGTTTTTCCACCCATTTTTGTCCCTTCTGCTAACCACACTGGTGCACTTAAGATTCAGGAAGTAAATTATTTTTGCTTACCTTCACCTTGCTTGTAGGAGCAATAACATCAGGTTAACCAGTGAAGACCAAGGTGTGCCATGCCTGCCGTGCAGAAGTCTTTCAGCTTCTCCCACCTGTGGACCCCAACATTGGTCTTCTGACAATCCACACAGAAGGCTGTGGCTGAGCTCTGGTCCTGGAGCTCAGACCATGATTTCAGCATGCACTTTGCCATTGTAGCTTTAGCTGGACTTTTTGGGTGCTTGTCAGGACTGCTCATTGTAGTCAGATCTCAAAAGTACGTGTCAACACCTTTCTGGAAGAGGACGGTTATTAAAAAATCCCATTCTTAATGTGTAAAACGAGGTGCAAACTCTGCTTTGAGGGAAACGGATTTATCAGCAATCACTACGTAGCCAGGATTCTTTCAGTTTCCTTCACAGTTGCTCCTAGACTGAGTGGGACTTTGCAGTTCATAGAGGTGCGCTGTTTTCAGACACTGTAAAGACAAATAACAAATGATTGACCATCCAAGAGGTACAGGGCAAATCTCGGAATATAAAGCATTTGCTTGCCCTTACAACCACAGACCTTTTTCTTTAATCAGCTGAGTTATTTTCTGCATCTGGAAGATAATCATCGCTTGTTCTTTTTAGATCCTGTAAAACAACAGCAATACATTATGCTTACACAGATTATGAAACTTAAGTTCCTCGTTACCTACATGTAAAATGGTAAAGTTTTTAAACAAATCAACTATTAACCTTTTGTCTAAGTCATGTTTCCTGATCTTTCCACTAGGTTTAAAAGGCAGTTACAGGGAAATGTTAATTGCAAGTGCCAGCAGCAAAATATGGGCAATTCAGAAGGAAGTTACAGCAAGGCCTGTTTCAGATGATGAGGAGAAAAGTCTTTTTTCTTACAAGAAGTCATCTGTAGAGTAGAGGATGGGTGGTCTGTTAGAGGTGGACAAAAGTGTTGTACTTGCTGTACTTCCAGAGGCAGGCAATAGGAATCAAATGTGGTGGGATAAAGACGGAAACATTAGAAAGCATTTATTAGCCTTCTTTAAAAGCCTTGAAGGCTTCCTGAAGAATGATGTCCACAGAGCACATCATTGATATAAAATCAAGTAGTTCTAAGTTTTAAGACATTTTAGTCTGAAAAGTAAAATTTATCTTCAGATGCAGCTACTCCTGGGGCACCAGTAAAACTTTCCTCCAGAAATCCCAAGCCCCTGTGACTGGCAAGAAAGTCTGGAGCAAGGAAGACATAACCCTTAGCAGAGGAGAATCAGGAATGAGTTGTACACTCACAAGTCCATGGGACCTGATGGGATGTTCTTATGTGCATTGTGAAATCTAGCCAGTGTCATGGTGAGACCACTATTAATTGTCTTGGGAAGGTTGCAAGTGCTTGGAGAGGGCAATGTCACCTCTAGATTCCTGATGGGCAAGCATCTGTAAAACTACAGGGCAGTCAGCCTTGCCTGGATCCCTGGGAAACTGGCATAGCAAATCCCATGAAAGCTCTTTTCATACATGATGAGGACAAGAAGGTGGTTGGGAGTTGTGAGCATGGATTTATAAAGAGAAAATTGTGCCTGGCCATCTGATAGCCTTCTGCAATGAGAAGAAGGCTCATGTGAATGAGGAGAGAGCAGTGTTCACCTTAGCTTTAACAAGGGTTTTGTGACCTCAGCCCGTAACATCCTCATAAACAAACCAAGGAAGTATAGGTTAGCTGAGTGGGCAGTCAGGTACATTGGAAGCTGGATGAACTGCCCTGCTTAAAGGGCTGGGGTCAGTGGCACAAAATCCAGCTGGCAATGAGGTAATAGTGCTGTACCCCAGGGTCAATAATGGGTCCAATACTGATATATCACCATTGTCTCTTCATTAATAAAGTGGCCCATAGTGCCACCTCAGCAGGTTTGCAGATGATACAGAATCGAGAGAGGTGGCTGATACCTTAAAGCATATGTGCTGTCGTGCAGAGAGGTCTCAGAAGGAGAAGGCAGACAGGCATCACATCTTGTTGAGCCAAGGGAAATGCAAAGTCCTGAAGCTGGCCGGGAATAACCCAGTACATGCTGGAAAACTGTCTGGCAGAAAACAGCCTGGGAATCCTGTTCACAGATCCTTAGCACAAGCAAGCAATGCACTCCTATTGCAAAGAGGGCCAACAGCCCCTTGGGCTGCATTAGCAGGAGTATCACCATCAACTTAAGGAACATGATCCTTGCCTTCTGCTCAGCACTAATGAGGGAGCATCTGGAATGTCATGAAAGCCTGTACCAGGCTCCCCAGCTCAGGAGGCTTCTTACCAATGTAAGTACCTCATAGAATAGTATAAACGGGACAGACAGACATGTCTCCGTGGTGTCCAGTGACATGACAAGAGGCAATGGGCACAAACTGAAATACAGGAAATTTCATTTCATCATACTGTGAGGGTGGTTAACTGCTGGAAGTGGTTGCCCAGAGAAGTTGTAGAGTTTTGATTCATACGTAGATAGGTAAGTTTAAGATATGGAAGCTTGCTTATTAAAATTTACAATATTAGTTAGAAAATTGCACATATAGTTTTATGAAATTGCTGGTCTTGTAAGCCCACAAACAGCTATTACACAGATACAGCTATTTCTTGTAACATAACTATTGCTCAGCACTGATAGTTTCAAGGCTGGTATATACCTATATGATGTATTACTCTGTTTTGTTTTATCTTGGTTATGTTTTGAGGTTTTAAGGTTATGTTTTAGTTGATGTTGCATTACATTATTTTCTGTTTTCTTCCCCAAGCCAAGTGGCCTGGACTGTTTTGTCCTGAACCTTAAGTGGCAATTAAGCTCTCCCTGCCCTTTGGCAATTCTCAGCCTCTTTGATACTTGAGGCTAACCGTGGTCTTTTGTTTCCCTGATGGGCCTAAACCACAAGTTAGTTCTACACTTCAATATTTTGAAATTGTATTCCACTGACAATTACAAGGCCTGCCTAGCCCTAAACAAAACTGTTATCTGGGATGGCAAAGGCCTTAGGCCAGTTTTCATCCTGTCCAAGAACCCAGGAATAAAAATACATCACAAGGAAAGTTTGGATCTTAATCCAACAGCAATCCCTAATGACCACTGGAGGAAGCAAGAGGACACCGAAAGAAACATGATGGAGGTGTACCTGGAGTGGACCAAGATGGGACTATGGGTGGGCCCTTTCCTGGAAATATAATGAATATTCATGTTTGTTGTAAATATAAGCCGAAAATCCAAAGGCTGGGGTGGGCACGTTTGGTGGAGAAATCCCCCGTGTTCCCCAGCACCACAATAAAGAATACCTGCCTAATAGTCTCATTGGCTGTTGAGTCCTGACTGGCTTCTTCACGACATCATTTTCCCTTCTTGGAGATACTCAAAACCTGGTCTGAGCAACCTGCCCTTGTTGACCTTGTTTTGAGCAGGGTGGACCTGGACTGGGTGAGAGACTCTGGGTGAGAGACTCCAGAGGGCCTTTGAGCCTCATGAATTCTTGATTCTGTGAGTGTTCTTTCCTGAACTGAGTTCACTGATTAAATCATTCTTAAATGACTACAAAACTTGGAAATATACTTTTTGTTAATTTTAACCAATAATATTCTTTAGTGATCTCAGGAAGTCATCTTTGAATATCCATTAAAAGTGATGTATTACTGCTACCTTGCTTGGAATCTCTAAAGGTCTGCAGTTGATGGAATGGTTCATTCTTTGAATATTTGTTTTGTGTTATAAGATCTTTGAGCTACTTCACAGATCATTTGCATAGTCAGGTCTTCTTCAAGGAGACAGAATCTAATGGACTTTAATTCTTGCTGTTATTGCCAAAACCGTTGATAGGCAAGAACCAGCAATGCTTTGCTCACACCTGCATTGAACAGATATTGGTGGACTGTGGTTAACAAGGGAGACTAGCATTACTAATTCAAATAGGAGAATAAGCATTAAGAACTTGTTTTGTTTTTTCCTGTCATAGAAAGGAACAATGCTTGACTTCTACTACCAAGATGTGACTAAGAACAAACAGCATTTCTGCAAACAAACCCTAGCTGCCAGTTTCCCAGTTAATTCAGCAAACTGTTTGGAATTGCTCAGGAGGTCATGTAAAGTAATAATTTGTATTGGCCAAGCAGCACATAGGATATCAAGTATAACGTTGCCAACCTAGTGACAACTGTAAAACCCTACAGAAAGCTTTGCCTGAGAAACCTCCTGTGGGTACATGAAAATTTCATTGAATTTACATCGCTGTCAGCAAAAACAGCTAATCTCAGAGCTTTGTGTTTGACAGAATATATGCCTGTATGTCAAACTGCCTTTCCCCATTGATGCAATATTTTTTTCAGTCACCAGTTATTCCTTATATGGTGTTGTAACACCTGTACTCACCTGATTTACTCAACACAATATCAAATGAAGAAGAAAAGACCATTAGGTACGTTGTTTGGTGAAGAACTGCGCCCGTGGTGGTAGGATGGCTGTATGACTGATACTTCTTTCAGTAGTCATTGCTCAGCTGAGTTAGTTGTTTTAGTCAAAAGACTAAATGTTTCAGACTGTCATAGAATCATGGAATGTTAGGGGTTGGAAGGGACCTTTAGAGATCATCAAGTCCAACCCGCCTGGAGAAGCAGGGTCACCTAGATCAGGTCGCATAGGAACGTGTCCAGGCAGTTCTTGAAGACCTCCAATGAAGGAGACTCCACAACCCCTCTGGGCAGCCTGTGCCACTGCTCCCTCACTCTCACAGTGAAATAGCTTTCTCTTCTACTGAAGTGGAACTTTTTGTGCTCCAGTTTCATCCCATTACCCCTTGTCCTGTTGCTAGCTACTATAGAAAAAAGGGATGTCCCAACCTCCTGACACCCACCCTTTACATATTTATAAATGTTAATAAGATCTCCCCTCAGTCTCCTTCAGACTAAACAGCCCCAGTTCCCACAGCCTTTCCTCATATAAAAAATGTTCCAGTTCCCTGATCATCTTGGTGGCCCTCCACAGGACTCTCTCGAGCACTTCTCTGTCCCTCTTGAGCTGGGGAGCCCAGAACTGGACACAGGACTCCAGATGAGGCCTCACCAGGGCACAGTAGAGGGGGAGAAGAACCTCCCTTGACCTGCTGGCCACACTCTTCTTGATGCAACCCAGGATGCCATTGGCCTTCTTCGCCATGAGGGCACATTGCTGGCTCATATTTAGCTTATCAATCAGGACTCCCAGGTCTCTCTCTGCAGAGCTGTTCTTCACCAGTTCAACCCCCAGCCTGTACTGGTGCATGGGGTTGTTCCTTCCCAGATGCAGGACTCTACACTTGTCCTTGTTGAACCTCATGAGGTTCCTCTCTGCCCAATTCTCAAGCCGGTCGAGATCCCGCTGAATGGCAGCACAGCCTTCTGGGGAATCAGCCAGTCCTCCCAGTTTGGCATCATCAGGGAACTTGCTGAGGGTACACTCTGTCCCCTCATCCAGGTCGTTGATGAAGATGTTGAACAAGACTGGCCCCAGAACCCATCCCTGTGGAACTCCACTGGCCACAGGCCTCCAACTCATTCTGTGCCATTGATCACCACCCTCTGGGCTCTGTCATTCAGCCAGCTCTCGATCCACCTCACTGTCCACTCATCCAAGCCACACTGCCTGAGCTTTCTGATGAGGATGTTATGGGAGACAGTGTCAAAAGCCTTGCTGAAGTCAAGGGAGATGACATCCGCAGCTCTCCCCTCATCCAGCCAGCTGGTTATGCACTCATAGAAGGCTATCAGGTTGGTTAAACAGGATTTCCCCTTGGTGAAGCCATGTTGACTCCCTCTGATAACCATCTTTTCCTTCATATGTTCAGCGATAACATTCAGGATGAGTTGTTCCATCACTCTTCCAGGGATGGAGGTGAGGTTGACTGGTCTGTAGTTTCCTGGGTCATCCTTCCTGCCCTTTTTGAAGACTGGAGTGACACTGGCCTTTCTCCAGTCCTCAGGCACCTCACCTGTCCTCCATGATTTTTCAGAAATGATAGAGAGAGGCTTAGCAATCACATCAGCCAGCTCCCTCAGCACTCTAGGATGCATCCCATCAGGACCCATTGACTTATGAGCCTTAAGCTTGGCCAACAGGTCTTTAACCTCTTCCACCCAGGGCAAGTCCTCAGCTGTCCTGGCCATCCTGTTATCCTTGCCGGACTGGGCTTCCCAAGGGTCAGCCTTGGCTGTAAAGACTGAAGCAAAGAAGGCATTCAGTACTTTGGCCTTCTCTGCATCCTCAGTCACCAGAGCACCCTCACTGTTTAGCAGTGGGCCCACATTCCCCCTCACCATCCTTCTGCTGCTGATGTACTTGAAAAATGCCTTATTACTGTCCTTAACTTCCCTGGCTAAATTTAATCCTAGAAGGGCTCTAGCCTTCCTAGCTGCACCCCTGCATGCCCTGGCAATGTTCCTATACTCTTCCCAAGAAGCCAGCCCCTGTTTCCACCTCTCATAGATGGCTGCTTTCTGCCTGAGTTGTGCCAGCAGATCCTTGCTCATCCATGGAGGCCTCCTACCTCCTTTTCCTCCTTTCTTGAGCATTGGGACACACTGATCTTGGGTTTGGAGGAAGTGGTGCTTGAAGACTGACCAGCTCTCATGGGCACTTCTACCTTCTAGAATCATATCCCATGAGATCCGTCCAAGTAGATCTTTGAAGAGGCCAAAGTCGTCTCTCCTGAAATCCAGGGTCACGGTCCTGCTTTGTGTTCTGCCCCTTCCACACAGGATCTTGAACTCTACCATCTCATGGTCACTGCAGCCGAGGTTGCCTCCAACCTTCACATCCCCAACCAGGCCCTCTCTGTTCATCAGTACCAGGCCCAGCAGCACACCCCTCCTTGTTGGTTCCTCGATCATCTGCTACAGGAAGTTGTCGTCAGCAATCTCTAGGAACCTCCTGGACTGCGTGTGCTTGGCTGTGTGGCCATCCCAGCAAATATCAGGCTGGTTGAAGTCCCCCATGAGGACCAGGGACTGTGATTGTGAGGCAGCTCCCAGCTGTTCATAGAAGGCCTCACCCACATCCTCCTCCTGATCAGGTGGCCTGTAGCAAACTCCTACAACAATATCACCTGCCTTGCCCTGGCCATTAGTTTTTACCCATAAGCACTCTACTCTCTCCTCATCCCTACCCAGGCACAGTTCGGTACACATTAACTAGGCTATTTACAAATCAGCTCACACTAATACATTTGTGGGGTGCTAAACAACTTTTTGTTCTATTTTTTCAGTCAGGCTTTCCTAATTCTTCAATTGCACACTGAATTAAAAAATAAAAACCTAACAGTCTTCAGGGGAAAAAAAAAGGTAAAAAATGGCTAAATATCAAAATTATCATTTTGAATGTAGGGAATTTCTGACATCTTTGGAGACTTCAAGAAAAAATTGAGTGAATGGTCTAAATATTTAAAATATTGCTAACATTTACCCATAGCTAGCACCTTTGGCTCCCATTAAAGCATTCAAGTTGTGTTCAGTACACTAACTTTCTTTACTTAAGATAGTGAATTTATCTGTTTAACTTAATCCTTCAGTAAATAAAGATAATTAAGATAGACATGTGTCAATCCAGTGAAGAGATACAAATAAAAATAAAAATGTTTTCCTTCTGAATGTTGTTTCACAAGCAGTAGAGATTGCTACTAAAAAACAATGTATTTGTGTAGCCTTTTGCCTTGTCATACAATCAGAATTCCAGTGTTTGGCATAGATTGGTAATGCAGAACACGGGAAACAAGTATGTCTTTTGCAACCTGAATGTTCTTTCTCTTGTGAATTAATTAAGGGGCATAATCTTTAAATGCCAGTGTCTTATTACTATGCACAGGACACCACCTGTTTAGATTGACTGCTGATGATACTCTTTCTGCCTCTCATAATCAGTAAGGAATTTCACCTAATGTATACATTTGTGCAGAGAAGCTTGCCAAGTTCTGCATGTTGCCAAAATCTTAATTCTGATCACATGGACTGTTTCTCATCAGAATACATAGCTAACACAAGAATAGATAGCTAACACAAAATCTGAAAACAAGAGTTATGTGTTTTGCCTACATCTACAGTTACTTCAGCACATTTTATTTGGGAATAAAGTGCACGTGGAAGTAGGATTTTTGAAATATCTAATGCCGTTCAGATTCACACCTCAATTCAACTTGAACTGACTTTCAAATACAGACCAATTAGAAAACGTTAACTTTGTAGAGTTTCACAGATAATAGACTCCATTCTGCACTCCAACAAATCCAGAGTTCTTCCCAAATGCTAGAAATTGCTTTCAGCCTTCTTCCATTGTTACACTATTCAGCTTTATCAGGTAGCTGCTCTCTTTTTTGTATATACCTTAGTATAATTTGGTTGGTTGATGTTTTTTCAAGACTGTTGTTTAATAGAGGAAAACAGAAAACAAACTCTTAATTCTCGGAAGTAATCCCCACTCTGCCACATCTCTAATCAGTTTGGGTTGGAAAGTGTCTTAAAAGATCAACTAGTTCCAACTCCCCTGCCATGGGCAGCGACACGTTCCACTAGCCCAGGTTGTTCCAACCCCAATCCAGGCTGGCCTTGAACACTTCCAGGGATGGAGCATCAACAGCCTCTCTGGGCAATCTGTTCCTGTGCCTCACCACCCTCACAGGGAAGAACTTCACATACTTAATTGTGATGGGATTGTGTGGAGCCACTTGTGGTTGGTAACAGGAGGAGGGGGCTGCAGTGCTGCCTCTGTAAATAGTTCCAGAAACTTCCCCTGGGTCTGAGTTTTGGACCCACCTCCAGCCTGGCCAGGCCAATCTGGCACCTTTACCATCTAAGACAGGAAATCTGTAGTCAGTAGGAGCAGGTAGAAGGGTGGGACAAGATGGAGGTGACCAGGTGGACCCTGCATTCAGAGGAAGAAGGGAAGAACAGCAGAGCTGGACCAGAGAACCCTCTGCAGCCCGTGGTGAGAGCACAGCTGTGACCCATGGAGGGCAACAGCAGGACTAGTGGCTGCCAGCAGCTCTCGGAAAACCCCATGCCAGAGAGGATGAGTCTTTTGAACCCTGATTCAGAGGGAGTGGAGAGGAGCTGCAGCCCTTGGAATGAACACACATCAGAACAGCCCATGCAGGGCTCCCTGGCCTGTGAGGGACCCTGCTCTGGAGCAGAGAGGACCAGTTAGGAGCCCATCTGCCCTGAGGAGGTACAAGCTGAAGAATCCATGGGGAAGGACTGACTGAAACCCCAATTCCCTCTCCCCCGAGATGTTGAAAGTGAAGACAGCAGGATCAGGTGCCTGAGCCTGGTGAGAGGGGAGGGGTGAGAGGAAGGTTGACTTAAAGGGTTGGTTGCTCCTCATCATGTGCTCTGGTCTCTATTGTTTTCAGTTGGGTATTTACATTTGTTATGTTTTTGGTGGTGGATTAAACTAAGTTTTGTTTTCTTCCTCAAGTTCAGTAGTTCTATCTGTTTGGCCCTGGACTGTTACTGGCAACTGAGCCCTCCTGACCTTAGGTCACTCCAAAGGCCCTTAGTACTTATGGCTGGATGTGCCTAAGTCACAACACTAATCTAAATCTACCTTCTTTCAGTTTGAAGCCATTACCCTCTCTGACTTTCTTGTAGGTCCCTTAATGTAAAAATGTATATAAAATGCATATAACAAGACCTATTTTTCACAAAGTATGAGATCAAAATATGTAAAAAATGTAAAAATCTCTTTCTAGCATAAAATCTCTCTAGCAGTAGATATTACTTTCCCAGATGAAACTTGACCTAGAAATCTTAAATTGTACCTTAAAATCCTACCCGAGACTGACAGCTGAACTCTACATCCTCAGTGTAAGCAGCTAAAACCCTTTCAAACTTCATGCTTCTGGATGGCAGTCATATGCCAGCAACAGTAGGCTGAAACAGTTGTAAGACTTTTGCATCTGGTTTATGGCAAACATGAAAAGGTGAGGACTGTGGTACTTGGCATAGTAGTATGAGTTAGAGGATGCCTATTAGCAGCTGTGTGAGTGTGTTTTACAATGGCATTCCCCTTCTTACCTTAAAACTGCTTAAATCAAAGGTGGAGTGGCTTTTCTCAGCTTTCAATTATCTTATAACTTACTCCAAAATAAGATGAGTAACTTAGCTTACAACCAATAGCATCATGATAGTACTTTTTATCTCTAAATCTCCAAGACCGTATTAACAAAGGAAGATTATCACAGACTGGGAAAATGCAGCAAGGCAACTGAGAGCAGAGAACAGATTCCGCATCTGATTATCATTTCTTTAGTTACTTATAAATCTAGTATGTGTTTTCCAGACAACACAGCATGGATTACAGAAGCATTTCTTCTTCAAAAGGAATTCTTACAAAATCCTCTTCTAAGCTGTATAAAATTCCACATACCAATTTTGCATGTTTATGTTAAACTAGGTGTTTAATGATATACTTTTAAAATCACTATGTGCAAATGTGTAGGAGAAGGAAAAGAAAATGTTAACATGCAGGGAGTTTTGTTTCGTTTTCTGTTTTTAAATTTAATTGAGTGTCTGCTGAGAGATTTGCTGCTTTCTGTTTTTCTGGTAGGACAGGCTGTTGAAACTGTTCAGGTAGGTCCCTTCAAATTCTGGAGGAAAAGAAACATCTTTTTCGTTTGCTGTAAGGTTCATCCTGCTGCAAATCACAGCATTTAACTCTACAGGAAGGAAAGATGTTTTTACATCTCCAAAATACCTGTCTGAGGAGGGTAATTCAAACTAGTTAGATAGAAAATCCTGGAATTCACAGGGAAGAACTTCCTCTGCCATCCAGCCAGTCTGTAGGAGCAGGGCAAGAAGTTTAAATACATTTAGGATCCAAAAGTCTCTTTCCTGTAAAGTCAAATAATTTCACATATGGCAGAGAAAATGTAGAAATGGGCCTTTACATTTTAATACCTGACTCTGGAGCACACAAACAATTACAGTCTACCTGTTAGATATGAAATTGTCTTTTTTGTGCTGCCATCATATGTGTCAGGTTCATAAGCTGAAGTTCATGGAGTGTCATCTTCAACTGAATAGTTGTAGTGGTGCAGAGCACCTCCCATCCTGGAGCCGTATTATTACATACGAGCCAGACAACATTGTGTCCTTGTCTGGATTACCTGTGTCATGATTCAAGACACCCTGACACTCTCTCATCTTGGCTACCAGTACAGTGAGTGAAGTCAACCTGGTACTCCATTATCCAGCTGCAAATACAGCTTAGAACAACGAGGTGCTCCCTGATTGTATCTGAGCTCTTACTGCCTGGGAAACATACCACTGACTGCAGCTGCCTGGCTTATAGCCCATTCGAGGGGATGTAAGAGCTACCTGACAAGCATTGTGACCAAAATGAAGAATTATTGACCAAAGTCAATCATGCGATCCTACAAATAGTGGGGCTAAAATGAGACCTTTTCTGGTATCTGGGACTGCAGCAGACTGTGTCTCTGATTTTCCCACTGACCTAGGACACCTCTCAGGGTAAGAGACGTCAACAACCTCCAAGACTGTCCTCTAGTTGGTGCTGATGAATGTGGATGATGGACAGCAGTGAGCAATTCACAACATTTGAGTTTTGCAGAGATTCAAGGTTAAGGATTCAAGACTTAAATTCATTTGGTAACAATAATTTCTTACAATTGGCAAAAAGAAAAAATCTAGGTTAGGCCCTATGCCCATATGCATATGTGTGTGTGATTTGATTTAAAAGCAAACTTTATGATTTTTTTAAACCATTATTGTGTTGATTATAGAAAATATTATTCAGTCTCTCTGACTAATGATTGAGTATTGTTAAAGAGCTTTTCACCCACTGTATTAATTATATTAGATATAAACCACTGATGAAGTCTGGGGTAAAGTCTGGATCCAGCCACACTTCAGCTCCTTTCTGAAAAGCAGCGTAGAAAGCCGGGTGTCCATCCTGAACTTCATGACTCAACAGAAGGGTCTCATTTATCCTTTCCGTCTCTATTCTCTGCAAGTCATTCTAAACCAACCCCAACACAGTTTCCTTTTGTATGTTTTTCCCTATGGTAAGTAGTACAGAGAACCTTGCCCTTGAACTCTGTTACAGTCACCTAATTACAAATTCATATTGAAATCACGATGATTCTTTAATCTAAAACATAAATCACCCATCATTCACGACAGATAATATCACCTGGAACTGAAAAAGATCACAACAGTAGTGAGTTTTCTGCTTGTGAATATTGTTTTAAATGACAATAACCCAGACATTGTCACAGCTAAAGTGATTTCTTCAATTTTCTCTCACATACTAAATTTCAAAGAATGCTTCTTTTGCCTTAAGATAGAAAAATAATATCAGTTTTGCTCATATCAATCAACTGCATTCTTCTTATCTGAGATGTAGAAAAAATTATGAATAGTGGTAACTTGCACAGTTAAAAATCTAATCCTGCATGTCCTGCTGCATGATGAGATGAGGAGGTCTGTGCAGTTCCCAGTC
Organism: Colius striatus; assembly: GCF_028858725.1. Classification (NCBI taxonomy): domain Eukaryota; kingdom Metazoa; phylum Chordata; class Aves; order Coliiformes; family Coliidae; genus Colius; species Colius striatus. The sequence goes on along the minus strand of NC_084790.1, from coordinate 47,071,566 downwards.
TCGTTCATTGCATCAGAGTAAAGGCTTCCACTGACAAGAGAAGGATTAGAACTGTTATAATTGAGAAGTGTTAAAATATACCAGAGTATAACTCAGTGCAAATATTACCTTTTTATTTAATTTTTATTTGAAAATGGTATAAAATAGACATTATTGCAAATGAACTGAGTTCATTAAGTAGGAATGCTGAAAATTTGTTTTGGTATCTTGTCGTAAAATATAAGCACGTCATGATTAATAGTATAGTGGAATATTACAGGCTACAATGAAAAAAACCACCACACGTCACTTACTGTGGAGTCAGTCCCGTTACTCTAATCTCTAAGTGCATTTTCCTAGCTTGTTTCATTAAAGTGCAGCTGAAAAAATAACCAAAATGGTTTGGAGATTTTATCTGTTGGAGGCTTTTCAGCATGGTTTCTAAACCTTGCATGCAGCAGCTGCAGCCTCATCAGTCATTTCTCATTACAGTTGGCAAACAAGACATGATTACATCAGCTAATGAGCTGTTCATGTCTATTTTAATATTTATTAGTAAACCTCACTTTCTCAGTAGAGGAGCCATGGCTTTCAAGTGAAGTACTTTTGTAAGAAACATTCTCATCAAAAATACCTTCTCCATATTCAAAATCTGTTGTTGATTATTCTATTGTGAGTGGAAGTTGCAGGCAAATATCAATCAAATATGTTAAAATGTTGTTAGGAGCCTTGGCACAATACTTTTGAATCATGTGTTTTGCCAGTGCATACTTAGAATTCAGCTGAAAGCTTTTCCTTCTTTTTGCTGCTGTTTTTTTTTTTGCTCTAAAGTTTTCTTGAAAGGTTGTCAACATTAGCAATTGAGTGAGAATTGCTCTGTAGAGCATCTGGTTCATCTGTTGGTAATTTCTCTATTAAGAAACATTCCTTGAGAAGTTTGTCCAAATCAGTATTTTCATAGAATGGTTGGGGTTGGAAGGGACCTTTAGAGATCATCGAGTCAAACTCCCTGCAGGTCACCTAGATCGGGTCGCATAGAAAAGTGTCCAGGCAGGTCTTGAAGACCTCCAAGGAAGGAGATTCCACAACCGCTCTGGGCAGCCTGTGCCAGGGCTCCCTCACCTGAACAGTGAAATAGTTCTTCTTTATGTTTAAATGGAACTTTTTGTGTTCCAGCTTCATCCCATTATCCCTTGTCCTGTTGCTAGGTAAAACAGACAAAAGTGATGCCTCAACCTCCTGACACCCACCCTTTAGATACTTATAAATATTAATGAGATTCTCCCCTCAGTCTCCTCCAGACTAAACAGCCCCAGTTCCCACAGCCTTTCATCATAAGGAAAATGCTCCAGTCCTCTAATCATTTTGGTGGCCCTGTGCTGGACTCTCTCCAGAAGTTCTCTGTCCCTCTTGAGCTGAGAAGCCCAGAACTGGACACAGGACTCCAGATGAGGCCTCACCAGGGCAGAGGAGAGGAGGAATAGAACCTCCCTCAACCTGCTGGCCACACTCTTCTTGATGCATCCCAGGATGCCATTGGCCTTCTTCGTCACGAGGGCATGTTGCCGCCTCATGTTTAGTTTACTATTAGCCAGCACTCCCAGGTCTCTCTCTTCAGAGCTGCTCTCCAGCAGGTCAGTCCTCAGCCTGTACTGGTACATGGGGTTGTTCCTCCCCAGGTTCAGGACTCTGCAACTTCATGACCGGCCACCAAGTGAATATTCTATCACATTGATGAACAAGAACAGTTCATCAATTTGCAATCACAGAATCACAAAATCTCAAGGCTTGGAAGGGACATCAAAAAATCATCTAGTCCAACCCCCTCCGCCAGAGCAGGACCATCTAGAGCAGGTGGGTTTTGACTGTCTCTAGAGAAGGAGACTCCACGACCCATCTGGGCAGCCTGTTCCAGTGCTCCATCATCCTCACAGAGAAGAAGTTTTTCCTTGTGTTTCTTTGGAACCTCTTACACTCCAGCTTGTACCCATTGCCCCTTGTCCTATCATTGGACAAAATGCACAAAATCCTATGCAGAGTTATTTCAGGTGTAGTCTAAAATATGGAGGATTTGATACTTGTTTCATATTTTCTCCTCCTTTAGGACAAATAGCTGCTTCTTTTTTTTCTGTATTTAATCTTATCCTTAATACAATGCAGTATTTCAAGTCACAGTATGGAAACAGAAGTCATGTTCTTGCAGACAAGGTCAAGAACTGCAAACACAAGAAGGCAGAGACCTTGAAACTGGGGAGTGCAACGGAGGATAAGGACTAGACTGGAAAGAGGGGTGATGCCATACTTGAAACGAGGCTCTTAGAAAGCGATAGAAGAGGGTAGGCTCCTGTGAACTCAGAGAAACTTTAAAGTATCTCCTCCTGCCGGGGAGCAGGCAAGGCTTGTCACAGGGCTGTGGGCCTGGGGAAGCTCTGGCAGCTGTCAGCGACGGTGGTCAGCAGCCCTTAGCCAGGATTTCTGAAGTCCTTCCTGAACTGCCCCTGACTGGGGAGAGGATACTCTCCTATTTTAGCTGCTGGTAGGGAGAGGCCTCTGTCAAAGTGTGGTGGGTTAGAGGGAGTGCCTGGGGCCTCTCAGGCAGGAGATGTGCTGCTGTGGGACTGCTGTGATGCTAAGCAATGGAAGGCAGCAGGCTGCAACATCAGACAGCATCCCTAGAGACCCTATAGCTTCAGGAGCCTGGAATCCCCTCCACAGTGCAGACCTGGGCAGTGGTACTAAGCAGAACTGCAAGGGGAAGGTAATGTGTGGAAGCTGCCATCTTCTGGCACCACATATAAGACTACAGCTCCATCCCAGGTTCATCATCCTCAAAGCCAAAATAGAGCTGAGGGTGATTTCAGTGGGAAAGACTGATCTTGAGCCACATCAGAACACCTTGGGGAAGCAGCAAGAGTCACAGTGAGCAGATCTTTCTGTGTAGCCCAGAGGCACCCGCCTGTGGATCTGATGCACCACCAGAGAAGGTTTCTGTGTGCTGGAGTCCAAGATCCAGGATGTCATGGAGAGACTGCCAAAGCTTATCCATCTCTTGAGAGCTGGACAGAGAGGAACCTCATGAGCTTCAACGAGGACAAGTGCAGAGTCCTGCATCAGGGAAGCAACAACCCCATGCACCGGTACAGGCTGGGGATTGACCTGCTGAAGAGCAGCTCTGCAGAGAGAGACCTGGGAGTATGAGAAACAAAACAAGCTTTCGTGCGAAAGACTCAGGTCAGACTCTGCAGTGAAGCACTTTTATTAAGCGTTCTTGCAAGAGTGGGTGTCCTAGCTAGTAGGCACACCCGATGGATACAACATTTGGCTTTTTATTCCCTATCCCGGCCGCAAGGTCCCTCCCTCATTTCCCCATTGATTAGGTACTCCAAGATTTACAACTTCTCGAGGCGCCTAAAATCCTCCTCAGAGGATGTCTGGTTTTTGTATCTTATCGTGGATTCCCCCACAATCCTAAGATTTAAACTCTAATTACAAACAAACAGATAACAGTCTCATGGTTAATCCACCGATTTACACTACACAGAGGCAGATAACAGTCATGGTTAGTCCACTGATTTATATTACACAGAGGCAGACAGCCGTCAAAATTCCTTGTCTTAATTTCTTTCGGATTCTGCAAAAGCAACATCAATATTTCTCACAGGAATCCTGTTTGAGAATAAACTAAATATGAGCCAGCAATGTGCCCTCATGGCCAAGAAGGCCAATGGCATCCTGGGATGCATCAAGAAGAGTGTGGCCAGCAGGTTGAGGGAGGTTCTTCTCCCTCTCTACTCTGCCCTGGTGAGGCCTCTTCTGGAGTCCTGTGTCCAGTTCTGGGCTCCTCAGCTCAAGAGGGACAGAGAACTTCTGGAGAGAGTCCAGTGCAGGGCCACCAAGATGATCAATGGACTGCAGCATTTTCCTTATGAAGAAAAGGCTGTAGGGATTGGGGCTGTTTAGTCTGGAGGAGACTGAGGGGGTTCTTCATTTAATACTTACAAATATTTTAAAAGTGTATGTTAAGAGGATGGGGCAGCACTTTTCTGTAGTGTCCACTGATAGCACTAGGGGTAATGGACATAAGCTGAAACACAAGAAGCTCCACTTAAACACAAGTGAAAACTACTTTTCCTGTGAGGGTGAGGGAGCCTTGGCATAGGCTGCCCAGGGAGGTTTTTCAAAACCCACCTGGACTCATTCCTGTGTGACCTGATATAGGTGGACCTGCTTGAGCAGGTGGGTTGGACCAGATGATCTCTAGATGTCCCTTCCAACCCCTTCCATTCTGTGATCCTTCTATGACCCTCTGCCGTTCTCCCCTCCGACCACCAGCAACATCTCCAGTTGCAACTAGGGGAGAGAGGATCCATCACCTTCTCTGGAGGAATAGTCAGGGGTCTGGGGTCAGAGGTCATTTTCTCCAAAGACCTGCTTGTGAAGGGAGATGAGGGAAGGAAGAGGAGAGGACTGGTACTGAGCATCTGCCATTGACAGCAGTGCTGGGATCAGGAAAAGATTTGGTTTCTATCACCATGGGACACTCTTTGAGGATGAATATCTGCTTGGAGAGATATTCACTAAGTGGTAGTGGGGATGTGGTAACTGAAAAGATTCACACCATTAAGTAATCATATCATCACTAGACATCACCTTCAAAAATCTGCCCAGTCTAGAAATATTTTCATTGGAAATGTCTTGGTTTAGCCAGGAGCAGCTTTTGCTTGGTAACAGGGGGAGCGGGTTGCAGTAAAGAGTTTGTGGACTCTCCCCCGGCTCCTGGGTTCACACCCACCTCCGGGGACGGGAATTTGAAGTGCTGGCAGGAGGTGTAAGAGTGATACAAGATGGAGGCGACCATGCAGACCCTTGAGCCAGAGAAGGAGGAAGGAAGGAGAAGCAATAGACCAGAGACTCCTCTGCAAGCCGTGGTGAGAATGCAAGGTGTGCCCCTGCAACCTGTGGAGATCCATGGCAGGACCGAGAGTTACCAGCAGCTCCATGTGAGTGAGCCCGGACGGGCGAAGGACTGTGTGGGGAGACGGCCATGGCCCAGGCCGTGCTGGAGAGCCTGCAGGCCGCAGAGCAGCCCCACACGAGAGGCAGAGAGGAGCTGCAGCCTTTGGCATGGGTGCGCGTCGGAGCAGCCCGTGCAGGGCTGCCGTGTGTGTGAGTTACCCCATGGACTTGCAGGGAGGACTGGTGTGGAGTTCACCCGTCCTGAGGAGGGACAAACGGCAGAAGCTATCGGGAACAGACTGACTGAAACCCCCACTGCCTGCCCCCCCGAACCGTTCGGGGGGGGGCAGGGTAAAAACACCGGGATCAGGGCTCTGAGCCCGGGAAGAGGGGAGGGGTGGCAAGAAGGTGTTCTTAAAAAGGCTGGTTGGACTCTTTATTGATGTATTACTCTGTGTTGTTTTATCTTGGTTATGTTTTGGGGTTTTAAGGTTATGTTTTAGTTGATGTTGCATTAAATTATTTTCTGTTTTCTTCCCCAAACCGAGTAGCCTGGTCTGTTTTGTCCTGAACCTTAAGTGGCAATTAAGCTCTCCCTGCCCTTTGGCAATTCTCAGCCTCTTCGGTACTCGAGGCTAATCGTGGTCTTTTGTTTCCCTGATGGGCCTAAACCACAACAGGAATGTACCTTTGTACAGAAACTGTGTGCCCCTGAAAGCCCTGGCTACTGAATTAAGCCATAGAAGCTTAATTTCTGAAACAAAAATAAGTTGCAAAGATAGCAGTAGGATATGGAATATATGAAACTGATTTTTATCAGTTTGCAGTGGCTTTTTTTCTTAGCTTATCATTGTAAAAGCTTCCTCTCCCTGCTAACAGTCATCAGTAGTTTTCCTTAGTCTTCATAATCTCCATAAAAAGAATGAGATGGAGTTATGTCACAAAGTTAAATAATTTATTTTCTTGCTTACTTGTTGGGGATGAATATGAATTAAACAGGAAGTTCCCAAGCCTAGAAACAACTTCTTCGTAGACACATCATGTTTCTATCAGCTGGCTGCAGTAATACTTCTGTAGTTGACCATCATTCTGCTTAGTGAAAAAGTAACATTTAGCAACTGTCAGTTCAAGTATAAAATGACAAATTCCTAAACAACCTTCACTGTTAGATGGAGTAAGCAAGAACAACCAAAATGACTTCTGCTGTAGCAAGTATGCATCGATGCTTTAGTGGAACAGCATACTAGGTTCATTCACGCCTGACAAAAGAACGTACTCTTAAAATTCTAAACTGCAGTGAGAATATACAAGATGTCACTTAATATACAATTATTTGGGACAAGGAAAGGCAAATTTTCTGAAAACCACCTGCTATGGCATGAAGTAAGGCTTTTCTTTTAGATGTTTACCTTCAAAGCCAAGTTGTACAGCAGAACTCAACCTTCATTTGGCATTGGCCAATCATCCAGAATTCTTTTTAACTGCAGTTGAAGGCAGTTTAGAGATTTACAGGCTTAACCGGTAACAAAGAGTGAAAAAGCACCAGAAAAGTGAAAACCCCAGAAGATCACTCACGTGATCTGAGATTCTCCCATGGCGCAGAGGCAGTCAAAGACAGCATTATTTGATTTAGCCCTGACTGGAGTAGAGCAATTCTTGCAGAAAAAGTATTTAAGGAACAAGAAACTCTGGCTCCAAATGTAATTTAAAGAACAATACAGGACTAAATACAGGAGTTACTTACATTGAGCTAGCTACTTAGATCAGTTATTGCAATCAGACTTGTCTTTCCTTTTTCATCTTACAGGACAGGTTCTTAGATAAGAGTTTTCGAAAGAAAGAAAACTTGTAACTAACAACAGGCAGTATCAGCTGTCAATGGGAAGCCTCTGACTCAAAACAACGATCTTGAAAAAGCTGCTAGTTTTCTTAATAAGACAAAAGTTTTATTTTATTGTTCTGGTTGGAACACATGTTCCAACATTCATTTTCAGAGGGCAGCTGCACATTTGTCTTTTTAAAAGAAAACTATTATAGAGTGCTGCAGTACTTCTTTAACTTTCAAAGACCATTTGGAACAACTGATCTAGTCCAAAGCACTAAAAAATGTTTTAAGTTGACTTTTCCAACTGAGCCTCTGGGAAAGATAATTCTTGATGGTAGCGGCAATGATTTCACACCGTAACTTGAAAAGTTTCCTAAAGTCAACTACACCCAAACCTGAATGTCAAAGACTGAATACAGGAAGATTTTGAGAAAGATGTTTCTTCTGCTATTTTTTGCCTTTTTTTTTTTTTTTTTTCTGCTTACTTCTGTCAACCAGTGTATGATCTTAAACAGAAATTTTCCGTTCTCTTACTTTGGCTACTTTAGGTTTTCACATAACATCACTTTTAGACAGGGACGATCTTACAGTGCAGTTGTAATACTTGGTGTAGTGTAGCCCCAGTTTTCAAGGTAATTTCATAGATGCTGCAACAGAATCTTCTGGACACATTTCAAAATCCCAAGCAACAGAAATAGCAACACCAAATACACATTTTCTCTCTGAAGAAGCACATCCAGTCAGAAAAGCATAAGTTGGACCCAGCACTTTCAGGTGTTTGATGAAGGAAGAAACTGTTGAGTTATGAAATAAAGTACAAGACTAAAGGCTCAGTTGCACAGTAATGCAGTTTATCTAACAAACAAAACCTGTGAAATGGGAAAGAATAAATTTAAAGTCTGACAACTAAAAGGTAGGAAAGACAACAAAAAGGAGGAAAGAGGGGGAAAAAAAAGCCAAGCAGATACAGAAAACCTTAAAACCAGAGAAGCCCATTACTCTAGTGTCATCCAGGCTGTAACATCTTACAGTTGGGATCGGTTTTCTGTGTAGAGGAAGCAAACATGTTGTGATACTGGTACACCAGATCCACATGTATGTAGAAAGAAGACTAAATTTGTACTACTACATTGTTGGATGGTTTCCAAGAAAATGGGATGTGCACCTGTAAAAAGTCTGTGCCTAGCTCTTCACTTTCTTTACATAACCCTTGCACATCTGATCAGAGCCCTATCAAGACTCTTTTAATTTTAACCCTGTCCTTGACTATACTATTGCAAATACTCAAGTTTGCAATCAGGCAAAGCCAGCTCACCTTTTTGGGACAGAAGCCACTGGCTGCCCTAGCTGATCTTATTGCAAGAGTGGCTTATTCACAAAAGTGTTCCTTTCTTGTGAGTAACCCACACAGACTTGCAATGAAATCATCTACAGCAGACCCCTCTGGGCACTGGGGTGCAGAGCCAGAAACACAAGTCAGACTTGACTAAAACATATACTGATAGAGGAACTAAGGTCTATAGAAACTACAGAAGAATAAAATGGTGCTGTGGACAATTTCCTAGAACTTAAATAAGTCAATTACACACAGCTTTAAGGAGCATTAGTTTATTATCTATTCTCCATGTGTTACCTCAGAAACAGTCTAATTATATACAAAAATTTGGAATGTTGAATAAATGCTGATCAATAAAAACATTTCATAGCTGTTGACAAGGGAATATTTCTAAACAAAAACCAAAATAATCATAAAGGTTTGAGTCTGTGTGTTGCTTATTGCTATGTTTGTGTTCATAGAATGCTTTCAAGTATATACACATTTCTTTTTAACTCCTGTCCAAAAGAGAAATAAAAAAATATTTACATAATAAATATGTGGGAGACTTCATCTTTTCATTACATCAGTTGAACTGATTCTTTATTGAACTATTAAGAATAGAACGAATTAACGGGGTTTGCATCAACTCATTACCATGCTGAGTAACTCAGACCACTGATGGATTTTATTAAAAATGTAGTTTAAGATGCATTCAAAACGAAAAGTGCCAAAAATGTCTCCTCCTACTGAATGCTAGTTGGACTAGTTCAGGAGACCTCATTCTCCCACTCTCTGTAAAATCATCTAATTTGATACATGTTTACTTTTACACACAGACAATGAAGGAACACACACATTTTAATCCCCACTGAAAACAACAACTACTGAGTAAAATCAGCATAATCCATGTTTTATTAGATGGTTAATTTGCTAATTTACTGAAGACAAGCTTTGGCCAAGTATTTCCACAAGAAGTACTAAACTTCTTGCTATAAATGTCTAGTTCTACAGTTCTACCATACCACAACCCAACAGTTTTTGGTAGAATTTTCTTGTGATACAGAAATCTGAAAATTAAGTGACACAACATTTAAAACCTCTGTTATCATTAAAGCAAAATACAATACAGTATAATTCATCAGTGATATAATATTTAAATGTACTGCAAAATCTATACAGAGTCAGTCCGAGATCAGTAAAGAATCAGTTCTGCTTTTTGGACTTTTCCCTTCTCAAAGGTACAGGTTATGAAGGTAATTTAGGACTTGTCTGCATGTATTCCCTTTAAAAGGCAGTATGTGATCAAAACAACATGATTAAAAGTGATGAACATGTGAAGTGAGCATTTTCCATTTTCAATTAAAAAAATAGAAACTAAACAACAACAAAACATGTCTTAGAAGGGGAACACCAAAGCCTGCCATTATATAGCTATGTTTTTCATTCTTTTCTTTGAAGATTAACAGCACACAGAAAATAAGTGAATTTTATCAAAATACAGCACATTTCTGCTAATATATCAAAAAATCATTTTCTATGTAAATATTACTGAGAATCAACTAAAAAATTAAAATATACAAAGAGTTGTTAAAGGGTTTCAATTACAAATTATTAGAACTATACACAGTACAATAAGCAATAGTTAACATCTTTGAAAGAAGTGCAATAATATTGGAGTTCACTTACTTAAAAAGTACTGCCTGTTTATTACTGCTAGCTATGTGTAATTCCTCTCTGCTCCAGCTCATTGTCCCAAAACTAAAGGAGGCTGGTGTTTTTGCTAGCTTTATTAAAAGCATTTATTTTTGTACACATGGGTTAAAAACCAAAAACAAAACAAACACAAAACACCACAAACTTATAGCTGTCTCAAACTACCAACTTATAAGTAATTAAAAATGAACAGCGATAACTGAATATAGCTCCAATGACAGGCTAATCATTAGCCCTGATTAAAAACAGTTACTGGTCTTCTATGGCACTTTTCCCTGGTCCGTAATAACCGTGTATTAATTACCACTGCAGTTTATGCAGTATCTATTCAATTACAAAGGAGAAAGAGAAAAAGAATGTTTCTGGTAAACAAAATGAATAGAAGCATAATTGAATGCTTTATACAGTAATAAGGAACAAAGGCAGCCTGTGGTAAATCACTGTTACATTAATATAGTTAGAAACCCTTTAATGACTCTGAAGTGTCTAGTTCACATTTAATGTTACCTGTAGGAACAGCCCTTTAAGAAACATCATCACAAACTGGTGGGTTGTAAGTACACCCTCTCTTTGCTCTCCATCTCACTGCAGCAATTCTCCATCACTGTTCAAAGTTTCACAGACTTGCTTTGGTTACCTAGCTCCATGCAAATGGTTTCCTTTTTGATAAACAAGGCAATGCAAAGGCCAAACAAAATTGAGATGTCTTTCATAACCCTTCCTGCATTATTTACTTTGTGTATGGTTTTTTGTTTGGGTTTTTTTGTTTGGTTTTTTTTGGGGTTTTTTGTTTTGTTTGTGTTTTTTAACAGGCAATAACCTTAAAAACTGTCCATTTCAGTTTCATTTTTAAAATCTGTCATGTTAACATGGAGTACTTTTTATAAAGCCAAAAAGTATCACCATTTGCATAAAAATGGAGACTTCCACAGCAGAGAAAAACCTCTGGGCACATTTCCACAGTAGAGTTGAAAAAATGGTGTATGTAAGAAAACCCAACTAAACATGAATCACATGTGGCAGATGAATATTCAATTACTATATTAAGAACAAATCCCGTAGAGTATCACAAATTTGTAATTACAGTCTTCCTAAAAAACACCATAAGCTTTTATTGCATTTTATATTGGTAGATGTACACTCCAGAGCAAAACACTTTTTAAAAATTCATCCCCAATTCCAGATTTCGGCAGCAGACAGTTGTTTCACCTGACCTTTATTATTCCGTCCAACCAGCACCACCTTCCATCTACCCATTCATCTATACAATGTGCACATAGCAAAACCAACATTTCATATCCCCAATCCACATCAAAAGAAGTGGTTTCAGCATTAACACATTAATATCTGTTGAAAAAAATAAAGGCAATAAGCAGCTACAGGACAGAGAGCCCTGCCATCTGTCCGCTGGCTACAACCGAGGCTTCGCAAAGCCTTGCACGAAGTTTAGTAATGTGTATGAAGTATCCAAAAATAAACCTACCATCTGTACAAAAAAACAACACAGGTTTGTTCTTGGAGGAGCGATCCTTAGATTGCTATAATGCTTAAAAACAAGTTTATTCACCATACGCTTTTCCAAAATGGTTTCCTGTATGTTCTATACAGTGGTTTTTTCCCCCCTTAACCACAAGGTTAGTATTTCCTATACAAATTTTGATCATAATTCTTTTCAAGTTCCTTTCACATATAAAAATAGGCAAAATATTCAGTCCTCCAATGAAATCCTGCTGGCTTTTCCACCCAATCCACAGTTACTTATGAGGAAACTTCTCGCACGATGACGAGCTCCACTGCATTCTGAAAAGTCTTTAGCAAAGATACCGCTTGTCCATGATCAATGTTGATGAAGCTGTATCCGTTAGCCTAAAAAGAAATATTTAAAATTGAAATGAAATGTCTTGTATTTCCTGTTAGCTAATTCAAGCTCTAAGGTTTAAAATAACCAAATTCTCTCCAAATGCAGACAATAAAACACTGCAGATTTGCAGAGTACTTTGCTCCTGAGAGCTGGACATGTACCTTTATCCTACAAGAAAATAAACAACTGTCTTAGCCTTGGAAGAATTTTACCCCAAAGATATTGCTAATAATCAAAAGAGAGAATAGAACTTTAAACTGTTAACATCAGACATTTAATTCATCAGCCTTAATACAGCCACATACACACAAAAAGGAAATGCAGTAAAGTTAATACATGCCAGTTTAAATATCAGAATATTAGAAATTGCATTACTCATGTTCAGTCTGGGGAGTGGGCTGGGGAGGTGGTGTTAAAAACTTGCAGAATGATTGATTTGTCCAGTTTAAACTGTTATTGCTTCCAGATGAGCAGATCCCACCTTTCCCCCTGAGCTATTGTCCCTTATGTGGTGGCAGAGAGAACAGGTTTGTGTGCTCTGTGACTCAGCTGTGCCGCTTTGGAGCTGCAGTACCTTATCGCCCAACACTTACTGTTTCTACTAGATGAATCTTGTGTTGAAACAGCAATGTTTTTTGGACCTGTCTAGCGCTGCAGAGAAAGATTTACAAACAGACTGTTCAGAGAGCAAAAGTGGTAATAATCCTTCCAAATTATCACCTGTACAGAATGTCCTAGGCCTAACCCAATATGCAACACTACTTTAAGTCTTACATGCAATCATCTAGTCACTGGTCATGTAGAATATTTTTATCAGGCACGTGTATTAGACATGCATTATAATTTGCATGCCTAATGCCTGTTCTACAAGGAACGTTGCAAAACTGGGCAAAGTCATTTGGCAAGATAATATTCAGTCAAAAACTGCACAAGTTATCTAAGCAGCAACGAGAGAGTGGTTCTATCATTACATCATCACTGGGATTATTGCATGTATAAAGAATGTGCTGTTACACACAAAAAATGTATTCTTAGTTATGAGAGATCCAAAAGCCTGTAATTGTCTAAGTATGCAAATACAACTTCTCCTTCATCTCTTTTTAGAATTATGCATTCCTCATTAAATAAAAAGCAAAACCCAAGCAGGGTCTACATGACTAAAGGAAACTTCATTACAAATGTCATGCAGACAAATGAAATTCCGTAAAGAACAAATCATCAGAACAAAAGTTCTTCAATGGTTTTCTTTCACTCTATAAATATCTAACAATTTTGCCACCAGTATTTTCAAAAGTTGATCATGCACCTTGTTCCTCTACGGTGAGTTGGGAGTGTTACTCCCATCCCTTAAAGTTGTCTGGATCAGTAAGAGGACCTTGACCTTTCTCACCCCGATGAATAACAAGCACAGAATTATTTAACATGGTGAAAACCAAGCCATCTTTACTTGGAACAACTTGATAGCATTTCAGTTTTTGAGCGTGCTTTTTGGTTTTGTCCTTCATTTAAAGGATTAGGTTGTGTTTTCACTTTGGCTTTGTTTTAGAAAACTGTCCACAGGATGTTGTAGTTTCAGTATTAGCGGGTTATTGGGTTTTTTTAGAAAACTGAAGTGCAGCAGAGATGTCTCTATTAGCATTCTCAAACTAGTCATGTGGTGAATAATTCATAATTTTAAAAAAAATCTGCAACTTTAAGGGTGACTACAGCACTGTTCTAATGTCCTAAGAAATTAAGGCTTATATAATCTTCTTGCCAGTTTCCCTGATCCCTTCCCAAATAGCTTATGAGCTCATTAGATGGGTTAAAACAAATCTGATAAAGAAAGGTACCAATTTCCTACAGAAAAGAACTGCACAGCTGCAGCCCAGAAGCCATGGCTCCTGAAGCAACCTGCTTGGCTGGCATGTCGCAGATAAGGCAGCGAGGAGGCTGTGACCAGCCAGACATCAGCCAGTCAAGAGGCAGCTTCTGCAGCAGGTCCAGCCCATCAGCTGGGGCAGCACAGACCAGCAGGAAATGCAGGATGGAGAGGACGGTAACAGCAAGGTGGAGCTGCGGAGAAGGACTGTGAGGGGCAGTTGATCTTTAGACAATTATTCAGGCACAAACTGAATAGGAATTGATTTATTACATTGGCTAGTTAATTAGATGACCACAGTACCTGAATTATTTTATCCCCAGGTTGTAACAACTTAGATGCTGGTCCTTCTGGTTGCACTCTGGTTACAAATATACCCTTGAAAAACAGAGGTGGAAAAACACTTTAAACAATTTATTTCATGAATAGTAGGGTGGCATGAAACAGATGTAACTTAAAACATTTTTAAAATTTTCCATTCTAAATAGAAGAGAATGCAATATGATTCTACAGGTCTACTGGCTTTTGTTTCTGCCTGCCTTTTCCAATGTGAAATCCAGGAGAACTGCCTTCAAAGGAGTACTGAAGGGCAAATTCTGATCTGCCTTTGTTTGACTTGTCAGATATACACGTCAAGATGAATTATCAACTATCAGAAATAAGGCTGTAAGCTAAACCATGCTGTCTTTTAATAGGCTTCCTAACAGTAAGCTCCGTAATTCAGTATCTCAAATCTGTCATCTGATACTAGAAACTGTGCAAGAACTGCTCATCTAGAATAATCCTCTGTGCTGATGCTGATATGTGAGCGCTGTGGTCACCTTCCACCTTGACTTTCCATATAATTTGTTTCCAATTTTCTCCTCTCCAGTCCTAAAGTCCGATGGTTTGGGGAATATATATATCTTTTTTTCTTCCTTTGCTAAACACTAGAAACATTATTCATCAGAATTATTATTAAGACACACTAACATAAAATACTCACATCATCCTCTGGTCTGAATGGATTCCCTCTACCACCAACTCCTCCTGATATACTAAATCCAAGTTCTGGATCCTTGTCAATTCTCACTCGAATCTAAGTAATTACAACCAAAGTCAGTTGAACTGGCTGAAAATCTGCAAAGCTACTGTAACAAGATTATTACTAAGGAACTTTGATCAACAAAAGCTTTTAAAAGAAAAAAACCCACTCAAAGCATTTATCACAGTTCAAGAGAGTACTGTATGTAATATGTAGATTAATAAATATATTAATTACTGTATATAAAATATGTATATTAATATCCAACACTAATTCAGAACAAAACTCCAATGCATTAGCATCACGTATCATTGTACATAAGTTTCACTCCAGTATTACTAGTATTATAATCACTGTTCATGTGGGCTTTAAATTCAGAGATATTTTAATACTATGCAAATGAATTTAATGCCCCCAGCAAATGTACATGTCCCCGTGAAAGAAACCTGTCCTCCTATTTCTTTGCAACCTGAAGCTGGATTTTTTTAAAAAACTGAACTCTTATTCTATCATAGAATGAAAATGTAGTTCTCAGTGGTTTTTGTTTGTTTTTTTTCAAAAATCTGAAACTGTAAATACAGAGGAAACATCTGTGTCCAAAGGCAGAATGAAAGCTACCACAATGAGAACTGTTACATTGTGTAAGAATTTCTTACTCACATCTGGCTATCTTAAATAAAACTGGTAATTATCAGGCATGTATCAGATGCTGACACTTTCTTATCCTGGATTTTGTTTATGGGTGCACACTTGTACATTTGCAAGTTTTTGAACCATTGTGGATAGTGATGAATAGATGCAATTGCTACTTTGTCTGTTTTCAGTTACTAGATAAATAACGAGTTGGTGATTGATGAAGCAAGTTTAAGTTCCTGGTCCATTTTGTTAAAAATCTACATTTCAATCCTAAAATATTCACATAAAAAGTAAAAAGAGCTCAACCTCATGAGGTTCAACAAGGACAAGTGCAGAGTCTTGCATCTGGGAAGGAACAACCAATGCATCAGGACAGGCTGGGGATTGACCTGCTGGAGAGCAGCTCTGCAGAGGAGAGACCTGGGAGTCCTGATTGATAATAAACTGAACATGAGCCAGCAATGTGCCCTCATGGCCAAGAAGGCCAATGGCATCCTGGGATGCATCAAGAAGAGTGTGGCCAGCAAGTCAAGGGAGGTTCTTCTCCCCCTCTACTCTACCCTGGTGAAGCCTCATCTGGAGTCCTGTGTCCAGTTCTGGGCTCCTCAGCTAAAGAGGGACAGAGAACTTCTGGAGAGAGTCCAGCGCTGGGCCACCAAGATGATCGGGGTACCTGAACATCTTTCATACAAGGAAATGCTGTGGGAACTGGGGCTGTTTAGTCTGGAGAAGAGGAGACTGAGCAGGATTCTCATTAACATTTAAAAATATCTAAATGGTGGGTGTCAGGAGGTTGAGGCATCACTTTTCTGTTGCATCCAGTGACAGGACAAGGGGTAATGGGATGAAGCTGGAACATAAAAAGTTGCATTTAAACATAAGGAAAAACTACATCACTGTTCTGGTGACAGAGCCCTGGCACAGGCTGCCCAGGGAGGATGTGGAGTCTCCTCTGGAGGTTTTCAAAAGCCGCCTGGACGTGGCCCTGTCTGACCTGATCTTGGTGGACCTGCTTTGGCAAAGGGGGAGTACTCGATGATCTCTAAAGGTCCCTTCCAACCCTAACATTCTGTGATTCTGTGTACGCATGATTTCAGTAATAGGACTGCACTGAGATAACTCTGTCTTCTGCTCGAGATTCCTGTGTGATTTCTGTCCCCATCTACAGAGAAGTGTTATTAAAAAAAACCTAACAATTTCCCATCACTGATACATGTCATATCCTCAAGTTAGATTTTTTTTCTTACCTCTTGCTTTGCCAGCTCGTGGCTCTGTCTGGGAGGACACTGGGACTGAGTATAGGGAGGTTGGTGAGCAACTTTCAGCATCAGATAATCAATTAATTGCTCTCTAGATGGATGCCTTGCTACTGATGACTGAGGAAGGACATGATGGACTTGGCTGTAGTTTGCCTGAGGTCTTTGAGGCTGGCACATTTGTCCATTTGTCAAAGGTATCTGAATAAAAAAATGAATACTCAATGTCACACATTTTGTGAGCAGCAGATCTTTAATTCCTTCTTTATTATTTCAATATTTCCCGTATTTTTACTAAACTACTCTTTTGGATCATGTATAATTATACTCAAATTTCTTTATAGTCATCAGCTCTGAACTACTGAGAACAAATCTGAAAAACAGAAACTTTCCTTTGAGTGCTAATTTACAACAGATTAGACAGTCTTCTACTGAGTTTCCCCAACCACTCTTTTCTAGCAGTGCAAATAGCAGTATAGATACGTGGTTGATATCATTACAGTTTGCACTTTTACTGCATAAAATTTGAGATTTTTTTAACAATTCCCAATAGATTACACACAAAAATCCCACACAGCTAGCAAATAGCTATCATATGCTCTGAGCATCCTTTAGTGATCCCAGAAAAACTAAGCAAACTCACACACAAGCTCAAGATTTTAATTTCACAAATGTAACAACAATTCCAACAAATGCTACCATTTTGTTAACATGTCTGTCACTGACTTGATAGATATCATGAGGACCAACAACAGCAGTAAGGTACATAATTGTCAAGACATACAAAAATGCTATAGGCCTAAGATTCAGATTTTTTTTCTGCCTGACACAATTATCTCATTAGTTATAGCACACAAGCATATTACTTCCCTCTTACTAAGATTAACGGAATTGTACAGATTTCAACCTTTAACCATGCTGTGTGAATGGACACATACTGGAATCTGTTCTGTTAGGATGCCTTTTTTATGTCAAAGTGACTCTGAGGGACTGTAATGTGTGTATATATACATTTTTAGCTTATTTTCAGATAGACGTACTAAGTTTACATGAGTTTCTAAAGCCTTTTCTGAAAGCCTAAAGTACAACAAGAAACCTGACAGACGTAGAGTTTCGGTAACATTTATCAACAGCTATGGAAATTCTCAATATACCAATTCTGCAGAAATCCAACTGAAATCACTGAAGTTATAAAAAGAAAATCAATTGCTGCATCCTAATAGTTTACAAGCATCCATTTATTTTCATCGAAATAACTCCTTCCTTTAGAGACGGTCCTTAGAGTTAGATAGATACAGAACATCTACTACCAATTCTAATTTATCATTTCAACTTCATCATAATGGATTTCAATTTTGCTCTTTCAAGGTTTAATCAGACTGCTTTCCTGGAATTGTTTGCCATATTCCAACTCACACTTGCCATTATGTCTTTTGCCGAATTTTTTTTTTCCAAGCCACTTGCTCATGAAAAGATGAAAACTATCTCCCTTCATATAGTTACCTATTTTGTATTTTAAAAAGAGGATGTCATCTCATCTACACCACTTTCAGTACTTCGGGTTTACATTTTAAAGAAACCTCCATTTCAACTCTTACCCAACATCTGTTTTTGTTACGAACAACCACTAAAGAAATCCTTACAAATAATAATAAATACATCCCACTCATGGTATCATGTGGATAATTACCTGCACAGCTATTTTCTTCATGCTGTCTGGAGGAACATCTTTGAGACTAAGTGTGGCAGTTGAATAATTCTGCTGTCCTGAAATGAATACTTCATCTGGGCATTGGTCTCCTGGAGTAGAAGGCTGTGGATGCTTTAAACACAATGGAACAGTAAAGATTACGTTCTTCATATAATGCAAAAAAAAAAAAATCTCATAAGATGACCAGAACAAAACATAAGGGTTTTATTGTTCTTTGTTTTTTTTTTTTTTATTAACTTTGTACACTGTTTATATAGAAAATCTTACTAGCCAAGACACCACATCCAAAAAATATTGATGGGTATTTCCAAAAACTAGCAACTGCAGAGGTGTCTTTGATCACAAATAAAGTGGTAAGAAGTTAACAAATGCCAAGGACTGCCTGTTCAAGGATTCATATGGGTAAAAGAAGTCTTTTGTTGACTTCATCCTGCTCACTATGGATACCTCACCATCACTCAGGATACTCAGAGAGTCACTTCCTCACCTTTTTTTTTTTTTTTTCACAAACTTGATCATTAAATTTCTTTAATGCCTACAGTATCTTACAGTACAGTTTATACCATCAGATTTGGGCAGGGAGAAGCAGCATAGTAAGATTTTGTTCAAACCTTTATGAACCTAGGTTAAATTCAGATTGGCAATCTCGTCTTCATGTATGTACCACAAAATCAGACAGTTTTACATATGTTCAATCATCTACAAAAGCCAATAAGAAAACTCAGTTTGATAGCATTAGATTCAAAAGCCTTGCAATAACTGCAAGGCGTATGAAGTAAGGGCAAAGTGTTTGATTTGTCCTATTAAAAAATTCCAGCACATAAATAATATTCTTTTTATTAAAAGCACTGCCCATATGCAAAGGGTAACTCTATCAATTTAAAGATAGGTATCACAGTTTAAAACCGTTTCCCCCTCTATATATTGCAATAGCCTCCAGTGGGTACTCACTCGAACAATGTGCACACCAGAACCTCTTCCGTCTGCAAAACTCAAGGCAACACTACCCTGGCTGCCATGCAGATCCCTAGAGCTGCCATAGTGAAAGCTGCTAACTGCAGCATAATTGGAATTAAAGGACCTAGACAGCATGCTCTGGATAGAGAGGGGACAGATTTAACACAGAGATTAGTGCAGCATGCATAAACCACAAGACATGTTATACATAGACTAATACAAACATATTCTATTGTCATGCAAGATAAAACCCATGCAAGAACAGTACTACTTGTGATATATAAAACACAAATCACTGACCCTTATTTACCTTTATTCACCGTAAATCAGCATGCAATCAGCAGTTAACATGCAGAGTTACGTGTAAATAAAGTCATTCGAATTTTCTTGTGTCTGGAAAAACCAATGGCGCATAGCTTATCAAAACTTGCAACTTTTCATTAAATTTGAAACATATCAAATATGTTGTAGGAAGATAAGGCAGTTGAGAGAAACACCAGTGGAAAACCATGTAATTACCAGCTGTTATTTTGTTACCTTGCCCTTTCCCCCCATTACTGGTACAGCACAAAAAGATTTTACACACAGACAAGAGATTTGACTCTTTGGGTTTTCTTGCTATTTCAATGCTGCCAACCACTGGAGTACATTCCAGTAATACTTCACTGAAGGATGTGAACAAGGTTACAGAAAAAGAGCCTCAAATAAAACTTTTGAGTCTACCCCTGTGCCACTGGTTGCTCAAACAGGCAATCAAACAGGCAGCACGAGCTCAAGGATTGAAGTGATAGAGGTTTGGTGTTCAGCTTCATTACTTTGCAAATCTGACCTCTGCAATATTGACAACAGTAACAGAAAGAAAGCAGTAGACATCATCTTGCCACCATGGGCTTTTGTAAGAACAAAACAAAATAAAAGGTTTGCACAAAAGAAGAAAAGGGAAATCCTCTGTGTGCCACTTGACAAATCTATCCAGAAAAAGTGTCAAAGACACATGAAAAAATAGCATCGTAGTAAAAGATAAACCACAAAGCACCAAAATCCAGCAATTTCCAAGTTTTTAATTATTTACAGAGTTTCTATGTTTGCCAAGTAAAAAAGAGAAAAAAGAAGGTCAAAATATATTTCATTTCACTAAGATAATGCAACAACTCTTACGTGAATAAATATGTTTTGATGTGTGGCTGTTAACTACAGATACTAATCTGGTTTTGAAACTAAGTCACTAGTCCTCAGGCACTTCCTCTTTCACACTAGCTTTATCTTGTGAAACTAAAACTAGTTTAATAATCACAAAGTCATATACCATTGCATATTCATATTCCCCAGATGCTCTGGTAACATAGTCATTGGAAACTCCCTTGGAAAACGCTATTTACTGACAGCACTTGGCTTTTCTTGGCCAATACTCTTGCACAACCTCTCACTCTATGGCATATAAGTAGGCTTTTTTCATGCTCCTCTTCTACAGCTACACTGGTCGCCAGGCAATGCATTTTTGAAGCTTTCAGACATGTCTTCAGAGACTTTCCACCCCTTGGGAGGGGAAAACTGCACTGGACATTCAAGTCTCTCTTTACTAAACCTTCAATCTGAGCTTACTGTTCCTCTAAGTTTCATGCCAAACATGCAGATGAAACTGCTAAAGCCAGTTTTTCTTAGCTCCTTAGTATGAAAAAATGTCTTACAACTCTTCTCAAAATACTCATACAAGCAGCTCCCTGAAGTCTCCTTACAGGAAGCTCCCATCAGAGGCTCCTATACATCTCCATCTTCTGTAAGTGCCAAAAAGACAGATAAATACAGAATGAATGCATGGCGAAACTAGAAAGTTATCTTATGAAAGTGTCTCTAGCAGAATATCTTACTATAAAGATCCCTAGATCCACTAGATTCACTCTTCTAGAAGGATCCAGAGAGATGGTCACAATCTGTCACAATAATGACTATCTAAATCCAGGTTTGTATTTACAACCTAAAATAGATCTCCAATAGGAGACAGAACTTTCCTAAAATCTGTAGAGGCATGAACTTGTCCATCAGGAGTTAAGATTAAAGTTTACTCTTAGCATTAGGGAGCTTCTAGGTGATTACATAGTCTAAGAGTAGTTTTATTCAAGGGTTTCTAAAACCTCCTTTCTTGGTAGGGACTATCTGAAGTACAGAAAAACCCCACCAAAACTGTGCAACTGAGAAGACATGAGAAGTACCACAAACATAATTTTGCCCCTTCTCTACATTGGCCACAGCATCTCAACACTAAATTAGAAGGAATCCACACATACAAGTTGTACAGAACAAATATTATTTAAAATTCTATGAAGTTGTGAGAAAGTTTTAGTTTAATACAAGAAGAGATTCCCAGTGACAAATATATGAAGTACTTTTCCCCTACGTATTTTTATCTAGGAACAGAAAACTGAGGCTTTTTTGAGTGTGAACATTCTTGATTTTGCATCTCAATGAGAACACAATGAAGGATGTTCCTTTCCCAGAGAGATTCCTGAAGACTGCTGCACCAGAGAAGTTACTTTTTGGAAATCTGAATATTCAGATGCAATTAACTCCCCTGATTTTTATTCCAGTTTATTAAAAACTAAATACAGAATAGATGTATGGTCTAAACTTCAGATTAAATATGACTGTTAACTTAAAGTACCAGCTCTTAACCTGATTTGCTACAGTGTCTTTGGGCATGACGGCCTGCTAAATGGCAATTCAACTAACTGATGCATGAGAAATCTCATTTTACTTAAACTGATATACTCTAACCAATATACTAAATTTTTGTGAAAGCTGACTAGAAATCAGTTACTGAATCATGAAGAACGCCTATCAAAAGCTACAATACATCAAGAAAAAAATTACTAAACACAAAGTAAAACATATTCAGCATATAAATGAGGATTTGTAGTCAAAATCAGCCTTTAATGGTATCAGTTTAGACACAGGCAGCTAGAAGCATAGCGTTGGGGTTTACTTGCATTTTTTTTGAATGCAAAGAGTCAGAGCACATACTCCATTTTGCGGCTTACAGGAGAATTAATTTCAGATTTCTAAAGGGTATCTTTTGAGAATGGAAGTGCCTTAATGCATTTATTTAGGTGCAAGACAACAAATAATGGCATTTAACTAGGAGAATTTCTATTGCATACTGTTATTTCAATATTGAGACTGAGTCTGACTCATTCAGGCCAAGGCTGTCACAACAATCCACGAAATTTTGGAAAAGATCAATAACTAATAAAACTTAAGTATCTCCAGGGAACATGACTCTGCACATTCTACTTCTCTTGGAATAGCATTAACTGGTAACTTCGCTGCTAAGCCTAAACATTAGCCTTCTACATTTATTTATTTAACAGTACTTAGAATCAATTACCAGCTAAAGGTGGGCGTAAGTTGTCTTTTGAGACTATATTAAATGCCTATAAATCCCTTCACTTTTCATTCCCACCTTCATTATCTAAGATTACCTAGAAAAAAGTTTTACTTAAGGTGTTCTGGAACACTTGGAATACCTAAAATTAATGCATTGAGCCTTTTGGAATAAAAACACATAAGCAAAAAAATAAAAAACTCCACTTTGTTTGAAATCTGACGGAATTCTAGGAAGATACCAGATTATGCCAAAAAATAACTTAAACATTATGAAACTATTTTTCAGTCATGACAGGAAAAAAAAAGGCATGAGTTTAGGTCTCTAACCCTAAAAATTTATCTATCTTCAGTAACTGACATTTCTCTTCAAGAGTTATGTATGGAAAATTGTATTTAATTTAAATTCTGCTTTCATAAAATGTTTGCAGGGTCAAAACTTTTTTTGTTAGTGTTTCAAATGTGCAAGAATTTTCCTCCTCTTCAAGTATGATGTATTAACTTTTGAACTCCATAAAATATCATTTTATGATATTCAGTGGTACATTCAAAGAGGAGAAAAAAAACCCAACCTAAAATAAAAATTTAAAACTAACAACTACTGAATGGACAGAATTCCCCTAATTTATCAACTTCAAATTATCCTTCAGGCCAGGATCTTACAAACATCAGATTTAACCTGTGTGCAGACTCACTGAACTTTCTTTGACACATTGAAGCAAGCTTAACTTGAAGAGCATTGGAGATAACTATCAACTACAATATTTTTTGCATGTTAGGTATGTAAGCATGAAAAATGAAATAAAAGCCCTCAGTGCTTTAATTAAAACTGCAATCATGGGCTTTTTTCTGTTAATCGGGAACTGAACACTGGTTAATTTTGTGAATGAAATCATCTATTCTGATTTCTGAATTTGGAAGTAGGGAAAAACTTTATTACTTCTCTGAAAGCTCTGCCATTCCAGATAAATAGTAGATAAAGTAGATAAAAGTAGAGGACTTCGTTTCAGATTAGAGTGAAAGCAAACATGCACCTGATGAACTCCCAAGAGATCCACAACACGAAAAAGGAAATATACATGTGTAAGGTAAGGACAGTCAGGCCCAGTAACTGTTTCTGCCTAATCAGCACATAGAAAAATAGCTGCAGATAATGGTTGCAGATATTTATTACTGCAATTTATGGATGATAAATTCCTCTACCACACATTAAAAAGTGGGGCACTACTGTTCTTACACAAGCAGTACTTTAGTTTAAATTTCTGAATGAAAACTTTCAACAAGACTACTATAAAAGACTACTGCAACATAACACATTGTAAAATTGACAAGTCACTCATCAATATACTGGAAAAAATATTATTGCAATATGCTGGAAAAATTATTATTAGAATATGCTGGAAAATATTACGGTTCCTAAAAACTCGCCTGTGCACTAAATGGATCAGGTTGAGGTGGGCAGAACTGACTGCATACTTTCCTACAGCTTTCAAATATAACCACTAGAGAGCAGCTTGTCATTCAAATAAGCTAATTCCTCCATCTCACAATAAAATACACTTTGCATCAGGTTTCTCCTGAATATATGCAAAATTTCTGCTTTCAAATCGTCTCATGGACTGTTTTCACCGTCTTTCAACCAGATGGATAATTTTAGTTCATCAGTGTATGCCTCCTTACAGCTTGTCAAAGGGATTACAAATGCTGGTTACTTGACTAGAATCCATTGTTAATCATTTTTTGCTGGACTTAAAGCTATTTTGTATCTCTCCTCATTCAAATTCAACTCTTGAAAGTTGCTTTTTCTTACCTATATCAGGCGAAAAGGGCTAATGAATAACACAAGAACCAGCTTCTCTGATTTGTCCAATAAGCAGTCATTGTTTCTTTAAGTGTTTCTTTAACCTCTCTCTCTCCCATCCAGTTATTAAAGAAAATAAATAAGTACTTAAAGAGCTTTGCAAGATTAAAAAAAATACAACAGAATCCACCTCCCCAAAACCCACTACACCCTCTTTCCTAATAAGCACAGGACTAAAATAATAAACATGATTAAATTCAATAAAAGACTAGAAGAGTTACAGCAAAGGTAGAACTATTAACTTTTACTGTTGTGTATAACCATGGGCAAGAAGATACAAATTAAACACTCATATAAGGTTTAATTTTGTATATCTGTTTTTGTCAGTGTTGTGTCTTATTCTTTAAAAAAAGAAACACTATTTTAAATCCACAAAAGGTTCCTTAAATGAGCTCTGTAATTGAACTTGTTCTTTAAATGAATTCTGTAATTACTATTTTTTTCCAGACTTCAAAACACTTCAGAAGTATGGTTTATAGATTAAACCCCCCATCCCTGCCCAGCCAATTTTTAATTACAAACAGAAATACTGAAAACATTATTTTAAAAGAACAAAAAGATATCCAGTAAATTCCTAGAATTTACACTATCATACTTGCCAGCTGCCACACAGGATCATATCTACATCTTTCACAGTTCAGATTTTTCTTTTTAAGCCAGTTGTATCTTAGAGAATATAAACTAAACGACTCTATATACATTAAATTTAAAACCCATAAATAAGTCTCAGGTTGTCAAGTAAAAGTGATTTTAAAACAGTTCAAGGCCAGAACAAGAGAAATATGCACATCTAAAACTAAATTAGATGCATAGCTAAGATGTCAATAGCAGCTATTCAACATTCATTCCAGTCAGAAATAAAAAATAAGGTTTATGTCAAAGCATGATAGAAAATATGTCTGAATATAAAGTGAATCCAGTGAGGCAAACAATTTAATGTCAGTAAAGGTGGAACAGATGTCACTGGTATACTCAACATTGTTCCAGTTAGTCGAAAGTAGAACAAGCTACAAACAAATGGTGTTAGCAGTGCACTGAAGTTTTGCTTCACTTCGCATTCAGCAATTGCTGAGATTTTTGCCTCTGTAATTTCATGTAAGATTTGATATGTGCATCCAGGTGAATGGACAATCAGAGAAGGCACCTTTTAATAAGGCTGGAACATGGTCAAGTTTTTTATGGCCTTGTGGGACAGTACTGAGAAAGCCCTAAAATATTTTATCTTGTGTATGCAACTCAAACTGCATCAGAAGAACAGGTGCAGCTGTTGTGCAGGCTTCTATAAGAAAACAAACCAATCTGATTCCTTCCTATCACCAGATGTTATGCAATTTAAACAAAAGTAAACCCATCCCTCCAAATACTTGGAAGAAAATTTAGAGTTAAAAGTATTTTTCCACCCATCTCCACTTAAATTTATTTCACTATCACGGATATTGAAGTATTGAGCATAATAATCACAAAGCAAACTATGTTCTTTCAAAAGAAGAAATGAAGTCCATCTAACTGGCACAACCATTTCCTCTCCCAGGAAACACGATCAGGATAACAACATTCTACCTATTATTTAGAGAAGATACTTTAAACTGGTTTAGCTGCACAGCATAGACTACATTTCTCCAGTCTCTACACAGAATCTTTGAAGAGATATAATGGTTCAGCTCTATGTATCAACTCAAATCCTTGACAGTATTTACAATACATAAAGAATCCTGTTCATCATCTCTAGTTGAATAAAACTCCTGTGATTTCCTGAAATGAACAAGATTAAGTGTTCTTATCTCATGACAATAAATATCCACTCAACAATCTGTCAAATACACAACTTCAAAAGACAACTGTCTTGGAGGCAAACACATACTAATTATGGGTTTTGAATTCTGTAGCAATTGAAGCTGTAGACCTATACTTCCAAATAGAGGAAAGAGATAAGGAGGAAAAGGTAGAACAGAAAGACCAAGAACTGTAAGGGAATATTTTAGCATAATATGAATACAATGCCACAAGCCCAGTAGGTAAATGTGACATTACTTAAGGTATTCTAAAGTCACTGGATTGAGCTGGCAAGTACGACGTAAAAACAGTAGGGACTTATTTTGCTTTGCTGGAAAACCTCATTTACAGTTTACCGTTTGACTGTTTCTCACCACAAACATGTTTATTCTTTTTTAAGGCAGCATCACTAGAAACTAAAAGCAGTTCAAAATACAGAGTATTTAACTTATTCCATATCCAGGTAACAAAAAGGGTAGAAAAGCTTTTCAACTATAATTTTTACCTTTTCTAGCTTTTTGGCCTCAATATGTCGCAGCACCTGTTCTCTCCAGTCATGAGGGACTTTATTTTTTCCTGGGTGGTCTAATAAGGAGTGCTCAGAGTTAACCCTTGGGTTTGATCTCTTTGAAGGGCTAGTCCGTGAATAATTGAAGTCACTAACTGACATAGTTCTTTCAGGTATTTCATTCACTGATGGCCGAGCGCTTTGTGGTCGAGGTACATTTGGGCCATCAATGCTGTATGTCCTGGCAGAAAGAGGTCTCTGTTGCCCAGACATTATTGGTGGAGCTCTTCCCATCGAATGCAAATCTCTGTACGTTAAATAGTCCCCTTCAGGAACCTGCGTCCGCCTTGAAGGTCCGATATCCCCAACATTTACAGAAGCTGTAGAAGATACACTGCTCTGCCTTTGAAGAGTGTGTCTGGTTGCTCCTGGGAGCAGTCTTTCATTTGGTGGAATAGCCCACATATCTATGTGTCTCCCAGCCATCCGCTGATGAGTGCTATACACAGCACTGGCTCTAACGTTGTTATGATTGGAGAAATTCATATTGGCAGAGTTCTTTAAATAGCTGGGTGCTTCTGTGCTGTCAGACCTAGGTGGACGTGAAGGAGGTAAGCTGCCTTGTTCTACTTGGATGTTTTCTTTCTGGGGCCACAAGGTGTCTTTGCCTGTGGCATTGCTGCTGTACTGAATATTATACTGGGGTGTACAGAACATCTGTGCACTACTTGGCATTGATCCCCTCACTATATTAGCACCTTCAGGATTGTGATTTGAGTCAAACCTGAACATGGTTTTTGTAGAAGATACTAAATCAGATGATGACGACGATCCAGGAAAAACCTGCAAAGGCTGATCATACAGAATAGTAGTGGATTTGCTTCGGACTATGTTTTTTCCATCTGCACTATCAGAAGCTGATTTTACCACCGAGTTTGCCTGTTGAGATCCATTCTCATTGACAACACTGCATATTTTGAGACCACCAGTGTCCATGCTCGTGATGCTGTGCGATTTCATGACAGGACCACTTCTCTGTGGTGACAAATCTTCTGTGCTCTTTGAAAGAGACAGCTCAGCAGAATCATCATCAGCTGTTGTGCTTTTTGTTAGTCTGTCTTTACTGGGAGACTGTCCTGCTTCCTCAGGATGTCCATTTACTTTATTTATAGGATATTTATTTCCATTTTCCAAGTGCTCACTTTCTTCTTTCGTGTTGTCATTCAAAAAGCCCTTTACTGAAACTATTTCCTGTATTTGTGACCTTTCTGCAGGAACTGGCACTGCCTCTTCACTAACCAGTTTATTGACATTCATGTTTATTTGGTCTAATTTGTGAGACTCCTCCATAGAAGTGCTTAGATCAACACCTTTTCCTATCAGGCTTAATTTTTCTTGTATGTTTAATTCATATTCAGACAAGTTTGTAACCTTCTCTTGCATATTCACTTTCTCTTCTACTGCAATGCTCAATTCACCTCCATTTTGCAGAAGATTATTCAAATTTCTGTCTTCTCGCCTGGGGAAAAAACAAAAATATGGCTCTTAAAAGAAATCTCAAAAGGAAACAACACATTCACCTCAGAACTGTTTTAGAAAAGCAATTAACATGCCACATAGTCATACTGTGCACACAGAACAAGACCAATGTGCAATTGGATTTATGACTTGCTATCGTACCATTCCAGAAATACATTAGAGGGCTCATATCAGCAATGACTGTGTCATTTTATTTCAAATTAAATGGGAAGTATTAAAGACAGCTTAAAAGGCCAAAAAATACAAAGAGACACTAACTAATTTTTTTAAATCAAATACTTGCTTGTTTTAAACTGGCACCTTCTAACTAAAACTTCAAGATAAGTAGCAACATTTAAGTCCGATCTTTAAAAGCTTCTAAAAGCCTGTTACAGTAACATTAGTAACCCAAGTGATCTTCAAAACCATACAAATAAAAACATAGATTAAAAGGGTACACTGAAGTATTTTGCAGAGGTAAGAAATTTTAAGGATGAAATTATTGCACTCTACTATTAAAACAGATGGAAACCATGTCATGTATACCCTAATGATCCTCCAAATTTGTCTCTTTAAGAGAACTATTCCTTTATTAATTTGAAACTATTAAAATTTAAATTATTTCAAGATAAAGAAATGGACTCAAATTATGAAAGATTAAGTAACATTTTTATATTATAAATGCTTATTATCTTAACAAACCTGATCTTGGACAAAACAGAAGCATGTGCTGCTTTGTCTGGAGAACAGAGAGAAATATCCTGGCTACTATCGGTATTTAAGGAAACAGAATCTGACATTCGAGAAGGTGAGGAACAGTTGCTGTTATTTTGATTGCTATTGTGAGTAGCTTCATCTGATAAGGAATCGGCATCTTTTGAATCATCTGAAATAAAAATATGACAATTTAGACAGATACATACATTCTGTTTAATAGCCTTCTAGCACGTGGACATTATGATACCTAGAAACTGTCTCCTTCAGTAATTCTTACTTCTGGAAACTAAAATGTAGGTTAACACCTTTGCAAACTTAATTTAAACCTACAAAACACTGTTTTTAATAGTTACCATTTAAAAAATATTTATCTCAATGTAAATAATCCTCACCTATTAATGAAATTTAACTTGTTTTATTCCAACTTTCTTTGGCATAAGCTTGTAATACTTTATGAAACATTTCCTAAAAATACCTAGGAAATCCTATTTCTGTTTTTGCAATGATTTCAAAGTTTTGAATTATATGAGTATATTAGAGCTATGGAAATGAAGTACACTGCTTCACATGCAAGAATTTGAACTGTACACAGTTCCTGATTTTGAATATGGTGTATCATTGACAAGTAGGTATTTATTATACCAAGCACTCAGGCAGGGCCTAGATAACTAGGTAAGCTCTGTGAAATTTCATAAATGTAAAAATAACAAAGAAGATAAAAGTTGTTCTGCACAGTTAAGAATCTAATGCATTCCCATGCTTTGGAAATCAATTAAGGCAACATTTTCAGAGTAATTTACACCTGCGCAGATTGATTCTTGCATAATGCATTAATATTTCCATACTACATCCATATAAAACCAATTTTTCTGTGGTACTTCAGCCATGATTTTGGTGTAAGTGTACAAACACATTTAAATTTTTGCTTCAAGACACTTACAGGTGCCAAAGAATAAAACCTGGGAATCTAATGCCTGTCTCCAGAGACATGAAAGACGTTTTGACCTAGTACTTTAGGCAAGCATAAAAACCCAAAGACAGCATTGACAAATACTGATGTTTTTTGCAAGTGACCCTCAGCAGACTCTTCCTGCTACCTCTGTATGATTTTCCTTCATCCCCACTAAACCTCACCCTTCTACATCTAATGACCAGAAAGTCTTTTGTCCTGGAAAATGCTGGACTAGGAGATCATATTAAGCAAATACAATTTAATCACCAACTTTAAAATTATGTTTTCTCTGAATCCTAAGTCATTCCTTAGTGTTAAGGAAATGGTGACCTAGACTGAAATTATCTTTCTGAGACTATAAAACTTAGGTCACAAGTCCTTTCTGTTAGAGGAAAGAAAAAAAGGAGTAAAGTAACTCTGGAGAAAGTGTCCACAAGTGTAGATTATTCTTAAACCTTAGGAAGCGAACACAGCTTCTCTGATAAATTTAGATGGCATCACTCCCTACAGCAGCAATAAACCATTAAATCTGGGGGAGAGTGGAAACATGGAGTATTTCCAATGTAAACACCGCTTTCTGGAATGCTTTTCTTCAGCATGTCAAGAGTATGTTCACACCAATAGTCCCTCAAAACACACACGTCTCCTTTTCCCCACTGCTTGACAAGAATCAATGAAGCTTTCTCCACCACACACTCAAGTGTCAAGTTATATTCTATATAACTGGAGAACTGATCAAAACAAAAATTAAATCTACCTCTACCTAATTTAATAGGAAAAACTAGCCACTTTTGAGTCAAGAAATTATCAGAATCACATAACACTTCTGTTGCTTTTTACAGCATCTAACCTTTTTTGTTATTGCCAAGAGCTACCACTTTTGGCTGGTTTATGGAGGTTTCTATCAGAGGTGGTCTCATTTCTGCCATTTTCATCTCTTCATCAGAGGAGAGTTCTTCTGACTCCTGATAAAGGAAAAATAGTTTTATGCTGTGCATTTTAAATAACCACTTAAAGATTAAGTATATTTACTTATTAACTGCCACCCACTGAACACTAAAGGGGAAAAAATTAAGCAGTGCAACATAGACAAAACAGAACAACTGCACCATGCAGTTGTAGTGCAAGCCAACTGAATTTAGTAGTATTTGCCACTGAATTATCTTTAAGCAGTAGCACATGCAGACTTGCATTGTCAGTTAACACTCAAACCATTAATTTCAGCTGCAAAAACATACTTGGAGCAAGCAGATACAGCTTCTCTTTCGCCACTGGAGAGAACCTCCAGTTGCGTTCTAGCCAGAAAGTTATCACTGAACCAGCAAACACCCTAGTCTGACTAGCTGGGTATTGGTTTTGCAGAAAAGAGCTAAAGCTGAAACAGCTGCAGAGTAGTGTAATGAGGACAATGTTAGGAACAGAGAGCTACGTTGCAAGAAAAGACTGAATGAGCTTGGCTCGCCTGGTTTAGCAAGAAAGAGCAAGTGTAGCTTGGGTTTATAACTTTACATTTACACTATGGGCAAATCCCCTAAGGAAGGTATGTACTCCAAAACCAAATGTAGAGGAATAAAGATGAATAAATTTAAGCTAGAAATCACTAGTTCCTAACCATAAGATGGAGCTCAGTGCATTTATGAAAGAGAAAAACTGGCAAATATGCTGCAAGAGCAGCCTTGAGACTAATTTTGTATGTTACTGACAGTCCTATAATTCCTAGCATCTTCAAAAGAAATTGTTTGCAGTAATATCTTGAAGGAAAAAAACCTCTTGCTTCCCAAAAGTGGAAATTTCTTTCCAGCACACATGCTTCCTATTACAAACACTATGAAACCATGCTGCAGACTGCAAAAATAGTCTATCAAAGTACATTTTTTTCTTACAAGTTTCAGAACATTTAATGCATGGAACATACTGGATCACCACCTCTCCCATGATACTAACTATCTGGGGACAGTATTTCGGACTGCAGGGAGGGCAGATGTAGCAACAAGCTACGATAGTCTTCATTAGAAATAAAAATCCACCTGTTAGAGAACAAACTCCTCACTGCCTCTACCACATTGCCCTTTCTCTTGGATGTAACATAACAAATGTAATGAATGTTGAAAAAAAATGTACATGCATGGAAAGTTTAGGTATCTGGATTCAACTTTAACAGCTATCAGTAGGTTATCACATGGGACTAAGGAATTCACTGTCCCTGATTCAATACACATTGATGCCTCATCAAGTTACATTACACACATATAGCCAGTCACAAAGAATTGCTGTGACTATGATCAGGTAAATAGTATGAGTTTAAAAACATTACTTTGTAAAATAAGGTAAATATCAAAACCAGTATTTTCAGAAAATATGTAAAAGCAGGAAACACACTAGTGGCAACAGTCACAACTACTTATCACAAAGTCTCTTGGCAGAAGTTTGATATACGCACACTCCACTGCTAACACAGCACAGGCAAAAATAGTTTATGAAACTACGAAAAAGCATTGAATAGGTTGTGACTGGCAACTCATTAAGTGACAAGTTCCTAAAACTTGTCATAAGTCTGAAACATTCTAAATAGAAGATTACATAGAGTTTGTCAGAGAGAGATGTACAAAGAGTCTGGAAGTTCAAAACTCTCTGACTCTTTGTAAGAGGTAAATCCAAACCAAGTCACATTCGTGACAGCTCACTAACAAACACAGAGGAACACTTTTTTTTTTAACACTAACTTTTAACTTCTCATTTGAAATGAATGTGCGTAGTCACTTAGACTTAAAATTTTTAATTGCTATTACTAATGAGATATTTTGTCAACTCAGTGACAAAATCGATTATTTAGTGAAGAATGCACAAGCAAGCAAGACAAGGAAAATCCTATTTGAGTCATTTCACAGTTTGATAGATCAACTTTTAAGCAAGTTTGCTTTATCTTTCATTATGAACTTTTAATTATTTTTATTAATATTTAATATATTCTGAAGTAAGAAAAATATTGCACTGCAAACCATCTCTATTTACAGCACTTACAGATAGCAATTTTTTGCTATTGTCAACATAAACTTTCATTTCCCAGGGTAACAAATTCAATGCAACACCAGCACAATTCTTTGACTGCTATGATGTTCATTGTAGTGCCATACCTCAAGCGTGTCTTCATGGTTAATAATTGTTTTTGTGTTCTGCAAGGTTTTAACAAGTGCAGCCATCTGTGAAGTTGTGGTGCTGTGCTCAGCTTCTGGTTCAGTAGGCTTCTGTACAGAGATTCCTGCTGAATATTGTTTTCTCTCATCTGCTTTGTTCTTCACTGAAGCAATTTCTGAAGTCTACAGGATTAAGAACATGAACAGAAAAAAAACCCTTTCTGAAAGGTTTACTGTAGCATATGATACTGACAGTTAACACTATTTACTTTCAGAAACTATGGAATAGAAAATATGAGCTTTGAAATTATCAAGTATGAAATGTAGCTGGCATGTAATGCAGAGAAATTTTCCAAGGTACAGTTCCCCTCCTTTGTCAATCAATTTGGCCCGTCTCCTTATTGAGGTCAATACGTACCCTTAAACTTCCAGGTCAGAAAAAAAAAAAAAAAAAGAAAAAAAAAGGGGCCAAGAATATCTACAAGACACGTCAGCACAAAACTGTAGTCCTATCACCTATCAACTTGTTATAGACTCCTGACTCTTGTTTCAATGTTACAGCTGTCTTCTCAACTTACATAAAACCTCCTGTCATGAAAGCAGCAGTGAGAAGATACTGTCCTGAACTTCATTGTGAAGTCTAGAAAAGTAGGATAAGAGGATGACAAAGATGCCATCCTCCAGAATCCAAAGCCACCTCCTTAAACAACTCCATAGTTTGTATTTGCCTGAGAATCAAGTCACTTTCCTTTTTTTTAATGTTAGGAGAAAATTGATATTGCAAACTAGACATTTATTACAGATTTCTTTGGATGGTGAAGAGGTAAGTTCTGTTCTTGAATCTGACAATATTTCTTGCTAAGGCATTAGTGGGGAGAGAGTACAGAATTAAAAGGACTCAAAGACACTCTAAGTCTTTGGAAGTTCTTGCAAAGTCAAAAGAGAATATTATCTCTAACCTTTACCCCCACATCTTTTACAGAAACTGGCTGGCCTTCTCGTTTTGATTCCTTGGCAATATCTTCAGTAGATTCTTCATCCTTTAGCCTATGTACAATTGTCTGGACTGTTTTGACCATATTCTTCAGTTCATCAGGGTATGGAGTTGGGTATCTCTTCAGGTTTCCTTCCTGTATTAAAAAAAAAACAGCAATTTTCTACATTTAGTCATTTGTCATAACTAAAGCATCAGCTTTAAAACAGACAAATTAGGACAAAACACTGAACAAGCTGAGATTTCTACTTTGCCATTCAAATCTAATTGCATTGATGTAGACTTAAGTTTATAATAGCCAGTAAGATTATGAATCACTTCACCCTCATCACCTCTAAACTGTGCCCATTGATTGCAAGCAGGAAGAATTATGACAACCGTATTTTACTTAAACAAAAATCAAGATTAATCATTGTTTCCTGACTATTCTTCACCGTGGCACCACCAGTCAAATCATCTCCTAGTTACTCCCTGCAACACCTGAAAGTTTCCCCTTTGTGCTCCACTAGTCTGCCCTCCAAAACCAGACGCAAAACAAAATAAAACCCTAATCCACCATGTTTCATCATGTTAGATACTGCTAACTAACAAGTGAAGACTGGATTTCCTTGGCAGAGTGAAATCCACAACCAAATTCAAGAAAGGATGTGATTCAGGGATGGGGATAAGGAGGAGGGAAACACCAAGCACTCTAAAATAAGTTCAATACTAACCCGAGGTGGTGCCTCTCTCTCATCTTTGTCTTCATCACACTCAAATGCCACTTGAGCACGCTGCTTCCGCTGTTCCTCCCACAGAGATGGATTGAAACTTTCATTATCGGATATGAACATAACTGAAAAGAAAAAGTGTCTCGTAAGAACAGGGTACCTTTTGCAAAATAAAAATCCTGCTCTTCTTTTCTTGGATGAGATTGGTGTGCTTTTGAATGTAATCTTAAAATATAAGAGACTGCTAGCACCATTAATTGAGCATTAACTACACTGTCACTGCTTAATGAACTTGGCTGTATTTTCATGACAGTTAAGTCAGTATTCATAAAGTAAAAACACTTCATACACAGAGCTCTCCACTAATCATAACGCTCATGCTTAAAAATCTTCAGCAGAACTCTGCTGCAAGTTATTTTTAATCACATATAGCTGTATAAATATAAAATATTTGTTTGTACATATAGAATGTAAATGACACAGATGTAGATAGCCTGACTTCAGTGAGGTAGTCTCAGCACCTCATTCACTTGTTTTTATTTAATGACAACTTTAAAATGAGGAATGACTTCGTGACAAAAATTTGCATTATTACTAATTCTGAAAAAAAATCTAAAGCTTCTGAAACTTAAGGTAAACACATGATTTTACAGAATTTACACAAATGACAGGAGCTTTACAAAGTATTTCTTGCTTAACTTCACAAAACAAGAGAACCTGAACTTCTGGGTACCCACTATCTAGTATGTCTCCATGCCTTGTGTTACATCAGTCAGGTTCCACTCAGCAATGTATATCCCCAGCAAATGTGTATCCTCCACTAGCAATGCCAAGACTCTACATATTAACTGCTTCCACACCTGAACAGAAAATACTTAATTACAGGGCTCAATAAGTACATTGGAATATTTATTATGTAAACTTACAATTTTAATACATCTGAAAATATTCTAATAAACTTGACTATGACCAAAGCTGTTCCTGATCAAAACTGGGACTTGGTATTTTTTGTTTTCAAAATTGATTTTTAAAATCACTATCTACTGAGCTTCAAACTTTCTGTTTGGAATGACTACCTCAGAGATAGGTATTCTGTCAACTTATGCTAAACAAGCAGCCTTTTCCTTGTCTACAGAAAGAAACCCCAGCATCTGGGTAAACAAAAGTTCAAATGGAGAGAATGCTTCCAGGAACAATCTTGAACTTCTCTGAATCTCCAAATAATTTTCTAATTATCACATTCTATCAGGGGTATTGCAGATGCACTATCTGCAGTTGAAAGCACTAAAAGGGATGCATAATTTACTGGTTTTGCTGGTATTTATCATTACTCATCTCTCAGTAAACTAGACACTTGTGCCATGGAACAGCAAATGTTGCCACTTGCCAGTTTTCAATTATTTTCATTTATATGTGTCCTGTTCATTTCTGCTAAAGCAGCAGAAGTTTTTTTCCTTTCAGATGCAAGGGAAATAGGAGAACTGAGGAGATTTAACTCTCTTTCCCTATCTCCTGATCGGGTTATTACTTATTTTCCTAAATATTTCACAAGAGTACAGAAATAACTTTCTGAAAAGGTCTTTATATTTTGGGCCTAACCTTTTACAAAATGGAGGAAACATGTTATCTACATTTTTAGACAACTCTGTTGAAATAGCTAATCTGAAGCAGACATTTGCTAAGGAGAACTTCACCCCAAATCATTAGGTTCTGTCAGAATGAAACAGGAGGTCACAATGGGAAGCGGCAACCACTGCAGAATATGATCCCATCAGTCTATTCCTTACCCCGTTTCCTGAAACAGTTTAATCTAGAATTTACCATTATAAACCTATCACATTGCTACTGTTTTCATTTTTCAGATGTACCTCTTCATCACCTGGAAGTTTACTTAAAATTTGCTTGTAAGTATGACTTAGTGAAAATCATATTAGCTGGACAATCTTTCCACTACTACTATGAAAACTCAGCATTCTGACAGGGTATTTCAGAAATTCTTACCATCCTCAGTTCTTGGTTGCTGGGGGAACATATAATTAGTAAGCACTGTTTTCTGTGTGTCGGGGTCAGCTTCTTTTTGAAGAGGGATAAGTGGTTTAGACTAGGAAGCAAATGAAAGAAGGATGTGCTATGAGAATATGTATAAAAAGTAAACACAATCTACATATCACAGAGAATGCCTGCCCCACTAACTTTGAAGACTACTCTGCCTAGTAATCCATTTCTTTGGATAATTTTCACAAAATTAAGTTATTAACATTTCTATCTTTGATGACTAGCTTTGACTGAGAGCTGAAACTCAGTAACAGCTTAAAGAAAAAAATATAACATAGTATATTAAAAAAATAACTCAGTTTCTTGCTAGTAACTATTCCAAAGCAGGCTGATCTGCAATATGAAGATATATGCATTTAAAGCTGCAGGCAATCATACAAAGAGCAGAATTATGTACTTATTTTTTTTGTACTTACACAAGATTGGATATCCTCCACTCTTTATGAAAAATGGCAGGGGAGTCTTAAAATTATAGCATTAGTAAAAGTTACGGTAAAATCATTACACCAAATCTGAAGTTAGTGGATTTCTGGCAGTCCAGTATTACCATTCAAGAAATAAGCATACTACAGAGAGCTTCAATACACAGTAAAAATACATGCCACAAGTGGGTGAGTTACTGCTTAATAGCTTGAAACTCATGACAGTCACAGAGTTCACAGATATAGCAAGAAACTTAGCTCAAAAAAAAGACATGTTAAGTTTCCCCAACAACATAGATCGCTACACATCTAAGTACTAGCTTATCAAGCACTAACTCTCCTGTGGAAACAAGTCTGAATTAAGAAAAACAAAAATGAAAAAGCCCAGCATCTGTTAAATTACATTTCCTAACAGCACAGAACTTTGCTACAAGTACAAAAGTCTCCAAAGACAGGTAGGCTCAGTGTTTACTGTAGCAGAACCAACATAGTAATGTCAAAGAAGTACTGATGTATATACACAATACCAGGTCTCATTATTTAACAGATGGCTCTTTACTTGTAAATTTTACTAGGAATAAAGTCAGTCAGCTATTTTTAATTTTTAAAATGTTCACCTGATTGTCTGATAGCCACATAGCAGTGAGCTGTTGCAACTTTGTAAAGGTAAATGGCAAATTCTTCAGTCTGTGAATTACAACAAGAATTTATGTAAGTACATTTATCAATACTGTAAAGACTATTAAGAAACAAATCTGCATCAGCCTAAAAAAATTTCAAATGACATATACTGATATAGTAAAATTAAAACCTATTGGTAGTTGAAAGGCAACAGCATTTAACTTAGATACAAAGCTCTACCTGGAACTAAAAAAAAATACCCCACAAGCGAGCAAAACCCGCATTTCCGCACAGTTTAGCAGCTTAAAAGTGCAAATGTAACTTCAATTTAAGTCAGTTCAGTGACTTGAATATCATCTTGAAGATAACTAATCTGAATGCATTAATCTGTATCCTCAGTATTTCAATATACATGCACAACAACTAAGAAGAAAGTGCTACACCTGAAAATCACTGTTTTTTCCCAGGTTACATGTGTGAGAAAGTCTACCCTGGATAATAGAGCCTCTGCAATAATGGATAAATCAAGCTACAGAAGGAGTACAGAGAGGGTGGATTGGCAGAAGAGAAGGAGAGCTCAGATTTATCTCTCCCAACATATTTTCATTCTACAAATTGGCAATTCCCAAAAGAGTAATGTTTTGTCAGTTTTTAATGACCAGCTCCAATAAAACAACTCTTTTCTCCCACCTCCCCAGTAGACTCCAGCATATTACACTACACTGTAACACTTGCAGTACAGGATGCTATTAAATTTCAAGTAAGAATCAAAAGTTTTATGAAAAATAATCAAATTCCCCAGAAGAACGCAATGCTAATAATCATGAATGTATCGAAGCTGTGCTTCAATGTATGTGCCATGTGACAAGCCATTAAAATAAAGACAGTTTAATACAACAGAAGAGCAGGATCCAGACCACAACAATAATACATTAAATACATGCATCTCAGCTTCTAAGTTGTGCATGAGATAAGGAAAGACAGCATAATACATGCACAACAAGACTTCTACATTGTTATTGTATTTTATACAACTTCTACTTAAGTAGATGCATTCACAAACCTATTATCACTCAGATTGATGACTTTTAATTTCTGCATATCACCCATTTCTTCAGGGAGAAATTCAAGCTTATTAGAATGAAGAAATAACACTGTTACGTGCTTCCAGTTTCCAATCTGAAAAAAAACAAAACAAGGAATTAATTCATCTCCACAACCCTACGTATGCAAACTTTCATGGTTTAGAAGAAATTTTACTACAACTATTTTTGCCTGTAAAGTATAAACAGATTTATTCTTAGATATTATTCATTCTTTTAGTTTCAATACACTAGCAACAAAATTCTACTTCTTGCTTGAAATAATTTAGAATTTATTTTATAAGATGTGTATTTGTATGCATCCTCCTTTAAAAAAACCTATATTAACACAATCTACTCAAGAATAAACTTGTTATCTAGAAATTGTACATACTATATAGTTTCAAATACATTAAAAAATTCACTTTACAGTTCTGTAATTACATACCTCTGATGGCAGCTGTGTTAAAAAGTTATGATCTGCAGCAAATGTCCTTATATTAGAAAGCTGCCCAACAGAGGAAGGCAATGTTTCAATCTCATTGAAACTACAATCCAGTTCTTCCACTGATATTAACCTGGAAAAGAAAACAAATACTTGTCTATACAGCTTAATTCAACCAACATTAAACACTAAGTTGAAAAGAAGTTAATACTAGTGTTCATTTCAAATCTCAAATTTAATTCAAAACACAACTGAAACCAAAGACTTCAAATCCAATAAAAATACTTTTCCTAAAATAGCGGTGTCAATAATATCAAATGTTTAAGATGGCTGGATGTTGCACTTAGGGAAATAATCTAGTGGTTGACAGGCTGGGACAAAGG
Organism: Colius striatus; assembly: GCF_028858725.1. NCBI lineage: Eukaryota > Metazoa > Chordata > Aves > Coliiformes > Coliidae > Colius > Colius striatus. The sequence goes on along the minus strand of NC_084790.1, from coordinate 47,031,916 downwards.
CTGGACTCGATGATCTTAAAGGTCTCTTCCAGCCAAAGTGATTCTATGATTCTATAAGAAAATCTGCTAGTAGAAGACATTGAGAACACTCAAAATGAGACAGATCATAACCAAAAAGGAATGCAGCTTCTGAACATGAAAAAGATTTTAAAAGAGTTAGAAACAGTGAATCTAAGAATCTGGCAGTGAAGATGTATTGTGTCAATTCCAACAACAAAACACAAAGTACACTGAAATTAATAGGAGACAACAAATTGGAGCAAATACCCTTCATTTATACAGCTCTTAATTCCAAATAAATAAGTTTTGCTTTCATTTACAGGTTTTAAATTAAATTTCTGGACATCAAATTATACATTAAAAAAAACTGCAGATGAACATCCTTACCATTTTTTTTATATATGTTCAGATGACTGTTTACAATGTTTTTAATAGTGATTCTATCATTTATGGTATTTACCACAGCCACAGCTATGTTAATACCAAAGCTCACTGCATTTTTAAACATCTTAGGCTTTTTTCACATCAGTTTTTTCTTTTCTAGATTGGTGGTTACATGAATAAGTGAGTACCATATGTCATTTGATATTAAGTAACACATGAAGTGCATACATTCTGCAAACTAGAAACAACATATGAAAGTTCTTCCACTTTTATTACAACATTAAGGTGCAGAAGAAATTAAATCAAAACAGGTGTAAGAACATTCAAAAGAGAAGTCATTGCTGCAGAAAAGTGTGCAGAAAGGCAATTCAACCTTTTATTCAAGTGAAACACCTACCCTCCTATGGAGTCTGGCAAATACATTAATTGGTTTTCATCAATTTTAAGTGTTGTTACCTTCTTCAAGGAACCTGTAACAAAATGAATAATAAAAAATGACATTTGGATTCAATAAATTTAGTTTTAGCAATAACAACCAAATTTTCTGTATTCCCTGTCATGCCTACAGTGCTATATATCTCAGAAACTAACCAGACAAGCTTACAGAATTTGTTTGCCAGCTTACCATATGCCAGACTTTTTTTTTTTACTCTTACAGTAAACAGCTTCTCATCCATTTACAAACTACTATATGAAGTCAAGAATGCCCCAAACCTAATATAAATTTCATTATTCAGCTACACATTACAGCTTTATCCAAATCTAGGACTTTTAAATCAACTGAAATTTATATCTATAATGCCATTTATTGATTTTTAAGTGTTCTGTGTCTGATCTTTAAGCTTTTAAGAATATCAATTAACTGAATATACAAACCAATAGACTCTGGCAGTTGCTGAAGTGAATTGCTAGATAACAGTAGGTCTTGCAGGCTTTCACAACCTGAAATACCTTCTTCAACTACTTCAATGTTGTTTTTGGAAACATCCAAGTAGGTCAGTTGTTTCAAAGTGCCTATGAACTAAAAGTAAGGGAAAATAATGAATTCTAGAAAGTGCAAGCTCAAAACAAAAAGTCCAGCAGATCTGACCACAAACTGTCTCTCAAGGGTAATGCCAGAAGAAAAGAGAAAATCTATATATAATGCTGAAATACAATTTTACATAAAATATGCAAGCTTTATAATTACTTTTTGCAGATGCAGAGGCATAAGCACAGCTACACCACAGTAATTCTGCAGTCTGCTTCAAATTCAATCATTTGATCAGTTACTGTGAAACAAGTAACTGAAGCTTTAGAACAGACTTCAGACAAATGCAGATAATATAAGAACATCATTAAGCTCCAGCAAAGTTTTTTAATGCTCGTTTTTGCCTTTTGTGTAAAACTGCATCCTAGTTAACCTCAAAAACAATGACTCCCTAATTGTACTAAACTTAAGAAACAAGTCAAAATATAAGCTAATAATTACCTTTGCATATGAACGAAGGATAAGCCTGAAGATTTGTGCACACTACTAGAATCTTCATAAGAAAAATGCAGTTACTTTCACAAACACATTTTTACTTTTACTGTAAAGCAGAATCGTTTAATACACCTACTCAGTTCTTCAAGGAAGAATTAGTTGAAGTGAAGGTGAGAGGTGGTGGAGAAGACTGCTGATGAGGTGAGAAAGCCTCACATCAGAAGACTGCTAGTGATTTTAAGTCTGCTTGCCAAATTTCAAATACTCATTTACTTGTTTTCAACAACTTATGCACAGGTTCACAGGTACAGCAACAATAGGTCAGCCTGAGCTCCATGTAATACTGAGAGGTGTCAGGAACCCAGACAAAAGTCAGTAGAACATTTTCACAGGACCTAGATATGCTCCCTGTATACATGGCACCCAATAGGCATTGCTTGCTTTACAGCTATGACCAGTAAAAATTTACACATTTCTCCTATAAATTCCTGCTTTCTAAGCAGGAATTCTTACTTGGAAGAATTACTCAACCCTAAATTTGATCCAAGATTTGATTTCGGATTTTTAGCCCTTTCCTTAACTGGAACATAGTATTTAGAAGAGAGATACAGATCTTTTAATTAAAGAAAAGCTGTGTACCCACCTCATGATCAGTGACAATTTCTAAGTAGCATTTAAGTGATATTTAGCCATTTGTATTTAAATAATATTAGAATTACATAGTGAGTTTTACATGATCACTGAAAAAGCAAATACTGCTGTAAATTAAAATAGTAAATATTTAAACACAGTGGAAGAACTTACCCCTGGAATAAGTGTTAGTCTATTACCATCCATCCAAAACTCCTTTAACCCACTCAGTTGTTCAAGCACTTCAGGCTGTAAAGGGAAGCCATTTTTTAAAAACTTTGCACTAAAAAAATTGTGAGGCATAATTTAAACTCATATTAGCATTAATTTTTTACCAGTACAGTAACCACAGTATACCACAGAGTGCTATTTTTAAGTGGAGGAAAAAAACACTCATGTTCAGCAGAATATGGACAGAACTTTTATAACAGGCTCCATAAAGTAGTGTAGTATTATACATACTATTTGTTCAGTAACAAAACCCTTACACTGATATTAAGAATAGATTAATGGATAAAGAGATTTATAAATGATACAAAGCTCTGTTACTAAAACTCACCACTTCTGTGAATTCATTACTTCCTAAGTCCAGTCTCTCCAGCTGAGTCAGTCTGGACATGGTTCTGCACAGGAAAGGGAATAATAAGGAATTAGATTTAAGAAAACATCAGTTACATACACTATTCTTGTATTCATACAAATGTGTTATTTTAATCAGTATTAAGTAGTGATGCTGTTCTGTAATTGGACTGAAATCTAACTAAGGACAAATTCTTACACACTGTTCATCACACACATACTAATTATCATGCCACTGTTGACTGTCAAACAAGAGTATCCTGTAACTCATCTACAGATTAGTTTACAAAATGTATAGACCACCAGATCAATCTTTACAATAAAGTGTAACTCATTGAATTTACTCATACAAAGTTGCTTCTGGAATATTAATAGTTTCTCTATTCATACAACAAGTCAGATTATTAAATTGGATTTTGAAACAACATTCTTTAAGTCAATTATTGCAAACATTAAGCCAAAGGCAGAAATAAAGTAAAATACAATATTTCAAGTTCCATTTTGCCCAAATTTTTCCTCCTTTTAAGCTTAGAGACCTCATAGACATTATCTACCACTGCACACATTGGTACTACTTAAAAATATATTTTTTTAATGGATTGTTAATCCCTCGTGTTACATTCTGTATTTACTTAATAGATTTCCACAGAAATTTCATCAATACTGGGTTCCTGAGTTACACTATTTCTATCTTTGCCAATCTTTGCCATTATCTTTGTAATCCCCTCAAATCAAAGCAACACTAACGAATCACGTAGTTTAAATTATGCCTCAGGTTCTGATGTTGTAAATAGCTTTGCTAAGGTTAACACTACAGCTCACTTGAAGCAGCACACAATTCAAAGTGTGCGTGATACCAAGATTGGGACCTAAAGCACTGTAATTGCAGATTAAAATAACTTGATTGATTCTATAAAGGTTACTCTTTATTAAAAATTAGGCAAGAGACTTAAGTTTTAAAAAACAGAAAACCCACCACAAAAACCACCCCAAAAATAAGCATAAACTTAACATTTTCATTGGGCAACTTCCTCAACTTTCATCTACCTATCAGATAAATGCCTCTAAGATACCCTGTATGTTTTTGCTTCCTTTTCAGCAGAAATATTTTCCTTGAGCTCATTTGCATTATAACACTCCAAATTTGCAGTCTTTGGCAATGGATAAACTCCAAGCAAAACGATGCACTTGGCACAAGAGTCAAGGTTAATTTAGTATGTCAACATTAATTACTCATTTTGATTAACAGTTTGTCAAGTTTTTCATGTTAAAAATGTTTATGTTTAATTCAGCAAGAAGGGTGGCCTGTTTTGTAAAAATTTGCCCCAATACATTTCTCATTATAAACACAACAGAATTCACTGTAAGTATGAAAATATTAAAAAGGTGAGGGTGACAGGGAAAGAATATTGTTGCATGCTCAAGCTAAAGTATTAGCATGTTACATCTACACCTTAATAGCTTCATTAAAAAAAATCTCTCTGGATTGTTTCTATTGCTTAAAGCTGTATAGCATGTTCCTTTTAAAACACACGCTTAGCTTTGTAAAACTTCTAAGTCTGAATTTCACATCTGCTTCTTCTCAAACGTAATACTTAATGCCAGGTCATATATGCAAGGACACTGCAGAGCTATACTACCCTGAAAGGCAGATTCACCTCCTGCAAACCATAGCCACCAAAATGAATTCTTTCTCCCAGTGTACATCATATATAAACAATATGTTTCCAGTGCCCCACTGTAGCAAAATGTATATTCATGTGGTAACAGGAAATTAATTGTTTCAAACTCCCTTAACTGAACCACAGAAGTGGAACAAGGAACAAAGGTGGCAGCTCAGCATGTACTGTACATCATTATTAGCAAGTGCTGCAGAGGACATCTTCATGACAGCTGCTGTTTAGTTTTCCAGCAAGGATGAAAACCTGAAAAAACTCAATTAAAAAAAAAAAAGAAAAAAAAAGTCCCAGCAACTTCAACAGAAGTTGTATCTGGCTTAAATACATTACAGCATCTGTCTACATGTCTCATCACTTCAAGAGACCTCCATCAGCTACAGTATTGCATGTAACTCATGCTATTAGTGTTAATTATGGCAACTAAAGTCAGAGAAATTTTATAAATAAAATCTGTATTATTTTAATTATAGCAACTTTTCCTCAGTTGGGAGTTACTTAATTTACAGAGCTACCATCCTAATTTTTTTTTTGCTGAAAGGAAGATAGAGTGTATATCACATGACTGAGTAGGATGTTTCAAACTTGGAAGATTTAAGTTCACGTTTTCTGATGGCACACATTAATCCCAGATATTAGTTCTGGTATATTTATACAGCAGTCATTACAGCACTAGGCAGATAAAAGGAATTTCCAACAGATAACACCCCTTTCCCATGTCTCAGGTTTATAAATAGCTACAATCACTAAGAAAACTGGCTGTTGTACTTGAAGGGCTGGCAGCTCACAGTTCAGCCTACTGCATGCCAATCTCTGATAGCATATGGGCTGGACAGAATTAGTATTCAATAGCCGAGCTCCTCCTCTTCATCAAAACATCTTGCACCCATCAAAACCAGTACCTTTCTCGATCAGTTTCTTTTGCCAGAGAAGGACTCCTTCTACAGCACAGCACAACATAGTCAAGACTCTAAAGCTGGTTACTCACATCCCATCTTTGGGATCTCCATTTCTCTTTTCATTGACCTCTCATGTTAACCCCCTTAGATCTACAGGGTCCAAGACAGAAAATCCAGAGGGTTTTCTCCATCAGCCAGGGCTTGTTTGATGAAATGAGTGAGAATTGCAAGGCACAGTTTAAAAAGACGCTAGATTTAAGTTGGAGGCACAATTGGATTCATTGTTAAAATAAATGCTGTAAGAATTTCCAGAACTATTTTACTGTTATAGAAAACACATCTGAGCAGTATGCTGCTAATTACGTTAAATATGCCTTTTCTGTTATGGAATAGGTACACCATAACAGATTCCATACGACACTATAATAAGCTGTTACTTTCTTCATCCTTGAAGTATATTAAACCAAAAGAAGTGTTCAAGTAATGAGAGTCACAATATATCAGTCATTCTGAGCAAGCACTTCACACTACACATTCAATTTAATGGCCTTAATTACCAATCCTCAAGTACTCTATCAGAATGGATAGGTACCTAGGTAGCCATACAATAACGTTTGCAGAAAGCATCAGACATCTCAGAATGATCCTACTGAGATGCCCGTATGCTGACTTGAAAGCTCAACAGGTGGTCAGAAATCCACAGAGCTGGGAAGGGATAGAAAACGTTTGAAGAAAGTATACCTGAGAAGGCAGATCAGTCAGTCCGAAGGGAGATAAAATTTCAGCAATATGAATGGAAAGTTCTTTGTGAGAACTTAGTCCAGTTACTTAGCTACACATTTCAAGCCATGATCAATTTCCCAATACAAACGACACTATTAGTATAACTAAAGAATAAAAAAACCCAACTCTCCACAGCAGTTTAAATCAATGTCATCTGTACTTACTTTGGCAATATTTTTAATTGATTTTCTCTAAGTTCCAGTATCTGGAGTTTAGTTAATCTGCAACAGAAAAGTGTAACAAATTAGCAAAATATAAACCCATCTCTGAACTTTTTATATTGCTGAAATTAAAAAAAAATTCTACAAGCTTGAAATTTTTTTCTGTAAGAATATAAATATGTTTTGTATATTACTTATTTTTGCATGTTACTTTCAATTCATTTCTTCACTGTAGTTTGGTTTTGATGTCGATCTTATTTGCTTCTCTGTACCTATTTGAACACATCTGTTTGCCTTCATGACAAAGATTTTAAAGCACTTCACTGTACTCATTGTGGGTACATATTAGAATCGTTATGGTTGCAGAAAAAGACCTTCAAGATCATGAAGTCCAAAGATGTTATCATCGTTTACAGTAGTACACAGGAAGTAACAGAAGAAAGGTAGAATCTGCCTACACAAGTTAAGATTTTAATTTCTAATACTGGCAATGTATCAAACCATTTCATATAAAAAGTCTCATCAGAGAAATATCTGTGATCTTTCACATGATAAAAACAGCCTTAAAATTAATCCTAAATTTCCTTCCACATTCTCTTTTTAGTCAGTTTCTTACTGCATTTTCATATTTCTGTTAGGCAGTTTGACCCTTCTTTCAGTAAATCCTTGGTTGCAAGGATAAATCTCAAACTCAACTGCTGGGCCAAGATAAGTTTAAAGCAGTCTTGACGTTCAAGCAATATACCATCCCCAGAGGAATTTTTTTTTCATCAGAACAGTAGTGACAAGACTGTTTGTTCAATGAAATATAGAAGTTGAGCTTGGTTTAAATACAGGCAGGATTGTCAAGACAAGAGTTCTACATGTGACCCACTAACAGCTCTCATACAACACAAAATAAAGTACAAGGCTTCCTGACACAAAAAGAAGCTTAGTGAACTGAAGTGTTTCCTGAAGGTGCTTAACTGAGTATGGTGTGAAGACAGAGATAAAAACCTTAATTTTGATTAAGAAGTATGAGTTATACTTTAAGTAAAAATAGCTGAAGACAATATTTTTCCTCTAGACATGCACTCATTTTTGAATGAATTTGAAAATAGCTATCTGCTCTGCCTATGAATAATCTGAGAACAAAACAGTCACCTTGAAACAGAACAGAGGTCAATACAGCCCAGCATTGCAAGCAGTACTTGCCATCTGGTAGCAACTGCTGCAGGGAAACCTACTCCCCCCAGTTTGCAAAGAAAAACCTACACTCTATCAGTGCTGAAAGAATAGCCTAATACTACTGCTGTCAATCTAGGTCATAACCGGAAAGGACAGTGTAGCCTTTGAAGCCTACCTGACTTCTAAAACACCAATCGGTGGCAAAACAGGACTTGTTTAAGCACCCTCAGATTTGAATGATCATTTTGGTCTTAGACTTCTGAACCCAAGAACAACCAACAGCTGCATTACGCTCCCATTGCTGTTTTGCTTTGATGACAGGGAAAATAGCTATGCTGTTTGTAATTTTCTTCACATGTGTATGCAGTCGAATTTCTCAGCTGAATGCAGCAGAAGCAAACCTCCATTCATATGCTGAACTAAGATATGCTTGCCTACACTTTGTTGACTTCAGCCATAACTGACGGTGCTGTAACGAGCCAATTCTGTGAATTTGAAGACTGCCTTTAGTGACAGAAAGGCTTCTAGCTTTGTGAAATGTTTTCATGTTCTGCTCTTTCTTTAGCTAACCCTATGGAATTGGAGATATTTATGAACAGCAAATTTCTTATATAGAGCAACACAGAGGCTACATTTTCAATCTCTCCTGGCTGTCAGATAAGGGCCATATCTAAACTAGTAATTTTCCTGCATTAATTAATGACAAGTATTGGATGGAAAGTAGTTGCCACTTCTTCGTTCTTATTCACTTATTCTTCCTAAATCTGTTTTCTATGCAGTCTGTTAAAACGTGAAAGAAATATACAGTGGGTATACACTTAGAAACTCACTGTTCAACTAGTCACTCCTTAGAAAGCTATAACTATTTCATAGAGATGTGTTCTTTATTTTTCATTTCCTTTGCAGTTTTGCTGATGCAAGATTTCTTTTAAAATGTTACTAAAATATAAAGGCAAGAGGACTGAAATATATGCATGCTATAGAAGGTTAAGTTGCAAAAGTTACAGCAAAATTGCACATATGCACCTAAATTAAGTCTCCAATTTGACTATCACTGTACATTCATGGAAAAAAATATCCCAAAGTAGATACTACTAAAAATATCTCATACTGGAAGTACTACCAGCAAACTGTTGAAAAAGAAGACTAAAAGTGAAATCATAGCAACATAACAGTAAAAAGTCTCTGGAAGCAATATCCCATTATAGACAACATTCTCAAGAGTTTTTAGAATGATACTGAAGATAAACTCCTGGCTTATCCTAAACACCTATCTGTAAATAATGCTTCCCTTCGAAAGCCTTGTCTCAAAATTAGCATGCAATGACCTGTTTATGTATTTGTGTATTTAAATATAAATATACATTATGTGTTTAGGTAGAACAGATACGGTTTTCCTAGGTAAGCATAAGCAACTCTCAAGATTTCTGTGCACTGGCATAAAGGCTAACTCTGGGATTTGTGCCAATATTAATGCATTCAAATTAGAATTTGGGAGTGGAGGAAGAAAAAATACACTTCATCACCTCAGAATTTCAAAGTAACTGACACATTTAATCAAAAGTCCAGTGATTTTTAGTAAGTCTAATAAGCTGGACTGGCACAACATCACTAAGGAAAGCAAGTAGGTAATGTTCATAAATGGGGAAAAATCCTGGACCATCTTGACCTCCACAGTGTGCAAAGCTTTAGCACAAATTTTGAAGGCAAGCATAAAGCGTGGAGATAAAATTAATAAAACACTGCAAATGTAGTTTGCAGTACTCAAAGTTTTCTTTGCTAAGAATCAGGCTGAATGTTACTGATGGAGTGCTCAAATACCCACTTTAGGACCATCCCATTCAATATTTTCTAACAGTAAGGACAGGAAAAATATTTAAGTTGGCTAATGCCACAAAAGACAGTCAAAAAGTATAGTGAGTTGTTAGGACACTTATTTCCTTGTAGAGTCCTCAGCCATTTCTAACTGAGCCATCCAATACATTAGTCAATCATGTGGGAAATGAAACCAGGCAGCTGCAAGAAATGACTACTGGAACGTTAGTGCATAACCACAAACATTTCCAAAAGAAACAAAAGGATAATCAGGACACTGTACAAGCTATGAAGAGATCTCAATTTGAATTCTAAATATAGTCATATATGCCATCATCCTCTGCCAAAAAGACTACAAATTCACATTAAAACTCATTCCAAGATTATAAAATATACTCAAAGGAAAATCTGCCATACTAGAGAAAAAAAGAATTTTGTTTAGTCTAACAAACTAAAGGAAGAATATGAGGACATTACAAAAACTGCAGGTGAGAAAGTAGGGGACAACATTCATGAGACATGTCAGCAATTGAACTGTGGAATAAATTAATACAAACGGTCAGAGAAACTGATGCAGGAAACCAAGTTTCTAACCTGAACTGATGGGACAGAGACCCTGACACATGGAACCTAAGAACCTTACTAGCTTTAATATAGCATTGGCATAGCTTTTATGAGGCATTATTGTATAAAGCTGCCAGTAAGAGCAGGCAACAGAACTCAGTCACTTCATGTGTTCCCACATAATAGAAATAATAGCTATAAAGGTCATATACAAAATAATTAATGCACCAAATTGGTAGAAGGTGAAAGACTGCCCTTTATGCGAATAATCAACAATGCTCTAAATATCCCAAAAGCTTCTACTAGAGCTTGTTTGGTTTTCTAAAAAAAAATACTTCCATGTTATGAAGTACAAGTTCAAACACCTTTCACACTAGCAAGTGTTTATAACTAGTTGTGAAGCTCTTAGCTAGCAGAGCACATTGATTATGTACAGAATGGAAGCAACTCTATGTCCAAGAGGTCTGTACCTTACTATAAAATTACATTTTGCCAGTTCATTTGTTTGATCTAGTCTTCCTATAGAGTAGTATTTCTTCTGTACAATACTATTATTAGCAGGCAAACATATATGAATACTTCAAATTCATTTAAAAACAGATGATGAGAAAAGTCTTAATTTCAGCTTCATTCTCTCAGCTACAAGCTAGGATGCTGTAAGTTACTATATTTTAAAAATCAAGGCTGAATTCTATTAAGCAAAACAGCACACTCCAGAACTGGCTTTCAAGTTGCCTTTTCTAACTGATTTATTCTTAAGCTGTTAGTAATTAATGACTTCACCATTTCCGTAGCTGTTAGATATTATAGAAGTGGACAGCAGTGAATAAAATAATTATAATCAGGCTTCTTAAAACTATGTTTAAGATTACAAAATCAATTATGTCAACCTGAATTCTTCAAATTCATCTGTAGTGCCTGTTTCTTAGAAAAATCTTGCGATTTTGCTGGACTAATGAAAAACAGAACAGAAAATTCTGTAAGTGATCATTAAAATCCCAATAAGGACAGATTATGCATCTTCCAAATATTTCTTCTTCAATGTTAATGAGGGCTTTTTAAAAGGCAAACTCTGTGTGCTAGAAACAAGCATGATAATTAATGGTCCTGCATCAGCAGCTTTTTTGTTAGCTGAGTGTGTAACAGATCTGGTGCTTTTAATCCCTTATCAGAGAATACCTAATAAATGGACAGATAAGAATACGGAAACAACTCCAACCACAGATGACTAATAAAGTAATGGCCAGTAGCGGACTGCACCTGTGGCCATCTTTCATTGCATATCTCCTGATCTGTCAAACTTCTGCAGAACTATCTGGGGTTTTTCTAATCTCTCGTAAACTTTGCTGACCCAACTCTAACCATACAGCCTAAGGCAACCGCTTTCACATAACAATATGCCTCATTAACTAATAACCATATTCCCTAAAAGAGAAGTTTGCTGGAAATGGGATGGGGTAAGAAATTGACAATCTAGAAAAAGAGAGTAGAAGAGTGAAGAGAGGCATAAAAAAACCACAGAAATAGCTAAATCGGCATGATAAGGAGAACAGAATGAATTATCCTCATCTAGGAGTCTTCTTTTTGACAATATTACCCTTTCACTTTTGCTTCCAAGAATGAATCCATTTTAAAGAGGTAGGAGTTTAGCATTTGTCTCGTACTTAAATTATTACAAAGAACAATTTTGCTTAGTCGGCACAATGTAAATATGCTACATCTTTCAGAAAGTCTCCTGACAAGGCACTTGAGAATTATAGGTATGCATGAAGGAATCTGTGCATCCAGAAGAGAAAAACTGGAATTACAGACATCACTATCAGCTTCACTCCAATTACTAAATGATAACCAATCCCTATTTCAGAAATATTAGTCTCATACTTACCAGACGTGTGTAGTAAAAGAAGCAACTACACAAATGAGTTTTATTTCTTGGTTCCTCATAAGCACCCTGTCTGTCTTTCAAAAGGCCAATTAAAAAATGTGGTTTTTTTCCTCTAACTAGTATGTGGCCTAAGCGGATTGGTATTGTACATGCCTTCCCCTGCTCCAGTTCACATTTTGCTTGGGAATCAGAAGAAACTGCTCTGCACAAAATGAAAACTAAATGTAGATACTGTTTCAAAAGTAACTTACCTGCCAAAATTGGCTGGCAAAAACTCAAGAAAAGCATCATTCAGGTACAGCTGCGTTAGGTTTAACAGTTGGGAAAATCCATCTGGAAGCCTGTTTAGAAATAAAATAATGTAGTGCCTTTGTTTCAGTTTTATTCAGGGCATTAAGTAGTATTTTTGTAACAGTACAGTACTGAATTTTGATATTTTTATAATATCAAAATTAAGGTGGTAGCAGAATTTCTACAAAATTGCACCAGATATTTGTTGTCTGTATGATTTGGTTAAAAATGATTTTTAAGTATTGAGGACAGATCATAAAAACTACAAACCACAAACAAATAACAAGAATACACTTGTTTTCTCCTGATGCCTAATGAGGAGGAGGCATTCATTAGAGACAATGAGGTAAAATGAAATGTATGTAACTTTTTTTTTCCCCAGAAAAACTACATTGTGCAAAGTGCTACCTCTGGTAAATTAATTTTGTCACCTATAAAAGGTGTCAGGGAAATCGACTCATGTAAGTTAAGTCTGAAAAACAGAGGTACAGGCTGCACACTAAAATTAATTTTTGGTATTAATAAAACTCTTTGCATATTTTTCTATATTCACAGAGAAATGAAAGATTTCAAAAAGCTGAGAAAGCCACATGGTTTAATATAGGACTTCCCCAAAATACTTCCATGACATAGCTATACTGTATCACAGTGCAATGAGGTTAATGAAGATACTTCTGAATTAACTCGGCTCCTTGCCTACAAGGGTTGGCACACGTCTGGTGCAATTTTGAGACTCGGCAGATTTAGCACAAAACACAAAGCATCAAAAATGCCAAACTTACTTTGAAATTGGATTTACACTGGCCTCAACAACTGTCAAGACTTTACAGTTTTTTATATTTTCTGGAAACTCCTGTATGCCTGCAAGATACAGAGAGAAGTAGGGAAACAGCCTTAAATTACTAGACTTCTTCATAGCCATAAAAATGATGTACATAAAACCATTTACCATAAAAACTTTAATTAATTTATCAGTATCTGGACTGTTTTTCTGCTATTTCATATTAGATAAAGTTTCAATTAAAGAAATAGTCTTAATGCAATACCATTTCTTGTATCATTCTATTCCTCAACCATTTCATATTGCAGGTTACCAGGCAGGTCACCAAGCAGCACTTAGAGAGACACACTACACTAACATTCCCTCTGCTCATTAGGAAATACTGAAGTATTTTTACTTTGTAATGTACTTAAGACCCTCAGTCCCATTTTTTTTTTTAAAGGTATTCATACATATGGTAGATCAAAATTTCCAACAGGATCTGTTTGCCAAATACATGGTTTGTATGACATCCAGGGGAGTCGGTATGGCTTCAAATTTTAAAGTACGTTTACAGCCCCATGGTTCTGAATAGATATCCCAAAATGTGGCATATGCTTGCTGTTAGCTTCAGATTATTCGCAGAGAAGGACAAAAACACTGCAGACAAACTTATGTCTGAAAAGTAAAACAACAAGCAACCTCCTCTTTTTCCAGTATTATCTCCAGAAACAACAGACTGTATTTGCAACCCACATATCTGCCAAACTGGTATTTGACAGAAACTCACAAAACAGGCCTTGAAAACAGAAGACAGGTATTCATTACATCACCAGGAAATCTGTACTGAATCATTCTATTGCCCGAAACTTTCACCTCAATCTTTACTGTATAATAAAAACAAATAAAATCATGCTTATCACAACTGCAGTTGCTTTTGCAATGTGCCACTACGTTGTTCTTACATATTGGACAGGTATTTTTATTTTAAACAAACTTGTTCTAACAACCATTCACACCGAAATCCTTCCGATTGGATTAAGAATACACTATTTTTTCAAGAAAAGAGACACATTAGTAAAATGAAGATAGTTTAAAGGAACTGGTTAGGTTTTTTTAAGTAGCAAAAATCCTAGCTCTTTGTCTTTTATTTAATCTGTGTAGTTGTTCCTGCTTCTAGAGCACTTTATTGGCTGTGTGGAGAGGGCAGTCTGAACCCAGGGACTGAAATCACTACGAAGAAACTACTCTGTGGATGCTTGCTTTTATGAAACATCATGCTGCTCCAAGTGACAATAACTGTCTTAAGAGTCCAGCTGCAGACAGAAAGACAAAGGCAGCGTGTCTTCTTATTCAGATTGGCAGGTGGCACTTGGTTATGTCTCTCCATGTATATGTTCTGAGAATACCAAAGCAGAAAAAAAACCTTAGCAGTTAATGCTTCACCAGGGTTTTTACTTAGGTAATAAATTACACAATTTCCAATGCTAGCTTAGATTTTAATTCTTTCTGTGATTGACCTAATATATTAGGGCTTAAGAGAAGGCAACACCATCTGACAAAAAAAGTACTCACAGAACACATACTTTCACATTAAAACAATTACTGATATTGAGTAGCAAAGTCACCCTGATGACTTTTCCATAAATTCAACTTAAATAGAAACACTACTTCTGTCAAAAGAGACTTTTAGGTCAGTCTTGATACAGAAACCTGTCATACCAAATGGTTAAAACTATTACTTTTAACAAATACCAGATGTTGTATTGTTACTGAGAGGTGAAAGGCAAAAAAAGCACACTAAGCCATACAGTTAATCCAAGTGTTTAAACTCCTCCAAGTATCATGGAACCTCTTGGGAAATAGCTTGTTGAACAATAAAATATAGAACCATAGGGGACCAGAAGGAACTAAACCATCAACTGTAATTACAGGACAAGGTTTCTGACACTTCTGGTTTACTACTATATCTATATCTCTATCTCTATATCTCTATATCTCTATATCTCTATCTCTATATCTCTATATCTCTATATCTCTATCTCTATATCTCTATCTCTATATCTCTATATCTCTATCTCTATATCTCTATCTCTATATCTCTATCTCTATATCTCTATCTCTATATCTCTATCTCTATATCTCTATCTCTATATCTCTATCTCTATATCTCTATCTCTATATCTCTATATCTCTATATAAAATATAAGTGAAAGTAAAAATATAGCTGTACACGTATGGCTTCAGCCTTGTGACTTTTACCAGGGCTGTGATTGGAATCAAAGACAGCAACAGGATACACTGATTCAATTCACTTTAGCGCTCTCAGTTCAACACCAAAACTAAAAAAGGTAATACGTATATACTGTAATGACGCTTCATCTCTGGAAAGCAGCAGCAACATTTTCCAAGTGCAAAGATAGGTTTAAAGAAAGATTAGAAAACTACTGTAGACAGATTAGAAGTGCACCTTACCTATTGCTGTCATATCATCTTTAGAGAAACCTACTTCCAAACATTTAAATATGCATGATTCTAATTCTGGTTGTAGAAGAAGACCTCTTTCACCAAGTAAGAACAGTCAAATATACAGATGGAAAGCATCTAGCATGACACCATATTTCCTAACCCATGGCAGATTAACAAGAATCTAGCACATAAGAGGCCTATACAGATGAAGTTATGCATGACTTGTATGAAGTGGTCTTCTATAGTCTAAAAAGCACATCAAAATCTTATTATTGCTGATGATGTAACTTTACCTTCTTAAAATAAATGTCTACGCCAATCAAGGTAAACCACTGCTAAGTTCTTCCTGAGAAGCAGAGTTGTGTTTCAGACTCTCTCTGTGCTATTAGATTGGTGTTTCAATCACAATGAGAGACTCTCTAAGCTTACTTTTTCTGAAAGATGGTAAATGCTATTGGCCTTGGCTTGCTCCTTAAATGAATAATTGGCCTGGTCCAACACACTAAACCTCATGTTTGTAATATTATATATTACTTTCCACTACCTATGTCAAGAATTCACTGAAGGAGAGAAGACTTAAATCTGTGATAATTACCTAGAAAACAAAACACACTACATCTGCTAGAGAGAACAATGTCAATCTAAACTTACTCTCAAAAACAAAAGCCAAATAAAATATTAGCTATTCAAATACAGACATGTTAAATCAGCATGCTTTTGTACATAATCTGAGAACTCTACAGTAGTCTCCTGTTTGACTACGCCTGGCAAGAGACACCAACACTTTTAACAATAAATTAACAACAGAAATTCACTGATATGAGAGAGCTAACAATGAAGCAGCTCATGCATTTAATTTTGCTGCTTTTTACACACCAGATAGGTATAGTACATACCATCTTTAACAACCTCACTCAGCACTTCAGTATGTATAGACATCATCCATCAATCAAAGGAGTAGTAAATTGAGAATGATAGCATGAAATGTATCTACTGTTTGTAGTATACATTCCGAAGACAAAAGAAATAAGAGACTGCCCCTCTCTACTATGTGATAGGAAAACCTTTCTATTTACTAACTGGTTATACAACAACCTTCAGATGTTAACTTTTCCTCGCTATATTACCTCTGCACCATAGAAACACGTAGTTACCTGTTGGATATTTTTTCAGTTGACTGACCATGAAAGCAGAGAAACACTGGAAAAATATATGAAAAAGACAATGTGTTGTAAAGAGCACTTTATAAAAGGATTTGCTTCTCATTTCACTGCTTTACATCTATCCTTAGTGTCCTGAATCACCTTCCCTTTTAAAGAAGCTCAGCAAATTCTGAAGGTCTCTGCGACCATGTTTTTCCCTGCTCCTTTTGTTAACACTATGCTAATTATCCATTTGATAGCCACCCTCACCCTGTTCAAACAAGTATCTGATCAAGTTGAGATCCACATTCTTTTCTAAATACCATTTTTCTTTTGGGTTTTTTATTGCTTCCTTCATTGCTACTCAAGGACTACAGAAGACCATGTAACAAATTATTTGGGGGTTATCTAGTTTGTTGCAACCTCATCTTGCTTTCCTTCAAAAGTATCACGTGTATAGGTTCTTCATTTTGCTGTTTCCTGCTTTACATGATTCCAGCCACCACCTGTAACTCATTTCAGTGCTGTAGTCGATTTACAGATCATGCTTACTGTTTTCCAAAAAAATATGCAACCCATTGTGCTTGTGGACTATGACCACTTTCAGAGAACAAAATGAAGGAACACAATTGCTGGCAATCTTTAATTCTAATCACCAGATTCTGACTGAATTGAGAGCAAAGTTCATTTTATACTGTAGTTTTCCAGAGATGAGATTTACATAATAGCTTTTAGTGTTTACTTGTCTGTTTTTTCCCTCTCCAGCTTTTCAGATTTCAGGCACTTGTAAACCCATTGGCCACTTTCTACCAAAAACAAATAAAAAAAGAAGGGGGCCAGGACTAGAAGATTATTAAAGAAAATCTGGCAATAACTTGAGGAAGAGGAGTCTAAAATTCTTGTCTGGACTAAGTCAAAAGCAGAAAGTATTTATCAAGAACTGTACTTGGCAAAAAGCAGCTAACTAGCCTAACCTAGAAGAAAGTGGTGATTAATTACAATCCCAGACCAGCTGCGGCATATGTCCAAAGGGCATATCAACAAGGTCATACAGAGATTTTGGGTCAATGATCACAAATCTCAAGGTAATCAACCTCAGTTCTGGATCACAAAACATGGCTGAAGAATGGAATTTCGTCTGATCTCTAACTCCCCGGAGAGCAATGGTTGTTTTGGCACAGCTTGTCAGAACAAATGTGCACAAATGTCTCTCTGTTTAGACTGGATTAAGGCAATTTTAAGTGTAATTGGTGTCCCACTACCATCTGGAGTTACACTCATCTCCTCCCCTACGTAACACAATACTCTTCTACCACCAGTGTCAGTATAACTTGCAGAGCAGGAAGCAAAACAGAGACAACTTTTTCTCTCCATCAAAAATAGCAGCAATTCTGGATTTACAGAAAATCGTGCAAGTCACATCTGCCACTGGCAGAATCTTTCACCACAGTGCATCCCAGTGCTGACACCTCAGTACACTACAGTTTCATGCCTACTGCAGAAGTGCATTTGCTCTGCTGTTCATGATCATGAAGTCTTATTTTTCTTCACAAATACTAAAAAGTAGTATGCCCAGACTTCAGCCATTAAAATCATTACTGCTATATAGCAGTAGCAGTGTCTCCAAGTTCTGCCATTTCTCATATAAAAATGATTTAAACAGATTTGCCCCCTCTCCCCCCCCCCCCCCCCCCGAAGTATTGGTTCAGTTCTTAAAAAGCACCCATCCTACTTTGCACGTTTACACATATAGAGGACACGGAGGCAAATATATATGCTCAGTTTGCGTAAGTAAGAAAGCAACCTTAATTATGTACACATACTGGTCTCAACTTCTGGGCAAGCAGATACTAGGGCCTGCCTGAAAGCAGCTCCACTATAAAAAGTGGAGGTTTTGCTTATTGTTCTACTCAAGCCTCTGCTACAACTCTCCTTCCAGGCAGTATAGATCAGACACGACAATCAAATTATTTTCAGAGCTCAAGAACACAGGCCACAACGTAAAATCTGTTTACAAAAACTGAAACTTTAAACTGAAAGTTTAAAGTAACAGTCATAATCTGCATTCTTATATATTTATGTAACTTGCAATTTCTACATACCTTCTGAACTAAAAGCAGCACTTTTCAATATTCAAAGTAAGCAGTGTGTTAGAGCCCAATCAATTCACTGCACAATGCCGACTCATCTATCCTTCCTTTTGAACGTTCATTCCCAAAAACTTTTCAAACCTGTTACAGTTGCTCTTCTTGCCCTATCAGAATTTGCAAAATTCCTTGCTAATTGGTTTTCCCTGTATATGAGCATTGCAAGAGTCTGGCTCTCCGTCTTTTACTGAAGGAAAAATACATAAGGTTGGAGACCAGTAGAAGAAACCTACCTTACTCAAGAAGTAAAACTCCAAAATAAATGTGACAGATTTAACCTATCAGCATTGAACCTGTCACAAATTTAACAAAACACTGATTAATGCATTTATACTGCTTTTCATTCTCTATGCTCTTAAGTTTGCACAGGTAAGTTCCTGTCCTAGAAAAACTTCTGCATTTATCACAGAAAACACCAATCTAAAAACCTTACAAAATCTTTACAAGATGCTGAAAACAAACTCCACTTTGCTTGACAAGTAAGCAGATTCGCCTCTCCATCTTGACTTTATGAAGTCCTTCTCTCCAATTCTACGTGCTCTGAAACTTTTTAAGTTTCCTTTTCCATCTCTCCTCACTTTCACGATGGTCACTTGCAGGGTTGTATGCTATGACTAGATCAGTGTCTCCTATAAGTTTACATAATAAAAAATGGAAGCTGAATCTTCATTTGAGGGACTCTTTGTAGGTTTTTTTTTAAGTGAAAGGTAGTGGTTTTGCCTGGGCCAGGTTTTGGTAGTTGAATAGTTACAAGGGTGGCTTCTTTAAACAAAGAGTTGCCAGAAGCTTCCCCTGTAGCTGACAGGGCCAGTATCAATTAATTCTAAGATGGACTTCTCAGCTGACCAGCACCTGGCCTGAGGTAAAACCTCTGTGAATAATGTATTTGAGAAGGGGAAGAAGTTGTTGCGCAGTTGCTAAACAGTAGCAGCAAGAGAAGGGAGTGAGAATGTAAGAACATCTCCACAGACACCAAGGTCAGTGGAGAAGAAGGGGGAGGAGGGTGCTTAGGCCCTGAAAGAAAGACTCCCCTGTGATTTGTGGTGCAGCCCCTGCAGTCTATGGAGGCCACCAGGGAGCAGAGACCCACTCACAGCCTGTGGAGGAACCCACACCAGAGCGGGTGGATGCCTGAAGGAGGCTGTGACTCCATGGGAAGCTCACCTGGAGCAAGTTCCTGGTAGGAACTGGGAGCCCATGGGGAGAGAGGAGCCCAAACCAGAGCAGGTTTGCTGTCAGGACTTGTGATGCTGTGAGGGACTCAGGCTGGAGCAGTCAGTACCTGAAAGACTGTTCTGCGGGTGGGTGACCCACATTGGGGCAGGGTATGAGGAGCTGCCCCCGTGGGAGGCCCCAGGCTGCAAAAGTTTGTGAGGAGCTGCAGGCCATGGGAAGGACCCACGTTGGACAAGTTCATGAGGGACTGTCTCCTGTGGGAGGGATGCCACACTGCAGCAGTGGAAAGTGTGAGGAGGCCTCCCCCTGAGAAGCAGCGGGAAAGTCCATCTGTAATGAACTGACCACAACCCCCCTTTCCCATCTCCCCTGCACTGCTGAGGGGGCAGGAAGGAGAATCCCAGGAAGGAGGGGTGGGGGGAGGTATTTTAAGGTTAGGTTTTATTTCTCATTTCCCTACTCTAATTGTTTATTTAATAAATCAAACCATATTTCCCCACATTGAGTCTGTTTTGCCCGTGATACTAATCACTGAGTGATCTCCCTGTCCTTATCTCGACTCACAAACCTCTCATTATATTTCTCTCTCCCCTGTTCAGTTTAGGAAAGGGAGTGATAGAAATCACTTGGTGAACATCTGGCATCCAGCCAGGGCTAAACCACCACAGGAAAACAGATAATGTTTGTACAGACACATAATGACTAATGCAAAATTGTCAGTCAGATTACAGATCTGACACGAGCAAGTTAAAAAGTGTTTCCATCTAAAAAAAGCAGAAAAAAATGAACCAAGAAATACTTCCATAGGGAGATTTTTAAGCTTTGCTAAATGACTTTCAAACTAAAATATTATTATTGGTTATGATATCTATTTTATCTATTATAATATAATTAAGAATTTAAATAAAATATAGTATTGACAAGATATTTGTTACTCATTTTGTTAATGAGGTGGGCACTTAACTATATACCTAAAATACTTAGTTAAGACAAAAGACTCTTTTGCAGATTAAGTGTCCACACGTGGAAAAACCAGCATTATGTTGTAAACTGCTTCTTTATGGCTTTGAACCCATTACAAGTCTAAGTCAAGTTCAATATTTCTAAAATTTTCTGTTTGAGACTACTTGTGAAATTCAAAATGTAACGTTTCCCATATGAAAGCTAAAAACTCATGCCAATTCTATGAGGTTCAGACAGTAATTAATCCTATTTTTTATTTTATGTTAGCTTCCTGATCTGTATAGGTGGGTAATGCCTCCTCATCACTTTTACTAACAGCAATAACTGCGCCACTAAATGATCAGATGATGCAAACAGACAAAAGATGACAGATTAGTGGGAGGTTTTGTGGGTTTTGGTGTTTTATTTCTTTTATACACATAAAGTGGCACAGTTAGTATATTCCAGTAAGCCCAGTAGAGTCTTCCAGGCATTCATCCTTGATCTGTTTGCCTGAAATTCGGTTTTTAGAGTAAGGTATCTCTAGGCCACATTGCTTACACAATGTAAAGGAGGAGCGTCAGCAGTCAGACAAGTTCCTAAACGTATTTTCTCTGAAAAAAAGGAAAGAAAAAGGATAGCAAATAATCCTACTTCTTGAAGACATGTCTGACATTTACATGAAACTGAATATGCCAAGGCAAGGTAAAACTACAAAATGTGGGACACCAAGAAAGTTGTAGGGAATAGTTTTGTTCTTAATGTTGTTGTGGACAATTACTATGATTTTCAAATATGTCTAATTTGGGCCTGAAGTGTTCTTGAGTTCCCAGAGTAACATGAACCTGAACTGTAACAAACACATAACACTGCTTTGCGGTTTTTTTCCCCCTACCACCCTGGGCTGCAAATTCAGTGCTGTCTGTCCCGTCACTTTCAGTTGATGCATGATGACTCAAAGCACATCACTCTATAAAAATAAAGGTACATTCTGCCTTCACATACAGATCTACAGGTCAAACCTGTAATTACTTCCACAATGCCTTTTCTGGGTTGTACAAATGTGAGTTCTGGAAAAGATTTGTATTAAACTTAGAATTTCAGATAAGTACACTCAAATTCCACACTGAAGACCTTAACTACATTGAAGTTACACTCTGTTCATGTCCTATTACACACAGAGATCATTTTATTCTGCAGAGACAGATCCCATTCAGTACCTTTAATAAGACATTAAATACATTTAAGAAAAAGTACTATAAACAACTGAATAGAGAACTTGCAATAAAATAGTTGCCCACACTTGGATAAATCCACATGATATATTATAGCAAAGCTACAGATGCAAGTCAGCAGATCAATTATCTTTTTTTTCCCCCCACTATCATGGTTCATATACAACCTCTGCTCCCATCTGCTCCTCCCCACCACTCCCAGTATATGCAGAGAAATGGTGAATTCACAGCAAATTATTTTTTTGTCTTCTGAATCTTCCTCTCTCACTTTTCCCCATGCAAAATAAAACTTGGATGTCTCCCTATTAAGCATGGATAATTCTCAATTCCTTGAAAAATCATATTCCTAAATGTACCAGAGGGGCAACATAAGATGAGATACTCTCCTGAAGTCTCATTCTCCAACTCTCCAACTTCTGGCACACAGCACACTAAAGCTAGTTTGCCAAATCAGCAGATGATTTTTAAAAACTGGAGAAAACATATTTGATCTAAACTTGGATCTGCTAAAAAACTTTTTTAAAATTAGTTCCAATAATTTGATAGGCAGATATGCCTGTAGGGGTGTGTGTATTTGTTTTCTTGGGTTTAGCTTGTATATTTTTCCATGAAGATTCCTTGCAACAGGCTGACAAGTTGACATGTTTAAATTTGCTGTAAAATGCTGTGAAAAATCCTGAAGAACTAAGAAACTACTGAAGAGATACTTACTTTTGGTCTTGCTAGTTATTTTCTATTATTATTATTTAATTCTACAAAGGTCTGAATAATATAGAACGTAAATAATAACAGAAGGTCCTGGACACCGGTAGCATCCAGGGAAACATGCACGTCTCCTGGCTTTGTGCACTTCACTAAATCTTAGGCTTCTGCTTTTGGTCACTGTTGCAGACAGAACACCAGAACAGACGAATCCTTGTTCTAATTAAATAGAATCATAGAATGGTAGAGTTGGAAGGGACCTTTAGAGAGCATCCAGTCCAACCCCCCTGCAGATGCAGGTCCACCTAGAATTTGCACATTTGCTGTGTCTTTGTTGTACATTTCAATATATTGTATATAATGGACACATTTAAACCTGAAGTAAGAAAGGCAAGACCTTTTATGAGTTATTAGAACATCACAAAGAATGCTTTCTTGGACTAATACCTTTTATGTAACAAATCTTGAAGGATTTCTGTATCTTTGATCTTTCATCTAAATGCCAAATATTATGCATATACATTTACATAGTCCTACTGGTAAAGCTGGATGGTCTCCTGTGCAACAGGTCTCCCTCTGTGAGCCAGACTGCAATTCATTGGGAAACTTGAACACGTTTTAAAACTGAAGCTTCATTCTTCCTTTCTTTATCAGCTCTTTAGAAAATAAAACGCTGCTCTGTGGTCAATACTTTCTATTACACCTATGCCACAAACAGTTTCGTTGAGCTGTTTCACCTTAAATGAAAATCCTATCATAGTTCATGCACACTTGTATTTGAAAACTAAAGTCTAAGCAACTACCCTTCTAAAATGCACCTTTTAAAACTAAATGCATATTTGATCTAAAGGCATCAGCATGCCATGATTTGGCCCCTTCCACATCAGGAACAATGGTATCTTGATACTACAAGAAAAACACAGAATTTCAGAATTTGGCATATCTAATCATCCTGCACTAAGATCAGTGATTAACCTCCAGTAATTTTGTCCTTCAACAAATTAAGGGAAAGCAGACTCTCTGCCTCTCACAAGCTCCACTGTTTCCACAATGTATTATTGCAATATCTAACCAAGAAAAAGGAAGAATTGGAAACTGTGATCGGTTTTGCTAGCCTTGGTAAAATATTTTGTTCTATTATAGATACACATTGGAACAATTGCAGACAGTGCATAACTAAGCAATAAACTCTTATCACAAGAAACGCAGATACAAAGAGAAGAGGCTTGCAATTTATCAAGAGAAATGTGTTCTGAGGTTGCAACAGTGTATAGGGAAATAGAAAGGGAAAGGCACTAGAGAGGACAAACTGAAGTCTTAAATAATACCAAATTTATGACAAAAGAAATAACACTATTTCTTACCTTACCTAACAGGGAAAAACAGGGAATCTGGTTTGTTTTTTTTACTTTTACAGAGCTTTCAGGAATAATGGGGGACAAGATGTCCCAAGTAAACAAGCATGTGCCTTTAGAACTATTTTTGATGTGCAACGCCAGGCACAGAAGCTATCTAAACTGTGATAACATTGATAACACACACATGATAACAGCTTAAATAAGCTTGTGTCCAGTTGTTTCTCTGAAAGGAGGTAAAACCAAAACAAAACAACCCCTAGAAAACAGAGCTTCACAGTTTACTGGGATAACGTTTCATTCAGCTACTGCCACCTTAAATTCTCGACATGTCTCAGAGGAACAAGTACTTTTTCAGCAGCTCTCTGAAGGCTTAGCTAAAGGTTATGCCATTTTGGACAGACAAGTAACTCTCTAGCTGGTAAGTCGCCAGCTGCTTATTACGCACATAAGCTAAGGAATTTGCCAGCCCAAGAACTCAAAAGCATTTTTGCTACTTTTAAGCCTTCTGCATTGTGAACTTCTGTTGGAAACAGTTAATCCTTTCAACAGTTCAGTCTAGGACAAGATGATTCCTTCTCGGTTATGTGTCATCATGACAAGTTTAAAACCAGTGTTCTTTAAGAAAGACTATTAATCCACTTGTGCTAGGAACAGAGCAGTGACAATTAGGCCAATTTATCATACTAAATGCTGTGTTGATTAAGCAGAAATAATAAAGTAACAGTTTAAGTACAAACTGGGCTACAATGGACAACCAAGGAGAATGCCAAGCCCTCAATAACTGGAGTACTTGCTTAATAAAGCAGAATCCACTTAGCTTTCTAGAGTCACAATTTGCAAGCTGTCCAAATAAAACCATAGATTTATATGAGAAAATATTTTAGGTATTTCTGTAATTCTTATTTTCAAAGACTTCAAGGAGAGGTCCTCTTACTTCACTCTGAACTATTAAGACAATAGTATCATATCCTCATTAATTAGCATGACTAAGTTTTTTTTCCTCTCAATTAAGCCAGACCACTAAGTCTGAGAACAATACAAGTTATTTCAGTTTCCTCACAGTTGCACACATATCCTATATTGCACAAGTAGTACTGTTAATAAACTCCCATGTACTCAATACATGACTGATGTTTCATAAGTTATAGAAGGCAGATTCAGAATGATAGATTATTAATAAGTCAGACAAGTGAAGCAATCACTGTCCATAGACATTTTTCCCCGTGCAGAGGTTATCATCTCCGGAACATGACAGCAAAGCAGCCGAGTCCTACTGTAACTTCCTGATAGTTCATGAAAATAAACTGAAGACAATTTTCATATTAAACAAAATGTTACATATTGTTTTGCAAACACTTTTCAGTATAGAGAAGCATGAAGAAAGCCAATATAAGTAACAAATTTGCGCATATGCATTTTGAGAGAATACAAAATACCTCACAAGATCAGTTCTCAGTAATGAATTTCAAAGTACAAACCAATCAATCTAAGAGATAGGATTTCATATCACAATCAGACCATAAAAGAGCATCTTTTATGTTAAGCAGTGATTTAGAGTAATAACTTAAAATTTACTAGCTGGAGAGCTTCTAGAAATTATTTTCACTAGTGACTTTGTACTGTCAATGCTGATGTGCCTTTTAGTTACCCTCAACAAAATAAGTCAAGTGACTTACCATTCTTGCTGACATCCAGTTCCCTGAGATTAATGAGATTTGCAATGGATGCTGGCAACGTGGTTAGATCATTGTCTGGCAAACTCAGCTTGTGCAGAGACTGACAGTTAAAGAGTTGCTATTGAAACAGAGAAAAAAAAAAAGAATGTGACTTAGTGTTAGTTCCCTCTACATAGCTTTTGGTTTTAATCCCTTTAAACTTCAGACCTCATTGTTTAATGGCCAGATTATTTACTGTCTTTGACAAAAGTTCTTTTAACTAGTTATATTGAAAATTGACTAAATTTACAGTGCTTAGGGAGAAAAAAAAAAAAAAAAAAATCTGCGAGTGTTCACAAGAAGCCAGCAGCTGTGCTTAACTTCCCACAAATTTCTTCCAGGACCCCTGAAATTCTGACCTTTAGTTACACACAAACATTTCAAAATGTTCTGCATAATAGGCATGCCATGTGATACCCCAGAGGTAAATACAGTTTCTTCAAAAAAGAAAAAGAGTTGATAGATGCATTTTTTTAAAAGTCAAATAGTTCTAGAACACAGGATTTGAGTAGGTACTAATGTTCTCTTAAAAGTTTAAATTTCATTCTGTTATATCTTACAATATCCTTCTTTTCCTTCCACATTTTCTAGCCCCAATACACAAAAATTTAACAAAATTATGAAAACTAGTGAAAGCTTGATCTAAGGATATAGAAAACTGTATAGCTTTTTGCATACAGGCATTATAATTTGTATAAAATAGAATCTCAGAGCCAGAAGTCTTCCTATATGCAAAGTACCTTCAGATTCTTACCCAAAAGCTTTACAAATTAACAAAACAAAGCAAATAATACTGTTGTAATGTTAAAAAATGGTATATGGGAAGCTTACAGATAGTATAAAATAAATATCTCTAAAAAATAGCTGAAAAAGTGAACAATTTATTGTGAATATTCGTTTCCCGGTAATTTTAGATGAGATCATTCATAAATACCTCAACTTAATATCCTTTTCTTTAGGAATTCTGAGAAAAGATCATACAAAACCACGTGTACTATGACTTAAAAAACCTATTCCAGTAGCAATGGGCTTAGTTCAATCAAAATTTCCCAATTCTCTCTCAATCACAAGGCCATTAATTCAACCCATGACTCTTGAACAAGCCCCATTCACATTGCATGTGCATATACCACCCCAGAAAAATACAGACATAGATTAGCAAGACAGTTTGAGCAATGAGCTTTAACTTGCCTACTGATGTTTCCAGTGCCTCAGAAATGTGCACCTGTTTCAACTAGCTGATATCACTAATGCTTTCAAAAGCTACAAGGTACTGAAGATATTATGTAGGAAGGAGAGCTTAGATAAGCCAAATGTGTTTTGGAAGCCATTCCTTTATTTCAGAACTTATCCCTGAAAATATTTACCTGGACTCTTGGAATCATTAGAAATTTTCCTGATTAGCCAGGTGAAAGCAAATGCAGCATAAGGAATCAAAAGATCCCTAAATGAAACCTGTGGGGAGTAGAGTTCTTTATGGTGCCGAATTTGTAGTTATTCCTTCTGTTATTTTTTCATGTTTGCATATTCAGTAATCAATTCAAACACATTGATGTTAGTGAACATCAAAATTCATGCAATTAAGGACTATTTTACTTCAGAATTCCAGTTTCTTCCAACCAGTAAATTGAGAGGGAAAACTAAAACTGCTACATTTAGAGCACTCTGGCTCAAATGCATGCTGTGGCACTTGGGATAAACAAGGTACCTTTTTGGATGTGACTTCGCACACAAGATAAAAGCATTTCAAATTCCCAGTCACTTTTGAAATAGACTACACACCAGCACTTCACGTAAAGCAAAGTCCGTCTCTACCACCACCTTTCTCTTGGCTGCAGTTAGCCCATGCTGCTCCCTCAGCCACTCAACTAAATTAAGGAGCTATATTGTGTAAGAGTGGATATTTGGAGTATGATGGACTTCTGAAAAGACTGAAGATTATTAGGATTAAAAAACATGGCCAAAATAAAAAGCCACACACTGACAGGCCATTTCAGTTATCAGGTTGACAGGACAGCCCCAAACCAATTGTGTTGTGGCACAAAAAGGGCAGCAGATTTCAAAACAGAGATAGGAACATACCATTAGGGGAACAGAGAAAGGGGAGGAGTGGGAATTTCTCAACCAGACTTCAGCAAGCAGGAGGCAGCCTAATGAGTACCACACCCTTCATCGGAGATGGCTTAATTAGAAGCACTTTAAAAGACTAAATAAAACTTAAGGTAAAAGGCATACACAAGCTTGAAATTCTGTCTCCAAATTGCCCGGGATCATTTCAAACATTACACATCTTACCTTACAGATCTATGGATAGCTTTAGGATTACAGTTTCTATTATATTTCCACTACTCCCTTTAGAGTATTTAAACGTGTATGTGAGGTTTAAGGTTTTTTTCCTAAATTGAAAAGTAGTAAAAAATGAGCACTGAAGCTGAAAATATTGCTTACTTCGCTTCTCCAGAGTAAGCCCATGAGAGTGACTTACTACAACGTACATACACATTAACAGGAAGCAAGTGTAGGCTATTAGACATCCCTGCAGTTCATCAAAGAAAAGTAAAAAGGAACAACACAAATGTTTAAGCATTTTTTCTAGTCGTGTGAATAATTTAATCTTGTACTAGTCCAAGACAAGTGGTAGACTGCCCTGCTCTTCAGTTTACTCAGTTATCAAAATTAGACTTCACGTAAGGAACTAACTAATTATAAAAATATAGTGTCACATAACAGAAAAAGAAGCCAATGCCAACTAATTGCTTCTTCTGGTCTAAAACACCAACATGCATCCATTGGGCTGCTACAGTACAGTCTTTCTTTATTAAAACAATTTTTTAGATAATTATGAATTTTGGAGGAAGATGTTGTTTAGCCAGCTATTATTTCGGAAATCGTAATTTAATGCAAGAAGGGTTAAGAAAATTTCCTGGTTTTTGGTTAAGAAGGGCACTTATTCTGTTTAAGAATTCAATTTTATTCTTCTCCAAGAATAAGACAGGAATGAAGTTCTGAAATAATCCATTAAAAAAAAAAAATCCTCAAAGGCTGATACAAAGTCTTTAAAAAGTAAGCTACTGAAACCTAAACTGACTAACTCTAAAGTAAAGATCATTGATGGCTTCTTAGAAGGCATTTAAGGTTAGATTTTCAACAGCACTCAGCTGGTTTAAGATAGCTTTTCTGAAATTCAGGGCTTTTGGTAACTGCCAAGTTACTATCCTAAAATTGGTTCAACGCCTTTATCTGTTTTATTTAACTTTCAAAAAATCTGTAACAGCAAAGCCTGAAGTGATTAGAGTACACTCTCAAAAATCTAACAAAGCATTCTATAGTTGTCCTGCTTGACAGGTAAGGCTTGTACACAATTGTGACAAAACTTCAATTGTTATACATGTCATCTAAGTTTTTTCATTCCACCAAGGTAGGACCCAGTAATGTAAAAAAAGCTATTGCAATGATCACTTTGTACTTCTCAAAAGCCTCACTAGCAAAAAATTTCATTCTTTTCTCCAGCATACTGCTAATTCAGCATGTAGTTTGTCTTCAGATTCTGAAAGAAACAATAAACATCAATTTTTATAAAAAAGGTGTAATCAAAGTAGTACTCCAGCCCTCTAGCTTTTGAGCTTAAGTAATTTGAGATACTTCCAGAAAGTCTCTTCAGAGACACAAAAGCAGGACTAAAGTGAAAGATATTTTGGATTGTAGCTATCTTTTGTGGTCACTGAGATCTGAACAAGACATTAATTTTGCCTCTTCTAAACTTGTGTGTTATCAGATTGAAAATAATGCTGCAAGTTGTTGAACACAGTTAGTCAGTTTCAGCAGACACTGGCACAGAAATAAATTAGCTAGCCTCTTCTATCCTGTTACCTTCCTTGGGGTAGATGAGCTACTGAAGCAGCTGTACCTCAATTCATGCTCCAAAGTAGTCAAGCTGGAATGGATAAACACTCCTTCTACCACAGCTGCTTCTTATGGGGCCAACATTTACTTAAAAATATTCAGTGACCTGAACCCTAAAAGCTGTAGTGGGAAGCCAGACACCATCTACTTCCATAATGTTGATGAAGTAACAGAGTTAATAAGTGTAACTAAAAAGAAAATCACCCAACATACCTTTGGAAGCTCTTCAATCTGATTAGCATCTAAATAGAGTTCTTCCAAGGTCTTTTCAAAAGTAAAAATCTCCTTAGGCACCTGCTCCAGGCTGCAGTGAGAATAATCAAGTGTAGTGACCGTTTCCTCCTCTCCCCGCAGACAGCGGCATGGCACCAGCCGCACAAACAAATTCCGCTTCGTTGTCATTTTCAGGCACTGAAAAACAGAAATTGGTTGATATACAAACCAAGACAACTTCAGATATACTCACATGGGCAGCTTCTCCAACTTCCACTGTGTGCTAAATACTTAAAGAAGCGTATATACATCTGCACATGTGTGAGTGTATACACATATATGAGAGAGAGGGAGGAGAAAGAGTACTTATTTTCTTTTAAGCACATCAGATCAGTAGTTGTATTAAACGAGGCCACAACACCTACAGAAGCCCAAAATTTAGCCTGTAATTTGTTACCCACTAGCACAGTCCTACATTGCAGTGAATTTTGAAGCAGCAGGTCTGAAGTGTCAGTTCTGTTTTTTACAAAACAGCTTATCCCTGCCTTTACAGAGGTTACTAGTATGATACTTTTTCTTAATGTAATAAAATCTACCCTCTACAGAGCATTAAAATGTAGCTATAGGAAAGTTAGGGTTATTCTGAAGATGAATAAGCTTAGATTCATGTACCTTAATTTCACATCCCTCATTTAAAGACAGACTACAACAATGAGAATCAGAGTAGTTCCTAACAACTGTTGCATCTACAGTTTAAAAGGTAATATTTCCAAGAGTTGTAACTCCATTCAGTACGGAAAGCTTCAGCACATGTTGCTGTACACACTGAAATTAAGGAAACTTCACCTTGCTATGAAAATGTATCTTTCTTCCTTTAAACTCAATCATTGCTACAACAGTCCCCTCCACTCCCTGTGGCTTCAACAATACTCCTGCACAGCTGGAGATAGCAAACCTAAATAGCACAAACTAACTACCTGCAGACTAGATGCCATGTCAGCCATATTCTACCTCTTTTCTCTTCAGCAAGAGCACAAGTTCAGGTGTCTTTAATTACCAACAAATGACCCCAAAATTCAGAAACAATCACCTTCAAATCATCACCTCAAGTTTGGCTACCATCAGGCAATAGACTCAACAATTCTTAAAAAAGGGCTGACATAAACAGATGGACAACACATTCATACAAGCTCTATTTCCTCATGTAATTGGTCTAAAAATACATCATTTTCCAAAAGAGCGCCAAGTATTTATTTTCTCACTCAAACTCCCAACATCCTAAATTAAAATTTGTTTTTTTAAAAAAGTCACCGTGTACTTTGAAGTGTAGAAACTGTATTTCAACTTCTGGATTGGTGACAGGAAATTTGCTTCTCCAAGTGCCAAACAAGTCTTTCAGACACATTTAGCAAACTGTACTTCAACTTTTAGACAGTTGAATGTTAGCAATTCAGGAAGAAAATAAAATACTATGGCCACTGCACTATATGAAGTCACAGGCTGTAAAACTCCTCTTCTTAGCTAGACCAGGAAAAGAAGTTTTGTGCTTAGATTTTCATCCGTGAACAGCTAGCCTGCCAAGTACTTGACAATGTGTTTAATTTATATAAGTGAAGGGACTACTCTACTTCAGTGTTTTCACGAACAGAAGTAAAATTTACACTCAGAACTTGATACAGTGAGATTCTATATCCATCCATTAAAAAGAACAACTCTTCATTAGTATAGTGGAATGTCAAGACTTCCTAGTGTTGGTAGGATTTTGTTACAAGTCAATTATCTACCAGAACACCTATCATTTCTCCATAAAACTCCAGTCATACTATTTATATAAAAAATGATCTAAAATTCAAAATATTTCTCTGTATTGCAATGCAAGAGACTGCAAATTCTATGCCAGGAATTTCCAAGTTTCCAAAGAATGACATGGTCAGCAAAATAGACCGTGTAACTTCCTCCTCCTTCTTTCACAGCAACAGGCTCCAGCATGACATCCCCCAGTCACTCATGGCCACATTCCGAAGATGCTACAGAAGCTGACACGCTCCCTGGGTCAGAGCTATCCATACCTTCTCCCACATCTCAGGGGCAACACCTCAAGACTCAAAATGAATTCCACAGCCAATATTTACAAATGAAAAAAGCTTTTAATAAAAAGAAATAATGCCTCATTCTGCTATTGTTTCACAGATCTGCAGAGCTGTGGGAAAACCCAGCACTTTGGAAAGAAACACCAACAGCAGTCTCTTCAACAAGGAGCAGAGACAGAAAAACACATGACATGGAAACAGCAAGGACTAGAAGCAGGGACTATATGTGTGTGTTGAATCCCAGAAGCCTGGCAGAGGATGACACACCTACATCACACTAACTGCAGCCATCAATAAGTTAGTTTTGTTACGTCATTTGAGGTTCTGAGAATTACTTTTTAGTTTCCATAATTTGAAAAAGTTCACTATGTTGTTCATATAAATAAGGATGTAATATACTATGTTTTTGTTCAAATACTTCAGAAAGAACATGCATTACATATATTGCCCTCTCAGGTCTCAAAAGTTTCTGAGGCAACTAAAGTCATAAGGCCTAAAACAACACAAACCACACATCTAATATTCCTAACTTATTACTTTATTTCATAAGGAAAATCTTCAGCTTTTTAAGCAGTAGAGGCAAAGGTTCTATAAAGATCACCCACATCCACAGCACTGTCAATATGGATTAGTAAAAAAATGTCTGTATATCACAGTGATGGGTTGTATCTTGCAGTTATCTTGTCAGCTCAAGTATCTACACCGGCAGCTCATGTCTCAAGCCAAAGGTAATAATAGCCCTCCCCCAAATCCATTGATTTGATCAATTTGAGCATACATGTGATAATAAGTGTTTAAAAAATGACAACAAACCAAGGCAGTTGCATTTCAGTACAGGAAACTATGTAACATGATTTAATTCAGATTTGTCTGGTTTATTCAAATTTTACTGCTATACATAGACTAGTAATTCCTTAGCACTGATGTTTTACAACAGATGTGGCTGCCAATACCAGGCAATGGATGTGGTAGGATAGTCACAAGTATTTCACACCACCACTATTCCACAATCTGTATTATATATACAGACACTCAGACACAAGTGGTTCACACCTGCTAAAAGCCAGGGGAGTAACAAGTGTAATTAACCAATACTCAGAAACAAAGAAAAAAAAGACCTACTGAAGAAGCAATGGCAAAGCAAAGACTATAATTATGTCAGATCTACACAGTAACAACAGTGGACTGTGTCCACCTGGTGGGTTGACCTTGGCTGGCTACCAGTTGGCCATCAAGTTGCTCTATTAGTTCTGACTTCTCTATTGCATTTTCAAGAGGTGCAGAGGGATGTGGAAATGAGGATTGCAGTCAGTTGTGTTGGGTTTGTGTTACAGTGCTTTTGGAAGCAGGAGAGGGGCTGTGCTGGTGGCCCCTGTAATAAGCTGCTTGAAGAAGTTGACTTCAAGGTCAGCAAGGAAAGAGGGGAGGAAGGTGCACCAGAGCAGTGACCCACATGCACCCCACAGTGAGGTGGCAACTGTCCCCTGCAACCTGTGGAAGGCAACAATGGAGCTGATATCTTTCAGTAGTCTGTGGAGGATCCCACACTGGAACAAGTGACTGTGCTGGCAGAAGGCCATGATTCTGTGGGAAGCCAGGGCTGTAGCAAATCTGCTTCTGAAAGACTGTGGCCCGCAGATGGGACCTACACTGGAGTAGTTAATGAGGAGCTGCTGTACATGGGAAAGAGTCACATTGGAGAGGTTTATGGAGGACTGTCTCCCACGGGAGAGACCCCATGCTGGGGCAGAGAAAGATAGTCAGGAGTCCTCTGTCCCAAGAAGGAAGAAGGAGCAGCAGAGACAATCTGTGACAAACTGACAGCAACTCCCCTTCCCTGTGCCACTGCACTGCAGAAAGAGGAGAAGGTAGAGAAATAGGAGCAGAGATGAGCCTGGGAAGAGAAGGGTGGGAAAAAGGTTATTTTTAAGATCTGGTTGTATTTATAATCATCCTACTGTGGTTTTGATTGGTGGTGGATCAGCTCAATTTTGTTTTCTTCCCCAAGTCAAGTCAATTGCCTGTGACGATAATTTGTGAGCAATACCTCCCTGTCCTGGCCTCAACGTATGAGGTCCTTTGTTATCTTTTCCCCATTCCAATGCTGGGGGAGGAGTGAGCGAGCAGCTGCATGTTGCTTTCTTGCTGGCTGGGCTTAAATGATGACATCAGTCAATCACACATTGTGTCTGCCACTCCTTTCTTTTCACTCTTCCCCTGCTCCAGTGTGGAGTCCCTCCCACAGAATAGAGTCTTTCACAAACTTCTTCAATGTAAGTGCTACAATTCTTCACAAAATATTCCACTGTGTGTCCTTTCCATGGGTACAGTCCCTCAGGAACAGACGGCTCCAGCATGGGTACTCCATGGGGTGGTAAGTTCTGTCAGAAAGCCTGCTCCCACATGAGCCCCTCTCTCCACAGAGTCACGGGTCCTGCCAGGAGCCTGCCACAGTGCAGGCTTCCCATGGGATCACATCCTTCCTTGGGCATCTGCCTGCTCCACTGTGGAGTCCTCCCCTGGCTGCAGGTGGATCTCTGCTCCCCCATGGCTGCAGGGGCAGGACCTCATCATGGGCTGCACCATGGGCTGCAGGAGAATTTCTGCTCTGGGCCTGGAGCATCTCCTCCCCTGTTCTTCCCTCACTGTCCTTGGTGTCTGCAGAGGTGTTACTCTCACATATTCTGACTCTTCTCTCCTGGCAGCTGCAGTGCAGCAGTTTTTCACATTTTCTCAAATATGATACCACAGAGGAACTACTGATACCACTGACTGACTTGCTGGCTTTGGCCAGTGACGGGACCATCTCACAGCCATCTGGAACTGGCTCCATCTGACACGGGGGCAGCTTCTGGCAACT
This sequence comes from Colius striatus, assembly GCF_028858725.1. Taxonomy (NCBI): domain Eukaryota; kingdom Metazoa; phylum Chordata; class Aves; order Coliiformes; family Coliidae; genus Colius; species Colius striatus. Next base: position 46,996,905 of record NC_084790.1, on the reverse strand, counting down.
TCTTATAGAAGCCACACCTGCAGCCTCCCTGCTAAGGAAACCTTGCCCAGCAAACCCAATACAATGTATTCATTTTTACTGAATAGAATAAAATCACTGGAAGCAGAGAGCAAAGCATCAATTTGAAAGATCATGACTAACAAAAGAAAGCAAGATCAACAGCACCTTGAATACACACTAAACATAATGCAGAAGAGACAGTATCATCCAGTGAAATATTACTCTTTCCTGAAACTTTTGGATGATTCCCTGCACACTCTCGTCATCCAGCTCCCTGGCAGCCCAACAGTATCTGCATCTCTGCCAGAACCCTGTAGGACATTTTCATTTAACTATATGTCTACTATGGTTTAATGAGCATTACATAAAAAAACCCACAAAACAACAAACCAAAAACCCAGACACCAAAAAAGCCTCAAAACAAACCAAACCCAACCCACACAGCCCCCCTGAGTTATCACATTTCTTTGAAAATTCTGAATTCAGGCATATCACAAGTAGAATTTAAGTTCACTGTAATTTTGTTCCAAATCTCTGTTAATTTGCTGTGAAAGCAATAGTTTCACAGTACCATTAGTCCCTTAAATTTCCTGTCTGATGCCAACAGGATGTGACCGCTCATGCTCTAAAACTGGTGAAAGCCCCTTTTTCCTCCCCTCATGCCTTTCAATAGGGTGTTTACTAGTTAGATCAGCAGCAGAGCTGAAAATGAAACCAGTTATCTGATGCTTATACAGAAAAGCACAACCAACCATCTGGTCAGGTTCTTTTTAACCTACTCCACTACCTAGAAACAAGTTCAGAATTATGGAACTTAGGATGTATAAACATAGGAAAGGGAAATATTCTTTTGAGGAGCATGTAACAAAACATACAAGCTGACAACAAGAAGAAGGCTTATTTGGCTGACAGAAGTCCCAATATACTCCATTGAAACCAAGAGTTATGCAAGAAATACTATTTGTTTAGAATCGTATTTAATCGAGTAAAAAAACCAAAACAATCTCAAAATAATTTGTAATTTCATCTACATTTTAAAATCACTAGGAAATGAAGCTTTACACAAGTTCAAGGGGTTTTTTCTTCCTAAAGCAGCAACGTGCACCACAGAAGATACCAAGGCACAAGCTATTTAGCTTGTTGATGAAAGATGCTAGATTGTGAAAACTCACAGCACAATTTAGATAAATCTCATCCAGATAATGACAGCACATAACCTCATGAATTAGGGGAATGGTGTTCTGAGTCGGTTGAGGCTTCCCCTAAAAATCAATCCAGTCCTCTTGGACAAGAATGGAAGTCATCTTGATCTGACAAATAGCTATCAACACCTTATAAACCCTACCTTATGTTTTCCTGCAATTCTTTTTCCCTTTAGGAGAGGAAACTATGACTCAAACCTGAAGGGCATTAAGAAGGAGCTTAAATACGAAAAGATAGTATATACTGTGAAGAGATTGTTGTTTTGTAAGTGGCATTGGCATTCCTTGGTCGAGGTGCCAAAGCTTCATCTGGTGATAATGCCAAGTGCTAAGGTATTTTCACTTCCTTCTTCCTCTCATCCAACCTATTTCTTCCTGTTTCTTCTATTAAAAAAAAAGGTATCTTGCAAAATTGAAATGGTTGTGTCATTTATTTCACTGAATGCACTTGGCAAACATTGGGGAGGAAAAAGGAGTGGTAGGAAATAAAAGGGATTTTGGAATAATTTGACCATTTTAATGTAAAGCTACAATCTGAGTTTCCTCACTTCTGGTATGAAAACAATGCTCAACTGCATCCATAGCTGCACATTCTCATGCAGGAAGGGCACACCAAAAAACCTACACTGTTATTTGCTCAGATACTGTACTCATAGCAAAAGAAACAAAAGGCATTAATAGAATCATAGAATGGTAGGGGTTGGAAGGGATCTTTAGAGATCATCTAGTCCAACCCCCCTGCAGAAGCAGGGTCACCTAGATCAGGTCGCACAGGGACATGTCCAGGTGGGTCTTGAAGAGCTCCAAGGAAGGAGACTTCACAACCCCTCTGGGCAGCCTATGCCAGGGCTCCATCACCTGAACAGTGAAATAGCTTTTTGTTATATTTAAGTGGAACTTTTTGTGTTCCAGCTTTATCCCATTACCCCTTGTCCTGTTGTTAGCTACTATAGAAAAGAGGGATGTCCCAACCTCCTGACACCCACTTTTTAGACATTTTTAAATGTTAATAAGATCTCCCCTCAGTCTCCTCTTCTCTCCAGACTAAACAGCCCCAGTTCCCGCAGTCTTTCGTCTTATTAAAGATGTTCCAGTCCCCTGATCATCTTGGTGGCCCTGCGCTGGACTCTCTCCAGAAGTTCTCTGCCGTCTTGAGCTGAGAAGCCCAGAACTGGACACGGGACTCCAGATAAGGCCTCGCCAGGGCAGAGTAGAGGGGGAGAAGAACCTCCCTTGACCTTCTGGCCACACTCTTCTCTTTCCTCATGAAACAATGGTGAATGATAACAATGGCAAGAGGAACATATAAACAATAACCAATTGTTAAATGCAAAATATGAGGATGCTTGCTGTATGTTTTTGAGAAAACAGAACAGAGAGGGCAGAAATCAGTTTTGGTTCTACTAATTCAACAGCTTCTAGGATATAAGCTAAACCTGTGATACTCCTAGCTTCTTGAAATACAAAACTCAAAGCTGGTAAGCAAGGTCAAAGCTTTGGGGTTAACTGTTTTCCAAGTTCTCAATGACTATACCCAAAAGTCTAAAACATAAACAAACAAAAACATTCACCCACCTCCAAGTGTCAGGACAGCAAATTAATTTCAGGTAACTCCCAGAAAAGCAACACTGTGTGTGAATTCTTGAGATGCTTAAATTACCTGTTTCTGGTATTCTATTAAGTACCTTTTAACCAGACTTTAATTTTCTACTTTTATTTTGCTTCAAAATATTCACAAGTTGTTTACATAATCTCTTAAGTTTTAAAGCTTAAGGTTTATAAAACCTCTTTACTTAGTTGTAATGGTGTTGATGGCAACATTTTCTTCATTCAACAGTAGTTTTCTCCTGCTTTGTTGAATCTACAACTTATCTAACCGGGTATGTGTTGCAACAATAGTTTCACAGCATAGAAATTTACCTAAACTGTCTATGCTAAAAAAAGTCAAAGAGCTACCATGAAAAGTAAACTCCACCCCAAGTACATAAAAAGAAATGCTTGGATTTATTTGTATTCATTTCTAGAACTATAAAAAAGCAGCAGTACAACAAAGCAGTCAGTACTTGGCCTTTATCATGCCAAAAGCTTAGCAATGACAAAACCAGACAGACTTCATGAAAACAAAACAATAGAAGTAGTATTTTTTTAACTGAGAAAAGCAGCAAAAAACCTGTTTGCAAATATCTCCTTAATAAAATATTCTACTTCAGGTACAGCTTTTAACTGAAATGCAGTAATATTAAATACAATTATAATCCAAGACCAAAGCATCAGTAAGTCAAAGGCATACGAGAGTACAGATTCACAATTCAAGGCAAGATCTATTACAGAAATATCTTTAGCAAAACAGAGCATGAAAAAAATTACAGATTAGGTTTACAACAAAAAATAAATTTAAAACTGTTCATATACCCAAACAATTATAATTTTGGTGCTTTTAAATATTTAGATTGACTTTTCATATTAACACTACATAATAATTACACAGCAAGACACACAGTTAGTCTTCACACATTCCCTTCTGCTCTTTTTCTGAGGCAGCCTGAGAAACTAACTTCCATCTGAACAGTCAATCAATCCAAGTAAGTGCCACCAGAATAGTTCATCTGAAGAATAGTCTTTAATTGTATACCATTAACAATGCTGCTGAGATTAGCATTAGATCTGAGCTTCATTTCTGACATTTGCCTTGATTGCACATTCTTTGGGTGTGTATTCATCGTGTTACTAAGAAAACATTAAGAGGAATAAACTGATTTCTAAAAACACTATGCTCAAGTCTCACCCATTTCTCCTTCCTAAATAAAAAAAGCGCCATATAAATTCAAGGAAATTTACTATGAGAAACTGGAGTTTAAAGATGATTGCAAGAGTCTCTCAAAACTCCACAGACTTACTTTAAAAATCCATGACACTGATATCTCAATATTTCAACACTGATGTTTTCAAGTGGCTGAAGAATTCTTGTATATTATGGTATTGATATGTTTGGTTTTTGTGGTCGTCACCTTTGTTAATACACAGCTGGGAACATGAAACATCTCTGTAGGATAGTGGAATGAATTCTGGCCCCCTTTAGCCATTATATATTTTTTTTTTAAACATACAGTAGAAATAAACACAGCAACTGTACAGATCATAACCACAGGTATTTGCTGCAGCTAACTGCCCCAAGCTACTTCAGAACCACTTTGCTTTCAGAATCCACTAATTTCTATATTAAATAACTCCATTTTATTCCACTGTTGCTGTGAAAAAGATCCATGGAAAAAAAAACCCCACAAGTTCATGAATTTCCATACAAAGAAAACAAAGGAAATTAAATACACAGAGCAACTAGACTAAGAGATGGTAAGCCTCTGGAAGAGGTATAAAACTGTATTAAACCGCTTATGCCTTGGCTTTAGTTCTTCCAGGGATTACGTCTGGATCTACCATACAAGTAAATGCTGTGTATCACATACTGTCAACATGTATTCAAGAAGAAAGGAAGAGATACCATCTTAATTCCTCCATTTATGACAAGAGATGAACCAGCACAGGACAGAGGAAGTGAAAGGATGAGACATTGATAGTCATTTGCCCACAGGAAGCAAAGAACCTGATGGTAAGGATGGTGAGCACAGCTGAGGCAGCACAGCAGCAGTAGCACAGGTGCTTAGCTCAATAGAGAATGCCAAAGCACACAAGCCTACCAGCCTTGTAGACTACACAGAAGTATGCCAAATGCAACCATGTGCATATGCTTCTATATCTTCCTAAATATCCACGTTCATAGCAATGCCACATAAATATACAGAAGACTCTCTATGTTTTAAAATGATATTTTGTAGTAAGTCTCAAAATTACAGTCACAGAAGTCTCACTGTTTAGTAGCATTTCCACAATCTGAGTGGCACTATTAATAAAATCAGAGCAGATGGAAGCCACTGTCATGTGTTGGTGGTTCGGGTAGATATTTTTGGAGGGGGGGATGGGGAGCAGTATGCAATAATGACAGAAATATAAAGAGAAGTTCTGAAGACAAAATATTCTATTGGGCATTCTTTCTATTCATGAGAAATACTTGCCTCTAGAAATCTTTACAATTAGGGAAAAATAACTTAGTGCCATCTGCACTAGCATCATTTAATAAAGAAAAAGGCTGATTCTGAAAATACGTTGCTTTTCCACAGAGCTTTGAATAGACAGTTGAATTTTATTTGGCTTCTTAATTCTTTTCATATTCTTAAGTATGCTCCCTAGCTAAAGAATATTAATAAATCAGTAAGAAAAAAAATATTATATGATATGATGTTTGCCTAAGCTTTCGATTAGCAAACGAGAAGGATGGACAGTAAGAAGCCCAACAAGCATTCAAAGCATTTTTTCAAGTATCTTTCATCCAAATTTTTCAAAACTATACTTGGTTTTCCTAAGTAGTGAGAAAAATATAACAATTTAGAAACAATACAGAATGCCAACACTCCATAAACCAAAACTTTTAATAATGGACACTGAGCTTACTTAAAACAGCATTTTTTTTTCCTGCAATGTAGTTTCCCATGTTCTCCTCTTTCTATATATGTACACAATGATATGTAAATACATTTATTTACTTGGCTCTTCAACAGATATTTATAACTATAAAAATATACTATATATTGTGAAGCTGGTTCAGAGGAAGCAAAAACCATGTACTTACCACTGTGTTACTTTTTTCTCCCTGCTACTTCTTCCCTGAGGTTTCAAAGCCAACATTCTGTTTAAAACAAAAGTACAAAATTTCAGTTAACGCCGTCCCTACTCGGTAAGAACAAAAAGATATTTTACTGTATTGGATATTTTTTTTTTGTTTTCAGAGCTTTGATTTTCTTTCTGTGTGTGAACACTATTTTGAAGACTTCAGAGAACTTGAAAGACTTTCAAACCAGTAAAAGTTACATACATAATTTGGGAGATTTTGTGTGTGTTACATAGTACAAAACATCACAGCCTATCCTACTTTATTTTTTACTTTATAGCATTCTGTCTACAAAGCTGTTTCATTTCCACTCAATTATTAATTCCTGTATTAAATTATTGAATCTCTTAAATTAGGCACCTCTTCCACAGAATTCTGAAGAAAGTTAAGAAAAAAAAAGCAGAAATTTACAGAACATGAAAAGAACATACATATATCATTAACTTTAGGACTTTTTTAGAAAGTTGCCAACACATTTAAGGTGGCGTATCAGATCACTGACACTATCTTCACTGAAGTAGAAAAAGTATAAACAAACAACATTCAGCACATTCCACTGAACACATTCCAAATCAGTGGCAGGACCTATGGAAAGGATAATTTTTGCCTCTAACAAAGACAGAAGTATAAAATATCTTCAGAGGGATTAAATCATAGAATCATAGAATGGTAGGGGTTGGAAGGGACCTTTGGAGATCATCTAGTCCAAACCCCTTGCAGAAGCAGGTTCACACAGATCATAAACTGAGCATGAAGCTATGCAGAACAGCTAAAGAGCTGAGTCAACCAGACTACAACCTGTCAAATTTGTGGTACCTATAAAAAAAATTGTCTGGAGCACAGGTAGCAGCTTTATTCTATCAATTTACTTATAAGTGGAACTGTATTTAACTTCTTTCCAATAAAAAGCAGAATCAGCCTATCATAAATGTGTCCCTGCAAAAAATTCTAAACCAAATAGAAAATGAAAACTGTTCCAGAAGGAATAAGGTTGGGGGTAAGAAACAAAACAGCAGTACAATGATAGAACAATTAACTCCTTCAGGAGTCAGGATTGCCAGAGTAGGATTTTGCTGTAACCAGCTTTCACATGGTACGTGCCCCATTCCTCATTCAGAAGCCACTGGTCATAGCTTCTGCATTCATACCAAATGGACACCAACACACCGTATTGCATAAATCCATTCATTTATTCTCCACTGAAGGACAATCAGGACATGCAAATACCAAGGAGGAAAAGAAAGACAGGTGCAAATAGCAAGTAGCAAAAGTAACATAGGTAAAAGCAACATTAGAGCCTCAGGTCTTACCAGTTTGCTGGAAACTAAAAAAAAAAAGCTTCTATCAGTTTAGTCATTCTCAGAAACACAGAACAGCAGCACTCAAGACAATTAAAAAGATCAAGAGAGACAGCAAGGATCAAACCTGGGGTCTCAGCAGCAGAGATTAACAAACTGCCATGGCTGCATGCTTCTTTATTTTCCCATAGCACTTAGTTCCTATTGGAAAACCATTTAATCTTTACAAAAGCTATTCAGAGGCACCGGGCACAAACCCCCAAACATGAAGAAATTAAGTTTTTCAAAAGCTCTGTTAGGATAAACAGAATTAATCCAGAGACTACCATGGTGCACGGCTGGATCTGACAGAGGGACAGTCAGGTGATTGTGCCTTTGAAAGAACAAGGCATAAGGTCAAGACTTTCCAGGCAGAGCACTCAAGCTAGAAAAATTATCAAAGAGATAGCTTGTCCTATAATAATCACAAAAACAAAAAAGGGATTACTCTTGCATCATATCCTGACACCTGTTAGGCTGCCTCTGTTGAAACGCCCCAAAGAATAAAATCCAGTGGTAGGGAGCCATTAGCAAGTCATGCACCATTTACAGATTTCCAAACCAAGAACAAGGAAACTCATCTGATCCCAGCTACTCAGAGAAGATAAGGAGGGGGGAGGGGAGGACAGGACTACACACCACCACCTGAGTATTCTAGGTTACTCTGCTTTGGAGATTAAGCAGCTATATTCTGAACAAAAGACAGCAGATACAGAATCAGACAAATGATGTTACCTTAATGAGTCACCTGAAACTGTGACATTGAGTCAGATACAGGCTTAAGGTTATCAGAAGAGAATAGCTAACAGTTTTGCTGTATACAACTGTAAGCACTGAGTCTCTAATAGCAGGAATCCTCCAGGCTTCCACGCATTCATATCTTCAGGTCAGGTCCAGTTTGCAGGAAAGCACAGGAAACTCTCAAAGAAAACAGACCTGGGTCTTTGGAGGGGCCCAAGATAACCATGCACCAAGACCTTCACTGGCTCAGTCCACTGCTTTCCTACTTGTTTTGCAGAAATGGTAACAGGTGCTTTAGCTGACTAGTTATAAATTACTCTCAAGGTAAAAATAACTAATGAAATCTTATTTAACCCTTAATCAACCATATCAGACTGAGTCTCATCTGTCTGGTTCTTCCAATCAAAAAAGCATAGAAGAACAGCCCTAGCAGTCTGCTTAAAGCATAGGGTGAGTACCTGGGGGAACTATCACATATATATTCATCTTATTCTTCTTTTGGTGTAACAAGACTGCTGCTATAAAATGTTGGCCAGATGGACTGCTGGTCTGCTCCAGTACAGCTGTTCTGATCACCTCACTGTACTATAGAGTTTGCTCAAGTCTCCAAGTACTTTATTTTCAGTTTACAACTGGTTTTAGACAAGCGAGGCCTGCAAAAGAAAGATGTTGACTCAACATCTTTCTTACTATAAATTTTCACACAAATACCTTTCACCTCAAATTCTCAGCATTCTCTCAGTTGCTTATTGGAGGACTTTGAACAGATATATGCACCCAGAATGCTAGTGGAAAACTTTAACACAACAGATTAAGAAATAGGGTTATACTTGAGTATGCTGAAAGTCAATAAATAACCCCCATGCAGTTTTTACTTCCTCCAGTCTGTTTCAAAATAAACCAACAGAACCAATCAAACAAAACAAGTCAGAGAAGTCACAGTACTTATACACTTAATTTAAGGGAAAATTGCAAATAAGTATCTTTAAAATTGCTTGCTTCAGATATATTTCCGGCAGCCTTTAGCCCATGTCAAGCATCCTCCACTTTAAACAGTACAAACAGTAAGAAGAGTGAGTTGTTTCTTTAAATAACTCCAGAAGACTATTTGCAGAAACCTGGTTATCTATACTTGCTATTAAACATCCACTCACATTCAGTGAGAAAGTACGTTTAGCTAAAAGACTTCACATTGATCAACATTGTACATAGCTGAGGCACACATTAGGCAGAAATAGATAGATGTCATACTACAGCACTGAAATCCATTTTGTAAACCAAGAGCTATTTATAGGTCAATGAGATTAGTTGTATTTTTTTTCTGTTTGGAAAAAGGACCAGGAAGACAATGAGCTCTAAAGCAGACCCAGGAAGTGTCAGTATCACTGTCCTTAAAGAAGTGAGTTTTGCCTGCACAAATATATCCATTTCTGCCTGCACAAGGATATGTATAACCAGAATATTTTTTTAAGTATCATGGGAGTATATACAGATGTGCATAACCATTAAATACACAATAATAATAAAGAAGTTTTACTGTCAGTGGTTACTGGTAAGATTCTTATTCAATCACAGCCTGCTAGGTAAGTGAGGGATGTGTGCCTTACAGTGAGTTAGATTTGAAAAAACCGTAACATATGGTCCTAATTGAGGAAATAAAAGGTAAACACAGCTGGCAAAATATCTCTAGTTAGTAACCTTTTGAAATGAAACAGACTTCTTGTACAAAGTAGGAGGGTCTGCAGACCACAGGCAGTTGGGGAACCAGGAAAAGGCATTAGGAGAGTGCCAGGAAGGCACAAAGGATTTGGAGACCATTCTCAAGAGTGCATCTTGAGCATCTTGTTCTTCCTGGAAGATGCTCTTTCTTGTTACTTTGGCGTCTGAACCAAAGCTGTAAGTTTTAAGTGAAGTAAAGAAACAAATTTCTGCTGCCTGGATTATATCATCGATGAAAACCTGACAAGCTTCAGGAGCAGCACTATTTTTCCACTGGTCTTGGGTGGACAATTTTAAGATGCTAATTATGATACACTAAGCAACATCAAACCGACCGACTTGAGGATTTGTTACATCCTACCACCAATGCTGTCATAGCTGCTGACAACCAGAATCCTTCAAGGCAGGAAGAGGACAGCTGATGGCATATTCTCAATGAGCACATAAGATTCACATTTGTTTCCAGCATGCCCAAAAATAACTTGTATTTGGCAACACTGTTGGTATAAAGAAGAGGACATGCAGTTGAGAAGTGTTCTGCCATGGGACAGCAGCAGGCTTATCAACAAGAATGGAAAACACTATTTTATAGGTCCCTGACTGGCTAACTTGCTATACAAGTTCTGTTTTAAGAGTTTCACTTTCTTTGCCAGAATTGCTACAGCTCCGTTAGAGATCTTTTTAACTACCTTAAAATTGTATTAAATGCCCAGAGGCTAGTAAAACGAAACTTTGTTCATTACTTACAAGATTGTAACAGAACATTTGGACAATACAGTTAAGGAAACACATTATACATGCACAGAGGTAGACATATCTGATGACTTTTGTTGTTGATTGCCTTCCCTTGGGGAAGCTGGTCAAAGAAGAACCTCCAAAGCATAAAGATCGTAAATTTGACCTCAATTTTTAAAATCAAACTGTTTCCAAATTATTTATCTCACTTGTACAGACATAGCTTCAAAAAACTCTCATTGTATGGGTGTTTTGAGTGCAGAATGTGGGTTTGCAACAAAATAGACATACCTAGATTTAGAAAAACTTCTTGGGGTCCTGGAGTTGAAAATCTCTTTTTATAGTAGTGCCATTAGTGCAGAAAAGGTCAATATAGCTGAGTTTGATCTCATCAGTGAAGAACTCTTACAATGCACATGCACCAGATGGGAAGAGTTTCTCAACCCTTAAAACTGCAAGGAATCATTTAGGAATCAAACTGATCATTTCTCAAAGCATAAGCCTCAGCATATATGCTCTGAAAAACTGTTCTGTAATAAAACCAAAATATAACATTGTTATTAAGCATAAACAACTATAGCTACAAGACCATCAAAAGGCCTAGCTGTTGCAGACAAGCAATTGTGTTGCAACTTTTAACTACATTTAAACCAAATAGTCCCTTAAAAGCAGCAAGATAGAGGACTGTTTTCCACTGTTTGCCCCAAGTAATTAGACATAAGCTGGAAGAGACCTCTCCAGGCCATGTGGTGCAAGCCACCAACAACACTACCACATTAGGGCCAACTGCAACAATAGATACAATGAAGTCAAAAGCTACTTCTGAGTTAAGGTCAATGCCAGTATATACATAAAAGAAGCACATCAGTTGGCCTATTTGCAAAAACCTGCAGGGGAGAAAACTGAAATTTAGTGCTTTTCATGAACCATAGAGATGCATGCTGCCATGTCTTCACTAAAGCAAAATTATCTAGTCAATGTAATTGCTATTTGAGGTACTCTTTTTCCAAGTCTTACTAAAGAAGCTGAACAATCACACATGACTCAATCATTCATGAATTCATGATATGTAATGCTTCAACTCAGCAATTCCAGTATCCTTTCCTATTATGAAAATAAAAGTATCAGGAAAATCCCTGTATAGAACCAAGATGGCTTACATCAATGGGCTGAAAAAATCAGAGAAATCAGTATTTAATTGGAAATTATTTCTCCTTTACAAGAGGTAAAAAATACATTCATCAAAGTAGATCTAATGTTTACCGACTTGCAAATTATTAATTTCTATAAATCAAGATTGTAAATGTGAAGAGGACTAAATTGTTACTACATACTGTTGCTAACAATTCTGCCTAAGGCTTTACTGATGTTTACTGGCTCTGTGACTCAGATGCCATTGCATTAGCTCGAATATCCATAGATCAAGCCAGGAATAAAAATGTAGAAAATACATAGATATGACACTGATTTTATACTCCAAACTTAATGCTAAAAATAATAATTTTAGGAAAGCTTTATAAAAATATATTAGTACTTAATATACCTCCATCCTTAAACATTGTATTATTTTAATACAGACTTTTTTTAAACACAAAATCATAGATCAATTTGTTTCTTGTCTCTGAAGTACACAATAAAGTGGTATTTGAACTCCAAAAAACAAACCATGCACAACAGAAAACTACCTGAGGCCTCTGATCAAGATAAACTGCTTCTTAGACCCCTTACCTTGACCTCATAGATCAAGCCTAGGGATCATCATACCAGCATGTCTCAGAACAGCAACAGTTTGCATCTCAAGCACTGTCACAATTCGTCACCAAGTTACTTTTCTCTAAGTGAAATTTGGAAATTTGTATTAACTCACTAAAAGTGAGTAGCCAGGTCAAGCTACACACAGAGGTCTAGTTAAGCCTGAAGCAGCTTTGCTACTACTGGTAACACAAAGCATCCAACTCAATCTAAAAAAAAAAAAAAAAAAGGCATTATTTTTAAGTTATGACAACTCTCACTCAAACTTCTGCCATTTCAAAGATTTCCACTGCAGCTACAGCAGCAGCAACTTTACAGTGGACCTATGTCACATTAGGAGGCCAATTAGCACCACAAACAATGTGACAGGACCACTAGGGATAAGGAAAGAGACTGTGAATCCATGAGAAAACTGTTTAGATACAGTACCCTCACCTTTTGCTCCTATGCAACCGCCTTCCTTCTTACCCTTTTCTTCCTCCTCCATTCGTAAGCTTTCTTAATAGCTTTTTCAAACCTATTATTATTAGCCACAGCAAATGTGCTCAGATCTCAGCCTTCTTTCAGAGCAGCACAAGAGATGGTGATGATGAGAAAGAAGAGGAATGTGAAAAATTTGGGAAACAAGTGACTAAGATAATATGAATGCTTAAGGGATGGAATATGCCTATTCAATCAGTAGTTAGAAGCTAAGCCATACACATACACTAAACCACACTGGAATGTATACCACTGTTTCTAGATAGGATACACTTGATCTGAATTAAATAGGTTGTCAACTTTTATGATGTTATTATTGTGATCCTTGCCTCTTTTACCTACTGCCACTTATCCCACAAAAACTTTTCCTTCCTCTGTTTCATCACACCCACATCTTCCACTAGATATTTAAATAGTTCAGGGAGGGTCCTACCTAATTTTTTTTTGTGCAGTAGTTAAGAAACATGAGACCATGTCTTATAGGGATCATGGGCGTGTACAAAAGGCTGGTGACACCCAACATGCACACTTCTATAAGTGATTGGCTAAATATTACATTAAGTAAATTCTGACTCACTAACACAAACAACCTGTTAAGTACTTAGTATGAGGAAGACAGAAGTGATCTAGACCCTGAAGTCATTGGCTACCAACCATGAACAAAACCACTGACTACCAAGCATGGAGAGTTAGAACCTCTGGCAAAAATCTGGGATATACAGAATTTTCCAATCACAACTCAGCAAATTCAGCAAATCCTAGGATGCAACATCCATCTGAATGGCCAATCCCAAGATTGTCACAGAGTGTGCATTCTTGTCCCAAAATATGAATGACCTGAGACTGAAGTCATCTCAGACATCATCTAAGTATGGGTTTCCAACATCCCTGATGAACTGCCAATTACTTATACACCATTAATAATTCCAACAAAGGTGGTATATTTCTCTCCATTTAAAACCTAGGCAGATGCAATCTCAATATACTTCCTGTATCAGGTAGCCATTTTTTCAGTTATGCTGCAACTTACACACAAATTTGGATCCTAGAGCTGTTTCAGATTACTAAAATACCAGTGGCTGTAGATACATGCTCAAAACAGAAACCTAAGCACAGACAGACTACAAATTTTACAGGTTCTGGGCTTGTGGCACTTTAAATGCATTTGTTTGTCTTGTGCATGTGGCCTTTTAGTATTACTGGCTAGTCCATGAAATTCTATACCACTGTTTGAGCTGCTAATCAGCTGAGGCTATATATTTTAATATGTCAAATTATCAAGAACTGGATGCATCTTTTACATTTCCCATATTTCAAAACAAAATTTTATCACATAGGGGAGATTTCAGATCAAAATTGTTTCAAAACTAGCAAAAACTAACAGCAAGCAGTTGCTATAATTGTACACTTAATTATAGATCTCACTCTACCAGCTAAGTCATTGTTAGGGTATGTAAATTCCTGAGTTTTCTTTCCTTCCAGGACAGAGGTGAGTGGTGCTAGTCGAGTAATACAAATCTATTTTAAGGTGTCATTTTACCCACACACATATACTGGCCCTACTTTTCAAATAACAATTGTTATTACAAACCTTTTACTTCCAACTGGATTTGTTTTGTTCCTCACTGTTCTAATAAGCTGAATTAGGAGACATCACTGACAAGACCAATTACAAATCCAAGAACTTGGTAACAAAATTGCTAAACATTCATAACTATGAATGAAAATAACCTCAGCTGTCCTCTTACCATGTAAAGTGACTCAAAAATATTAGTGTTATTACTTGTTCAAGTGGATTTAAAGAAAAAAAGTACTGTCAGATACTCTTTATAGCTTCACTGTCTATTACTGTGCACATCAATTCACTGTCATTAACATAACATTATGAAAATCAATTCTGAAGGTCAGTATTCTCTATAAACAGTAACAGAAGAAAACACCAGGAGAAATAACGCACTTCTATATTCAAAACAAGAATTAGATAGCGGAGCAGGAACAGCACAGAATCAGATATATGATTTTTTTTTTAAATCCACTGAAGTAGGGATATACTTTCAAGGCAACTGCCTGATATTAAAACTTTTTATTAAGCTGTGAACAATTAAACAGGAGTCTTGTTGGAAGTTGAAGTTTCTTTTCTGAATCAGTATTAAATTTATAACCACAACAGTTACTGATTGTGACTAAACACATGCAACATCAAACCAGAATTTACTTCTACTCTATTACACTTCACATAGGCATGTGCCATCTGCCACTGAAGTATGATCTGTTTCTCCATGACATTATCACATTACTCTTGAAAAGACTAATCCTGCTGCTTAATCTCTCAGTTTGAGCTAGTTTCTAAAGACTAAGACTTCGCTTTTTGTCAGATCTTTTCACTACTTGCTTGAGAAACAGTGAAGAAACAGTTTGTCACTTTTCACCATATAATTTTGAACTTGTTGCAAGCTAATTTAACTTCTAGAATAGTACTTGCATAATATACTTACTTCAAGGATGGAATGGACCTATAACTTCCCCCTGGATTTTTTACTACATAACAAGATAATAATCCTCTTCTAATACAAGGACGATCCAGGTAAAAAGACAAACAGTTCACTAAAGTGAGAAGAATTTCTATCATTTGAAATCTCAGAACTGCAAGGTATTTAATCCCCAGCTCACAGGAAAACTCAAGGAAACTAATACACTGAGTTCAAGTGAATGAAAAACAGTCTTATTTTTTTTCTGCTAAAAAAAACCTCTTCAGATTGAAGTAACTCATGTAGAGATGGCTTCTGAATCTGAAAAAAACCCCCACCCAGATAATTGTTATTTAAATTCTGAGTACAACATGGCAGCATCTGGAAAAGAACAGGATGCAAGTTTGCTGCACTACCTCTTATAATGAGGTTAAAGGGAGGGTTGTTTTCCCTCAATCTTAATGGTTTTTATTAAACTTAATCTAAACTAATGCAGCATAAACATAACATGCAGAAAATACTGCTTGTGTGTAGTCTGCAAATCACTTCCAATTTCTCTTTAACAGTTATCCTGGAGAAATATACTGCCTGGAGGAAAGTGCTCTTCATGTATTGATAGAAGTGCTACCCTAAACTGCATGCCATAAAAACGTATTTTGAAGTTTATATTCATGCATCTTCCAAAATCCTTTTCACAGCAGTTTTCTGTTTAAGTTCACGGTATCTTTCCTATAATATGTGAAATACATTATCAGAAAGCCAAACAATGGAGGGCTTTTATGGGTTTCAAGATACAACACCATTCTCACTTCTAAATGAAGGAGGACACAGTTAGATGTGAGCTCTTAAATCAACCTGGTATCTGTTTAATTTTATCTCAAATGAATTCTTCTGGATCTTCCAGATCTTCTCCAACAAGTTGATATAAGATGTGGGAAAAAACTCTAAATCGGCAGATTACTGAATTATGCATTCTTAGAGAGAAAAATGGACTTGTTAAACTCCATCAGATAGTCTCTCTATGCCATATTCTGTCTAGCAATAAGATCCCACAACTAAAAAAAAAAAAAAATTCAAGAATCTACCTTTTCCAACAGATTGATTTTTAACGTCAGACATCTTGGTTAACAGCTGAAAAAGCACTAGCATTTTATCCTAGTGATCAGTAGTAAGATTCATGGACTAATTCCATTCCAGATACTGGCTTTCATTTAATACCATTAGGGGATCAGAACTGAGATAGACTGATAATGTCATAGATAAAATAATTCAACACAGTTTTAATGCACGTAGTCTATAACAACACATATAGTCCAGTCTTCCCCTAAAACTATACAAATCTAGAAGATGAAAGTTGAAAATAAATGTTAACAGTATGATGTACAAAAACATGGAACCGAATGAGTACTCAGCAGTTAGACAGCAGTAGAGCTATTAGCACTCCAGTTAAGAAGAAATGTTCTCAACAGCTTCTGTTAGACCTGGCAGGCCCATATCAAAACCCATAGCAAACACGGAAATAGAGATTAACCACTTTATCTAACATGCACTAGCTTAATCACTCCCTACGGAAAACAATCTTTATGTCCAGTCAGTTACTGTTCATGTGAAGAAAATGACAGCTGACATGCTTCAGAAGGAGGGAAATTTCAAAGAGACTTTACTCTCAGTCAAAATAAATTTAAGATATATGGGTTTAAAAAAAAAAAAGAAAATTCAGGACATGAAAGGTAAGAAATACTTCGTTGGGCTGCTATCTTAGTTGACAGTAGCCTAACTGATCTTCTATCAATTCAAGATATGTCAAAGATCTAGTACTGCTCTACAGGTAATCCTCCCAATGAAAACATTCTCAATAAAGGTAAGAGTCACTGAGGAATCATCTTATTGGCTTCATTATACATTCCAATGTGTTTTCTTTTTAGCCCATTCCTCTCTACTCTTCTTCTTCTTCCTCTTTTTTTTTCAGCACGTTTTTCCTCCCACCAAGTTGCTTTCCTCACCTTTCCAACACTACAGTATCACTGACACTCTTCCATCTCACAGGAAAGCTCCAGACAATGAACACCTCTGGGGATTGCCTACTTAAATTCAGTAAATATAAAACCAGAACTTAATCTAAACCACCACCACCAATTGTTTTTATCACCTGCTTTGATCACTTCTGTGAAAACCTCCAGTATCCTGCCTGCTACTTGGACCCACAACACTCCTCATTTTGCCCTCAGTTCCTGTAGTCACACTTACCCCCTGCCCCAAACACCCAGAATAAAACCTTAACCACACAAACTTGCATCACTTACCACAAAAACAATTTCTAGGACACTGCTTGACTGTGTTGGTGCTTTAAATACCTCTGTTCTCTCCCTCTTCTTATTTTTGCTTATCTGTCCAAACTACCTTCTCACTCAAAATCAAGAGGGGGATTCCTATTCAGACAATATTGCTAGGTTCTATCTTTATATACCATTCTATGATTCTATGATCATTTTTTCTAAACATTTGACAGTATACAGAGACATGTACTTACCTCTCAGCCTCACAACAATGCTTAAAAATAAAATCTTGAAAATTATCTGGCTGATGGTGCCCACCACCACCCTCCCATGAAGTGTTCCTCTCTCCATCTAGGTCACCTTAACCTGTCTTGGAGGACATACAGTCTGTCTGTTCCACACTTGTGTTGTCAAACCATGGTAGGTGACTCCAGTTTGTTTACTGAAACTCCCTCAGGTTACATCATCACAAAGCATGACCACATCATTTGGAGAAAAAAATATTTTACCCATCTTGCTCTTAAGCATGTTAAAAAGCATTACACATACATCATACCAACATACAGACAGTAAACCCAACAGAGTTAAACTGCTACAAGTGTTCAGGCTTTGTAACTAGAAAATTCAAAGCAGATGTATCTACCTGGTCTGTTTCTTTGCTATCCTAAATAGTAGTGAGCAAAAATACAAACACAGTTTATTAAGAACATACAATTCCAGATAAGAAACACACCATGTCCTCATTGTCTTCCAGTAAAACAGTCAGAAGAGCAAACTGTGGGAATCAGTCCACAATTTCGCCTTGAAATGTGCTGAGAGCAAAGACAGGAGGCAGCAGACAAGCAAATTCCTTCATATCTGAAAGAAGGTGGTATTTTTAGCCCTTATGCTCCAATTAGCTCAGTTACCACTGTAGAAACTACCTTCATGCGCTCCTAGAACAGTCTGGGTTGGAAGGGATCTTAAAAAGCATTTAGTTGCAACCCATTGCCATGGGCAGGGACACCTTCCACTAGCCCAGGCTGCTCCAAGATCCATTCAGCCTGGCCTTTAACACTTCCACAGATGTGGCAACCACAGCCTCTCTAGGAACTTTTTCCTGTGCTTCATCATCTACACAGGGAAGAACTTCTTCCTGATATCTAATCTAAATGTACCATCTTCCAGTTTAAATCCATTTCCCATTGTCACTACATGCCCTTGTAAAAAGTCCTTCTCTAGCTTTCCTGTTGGTGCCTTTTAGGCATAAGGTCTCTCTGGAGCCTTCTCTTTGGCAGGCTGAAAAACCCTCTCAGCCTATCCTCATATAGCTTGTCCTCTCACCATCTTTCTGGCGCTCATTTGGACGCACCTGAGCAGGTCTAAACTTTCAGGAAGTAGTTCCTCTGGATTACATGGGAAATATTTCAGGTTCTAAATAAACTAAGACATCTGTAAGTGTGAAGAGAGATGCAGAATAACTGGAATATATTTTAACTTTGTGTTTTAGCACAAAAGCTATGGAAGAAATGAAGGATTACTGCCATCCATATAAGCATCTAAATTGAGCAAGAAAGTTTTACATATGTTGGTACAAGACCAGAGAGGCATCTTCATCTAGCAAGGAATGACAAGCAGATGAAGCAGTTTCACATCCTCAAACATAATATGCAACAGATAAGCAGTGCACCTTTCTGACATATGCAGAGGAAGCAAGCATAAAAATGAAACATATATTCAAATATATTTCACATCATAGAAGGGTCAAAATACGAATCCTCTAACCTAAGAAAAAAGTGAACCAAATAATTACAGAACTGCAATCTATTAATTTCCTGAGTGATCGAGAGATTTAGAAAGTGAGCCACTTGTCTGTTGAACAGCCCTTCAAAGGAGCCAGTTTCATCATAAAGTTCTTCTCAATTTTGTCAGTTACTAGTCTCCTATTTTGCCACCTTTATTTTTTTTTTTTGCAACAGTACTTTTGTACTGTTAAGTACAAAAGATCCCAAACAGTTAGGATATTTTATCTCACTCTTGGGCACCTTAGTGGTTCTAACATTAGCATGCAATATAGTTTAGTTGGACTTCCTGAATTCCTCACTTTCTGCAAGTCCTTAGCTTCCAACCGTGCAGCCTTTTCCCTTCATTTAATTAACACGTGGGCACTTTTTACCACTATGACATTACCTCATTTTAGATTTGTTGTTTTCTAAGCATCTAGTAACATTTCCTTTAACTGATTTCTCTTTAAAACTGCAGAGAAAAAGGAATTTCTATGCATATGATCTCGCTGAATGGCTTCCAAATGTTCTTTTTAAAAAGGAAAAAATAAATGCTGCTGATTAAGCTTTATCACACACAATCAAAATCAATTCATTTATACTTTATCAAACACAAAGAGGTTCTAAACACGCAATTGGTTACTTGGCACCTTTCAATGCCAGGTGCAACTTCAAGTCCTTCTACACTGACTTCTAAGAATATTGCATCTATCATCTTTTTCAATTAACATTTTCATATTAGCAGTACAAGACCATCTGCACATAAAAATTAAGTTTCCTGTATTTATGGAGTTAGTCATCCTGTTCATGACTGCAATTTAATGGTCTGCAGCAAGCTATTTATATTGCAGCTTACCAGAGAGAATACCAACTAACAAGAACTAATGTTTTTTTTTCAGATCTCAAAAGTAAGACACAGGTCAGTAGGTAGAGCTAACTTAATCCAAAGAGCACTACCCTTTTCCTTCATTTTACCCTTCTTAAATTATAGGCAGCTTCACTTTTCCTACCAAGGGCCACTGATACTGAAAAGACAAAGTTTTATATTCTTCCTCCAAACTGAGTGTCTAACACTTCTTTATTTATAAAGATACAGAAAATTATTCATCAGTCCTTGATGAGCAGCATCTCCTGGTATACTTTGACTTTGTATTAGGATACAATTTAGTTCCTTCTTTATGCACATTTTATTAGCTATTCTATTTGCCCACCCTCTATAACTTATGTTCACTTCAAACTGCTCTATTTGGAGAAAAATCTGTCATTTCTTTTTGTCCTAAAACCAAGCTATTGCTTCACAATAGGAAAACACCCCTTTTTGCACCACTTACCTAGTCAGCTATCTCACTTATCATTCCCATTAGCAGAAAAAAAAATGGCAGAAGACCACTTGAACCTCCAGAAACACTGTGTTTACCTGCCTTTTATCCATTTACAGTTAACTGTTTTCCAATTGTCTTGGTCTAAATTCCCTCAGAATGAGAGTTTGACTTAGACCTTTACAGACAGGAAATCTGCATTATAACAACTTCATGGTAACCAGATACTCCTAAATATATATCACTCTTTCCATATTTCTCCTTCCCTAAAAATCAAAATCAACTTATTCTTTTTGCTTCCTTTGTACAAGACTTCCTGGGCCTGAACTTGCTGCAGACAGGCTAGCTATGAACTAGCCTACTTTGTCTTCTGCTGTTATTTAATGATTGACAGTGTTCTTGTGTAAGTTCTCCATATTACTGCCATATGATCCTCCAGACACGGTAACAATGCTGGAAGAAATCCATAGTTCACATAAATGTATGCTATTAAATTTGTAAACTTCTATAATTTCTGCTTCATATAAAGGAAAGGTTTTGGGCAGAATAACCAACTATGGCATATCCATCCATTCATCACAGCTCCGCATAGTTGCTTAAGACATCATTGTAAGTAAAGCATTTTACTAGGCATTTCTGTCTCATCATCATTTCTTCATTGATAGGAAAACATTTTCATATTATAACGGACACTATCACTAATTTTAAAAAAAATCAAGCATTGGAGGAAGAGTATCCCAATAAATCAAAGAAATGTTGGAAATAGTCAATAAGGTCTGTGAGCGATATAGAAGCCATATTTTAACTGAAGTAGGCAGAGATGTTCTTTGACTGGCATCCTACATTGGCCAAGACCTTCAAAGGGAATTGTCAAAAGAAAGTTTGCTTGCATATATTAGTTAGCACTTAATTCTGTCTGCACTGAACAATGTAGCTGGGAATGAAGAGGCAATAGGAAAAAGCAAGAGGAAGCCAGAAAACACCATGCTATTTAAAAAGTTAGAGTTATCTACATTTTTTTATCTGAAACCACCATGCGCTTTTATGGCACTGTGTAAGAAGTTTTTTATTTGCTAAGTGCATTATTGACAAATAGGATTCAAGAACTGCTTATGCAATGCAAGAGTGAGTTTCCCCAATACCTAGCCTTTGCACAGAACTAAATAAATTTGCCTAGAGGCCCTCAGAATGAACAGTCTTTTGATCGAATACCCAGTTGTGTGCATGTGACAACCAGGAAGCTTATCACGCAACCCAATCCTCTGACAGCCTAATCTTGTTTTAGGCAGACTCTGTTATCAGTGCATGTACTTTAAGTGACAAAATACTATCCTTTCAAAGCCCTTACACCCAAATAATATTCAACAAAGAAGTCTAAAACACTTTCACGTTGAAATGTTCATCAGCCTGAGAATTACTTCACCTATCAAGTCAGATATATCACTCCATGTATCTCCTGCAGTTCAGGGAACACCAGGCTGACAGAAAGAGTTTCCAAAGTGTATTGCCAAGACAAAACACATCTTGTCCTGACTGCATTAACTTTCCTAGCTGAACATTGATATATCTGAGCAGCCACTTCATGCCAGAACCTGTCAATAGTATTAGGAAGGGGAAGATTTGGTCCAGCATTTATTGCTAAAAGGAGAAATTAATCAGCAAGTCAAGAGGGGTCACAGAATAAATATGCAAACCGGAGCTTATATAAGAAGTTTGGAACATATCCAAAATGTACCAAAATAAAAGATACACAAAAATACTGAAGGGGGGAGATACAAGGGTCCCTCTTTAGACAAAGTTGTTTTCTTTACTCAGGTGAAAGTCTTGATATCAAGATAATGAGATAAGATTTCACCACAAAAGCTTCATACAAGTGAAGACTTCAGGGACTTTTCAAGTTCACATATTAGGTGCAGTATGGATCACAAAAAGTAAAATAAGCCAACCAAACCCTGACCAGTTTTAGTATTTAACTTTTGGTTTTAAGTTTCTTTCATATATTTCAGCTACACACAAGTAAGAACTCATTTATGGTCCCTATGTTCACCATGTATTTCAGTATCTGTAAATACATACTGATACATTACCTTTGTGTTTGACTCAAGAGTTTAGCAGTGTGCTTGGTCATTGGGGATTTAGCAGCTTTACAAACTACCACATCTTTCCAGAAAACTATCCATTACTAAATTTGAAAAGCTAGAGAACACACACTCAATTGGCATTAAAAAGCCTCTATGCAAGTGGATCACAAAACATCACAAACATTTACTAGGTGTCTTGCAATACTTACAGTAAACAGGTCATCCTAGCACGCTTTACAATTCAACTCAAGATCTGCCTGCAGCCACAAGTCTATCCCAAAGCTGACATTTGCTTCCCAGTCCTGTTATTTTTAGGTAGTGGAGATTTTCTTTCTCCCAATCCAGGCTCAATAATAATCTTTAAACTAACCATTCCATTTGAATTATCTTAGACTTAAGAAGCGTTTCTATGCAAAAACAAGCACATGTGGGATGAAACTACGATTACAAAACAAGATTCTAATTCAACATAAAATTATTCTCAGCATTCAAACATGTATAAGCCTATTCTCATATACTCTGCCTTGGTGAGGCCTCATCTGGAGTTCTGTGTCCAGTTTTGGGCTCCCCAGCTCAAGAGGGACAGGGAACTTCTGCAGAGTCCGGTGCACAGTCACCAACATGATCAAGGGACTGGAGCATCTTCCTTATGAGGAAAGGCTATGGGAACTGGAGTTGTTTAGTCTAGAGAAGAAGAGACTGCAAAGGTATCTCAAATATCCAAACGGTAGATGTTAGGAGGTTGGGGCATCACTTTTTTCTGTTGTGTACAGTGACAGGATAAAGGGTAAGGTAAAGAATCTGTAACACAAAAAGTTCCACTTAAACACAAGGAAAAACTATTTCATTGTGAGGCTAAGGGAGCCCCGGCACAGGCTGTCCAGGGAGGTTATAGAATCTCCTTCTCTGGAGGTATTCAACATCCACCTGGATGCATTCCTGTGTGACTTGATCTAGGTGGACTAGGTGACCTCTAGGGGTCCCTTCCAATCCCTATCATTCTGTGATTCTGCGTGAAGAGCATAACAAAAATAAGGACCCTTCCTAAGTCCAAGCTGTGAACTGTTGCCTGAACAGTCTGCTTTGTTATTGTTAGCTTGGCACTAAATAGGACAGTAATAGCTTAATAAAAGTCTTGGTTTATGCACATGATGAAGTGGCTGCTCTTTTGTGACAACTTCTTCACAGTATCACTCACTAGTCAGAGAACTCGGAAAGCAATCTCTAAAGTTTAATAGGGAAAACTGGTACTTTATCCAATTCTCTGTAACCAAAGATCTTCAGAAACAATAATTCTGAAGCCCTCACACTGAATATCAAGTACTTCAATTGAATATAGTTAGCATTTTCCTCTCAAAACAATAAAATCTGCTCCTTAAAATATTCTTGCCCTTCCTCCTTAGTAACTTTTTATATTAAAACTCTTTCCTCACAAACCCATTTTTAAGTTTCAACACTCATACTATCTATTCATAACAGTTCCTAAATTACATCTCCTAAGACACCTACACTTCTAAGTACATCAGTTCTACAACACTATTTAGCATTTAAACAAGTTTTTTTGCTATAAACTTTCTCCTCCCATAAGTCCAAAATTTTCTGTAGATAGTTATTAGTATTTGAGAGTACATACTACCTATATTCTTGAATCAGAGCAAGAGATGGAGAGAAAGGAGTGAAAAATGTGTTTGCTCAATGGTTCTAATGAGGACTAATACAGCATGTTAAGATCAAACTTAGCCTACTGGAGATCCTGCTCCAGTATATTAACATCAAAACATACTGTGATCTACTGAAGATTTTTGTGGCACTTAATTATGTATACACTTATTAAAAAAGAGCCACAACATTCTGGTTATATTGTGCTTATAATTCTTTACAAGGAGCTACGGGCATCCGCTGTTGAATTATGGTACTAAAAATAAGCTTAGACAACAATCAAAAAACTCCTTCAGTCTCAATCCTCCCCTAAATATACTACTAACAATGCAGCAAGCTCATAGAACCAAGATAGTTCATGCTTTCAACTGAAAAGAAAAACCAAAGCCAGCCCTTCCCCAACCAACCAAAAAATGTATTAACCTTTCTCCACATAGCATTCAAGTTTGCTTACTCAGCACAGAAATATTTGCTTGAAACTGCTCTTATTTCTTTGCAGAGCTACCTGAATACACCCCCATAAAATGGGTGTATTACCTTGCATATGTATATAGCATCCAAAGTAAACAAATCGTGCAGAAAATTGTAACAGAAGCAATGGAAGCCAGTTTGCCTATACACAAGTGCTCTATCAAAGCCCTATCAAGATGATAAAACCACAGACACACAGGCCATGTTCTGTGACCCAAGTGAGACAGACTGTGAAGTTCCCTGCCACTTCTTGACAGGCAACTATGATTCACAGTTATTGCATATTTTAAGCTTGTCATTCTCTACATGTCAGGGTGAAAGAAGTTATTACTAATACACTGTAGAGTAACTGAAATACTAAGCACACCCAAATTTCCCATTATCTCCTTTAACACATCTGGACAGTCACCTACCCAAATCATTCCATCACTGCCAGTTCATACCATAGGAATCGGAATCAGTTTCTGAACTTGGAACACAGAATGACCAGGATACAAAACAGAGTTTATTAAATTATAATAGAATTATAGAATGGTAGGATTGGAAGGTATCTTTAGAGATCATCTAGTCCAAATCTCCTGCAGAAGCAGGTTCACCTAAAGCATCCACATGGATCTATGAAAAAGAATTATTTTCAAGATGATGGGTGTAAGAGGCCTTGCACAAAACCTAAGACAGTTTCAAATCCACACGTTAACTTTGTTTTACATCAGAATGAAATGCAAAACGGTAATAACACAACCACTATTCTACAATTATTCATTCTTGTCCTGTGCCAAATCTCAAAACAATGCAAACAGAGAACACAATGTGCCAAAACACAAAAAAGGTAGAAATGATTCGCATCTCCTGCTTCTACAGCAGCCAAAACCAAAACATATGCATTGCTAGCAAAAGCCTGAATTCAAAATATCTCCCTTTCTGTTATTTGTATGTCTGCAGTTTTAATGCTACTCTCAGGTTAACAAAATGTAACCAAAGCCAACAAGAAGTTATGTGCGGGACCTCAACTAGACGACCTCCCCTTAACGTGCTGCTGTTCTGGTGAGTCTCAAGCACATTCTCTGAAAGAGAATCTATACCACCCACGCTGTCACAAATACTCCCACAGCCCTCATGGGGAAATACAATTCCTTGCAACAGACGAGGCTTTAAAAAAGCTGCAATTATTTTAATTAGACCTGCCAGCTGCCTTTCATTTAGGTTAACATCAGGTTTTATTGAAAGTCTGCATCTACAGCCACTGGCAAGATTGGAGCCAGTTGCTTAGAAGTAGTTGGATCTGTTTCTGAGAAGCTTATTCTGCCTGGTGAGCTTTTATGGAGTACTACCAAAATCTCTGTGTGTTAAGGACATGAAGTTTTATTATGTGGTCCTGGTGAGTAAGCTGGAATAATGCAGTTAAGTCTAAGATGTGTATGGATCACATCCATAGGCTCATCTTGATGACATTTGTTGAAGCCAGTTTAAATAAGGTGCCAAAACACTGAAGAAAGAGAGGACAATAGATTACAGCAGAATAGTTTTGTCAAATACATCCCACAAAAAAAAACCCCAAACCAAAAAACTTTCAAGTTTCTAAGTCAATAACAGAAACCTTTCCTGAAAGATTCTCCAGATCAGATTCCAACTACCAAACTCTTTTGATATAGCATTCAAAATACAGTCACAAAACAGTTTCATTATTCCCAAAGTTTCTAAGAACAAGAACAGCAACAGAATAACCATTAACTGACAGTTTCTTCTGCTTCCAAACACTCCAAGAGATTTAACAAACTCCAAAATTTCAGATCTCAGCTGTCTTTTCCAAACAACTGCTGGTATCAGCCCCCCATTGTGCCATGGCCAGTACAGCTAGAAACTCTGTAGAGTGCTAGAGCTCATAAGTACTGCTACTTTCCTGGTTTAATCAGGAATAAAAAAAAATATGGGTTGCTGTCCCTTACAGTGGTGGCTCTGAAACCTTCTTACTGAAATTTTCCTACTTTCCCACCTATAGCCACAACTTTTGCATGACTGAAAATACTAACTTAAGTACCAAATTACATCAAGTTTGTATCTGGCCAGCAACTCCTCTCATACAAATCACATTTACGAGCTGCTGCTCTGTGATGTAGAGACAAAAACAGCTTTTTTTGGATTTTAAACAAAAAGAGATTAATAACTTCCTTGTCCCTTACCTTGCAATCTTTTAGGGAAGGTCAAACTTCCTGTTCAATTTGAGATACAAGTAGCACCCTTACAGATAGAGCACTGCTGAACACACCGACTCCTCTGCATTATGTGTTCAAATTTGGGGTTACCTCTATCAAGCCTTGAATTCTACAGTATCTTCCATTAGTGCTTCAACCATCGATGCTTCCACCATATTCCAAGTAGCAAGAAAAACAATACACAGCAACTGTAGCACTATATAAACAATGGACAACTACACAGATCATTACATGAAAAGATGATTAAGGACTGGAAAAAGAGGACTGAGACACTCCTTCATCCTCTGTTCTCACCCTCTACTGACAAGTAAGATGTTGTTAGGAAAGTTTAAAAGACTGGTATCAGTTTAATTCAATTAACACCCACAACGTATTTCCCATGAGCATTAATCATCTTCTTGTTACTAAGCGAAAAATGGAAGGTTTTTTTTAGTAAAAAATTGACTACTGTGGCATATACACTATATTTGCTTAATGTTAAGCTAGACCCCAAAAGTTAGAGGTTGGTAAAGAGTAAGAAAAAAAAAAAAGCATTTTACTCATCTTTAAAAGAAGGTTATTTTGCTCTGGCACTTCTTCCCCTAACACAAGTTTTCCCCACAACATGGTAACTTAGAAATTGAGTAGAAATAAGGCTACAATCTTCTTCTAGCTTTTCCATTATCACACACTCTTCATTTTTAATTAAAACACATGCTGCATAATTAACATCAAGAACTCAGTCCAACTCAAACTCCTGACAGGCAGGTGTCTGCATGAAAAAGTACACTTTACTTTTGATTTATAAACTCATTTCAGAAGACTTATAAACAGACAGGACTTTTCAGAACTAGATATGTTTGTGCTGCTGAGTGAACAAATCATCTCTGTTCCAGCAGAGAATAAGTATTTTTGTGGCTGCAGAGACAATTATGTGAAAAAGCAACTCAGATTTTACTCCATTACCACACTTGTGAAAAATCACGCTGCAATTCAAAAAAGTTGTGAATTAAAAAATAGAAGAAAATTTCTTCATTGTACTCTGTTTCTAGTCTTATGGTACCATTGTTTCTTATTTTTTCAGTAGCTTTGCAATGTGAAAGATGAGGGTCTGCCTAGCTATACAAAATTTTGTTTAGCTATTTCAAAAAAGAAGGTGGGGTTAGTACTGCTATGAAGCACTTCAGACTTTGAAAAAACATGCCCAAGAGCCCATTCTGTACTTGCTAGTACTATTACATCATAATCCAAGACCATCTATCTCTTCGACTAGACTTACTGGAAGAAGATGCCAGATGGAACATCATAACAGTTGAAACTTTCATTTCATTACGCATTTCACACAAAAGCAAGAAGCATCTTCACACCACTATCTTAGCAATACAGGTACAATTACAGATAGCAGTGAGCAATGGAAAGAATCATTTAAAGCAGCAAAATTTCTTAGCAATATTCCAATTATCAAGTTTTAATACAGTCAAAATGATATTTGAAATATTCATTAACCACTTCTACTGCATCAGTACATCTTCATATGAAACCTAGTATTTTGCTTTCACAAGGAACAGAAAAAATAAATATTTTCTTACTATTTTCTTCAGCTACCATGACAAAGTAAAAAAAAAAAGATATTTAGATTTCTTTCAAGTACAGTTTAGGTGAATCCAGTCACAAATAAGGGAAAAAAATGGGAACTTCGAAATCCATGAGCACAATTACTAGGAGTGCACATACAAAACTGATAATTTAGCAGCTATGTTTATGCAACTGAGTGTAAATAGAACAAGCAAAACAAACCATGTCCACAATTACTTTCAGAAAGCAAATATGTTTGTGTATCTGATTTTTTCTGTTTGTGGATCTGTACAAAGTTTGTGTGTCTGGTTTGTTTTTTTTTTTTCCCCATGAAGTGGGACAAACAATAATTACAGGTAACACAAAAACTAGCCTATATTACAAGATCTTGTTTTGACACATATTTACTATAATTAAAAAAAAAAACCCAGAAAACAGTAAGAAGTACTTAACCATACTCAATTACTGCCATTAAAAGCATTAATTCATAATTTGGTTGTACAGAAATTCCAACTGCTAGATGCTAGGTGACTGACAGGCTGGCCGAGATGGGTTGTGGAGTCTCCTTCTCTGGGGACATTAAGAATCCACCTGGACGAGTTCCTGTGTGACCTACTCTAGGTGGTCCTGCTCTGGCAGGGATATTGGACTAGATGATCTTTCAAGGTCTCTTCCAACCCTTATGATTCTGTGATTAACTCACAGGTACTTTATGAGCTTAAGTACTTGCTGTTGAGAAGCTGGACTGGATTTCCAGGAGCTAAACACATATATTTAACACTGGATCCTAAGTTCTTCTCCTGACGAATGACTCAAGGGTGGGGGGCGGAAGAAGGGAACTCTCTTCAGCAGTACTCTTAATTAACAGAACCACCAGCCCAGCTTCACTACTGGCTGTAACTTCAACATGCAACACTCACAGTTCATGTCCAAGTACCAAAGACTGCTAACAAAAAACATGATCTTAGCAGATAGTAATTTCTATTTTCAATCTTAAAATATCCATTTTCCCCCCTTATTTCAAAATGCATAGATACAAATAAATATACACATTTATCTAAAAAGCAGTGTCCAACTTGTTATCTAATCACACAGCAGAATAAATGTAAAAATACCTACAGTTATCTCTCAGACACCTTTTCTGCCCAGCATTCCAGGACATGACAGAAGCACTGAAACTAGACTCCAGTCCCTAAAAAGTCTCTGACTCTTCCCTAAGAGACAAGACTACAGCATTAAAAGGCAAAAAATCTGCTTCTTGTTTTAAGTGGGAAAAAAGTCAGAAGAAAGATAGCTTCAAAAATAGAAAAAAAACCCCAAAACAACACACATTCCCCTGGAGGGAGGACAGATGAATACAAACATGAAGTTATGGTGAAACAAAATGCACACACTCTCTGGTTGAGAGTTGATTGCATTTTACCACACTCTAGATTCTTAGTTAGACTCTCTCAAATCAAGCAGACAGACAAGAAAACATGAAAAAATGTACAATTGTTTCATGTTTACTTGCAAGGTCAACAGGCCATTTTTTATTTAATTTCTTTAATCAAATTTAATTTATTTAACTATTTATTTGGTTCCTGATTAGACTGTGCATACTTTTGGGTTTTTTTAGAAAAACTCTAATATATTTTGAATCCAGTGAGTAAGAGAAGAAAAAGACACTGCACCATATTTTATCTCACTAATCTCCAAATTTCGGAGAATTGTCCCAGGGATTTTAGTATCATTACAGTAGTTGTAAGCAGATCACCATTTGAAAACTACCTTCAGGGAAGAATTCACTATCTCCAAATTTTACACAGGCTAATTCCTGGACTACATAATTGGAAAGAAAAACTAACACATAAGTTATCTTCTCAAATACGACTTTCAAAATAATTTGGAAATTGATATAGTCCACTGAGATTTGTTTCCATCCTTGCACACTAGGAAGAGAAATTGTGTTCCAGCAATCACTGTTTGCTCTGATGAGTCACATGAAATACTCATCAATCAACTAGAAGATACGTAGTTAAATTTTGCAAATTAAGCAGCAGGACACACAAATAGACAACTATGGTCATAAGAAAACAGCTATCTGCATGAGGATGAACCAAATGGGACTACTGTATGTTCCCACATTACAGTTCCAGAACATCTTCACATCCATGAGGGGGAAATCACTCAAAAGGTTTTAGAACGATGAAGTTAAAAGCCTTCTCTTCTTCCATCCCCTAACCCCTAAATTATGTTGCACTTTTAGTCACTCCATGAATGAAAGAGGTTCTACACTACCCATCTGAGATGAAAAAGTGAAATAATGGTATCTCGCACTGTCACAGACATTTCCAAGTCCATCACTCTACCAGGGATAATACATAATATATTAACTTGTTTACTGATCATACTGACTGTCCGTCTCTTCTCAGCTCTCCATTCACACTAGCCTTGGCATCTAATTTGAAAGCACAGCATCTCACATTCGAATACTATCGACCTACACATTTCAATCAAAAGATCCCTCCAGACAATGAAAAATACAAAGCCACCAGAAATCCTTAGGAACTAAAGACTAGGTATAAAAGCCTGAGAAACAAGTGCTCTGCAAGGTAGCCTTCAGGAAAAAACAACTTTAGTGCTGCTTCTCCTTTTCCAATTTCAGTTCTCACATTGGTTACATTTTTCTCACCCCAGCAGCAGTTACAAACCATTTTATAAACAGGCATGAAATTCCTAGCCTGCTGTCAAAAGTCTGGAAGTCAGTCTGCATATGGCAAAAAGCAGTAAAGATGGGAGGTGGTACACTTTAAACCTGCCCCAAAACAGATATAACTGGGAATATGTCAGGTTTTAACTGTACTTTTTACTTTTATGGAAGGGTTATTGAGGATTAAATCGGTGATGATGAACAGCAACATTTACATTTACTGTCGTCAAGTGAAAGACTATTCCAAACCAGCAATTGGAATTCAAAAGGCAAGTCAATTCTCCTTGTGCTTAATTCAAACTACAGATTGGTAAAGAAAGGGTAAGCCCTACTTTTTGCTCATGTGTGCTTGGCATAAATCTAGGGTTTGCATAACCACACCATGACTTTAATCATTAACTGACCCAAAAAGCCTAGCCCTGCAAGATATCAGGAGGACTTTTTTTCTAATTAGATCACCTTGACCATCAACTTACCTTAAAGACCAAGTCTTCACATATGAAGCAAAGGACTCACAGAGGAAAGAAACAGGAAACATACTGACTACTGTCAGAGAAGATGCAGAAGTATGGAAGACTATACATTTAATCACAGGTTTTCTAAATCAAGGCTCCTTTAAAGTAAAGGTAATCATTTCATTATTACTGATATTTTTCTCTTAGTATGAAAAAGATGTATCAAAAAACATATGCAACCATGTTTTAAAGCTCACAGCCGCTTTACAAGCTGGTAGTAAAATTCATTCACGTGGGTCACGCTGTATAAATTGGTCTACCTTGGATTCATAGTTTTAGTGCTTTTTTTTCCTGAAAGAATCTACCAGTGTAAATGACCAGTTAGGGAAGGGAGCAGGGGGGAAAAATTAAAAAAAATAAAATTAACCATGCCAAATAAATCCATGCAGCCAAGAAGCAGCAAAGCCACTCAGCTATGTTAGTAAATAGTTATGGTCCAGCCACTGACTGTATCATCAGTTCATGTTCTATGCTCCAAGTTCAAAAATGAAAGAAACATCTACAGGATGTGGTCTTCTTAACTGCAAGACACCCTTAGTTCAGCAAGTGCAGATCATGTTTTTGCAACAAAAAGTCAATAACCTGTCTACAAAACAATGCTTTATATTTCTAAAAGGCTTGACAGATTGAGACTTTTTTTTTAAAAAAAAAAAGGACTATCACTGCAAACATAGTAAATCAAAAATTTTCTTACACTTACCTCCTTTTCAGAAAACAAAAACCACAAATTTCAAAGTGACTACAGAAGAAGGTGCCTTGTCAACAAGTGGTCACGATAAAGAGTTTCAGTTGTTCAGTTAGAGCTAATTAAGGTTATAAAAAATGTAGGAAAAAATATTCAACTATTATCAAGCTATAACTCAAATCTGGAATATTTAACAGATTATAACAAGAAAAACTGAGACCTGAAATACACTACAGTGCCATTGATCTAGATGCATCTTTCATCTGTCCTAGTACTCTTAAAAAAGTAACTGAAGATAGAAAAGACGCACCCCAAACTTCCTAT
The DNA here is from genome assembly GCF_028858725.1 of Colius striatus. Classification (NCBI taxonomy): domain Eukaryota; kingdom Metazoa; phylum Chordata; class Aves; order Coliiformes; family Coliidae; genus Colius; species Colius striatus. Next base: position 46,964,196 of record NC_084790.1, on the reverse strand, counting down.
AGCATCAGAAGCTGCCACTAAATAGCAGTTAATGCCTATTACTAAGAGCAGAAGGCATCCTGCTTCCATACCTCACAGGAAAGATGACTACTCCCACATGAAGTCCAAGAAATAATACAGTTTCTGTTAACCTTTAGGCATTTGCATGCATAGTATGTCTAATAATTGATATAGATGAAACCAGTCTGTCTGCAGTGTACCCAAGCTTCTTATCCAAATTCCTCTTCTACTCCCCCTTCGCTAAGAGCCACCCACATCATATATCTGTAAAACATACTTAACTCCTGATAGGAAGAAATGGAAATAGCTTTTAATTAAGAAAAAAAAATCTTCCATGCTGTTTCTGGTCTGCTCTCAAGTCAACTTAAAAAGCAGCAGGGATCCTTTCTGCAGTGAGGAACTGAACTGCTCCAAGACTATCAATATCTTGGAGAGCCTAAGAATAAGGGACACATTCAAAAAGAAACCACAAGGAAGGATGAAAACAAGTGTAACAGCCAATATATACTTTTAAGAGTCACAGGCCACATACTAATTCTACTCTGTGATTTAATTAACCTGCAAAGTACGTCAACAAAAAAACCAAGACAACTGTTTAACAGCGAGGTAACCTTATACCCTTGATAATGGGTAAATCTAACCTATTAACTTGGTTCTACAATGAGATAAACAGCACAGAAAGATGTTAGTAGAAAATCTGAAATGCAGTGGGGAAGGGGGCATCAGCAGACTCTATAGCCTTATTTGTTTGTTACAACCAGAAATGGAGCAAGACCAATCTGAACAGATATATGTGAACTAATTTCCAAGTTCATTTGAACATCAATTCCTGTTACTCGCGATGACAAGGACTGAACTGGGAATTAACTTGTTCTTACACACTGAAAATGTTAGCAAACAAAGCCAAACTCTAGAGTAATAATAGACACCTCTAAGGTTGGGGAGGAGAGGGTCACTCATAAATACTTGCTATAATCCACTGGAAGTACATTCCAGTAAAACAAATGTACAGAACTGCAGACCTGATAGAACATTTTTATGCATTATGTCTGTTACTTTCTACAATTCAATAGCCACAGAGCAAGCCCAGAGCTATTGGTATCTGGGGGACAAGGAGCAACACTGAAATGATTTGTGCTCGAGCAGGGCAGGCCTTCCGTGGCCAGCAGGATCACTATATGGTGACTAGAATCCAGATGAACACCACACTTCATAGAACAACAAAAGCTGAGAAGGAAAGCTCTTGTATACCCTACAATGTTTTTTTACAGATTCTCTCATAACTATGCCAAAGAACTCTGAGACCAGACAAACTAACAGACATTGCAGACAGACAGAACAAATATGAATGCACCTAAGAACCCAGCTGATGTAGGCCTAGACACAAACAAGCAACTACAGAAGTTGTCTTGGACTGTATACCTCACCTTTCAGTAGATGAGCACATTCTTAGTTGGTGGTCTCATTACTATGGGACAGCTAAAAATTTCAGGGAGCAGGATGCATAAAATTTAAAACAGAAGAAGAAACACCAGTGTCTCCTCTTCCAATCCAGGAGACAGGAGCATACCAAGCGCTTCCAGCTCTGCTTCACAACTCTTAAAATCATCAAAACAAAAAGCATAAAAAGTAATGGTAATTATGGCCTCTGCTAGAGTCTGGCTTCAGATGAAGTTACTTTGTTATTAAATGTTTCATTTAAATAAATCCTTACCTTCCCTAGCTATGAAAACACTCACACTCTTTCGTCTTTCAGAGACCTTTCTTACACAAGACCCAGTAACAATAAGGCCCTTATATAAGATAATTCACTTAAGTTACTTTGTAATTGCATATCTAATTGTAGTGATAAGAGAGAAAAAACAAGAGAAAACCAACATTCAGAAAGCACAAACAAATTGATTTAAAGATACATACTTCCTTTTTCTGTGTAGCTATACAACCAAGGCTTTCAAATTTTTGCAGTGAGGACAAATCTGTGCAAAATGTTAGTTAGAAACTGATCAGCCGGAATTAGAGCCTCTAGAGAGACATGGGCTTTTCTGTCAACACAATTGTTAATACCCTTCCCTTCCAACCAGGAGGAATCAAAGTGACTACCCACCTCCTTTGCAAACAAGTAATACCCAACAAAGCTCACTTTGCCCTGGGCTTGTTTCTTTACTATAGTAAAATACTGCAGTATTTGGAACTATTAATAGTAAATCTTCCTGTCTCAGGAACTTGCTGGAATTAAGAGTTTAAGCAGAAGCAATATCCTTCATGGCTCACTTTTATTTTCATCAATCTTGGTTTGCTACATTCAGCATCAAACAATTACATACAAACTCTCATAAGGAAGTAAAGCAACATGTAAGTTACCACCTTAGAAAAAAATAAAATAACCCAAACATCCAACATCCCAGCCCAACCCCAGCAAAATCAAACAATCCCCACCTCCCCCTCCAAAAAACCTGTACACTATGCAGACGTCTAGGTATCCCAGAAGGAAAACACAATACTTTTTTCCTATACAGCACCCCTACTGATACTCTTCTCATTTCAGTTTCCACCTATGTTGTACATTAAAAGGCACAACATTAAAAGGTAGTATTCAGTATAAAGGAATAAACAGTAGTGACAATGCAGAAAGTTTAAGTCAGCAATTAGTACTTAATACTGTCCTCAATAGAAGAAGTCCTTTTAACCCCTTCATTCAGGAAAGAAACTAGATTTGAAAAACTTAACTATAACATTCTGTTTCATATGAGTGTGATACTTTTATTCATTTGACATATGTTGCTTCCTGAACAAATTCAATGTATTTTGGCATTCTAGAACAAAACTGCCCTCATCGTGTTTGGCACTTCATGTACAATGCAGCCAGGAAGCCACTCCTTAAGACTATGCAGCCATCTGCAGCAGATACCAAAGGTTTTTAAACAAGCAAGCTGCACTGCTGTAAATATGCAGAATTTCAATATACAAGAAAAGTTCTCATTTATTAACCAGACTCTTCATTTCATTGCCTGCAGACAAACTCAGGCAATCTGCAACACATAACAGTTCAGCACAAGTCAAAACAAAAAGGGGAGAAAAATAAAAGAATCTAATCAGATTATTTCTGGTCAGTTGATTGTTTCCTTTCTAAACTGTGTGCTCCATACATTAAAGCAAAACAGTCCCCAAAGCCCTGCTGTTATGCACTCCCCCCAACACATAACCGCCAGAAATCCCAGCTAAAACTAGCATGGCTCAAACAACAGACAGAGGAATACAGTCTGCGCAAAACAATATGAGACTTCGAGATACAAAGCAAGCAGGAGTCGGGTACACGGGGAGAAGTAACCATACTCAAAATCCTCTAGCTAAGAAAATGGATAAACTGCTCAGAAAAACCAAATCTAGACAGGTTACACAGTTCAGTATGTGGTAACAGGAACTCAAGTGGAAACACATCATAGATCAGAGATCGAAAAACAGGAGTGCATATGGATATGTGTATTCATTCTCCATTATCTGGATTATTAAATTTTAAAAAATATATCCTATCAAAAAAGACACATGTAAGATACACTCTGACACCTGAAACACTATGCAGTGCCCTAATGAAAATCACTACCCGAAACAAGTGGCAGGGATAATCAGACTGCCATTTTACTTCCGAACATGAGTTCCGTAAAGAACACTTATGCCTGTCTTGTATTACCTACATCTATAAGGCAGTTTGGTTTTCACTTTTACACTTGTGTAGTATAAAATACAGAACTTAATACCAGTAAACTTTTATTTACAATCCAGCTTTAAAAAGAGTTTTACTTTAATACATCTTTTTCACTGATACAATAAGGAGTAGCCACTACTTCTACAAAGAGCAAAAGTTAAAAAGAAAAAAAAAACCTCTATTTTCCATATTCTAACCATTTTTCCCCCTAGTTTATGTAACAATTCCGACACATAACATCTCAGTATCATTATCAGCAGTTTTAAAAGTACTTCTGAAGATTTTTTTTCTTCTACATGCATTTTACAACTACTACATAAACCCTGATCCATTCCAATTACTTGCTCACAATTGCGATGCACAAGAATTATTATTCTTTGCATTAACTGTGGTTCTAACTGTAAGACTTCACATCGCACTGTGGCTAAACACTTTTACTCATGTTTTATCTACTCAGATTTGCTCTCATAATGCACATTTGACTTTTGCCAACTTGCTTCTTTTGCCACAGTAATGAAAGGTTTAGGCTAATATTTTTTTGTACTAAATTAATTTTCTCTTCACTTACTCCAAGCCAACAGATGATTAGTAAAAAAAAAAGAGTTGTTGCATTGTTTTTATTCTACTACATCAAGTATTTTGGAGATCAAATAAGCAACCATTGTAACAAAAAATAACAAAAAGCTATTCCTAAATGTTTCCAAAATATTTTTGTCTCTTTACATAGGGAAAAAAGGATAGCTTACTCTTTACAATAAATTTTTTGAGAATTAGTTGGAATGCAGACAATTACCTTGAGGTATAGTCTCTCTGTTATCTCTGTTATAGTTTGCTGTCATCAATACAGACAAGAATTTACTATCTTAAGTTAAAAACAAGTTTTTCACCTGACAGGAGGTTTAAGTAGAACTAAGATTCTTCCTTCTTGTGAGAGCACAAGTTATAGCCTCAAAGCTGAATTAAAAGTTAATTTAATACTAATTCAGCTTAAACTTAACTTCTGACATACTGTGCTTTCTAGCAGGAAAAAAAAAAAGAGGGACACTGTTTAAAAGTGGGACAGTGCCATGCTGATTTGCTATTAACACGTCAGCCTCTTTTCTCAGAATAGGAAAACAGCACGGAATAGCACAATGCACACACTTCAAACAGTTTTGTAACTGTTATCTAAAGTAATTCGAATGGTTTGGTGCCTACTTCGCTTCAGGCTTTTCAAAGATTAGAAACAAGTTAACACAAGTTTGGGGAAAATGAGTAACAGTCTAACCACGCATAAAGGTTATTCCTCCATAGATATTTCATATTCTGCCGATGAAATTTAAAATTTTTCCAAGATTTAAAACAAATTGAATGATCCATAACCTATATTTGATTTCCAGGGAAATGGGCAAGGACTCAGTCCATCTGTGATAGACAAGATAAAGTGAGCACCTTGTCATCACTTGGTTTACGTAGAGTGAGAAGTAAAGATGAGGACAAGAAAAAGGTATTGATTAAAGATGTGTTTCTCTTCCATCCCATAACATTTCCTTTTAACCTGCTCCATTGACAGGGCCATAATCTTTCCTTTAAGTCAGCACAGTCTGCTCCTGTGACACCAATTCAGTAACACTTATGTCATGAATGACTACAGGACACTTGAAATTTTGACAATACCTCTCCCACAGATCCCACAGATTTCCCACAGGAAAATCTCACATAAATACTTGCCTGCTCCCACTGTCTTTCTGTAGTAAAAGCAGCACTGGAAAAAGCAAGTCATCTTCTACTTTGTTTCAGTAAAGCAAGTGCTCCTTCAAAAATAGAGGAGCTCACCCAGATAAATACAAACAGAAGAGTAAATTATTCTATTAGAATCTATTTTAAGTCTACCTTGCTTTTCTGGTACTTGTATTGTTTATATTTCCATTTATCTAGATGAAATTTTTGGAACTGGTCTAAAACCATTAATGTCTAGATTAAGAATAATGCACTAAAAGAAACAGGTTTTGTAATAGTCACAGAAAACACCTTCCCTCCTAAAACACTGCTTGGTTTTTTAAAAAAAAAAAAAAAGTCTCCCAAAAGAAAAGACACAAATAAGATGCACTACAGTTAAACAATAGCATAGTGAAATAGTAAAGCCCTGTAGTTTCTCCCTCTCCCATATCGTTTCTGATTTTATGCATCAGAATCAGAGCCAGATGGCCTGCCAAATTCAGAGCTCCAATTGATATCCCCATCTTGTTACACTCCCCGAAAGGAGGAAAATGCATAGGCTTAACCATCTCTTTCTCTTCTTCCTATTTAAAAGTCGAGTCCTTCATTGTTACCCTGCTTTAAAATGATTCCCAACATCCCTATGTGAACCAATAAAAGTGACCTGGAAGTAAAATACTAGGTTTGTTCCAAGAACTATTTTCTAGAATTCCACACTCGATTCCCTCTGCCTGTAATTTCTCCCAGAAGACTTACTAAGGAATTAATGAATTAAAACAAGTCATCTTGTGTAAGTTTACTGAAGCACAAACATAACAAATGGTACAGAAGCTGCACAGATATGAATCAGAAAGATGTGAACTTTCGCATTTTCTCCCTCCGTGATGAACTTCATTGCCAATCCCCCAAAAATGTAAGGCATGTCAGAAACTAAGCGACCCACAGCTCCATATGATCACATTGTCATATATTATTATGTAACCAGAAGTAACCCAAAATGACTAGGTTCTCCTAAAAGGAGCTAACTATCAAGTTGACATTCCAGGTCACCACAGACTAATTTGCCACAGCAAGCAAACATACTACCAGTGTATCAGTGCACATCAACAGCTATCTGCATGTTCATCTCCTCCTACAGGTATACCTACCTCACAGGCCAAGTGGGAACCAAAAAAATTCAACACCTGCACATTATATTCAGTAGCATGAGCATGTAAAGTGAATGTTTACAGAGCACTTAAGTCACAAGATATTTACACTGCTATGCTGCCATAGTTTTCAGTTTACTTTAACTGAAAACACAGGCCTTGATGTTGTAAATACTTCTGCAGGCAAGCTTTCTTGTTTGTTTTAACCACAAGCGGGGATAAGCATGCACAGGTTACTGAACATAATGTTTCCACAGTGGAAAAAGACCTACAATTTGAATCACTATCATTATTTAAGAGTTCTCTGATATCCAGTATCAAATATAAGTGTCCATCCTATCCTTATGGTTAGTTGAAGTAAAGACAGAAGACCTGCAGTAATTTGATCAAATTGGTGACAACTGGCTTGGTCTACCATTTCTCCCCCCAGGACGAGCAATGTCAAGACAACTACAGTCACGTGTGGGGAAAAAGCAACAATTCTCTGAAGGTTTCTTAGCAGCCTATCAAAAGTCTTCCAGACAAGCCCGGAAAGACTTTCCACCATCCAAAAATTTAAGATGACATCAATAGTCATTCTGAATGACAGAACCTGTGACTGGCATTCACAGGCACCTGGCATTGCACTTCAGATGTAGCTCAAAGCATATATGTACTCTTCTCGAGAGGCTTGCAAATTTTAGAAGATACGTAATAAAAAAGTCCAAGGATAAGGAGGAGGAGGTAGGCTGAAGAAATAATTTCTGCAACTATCCTAAACTTAGATCCCATGCTATGGAATATAGGACTAAGAGAGAACAAGGAAATGTCTTCCAGAACTGTCTGGGAAAATGAAGCCCCCTGTGCAGCTGCTACAGGAACTTCTCCTGCCGACTGAAAATTGATGAGGAGGCTCCAAAGCCAGCAGTAAAACTCAAATCTCTGCACTTAAAACACAAAGACCATCCTCTGCAGCTACTTTTTAATACAGGAAATAAGCCACTGAGCACTACAACATGACAGGTAGACAACTACATCCCAACCATCAACTTCCAAAGTGCAATTTTAAGTTCAAGAGAAGACAAAACGCAACACTCCTAAAACAAGTAATTTTGTTTGTTCCTAGGAAGGAAATTCCACTAAGACAGCTGCAGCCTCTCCCACTGGAAGTGTATGATAGTCCAGAATAATCAGACCGTTCACTGCTTGGATTGTGTCTATGTTTCTCTGTTCATTCCACCGCAGTCATGACAGGGTTTACAAGACATGAAGCACAGTACTGTACGTATTAAGCTATACAAACTTGGAGAATTCAGTGTGCTTATAAGACTCTTTTTGTTTGGAAAGCTCATGTACCCAATGAATTTTGAACTGATCGCTCTGAAGATACTGATCTACAGTTTCTGCTAGTTGTTATTCTAACAATGTGCATCTAAATCAGGGACTCTTACAAGAAAGTTTGTTCATAGCAACTGTTTGACCTTGCATATATACTATAGCCTTATGCTTCCAAAATTCAATTATATAGAAGTGTGAAACAGAAGTTGGAGAAACTATAGTCCTATTAACAAACCATGCAAGTGTATAATGTTAAGATATTTAACAATTTAGATACTATGAATAAAGTTGTGCATTTTGGAATTGCTTACCCTCTTTGCTCTTAGAGGGACAGAAGTTATCCTTACTATCAACAAGTAATCTTTAGGCTTTTGTCTGTGCCTAATCATTGGACAGATACAGAGCAAAGGAAGGCAAAAAGTATTCCCCCACCTTCCTTAATCAAAGTTGTGTACAAGACTTATCTATGTTTTTTGGCCATGATAAAAAATAGGCCACTCCATTCATTATTTACTGAAATGGATAAAGGCGAGAAGAGAGCACATACTACCTTATCTAACAAGATTGAACCTTCAGACAGGAGAAGCTTCAAAGGCCTGGTTAGCTCCTGATATTATTAAAATTTCCAGGACAGTCACAGCAGCCCAGATCACTCACGTTGTCCTCACACTCTGCTTAATAATCACTTTTTTTTTTCCTGTGGAAAATGGTTGTTTAGTACCAAGTATCTACAAAGTAGTTCCAGGTAAATAAAGAGCTATTATAGTTTTCGACTACACTATGGAAGCTAGTCACAATACTGATGTTCTCCAACATAAGTACGCTTCAGTCTGGTTTCATTCACACCAAAGGAAGGGATTTCTTTAGTTTTATTTCTTAATTACACAAAGTCACAATGTATTTTTAAAGGTGGAGGGTGAAATCTAGTGTTGAAACATCATGCTGCTTTATCACCCTCAGGTAAGTACAGGTGAAACTAAACCAAGAAGTAAACCGAATACCTGTATTGAAATTTAAGCACCAGAGAGAGTTAAAAAGAACTGTTAAGTAACATGAGAGAGCTGCAGAAAAAGCAAGTTACCCAGAACACTAACAACAAAAAAAACCCAACCCCTATGCATTCAAGATATTAAAAAAAATTCACATTATCAGCTAAATTTTTATCAGTTGCTTAAGATGCAATCTATACCTCAGAAGTGTGCACTGGACTTCACAGATCCTCCAATGACACTAAGCTCGCAGTGTTTAACAGGTTCCCACAAATATTGCACTTTCTACACGCTACACAAACTGATAAACAAGTTACCTTCAATGTTTCCATCTGATGTGAAAAACGTCATCTGTCATTGTTTTAACTACTTAAAAGCTGATCAGCTACAAGAGTGATGTTTCCAGATGTTCATTTTCCAGGTAATTCACATTTAACTACATAGTTCAACTGTCACCACCAACATTTGCATACTTATATAGGAATACAGTCTACCATTTTCATATCCACAAAAGCAGATTTTCTGTCAACTCAACTAGTTATTCAGAAAAGGTTAGATTTGTAATTCTTTGTTGAGTAAATGTCAGACCCTCCTTTAGTACATAAAGTTATTCCATAGGGAGAATATGCTGAAGAGATGACATACTGACCGTTGATCTTTACGTAACATTTTCCCTAGAAGATTTTCCTTTCAGCTCGGGAGCAGGAAGGACGAAAACAAAACAAGAAAACAAAGCAGCAAAGTGATTCATTACACCCTTACAGGAAAAGCTGAGTTGAGGAATTCACTCCCATCCCCTTCTATTTCTAGAACCTAAAGCTAATATGCTACATATAACATAAGTTACGTACGTGCAAGCCTTTCCCTAGCTTTGATGTTCCAAGCGTGGCTCTTAATGCCTTGGACTCTGAACAAATTCCACTGTTTTCTTACACCACTAGTTTAATATGCTACCGAGCTTTAAATCAATAATACATTGTCCATGGAGCACTCCCACCAATTCCATAAGAACTGATGTGCAAATGGACACACTTTCAAGCAATATACTTATACCAAACATTATCTACTGGGCAGCTTATTCATAATACTTATACTAATATGATAATCATCCTAATGACAATCATATTCCATAGGATGCCATATGCTGTACCTTGGATTGCAAGCATCCTTACTTAAAATTACCAGTGTTTACTTGAGCTTAACTTCAGGAGCAAAGAACAGCCAGGTCAAAAGCAACTTTCCCAAGCCATCAGCACATACCTAATGAAAGCCTTATTTCAAGCAATATCAGCTGCTGTGTGTATACCTCAACCCTTTCAGTCACACTATGAATATTCATGTCAAATTGATTTTTACTTGAGACCATCAATCTTGAGAAAAAAATACATAACTCCTAAACTATGTTAATGACATGAATGGCATTCTATGATAAAACCATTAGCTGTAAGTTCTACTAAATTACAATTTCATCATTGAAAAGGGCCTTATCCGTAGCTACCATGGTGACAAAACAGTAGCGTAAAAAGTTGTGGCTCCACTAACAAGGATCTATTCTTCCACATGGCATTGAAAAATATCAAGTGCATCATGAGAAACACAAAAGGTCTGAAAAGAAACAAAATTGCATCCATTATGAACACAGTGGTTTACAACTAAATTTGTCACGCATTGCCACAACTCCCCACCCACTCACCCACCCCCACCCTGCCCCCCCAAGAATCTCAAGTCATTACTGGGACTGCTTTGGAAAGTGACCGCACTTTGTAAGATGATTACTCTGTTTAGACTTAACTGCTTTTTTTGCCAAGTATCAGCCATATAAGGAAACCACAGTTCACCGCCATTTATTTTGTTCAGCCCTTTCTGCTGCCTGGAAAGTCTATAAATTGCAAGCGTAATAATTTACTTGTTATCAGGCATAGAAGTCACTTTAGGTCAGTTAAATGTTAACATTTTTTCCTCACGGTATACCATACAGGTAACAGTTGGATTAATAACTTCTTCCTCAAACACTTAATGCTGTTAAAAGAACTAGATGTGTAGAAACGTTCAGAGTTTTGCATAGGAATGCCTTTGTCCAAGCCTCAGAAATACCGACACATGTCAACACCTGAGTGAGTGAGGCACATCACATAGATATCCTATCCAAACAATGTACTGCTTTCAAATCTGACAGAGCTATGGCTTCTAGCTCATATTTAACATTCACAATACGAAGAATTCCTTGCCTTCACGGAATAACACACCAATAATTGCCTCTCCGAGGCACATGAAATGAAACTGTGGTGAGCAATACTGCTTTCACTACGTGCAACTAGCGAGTTGGCCTAACTTAGTAAGCACCAGCCGTGAAAAACCTTACACCAAAACTTCACATTTAGCTTACCCCCCCATAGCTTCAAATGGGACTCCTTTCAAAAATTATAAACGAGAAACGGTCATCAAAACCGGACAAGGCAATGTTAATCCGGAGCTTCGATTGCACATGCTTTTAAGAAGTCAGACCACTAGCTAGCTTTTTTATTTAAAAAAAAAAAAAAAGAAGCCTCTCAAGATTAACTTTACAATGATCAAAACCCAATACAGACCCTCTTCTACACAAGACCAAAAATATGCAGTCCACCTCGTCATCTTAAGGACTGAGAGGGGCGGGAGCTGAGGAAGAGAGGTGGTGGCAGCAGCCGACGGGAAAAAATGCGACATTTACAGAGAACTAAAAGGGCACATCTTTACAAAGAAACTTAACAGCTACCCTGACAAGACCTGCCAGACACTGAGTTGTATTCCAGAAAACAAGGTGAAAGGCAAACACAGGCAGAAGCGGCAGACACAGGCAGTGCCAGGCCTCAAGATCTTTCGATTAAATAAAATACGCTACCTATTTTAGGACTTTCTTATTTCCTGAGAAGTTAATTATATTCGCAGTGTTAGCAAACGTTTTCGAAGGAAGAAACTGAAGCAGCGAAGTCGCGGAGTCCAACAGTTTCAGTTAAATACCTTCTCCGACAGAACAAAGAAACTTCTGTGACCGAGGAGCTTAAAAACTTTTCGGTCTCCCCAGACTTTTTCCTCAGCCTCCATAAAACCAGTGACTACGTTCATACAAACAACACTCTGACGAGAGGAGGAAGAACACAAAGGATAGCTATGCGAAGCGAAAAGCACAGAAGAAATAAAGGCCAAAAACAGGATATCAAAATGAAGCGTGAACTCCTTCCTTTTTCCCCACCCCCTTCAGGAGAGGAAGGATTTTTCTGTTGTTGCTGCTGCTCAAGCCTTCTCCATTTAATTTACCTTGTCTGTCGGGTGTCTAAACCAGATCCAGCAGGCAGGAGCTTCTTCCGACCCAAGGAAATAAATTAAATCCAAATGAGGTGGGTTTTTTCCCCTTTAAAGGGGGAAGAGAAGAGGGGAAAAAATATGCAACAGCTTCAGACGAGCATGGGTGTGCTCGCGGAGCGCGCGACGTGCACGGGGGAGGGCGGCAGCGGGGCAGGGCTCTTCCCTGCCTCCGCCGGCGGCGGTGCCGGGGTCTGCCCTGCGAGAGGCCCCGAGGCGCGCCGGTCTCGCCCGGCGCCGCGACCACCAGCAGAAACTGCTCCCAGTGGCGAGGCCTCAGCGCCCTCCGCCCCGCAGCGAAGCGCGGCCCAGCCCGCCGCCGCCCCTCGCCCGCCGGCCTGCCTCGGCGCCGCTGCCCCGCCCCCAGCTCCTCACCCGGGGCCGCGCTGACCCCAGCGCGACCGCCGCCCCACACGCCCCCGCCGCGCAGCTCCCGCCGACAGCCGGAGGAGAGCGGGATGGACGCCTGCCTTGCCTTGCCTTGCCTCGCCTCGCCTCGCCTCACCTGCCTGCCCGCCCGCCCGCCGCTGCTGCTGCTGCTGCCACCGCCCTCTCTCCCCGCCTCCTTTCGCACACTTCCCCCTTCTCCTGCCGCCCCAGCGTCCCGCCGCCCCTCCCCCGGGCCTCGGCGGCGGGGGGGTCGCGGACGCGAGGGTGCTGTGGGGAGCGGGAATGCCCCGGAGGCACGCTCAATGGGGACAGGGGCAACCGAGGCTGGGGGATACGGCCGCGCCCCTGCGGCTGCCGGCGCCGCCGCCCAGGCCGGGAGAGTCACCACGGCGGGGAGGGGGGGGGCGGGGCAGTAGCCCGGCCGGGGCCGGGGCCGGACGAAGGCGGCCGCCGCGGGAGCAGGCAGGCGCAGCACTTGCGCCCCCACTGGCCGCGCGGGGAGGCGGGAGAAAACGGGCGCGTAACACCGCCACAGCCGCCGGGCCCCACCGGCCTCCCCTTCCCCCCGCACCGGTGTGGGGCTGAGCGCGGGACGCTGCGGCACAGCCAATCCCGAGCTGGGGCGTCGTGAGGGACGGGCTGCCGCAGCCAATGGGCCTCGGCGGGGGGGCGGGAACGAGCGGGCGCGAGGCTCTGGCGAGGGGTTCGCAGAGCCAGGGCGGGCGCTGAGGAGGCGGTGGCAGGGGGGTGGCGCGGCGCGGCCTCAGCCTGAGCTTCAGCCTGAGGTGCAAGTGCTTGGTGGCAGTGCCCTTCGCGGGCTCTCCCCACTCCTGGTGGGCGCCTGGGACAGAAAGAGGCGCTGGGGCGGCCGCGCCAGCCATGCTGGCATGGTCTTGCCGCGTCAGTTGCCCAGGCAGATTCAATCCCAAATGTCAAACGTTTAATCGGACATAAGCGGCTCGGCTTCCTGATGTGATATTTGTACACATTGTGTTCAAATTGCTGAAACGATTCATCACGTGTCGAGCAGCAGCCGCTCGGTCACACCTCACGATCCCGAACTTTTGGTTACCAAAGTCTAGGGGAACAAACACACCCGGGGGGAAAAACTAACAGCCTCAACGCAAATACAGTGCTTGGATATGGTATGTTAAACTTCGATGTGAACAACAGCAGTAATTAATGTCACATGTACAGCCACAACATTTCACGTGAACCACAGACTATAGTTGTGTTTTTGAGTATTTTAGCACCTTCGGCACAATATGATGTTACCGAAAGTACTGTAAACTGTAACAGTCATGATCAAATACGTTCAGAAAACGGCCCAGTGGTTTACTGGAGGTTGCACCTCTCAATACTACATTGATGGAAATGTTTTTCTGTTTAATTTCCTTGATTGTTTGAAAGAGGTATTTGATAACCTATTGTGTATGCAATATGCCGTTGTAACAGTCCTGGAGCTTGGAGTCCTGCTCAGCCACAAAACAGTGCACAAAGCTGACAGCAGGGTGGATTTGCACATGCTGCTCACCTTATGCTCCTTAATTGTGTTCTGCAGAGACAGGTCTAAAGGCAGAGGTAGGGTTTTTTTCACACCCATTTAATCCCTGGCTCCTCTACCAGGGCTACTACCAAGTAGCTGGGATACTGTTTTATTACAATTACTAGTTTCCTGAGAAACAGACATAATGCAAAAAAAGTGCCATTTTACACAAGCAACCAAACAGCAAAGGAAAATGGTATGTCAGGTTAGTATTGATCTGCCCCTGATTTTAACACGCAGCTAGATGTGAAAAGTCTTTTAAACCCTGACCCGTCCCTGACAGTAACTCCAGTTAGTATTTCCTGTTCAGGGTCACTAGCTGCTTCATCTAGTTTCCTACAGTGCATTGGATGAAGAAGATTTAATCTTTAGCAAGAAAGAACATAGTTCCTCACATTTATAGAAGTTCACTGTGTTTAACAGTCCTGCTGTTTTTATTTAAAGCTTCTTGCCTATGTATGGGAGTTGTATATTTGAGCATAAAAATTGTATCCAGACAAAACACAAGCACATATTTCTACTAATAATATCTTCTTTACTTTTCTACGAATCCCCTCTGTCTTTACTGAGCGTACAGTTCTCTTTGGGTACTGCTTCTGTGCCTAGCTTTCAATAATGAAAAAACCTAAATATTGGCATCGGAGTTTTTGAAAAGTAAATTTACAGGCGTATTTCCCAAAGTATTAAACCACTTCCATTCCTTCTCATTCAGATAAGCCATTTTCTTCAAGTGAGTCAGCTTTGGCCTAAAGCCAAGTATAAGAACTTCGCGCCCATTGACAACAGACTCTGGATTTTTCAGTATGGTGCACTGCTACACTGGTGCTGTGATAAATTTACCAATTCTTTTATCTCCTGCAAACAATTGATCATTCCCATCTGACAATCAACAAGGTGTCCTTATTGTAACTAAACAAATGGTTTTCCGTAGCAGATGTCTTCTGTCATGAACTCAAGGCATCTCTTTCATGAAGAGGTGAATTACCATAACTTTTTTTAATATGAAAACATTCTTTGGCAATATTTACTGCAAATTGCCCAATGGGTTTATTAGCACAGCAGGTCAATAGGTGGGTGTGGGAAATTTATAGCAACTGTTGCTCCCATGGTGAATCTACCATGACTGTAACATTAGTGTCAACATGTGACACAATTTCATTTATGCTTTTAGCCATGAAAAACAAAAGGCTAGCCAAAGTCTGCTGAAACTACAGCAAGCCAGACCACTGCTCCTCAAGATGTTTGACACAGAGAACATACAACTGTCTATATAAATTAAGAAAATAGCGGGAGTTATCCCAGGGATTTAAAAGTGCTATAAATATCAAGACAGTGTTCAGATTACAGCTTTGACAGAGTCCCCAGCAACATCAATTCCCAGAACTGGTATCCCAGTTACCAAATAATTACAGATTAAGTGCACCAAGTGCAAAATATGGAGTTACATAATGAGCCTTTCAAGTGAGACTATGCAACTGATCCCACTGAAAGTCTAAACAAATTCTTTACGCACTGTTTCACAGTAGACACCAAGCCCAAACTCCTCTCATTCAAATGTCCATTTTTATGTTTGAACAAGATCACTAGTAAATACTGCAACAACGTGTGGCTAAACTGAATGAACACTGGGTGAAACAGCCACCTCTATGTTTGTCCCTTTCAAGAGTTCAGTAATCTGAACAATGTACACAGAGTTTTCCAGAGTAATGGGGTTTTATTGCAGCTTTTCCCTATTGCTGCTGCCATTGGTTTTTATGTTCCTGTGTTGCCACTTCTCCAAGAGGTAGACTGAGAGGTCTCTGGAATAAACACCTTTGCTTATTGAGTGCTCAGGTAGTGAACTCAGTGGTGGATTTTTACCTTGATTTAGATTTTTATGAACAGTTTCTGGACATCATTGCACTACAAATATTAAATAATAATTACTGGATTAACAGCAGCCTGAAAGACATAAAGGAACAAACTTTTCATTAACAAGTATATGTTGGCATTTTTTTAGATACTCCATTTAAAATATCTTCCTATAACATTTTCTGATGAATTGATCTGTTTCACAACTGGGTTACACCACATTTATGCTGCTGCAATGCTGGTCCAATTCAGTGGTAAGTAAGTCTTAGAAGTATTTTGTTATGACTTTGTAAATGCATAATGCCTATCTACTGTATTTAAAGAGGAGCTAAGCAGGCAACTTCTATTCAGTCTGACTGATACAATCCCAAATTTACACTGTTTAAAGAGTGCAAAGAAGTTTTGTCTGTATTTGGTTTTAATATTTTTCAAGTGGTAAAATTGAACAGAGCGATGGACGTAGATATATTGTGTGACTGAGTTTTGGAGTATTAAGCAAGTACCAATAGAAAAATTTTGGAACACCACAACCTATTTTGTATATGCCGTGTTCCAGAAATGGTTAGGAATGTTTTAGAGCTATTTTTAAACATTTTATTGTGACTTTTTGTTTGTATTTCTCTTCCTTGGTTACCATGGGTGAGCTCCTGAATTCTGACTGACGAACACGGCACAGTGTTTCACACTGGAGGAGAGAAGACCAAAAGATGGTTTGGACTGCTTTCCTCCTGGACAGTTTAATTAACACTGACTTTGTCCTGCACTGATCAAAACTAATGGAGAGAAAATGCCACCATGTTGCATGAGGACACACATCTGCAGATCATTGCTGTCAGTCCTTTGCTCACAAGCTCCTGCAGAGCTGCTTCTGGCCATACTGTGAACAAAGAATTAAACATGAGAATGGCAGAAAGAGCCAACTATCAATTTGTCTAAAATAAGCCATTTGCTCAGTATTTGTTCTATGTGCTGAGGATGGGTTTGGACTGCATTTGTTAAGGTTCTTGGATTCAAAAAAGATGACAGTGATTGCGGCTGAGATTTGTGTCCAAAAAGCAATCCTGAAAGCATACTCTACCAGCTTCTAATGAGATCTGGAGTAGCTTTTCTACAGGGACTCAGTCATGGTAGCTTTATAGTTGCTCTACAGGTGCACTCCACTGGTTATATTCCTCTTCCAAGGTCAGTAATTAGTGCTGTACACTTCTGGAAAACTATCACTTCTCTCTCTCTCCACTGGTAGGAAAGAAGAATTCTCATGAGAAGTTTGCATTAATTATGGTGGCTTTTAAAGCTGATGAAAACATATTACAATGTGTTCTGGAGTAACAAGTTGGTAGAAAGATGATGTGTAAATAGACATTGGAAATGTTATCACAAATATCATTCCAGACTTATTCTTACATAGACCGATTTATGAAAATGACACCCATCATGCTAACCATTACATAAATCCAGATTTCTCTGACTGCAGTATGAATTGCACTTATTCTACATTTTATGGCTTCTTTATCTGTAATCTGAACATTAATTTTTCTTACAAGGGGCTAATGCTGACAATACAAATCTCTTAGTAGTTTTCACTATCACTTGTATATGGACATCCCTTTTTTCTATAGTAGCTAGCAACAGGACAAGGAGTAGTGGGATGAAGCTGGAACACAAAAAATTCCACTTAAATATAAGAAAAAACTATTTTACTGTTCAGGTGAGGGAGCCCTGGCACAGGCTGCCCAGAGGGGTTGTGGAGTCTCCTTCCTTGGAGGTCTTCAAGACCCACCTGGACATGTTCCTATGCGACCTAATCTAAGTGAACGTGCTTCTGCAGGGGAGGTTGGACTAGATGATCTCTAAAGGTCCCTTCCAGTCCCTACCATTCTATGATTCTATGTGCACAATTGTCAAATTCTCTAGTTTTTTCTGGTCATCTATTTTCTCTGAATAATTTCAGACACATAAAAATGGAGATGTGGTGGTTTAACCCTGACTGAGTGCCAGGTTCCCACCAAGTTGTTCTGTCATTCCTCATCTTCAAGTGGACAGGGGAGAAATATAACAAAAGGCTAAAGGGTCAAGATAAGGACAGGGAAATCACTCACCAATTACCAACATGGGCAAATCACACTCCACTTGGGGAGAAATGGTTTGGTTTATTAACAAAGAATCAAAAGGGAGTAGGGAAATGAGAAATAAAAAATAATTCTTAAAACATCTCCTCCCAATTCTTCACTTCTTCCTGGGTCTCTACCTCTTCCTCCCTGGTGGTGCAAGGGATGGGGATTATGGTCAGTTCATTACAGATGGACTCTGCAACTGCTTCTTCTCAGGGGGAGGCCTCCTCACACTTCCCACTGCTACACTGTGGGGGTCTCTTGCACAGGCGACAGTCCTTCACAAGCTTCTCTAGCATGGGTCCTTCCCATGGGCTACAGTTCTCCATAAACTGCCCCAACGTGGGTCATCCACGGGGAGAACTGTTGTAGTGGTGCAGGCAATATTCACTCAAAGACGTGGAGAGTCTAGGTAATGCATGTGCAGAGCCGTACAAAGGCAACGTAGTACAACCACCAGAGTTGACTCAAAACCACCCTTCCTTTGCTAGCTACCTCCTTATATGATGCTTCTGCCTATGAGATCACCCAGGGCCCAATTGACTAACTTGCAGCACCTGTTTCTGAAGTAGCTTGCCAGCTGCATTAACTTATCCCTACCATCTTTATTCAAGCTGATTGGTCCAAAGCTACACTAGTGCCTACAGAGAACAGTCCTTCGGGTACCAACTGCTCCAACATGAGTCTCTTACAGGATCACAAGTCCTGACAGCAAACCTGCTCTGGCGTTGGCTCCTCTCTCCCCATGGGCTCCTAGGTCCTGCCTGGAACTTGCTCCAATGTGAGCCTCCTTCAGGCATCCACCCTCTCCGGCGTGGGGTTTTCCACAGGTTGTGAGTGGGCCTTAGCTCCCCAGTGGCCTCGATGGACTGCAGGGGCACAGCTGCCTCACCATGGGCTGTACCATGGGCTGCAGGGGAATCTCTGCTCCAGTACCTGGGCACCTCCTCCCCTTCTTTCTCCACTGACCTAGGTGTCTGCAGAAATGTTGTTCTTATATTCTTACTCCCTTCTTCTGCTGCAGTTTTGCCTCTGTGCACCAACCCTTTCCTCTCTTATAAAACATGTTAATCACAGAGGCATTACATCCATCACTAATTGTCTTCACCTTGTTCAGCGTCAGGTCCATCTCAGAGCTGACTGTCACTGGCCCTGTCACATACAGGGGAAGCTTATGGCAGCTCTTTTTTAAAGGAGCCACCCCTGTAGCCCCACATTACCAAAACCTGGCCACACAAACTTGCTACAGGAGACTAACAATATGTGAATTCCTTACCTCAATGATATTTAAGGTTGAATTTTTTTCAGTCTACCATGTTTGGAGTCACAGGTTAAATCCCTCTGAAGCAAGGAGATCCAGACAGTCCAGTGAGATGAAGCATCCTCTCTCTAAGCCTCTTACACTACTGGGCTGTAGCTTAAATAAAGAAGTTTTGATTTGTAGAAAAGCTACCTTGGAACAATTAAAAGAGAGTTCAAAAACCAATCCTTTCAATTTTCCTTCATCTACAAAATAGGGCTCATGATGAAAGATTACTTCTGATTAGGGAATAACTTCTTTTCAGAATCTGTTAAAACAGTTGTAGGTTTTTTTTTTTTTCATTAGATAAAAAACCCACTTCTAAATGTAAATACATGCAAATCCATTTGCCTTCCCTGTTTCTCTTCTTTATGAGGTCTTCAGTTCTCTTTCTTTAGTTAATTTTTCCTTTTCTTGTCCCTACTCAACAAATATAACATAGTTCTAGTTGCCATTAAATTTTCTTCTTTGTGAAGTATTTTATCCCTTCTCCTTCAAACAAATAAGATGTAAAAAAAAATCATAGAATCATAGAATGGTAGGTGTTGAAAGGGACCTTCGTCTAGTCCAACCCCCTTGCTCAAGCAGGTCCACCTAGATCAGGTCATACAGGAATGTGTCCAGATGGGTTCTGAAGACCTCCAGAGAAGGACCCTCCCTGGGCAGCCTGTGTCACGGCTCCCTCACCCTCACAGTAAAATAGTTTTTTCCTTATGTTTAAATGGAACGTTTTGTATTCCAGCTGCTTTCCATTACCCCTTGTCCTGTCACTGGATACAACAGAAAAAAGGGATGCCCCAACCTCCTGACATTTAGATATTTGTAAATATTAATGAGATCCCCCTGCAGTCTCCTTCAGACTGAACAGCCCCAGTTCCCACAGCCTTTCCTGATAAGGAAGATTTCCCTTTTATGAGTAGTATAACCGAAAACCATTTTTAGACATTCTTAATTTTCTTTTGTCAAGAGTGCTTTCTGAGTGGCTTTTTAGAATCTAAAATAGACTTTTTTTTTTCAGTTGTGTCTGTCCTAAGTTATAAGGCATGGTAATTGCAAACAATAAAACTGAAGTAATATCTAATGTTTTGACTTACAAGTTTCATCTCCTTGTTTCTTCCATCAAAAGGATATTTCAGTATAAGTTACATATGGCAAATATGAGTAATATGCTACATCAGTGAGGAAATGTTGACTTTCCATGCCACAAAGGTAAGATAGTTGTGTATTAACTCATTTCCATGCCTACAAATAAGCAAAAGCTCTCAACAGAGAAAGTGGCTTTACCAAGTGCTTTGATGAGAGCACTTTAGTCTAGAATTGTAACTACTCTTTTAAATATTTTACTTTGTCAAACTAAGGTTATGAAAACACAGATTCTACTTAACCATGCTTCTAGCAACATAGCAGAGTTTACAAATGAGCATCCTGATGTGTTAACACATTTTCATGAACACATTTCAAAGCATTGCAATTAGCATACATTCAGACTGAACAGACAAACAACTCTGTTTAAAAAGCCCTCCTTTGAATTTGCACAAAGAAGATTTAATCAAGAAAAAA
This sequence comes from Colius striatus, assembly GCF_028858725.1. NCBI lineage: Eukaryota > Metazoa > Chordata > Aves > Coliiformes > Coliidae > Colius > Colius striatus. Next base: position 46,943,244 of record NC_084790.1, on the reverse strand, counting down.
GTTAGCCTTATTCTTTACTGTTAGTGAGACAAGTCTGCTAATGTCTAAATGCAGGTGGCATAGAAACCTATCAGTTCATGGAAAAACATCAAGTGTAAAACACAGTTGCTGTTTCAATGCCCATAGGGCACTGCTTTCCAACATTCATCTAGTGGCCTGTCTCTAGATGAAGTTAAAATTTATTGCATTTCCTTCTTCCTCACATACCCATTCCATTTGCTGTAAAAGTAGGAGAAAAGTGTTTCAGTTAGGAGTTTACCTCACTTCTGTGCATTTTGAGAGTATGGATACAATGCCCTGGCTATTGTACTGTGTGATACAAGTGAGACAAAGTTTTTGCAAGACGTGGTGTCTTCAGTTAGACCAATTGATAGAACTGGAGAAAACAAAAAAGTTTTGGACTGGACTGACATCCATTAACCACATCTTACCAGTAGCAAAATCCAAACTAAATACAAGCAGGAAGTGATTGTTTTTAGTACTAAAAAAAATTGCCAACATGAATGTACAGGACGAAGCAGCAAGAAAAGTGTAAGCTTTAAATAGAATATGGCTACTGATTTCCCAATTTGTCCACTGTTAATTCCCAGGTTTGTTTTATTAAGCATGATTTGTAGGTCCCCTGTGAGCACTTGCTCTTTATGAGACAAATATTCACCCATCCTTTCCTGTGTTTTGTCCTCAATCTGTGTGGATTCATTCTAGTGAGTATTGGTTGATTAGTTTCATGCACATAATACTCATGAGGGTATGTGATGTGTTTAGTGTTAATATATCACATTTTTTAAAAGCATATGAAGAAGACCCATGGAAATTAATAGTTCTTTTGAGCATGGAAATCAATTACGCTAAACACATCAGTATTCATAAATTTTGCATTTGCTGTGCCAGCAAGGTTTGGTTGTAATGAGTGTTTGTTAGCACGGGGGAAATCTGCTGTCCATTGTGAGTTTAATTCTGTAAGTGTTGTTCAAAAAGAGAGGTGGAAAAGGGCTCCATGAAGAATGAACTCTTCAAGAATGTGTCTTAGTAGATGCTGGTACTCTTTTAACAATGTTCTGTGTATATATATATATATATATATAAACAAAAAGTAGTGCATAATAGACATGAAGATACTGTCCGTGAGGGTTTCCTTTTTGTGTGATTAGAGTAATAGATGGTATTTGGGTGGTTAATTCAGATACAGAGCCTGCTCCTTTCAGGGCAGTTATAGAGTGCTTTGGTGGCTGACTTTCTGATGAGTTTGTTGATCTGTGGTTTCCTCTGCAGGGTAATTTCTATTATCACTTTTTGTCAACCATGTTATCTAGAAAGATGATGTTCATATTCTAGTATAGGCAGGACAGTAAATATTGAATTAGCAGTGGAAATCAATGGACAAGATAAGGTGATAAAGATGCCTATCTTTTAGGTACAGAGCAGGTTTATAGGCCTCAAACACCTTCCCACAAGAAGCTGATGAACTGGCTGCCATACTAGTGTGAGAGACACATTTAATAATATTTTCAAACTTTGTTTCCCCCACCCCACATAATTCTTTTCCAGTAGCAGCCACCTCCATCTGAAACCCACCAATTTATGTGTATCAGCATTGTTTTAAATGAGACAATTACACATGTTTTCTTTCTTTACCTTTGACATAAGCTATCTTGAATAAAGCCAGTGTACAACCAAAAAGTCTTTGAGAGAGAAATCTGCAAAGTTGTGAATATTCATAAACTGCTTTGTAAGACATTCAGATGTTAAATGGTCCTTGTCAGGCTGTTAAGCATTTTAGATCTGCACAGATGTTTTCTTATGCAAACTCTGAAGAAGAGGGAAATTGCTAGGGTATGGGTGCATTCTTTTCCAAGCCTAAATCTGAAACATGATATATGACGTACGTGTATATAAATCATTTATGTGGCACGTATTTATATGCACAAATATTTATGTGATAACCATTCACCCACACAGTTTAAAACACCTGTAGCATTGGTTTAATTACTCTTTAATTTTAAGGCAAATAAATATTAATAAAATATATAGACAAAATAGCAATGTAAATCACACTTAAGTGTGGAAAAAATTAGTCACGTCACAGAAGGTTAGGTAATTTAACAAGCATACTGCTAACACAGATCCTTAAAATGTAAGGATCGGCTTTTTCAAATATGGAAATGGTTTTCATATGAGTAAGCATATTGCCTTCACATGACTCTAGATCTGTGACCTAAGGTTTTGTTTACACTGAATCAGAAAAGTACGCTAAATGTACGTGCATTGAAACACCTTAATTTCACGTGATACTGTTTTAGTATGTAATAGGTGATATGGTAACGTAAAGGCTCTACACTCATTGGAAGCTTAGGAAATGAGACGTGCGTGACGTTTTACTGAGCGTTGCACTGAGCTGCTGCCTTCCCGCCTCTCCCGAACTGAGAGTAACCTGGAGGTCTTCAGAGGGTAAGAAAAACCCTGTTTGACTCTGAATTCTGCTTCTCCATTACAACATAAGAGACTCGTGACACAGGTCTGCAAGCTTTTTTCATCTCCATGTTCTGCAGAAATCAGATCCAGAGCTTCAGAGAGCACGTATGTACCCTCATGACAAATGCTCCCCTTGTGGAGTGCATGGAAGGACCTTGTGGAAATGAAAACCACATCTATCTCTGGCTGCCACATAACTCACCACACTTGTCCTGTTGCTTTACTGGCATGCCAAATAAAATACTATAATCCACTTCAGGAGAACAAAAAGTAGACAGTCCTGACACTAGTGCACACAGTGAGGATGCTGAGGCTGGCACACGCTGTTGTGGAAAAGGCAGGACCACTTTGCCTAAGTGCCTGACTGAGAGCCTGACAGTAATCTGGATACATCCACAGGTACCAGGTTAGGTGTTCAATCTGCCCATCTTGTGGACAAGTTGGAATGGAGATCCTGAGAAAGGAACATCAGTTGGTAAATCTGTTTTGCCTTATTAATATGCCGTTGATGTGAATAACTGCACCAGAGGTATCAGTCTTGTAGTTCTCAGGTGAGGAAGTACAACTTACGGCGTTGCTGTGGGCATTTTAAATTTATCTGCTTCTAACAACCTGCTGCACCTCTGCAGAACTGCAGAACTCTTCTCTCCCTAACTGCTCATTTCAGTTGCCTTCATGTGTACATTCAAGTCAGTGGCCATGCCAGAAGTTTCAAGAGCTAATAAAAAATGTGATGTCTCAGCAAATTAATAGTTTATTCACTGTCAGATGTTCAGTGGAAAACATTCCCTTCTTTCCCTTGCACTCTTCCCCTAGCACACACTTTTTCTCTTTCTTCACACCCCCCTCAACTGTTAGAGTTTAGAAGGGAGATGTCCTGAAAATCTCAGTTCTGCAGAAAACAAGTCAAAGCTCCCTGCCATCACTCCTCACCAGTAGAAAAGGGGGCACAAGTCACTATCGTCTACTGAAATTTTAAATAACCAAGCTTCACTAGAAAATTGGAGCATTTCTTAGAGGCATGAAAATTTAAGAAAACAAAACTATTGTCTTGTTTTCTTGTCACTCATTCCAAGTAATAGCTTCCCGGACATGACTGGGAAGAGACTATGCTTCCAGAGAAGATCATACTGCTTCTGTTTCATGACATATAGGACATACCTTGTGAATTCTTTCTTCCTATAATGAGTGCGTGAAGGGGGAAATCACCTGGAATGCAGTGCTGCATTCTATCTCCAGTTTATGGGACTGCAATAAAAACAGGAGTGTTTAGCCAGTACTGAATACTGAAGACCTTCCTCTCTTCCTGGGACTATATGAAATAGTTAGCTGACCTTCAGAGATGGACTGGGTGAAAAAGTAGTGATAAAGCAGCAGTGCTTTGGTTCCAAGTGAAGAGTGCTGCCTCAGGAAGAGGAAAGTAAGGCAGATCACAGTGGAGTGAGTGGCAGAAGAGGCTAGTTATACCACATCCACGTATCACATAGGTGCCCCAATAGTTACTTTACTCTCTTATGTGTGAAATAGATGAAAGTACTGGCAAATTTCAGTCACACTGGCCACATATTGAGGTTTCTGGAAATTAAGAAGAAAATGCAGAAGTTAGTTCTCTTGTAAAAGGAGGATCAGCACTCTGAAAACTGTGGAAGTGATTCTCTAGGGAAAGAAATGCAAGTAATGATGTGATTAAGCATATGGAAGAGCTACTGACACAGAAACATGAAATATAATATTCAGGAATTATTACCTGTAGATGTCTACAGAGGAAATTGATGTGGGCAATTAGTATGTACTCTCAAATCAATGTACAACTGCGAAGAGATGAGGAAAACAAGTGAAAATAAGTATCAAATAGAGTAGAAGGATATCCAGAGGTCTTCTCAAAGCCTTGAGAGAACAGTGAAGCAGATGAAAAAATGGAAATGAAAGGAGGTGAGCTAACTTTCAAAGTAAGTGTAGTCATACATGGCTGGGAATATATAGGCACTCTGCAAAATCATTCAGCAACATAAGCAGAGAAATGCAATGAGGGTGAACACAGTGCTAGGCAGAAAGCTGTCATATCTGTTTTCCTACCACAGTGGCAACAGTCACACCACCCTTTCATCAACTAGTTTTTCTCTCTTTTCAAGGTAATTTGGTGTTTTGTGTTTTTTTTTTTTTCTCTTATGACTGTATTAAAGAGCAGACGTGATGGTCTGATGGAAAATGATGTAAAGGCAACCAAAAGATGGGGAGAAGTCATTAAGTCTGTGTGTGAAGATGACTATAAAGGAGAGAGAGATTCTTAAATGAAGGGGTACAGAGGAGGGAAAAGTAAGGAGAGGACAGAGAGATGGAAAGGCAATAAAATATCTCTTCTCAGCCGAGCACATCACTCCAAAATGAAAACCCCAGATCTATGCTGATATTATACTCCACTTATGAAATAAGTGCATATGTAATGTCAAGTCTCTGGAACTTCTGGCAAACGATTTAAATGGGATTTCTGTACTTTCCCAATTTCAGCCTTACAGTGCTCCACCAGAGTTTTGTGGTTGTTTACAGACACTTGAGGACTAAAAACTGAATATGTATTAGGGACTTTCGAATAAAAGCCTAGAACCTAGATCAAATAAACATAGTTTAGCATTTAACTCCATTTGGTTTAGCAAGGTAAGATTCCTAAATACCTCCTCTAACAATTGCTGGATCTCTTGCTTACAAAAAAAGACGGTTACAATGAAGGTCCTAATTTATCCCAATTGATAGTTTTCATAACAGATGCAGGAAAAATCAACAGTGTCAGTGCTATAGTGCAGCATATACTGCCCATGTAAACTAAATATATTTTGCTTGCAGTTAGTGACTTATACTCACAATATGCTTTGTTAAGTCAGTGCCCAGTTTAAAAAAGTAAACTGTGATATATTTTAGTTGGTCCCTAATGCTTGAAATTAATTAGTCAGGTGTTAAATATAAGTTCTATTTGCTAGAAGTATAAAGCTGAGGCATCCAAACAAATGATATTGCACACAACCATTTTTATAATGTAACTTGCAGCCTTTTAGGTGACTGAGGTACTAAACATTTTTTAAGTACCTATGGATACTTATATTTGTCATATTTTATGCTTTGTGTACTATTTTAATTTTTCCTCACTTGACTACTGAATAATTAAAAACGGAGTAGCAGTTCATGGGAGCTTTGTTGTCCGATTGCTGCAATTTTAAACACAGCAATTTTTTTTTTAATATATATATAAGTTGGCATTTATTTGTGGAGTTTTTTTTAAACAAGAAGGTTGGTTGGTTGGTTCTTTTGTCTGGTTTGGTTTTTAAGGAACATTTTCATGTATATTGAAGCTAACTGTTAAATTTTTTCAAGAACAATATATTCTGAAGAAGGCTGCTAGTGACAGTAGCTGACAGCAGTGTACAATCCATCCTTCATGCATACTGTGCTTTGACATATTACCAGTACTTGTTAAACTTTGTTGATAAAAATATTGACAGAGTGGACAAATCATGCTGTAGTTAAAAAAAAAAAAAACCAAACACTTGGAACAGTCTACATCTGTCTTAGAAGTTCCCTGTTTCCATTGATGGCTATTCTACATAACACAAACCTAGGTTAAAAGTAAATCCTTCTGCTGTTTTAGGAGTAACAGCACATAGAAATCCTTTCCTGTTTCACTCTTCCACTCCCAGTTATTTTTGCATAGGCTTCAGTTTTCAGTTACAAAATAACAAAGTAAATACAGCAGTGAAAAAAATAGCTCAATTTAATTATGCTTAAATATAGCCTGTCCCCCTCCCCCCCCCCTTTTTTTTTTATTCTACGATAGACAACCATTTCCTTACAGGTGGGATGTCCCGTGATAAAGAAATATAAGAAAAACTTCCTAATCTGTGCATATACAGAACATACAAAACTAGCTGGTAGCATTTTAAACAATATTGCTGTTTGAGCTCAATCTTCTGTTTATCTACCATTGTTTCACTAAAAGTGAAAGAGAAAGCTTTACACGTGTCAAGTGAGAATAGAAAATGGCTCCTGGCCTGCAGCAGCATGACAACATAAGGAAACGGAGGCAAAGGCAGAAGTTTAAAACCTACCAGTTCTGCTAAACACACTAGAACAATGGGCAGAGACAGACCTTTACTGTAACTCTGCATTTCTTTTTATTAAAAATCTGCTCAAAAAAAGTTCTAAAAATGGCAGCCAGGTCTCATTAAGGAACAATGACCCCCTCCACTACAGACAGCTTCATTTGGAAAGGTGGTGGATCGGCCCTCTCTCTGACAAACCTAAAATCATCAGAAGATTCTCCTAGTTAAAAACATTTTGAGTTACAAAATAAATTTGCTGCTATGAGTATTACATTAGTTTTCATCCAGAAAACACAAATCCAATATGCCTTAAACTACCTTAACTTAGCTTTTTTAATAAAATATAATATTTAAATAATTTTATCCTGTTTGCCAGCATATAAGATTTTGTTTCAGAAAAGGTATGCTGGCTTTTCTCATTTAAACCACGTTCCTGAGATTCTGAGCGGCACCTGTTAGTGCTGAGAATTTCCTGCTGCCTTAGACCTCAAGTGAAATTAAGAATTATAAGAATCTATGCAATAAAGAATCTCTATACCCAATTACTAGTCATAAAAAAAGAACTAATTTAGATATCTTGCTGGAAATGGATGCTTGGATTTTAAAGAACTGATTTTCTTTAGGCTAGGATGGAGAAGGAAGGGATATGCTTTTTTATCATAATAAAGCTAAGCATAATATGGTAGAAGCACAATTACATCTGTTCTTTTGTGTGACATGTTTTGCCTGGGACCTGATCTAGGTGGACCTGTTTTTGCAGGGGGGGTGGACTAGATGATCTCTAAAGGTCCCTACCATTCTGTGATTCTATGAAAACAGAGGCTGATCATCCAGAAGTTAGAGGTGCTAAATGATGTGCTAAAAGAAGCTGGGGCCATTAATTAATTCCATTCCATTTGTTGGTTTTGTAACCCAAGATCCAGTACTATTTTCCCCAGTAAAATATTTTTCTGGATGCCTGTACCATTTGAACAACGTTTTATATGAAGATATTCAAAGACAATTCTTTCACATTGACTACAGGGCAGCTTTACCTCATGTATGCTGATGCAACTTAGGTCATATGGTAAGAATTGAAATTCCTTTCTGATCAGCAGGAGAAGGAAAGCAGAATAAGTAAGGGGTTTTTCCTGTAATTATAAGTAATGCATTTTCACATGTTATTTAGAAAGAATGGCTTAGGATACAGGAAAACAGGTTTAAGATTACAATAAATACATGCAGCTCTGTTCCAAGGCTGAAGCCTGTACACATCATTTCATGAAGCACTTGTGGAAAATGCTTTAAGGAATAGCGTTATTATGCCATGGCATTATCACAGATTTAAAAGAGATATTATAATATTTTTCTCAATCATTCAGCTTCATTAAAATACCAAAAGCTCACTAGCAAATCAATTCTAATGTTTATTGGCTTGAAAAATACCTATCAATGGTTTACTCAATCTTTTATCCTTCAATTCAGGAAGGTCTGCAGCACTAAGACAGGCAAGTCGCCATTACTTTTATTACTCCTCTGCCTTTTTGCATTGACAATTATTTTTTCTACACCATTTTTCTGCTTGATTAACTGCTAAGTGGGATCGTATCATTTCTACCATTATCTCCACCAATGATGCTGTGCTTAACCTCCAAGAAAAAAATGCAGACCTTTCACAGAGGCCTTAGAAATTAAGCAAAAGACGGTGATAAACTCCCAGAAGTATGGACCGTGTTCTAACCATATCACATGTGTCACTGGCATATTTTGCTGCTTCTGAGCAGAAAAAGACCTCATGGAAGGGGTGTGCTAAAAATAAGCATTCATTAAGCAAACAGCCAATCAGATAAGCAGAACAATCTGAATATTATTAAAATGGACTGAAGTGGCTAACAGGGTTCACTGGGTTTATGGAGCTCTTAGATCCATTAACACTTTGTTTTTCTGAAATACTCGGGGTGATGCAAATTTTCAAAAATCAAACTGGTAAATAAATATTTTTAGTGCTCTGCCTGTTTCTAACACTCCCAACCCCATTGCTTGTCAACCTCGGTTACTAGACATTCTTGCTTTAGGAATTCATAGTGAATCTTAACTGTATACCCATGTGCTGGATAAGCTCAGAGACATGAATCATAGAATTAATCATAGAATGGTAGGGGTCAGAAGGGACCTGTAGAGATTATATAGTCCAACCCTCCCAACCCCCTATCCCTAACTCCCCAACATTTTCTAACTTGATAGCCTAGAATATGAAATTTCCACTGAACTTTGAGATTGGCATATGTGTTCAGCCCTGAAAATCTTCACTTTAAAATCACTTCTATCTTTAAAATAACTAAAGCTTTTCTCCCCAGTGTTCATGTGTCATTTTCTGGGTAGAGGGCATTAAACAAGTGAACTGAAATTAAAAAAAACTCCAAAGACTGACATTAAGGAATGTTTAGACCAAAGCACAATACAGAATTGTCAGACAAATATGTAGGGTGATTTAAGATTCAGTGTTAATACCATGTCTAACAATGGTTTCGAAAAGGAGAAAACAAATTTCATGCCACAGTTAATCCAGTCATGCAGAGTCAAAGCCTCCCCATGCAAATAGTTCTATAATGAGCATAATGAGGTGAGACTCTAAAGGTATATATGCTATGTCACAAAATTTGATGCAAAGATTTGACTACAGTAGCAGAATCTACATTCTCTTTTGTCTGCAGATTCATAGTTTTCAAAAAAAGATGAAGTTCTCCCAATCCTCCAGCAGCCTTCACGCATAGAGCATTGTAACCAGTGCTGCCTCTTGATTCCAGACCCAGAGGAAGACAGCTGTGGCCCTAAGTTAATTTAATGATACCCTGGGTTAATTGCATCTGTGGGATGGAGCAGGCAGCGAGGACCCAGTTGCCGGGAGCAGAAGAGGCTCGATGCCACCACATATTCAGAGCCTCTGATGTCACAGGGTGAGGAAAGTTCTCCACTCCCGACACAGGCTATGAGGTTTGCACTTTGGCCCTGACTAAGACATGGGCACAAGTGCAGTTTATTCTTCTTGTTAGCCAACAGGCAGTGATGGGGGTGTGAAATAGCCCAAGCTGAGGGCTTACGTTCCACAGCTTGGCTGCTAGAGCCATGTTCTGTGACATGCACAGCACTTTGCTGAGGGTAGCCAGATTATTTGCAAACCTGTAAATCCCTTCCTGAAGAAATGACATTCCTAAGGAAGTCTAGGTACTGTATATTTCTGATTTCAACCTACAGTGGATTTCATGTAGGCAAATTATGCACATCAGGAAAAATAATGGAATAATACAATACAAATCACAGAATGGTAGGCATTGGAAAGGACCGCTAGAGATCATCTGGTCCAATCCCCCTGCTCAAGCAGGTTCACCTAGATCAGGTCACACAGGAACGCGTCCAGGTGGGTTTTGAAGACCTCCAGAGAAGGAGACTCCACACTCTCCCTGGGCAGCCTGTGCCAGGGCTCTCTCACTCTCACAGTAAAGTTTTACCTTGTGTTTAAGTGGAACTTTTTGTGTTCCAGCTTTTCTGGAACCTGATGTCCTGTTACTGGAGACAACAGAGAAAAAAGTGTCACCCCATCCTCTTGATGTACACTATGTAGAGACTTATAAGTGTTGATGTTATCCCCTCTCAGTCTTCTCTTCTCCAGGCTAAACAGCCTCAGGTCCTGCAGCCTTTCCTCATACGAAAGATGTTCCAGTCCCCTGATCATCTTGCTGGCCCTGTGCTGGACTCTCTCCAGAAGTTCTCTGTCCCTCTTGAGCTGAGGAGCCCAGAACTGGACACAGGACTCCAGATGAGGCCTCACCAGGGCAGAGTAGAGGGGGAGAGGAGATCCTTTCTCAGCCTGCTGGACACACTCGTTTTAATGCACCTCCAAAATGCCATTAATTGTGTTTTAAAAAAATATGAACTTAAACACCTAAAAATAGATCTGAGTGGGAAAGCGGAAGTGCTCTCAGTTGCTCTGATAATATGACAACACTGGAGAATAGCCATCAGTATGGCTCTGATTTCCCTCACCCTCATTGTCTGCCCAAGTTTTGCCATACATGCAAGTCATGCTAACAAGCTAATGGTCCAGCAAAATGACAGAACTAGGCTAGAGTGGGTTGTTGTTTTATCATCATTATTACCATTATTATTGTTTAATTTTACCAGATAGCAGGGATGTTCTTTCTCAGTGTGACAAATGCTCATGAGGATTCAGATCTGTTTCTGCAAACTTCTTAAAGATGGCTTTTCAACTGCTCGTGTTCCTAACACAACGGTTTCATGAAAATACATCCACAGTAAGGTCATCTTCTCTCCCTTCCATCATCAAGGCTGTGCTATGCAGTTCTGGCAGCTCTTGGGTGTAGCCACTATTGTGCTCAGAAACTGGTGTATGGAGCTGAGATGAAGCATTCAGAGAGCAGGCCAGGCCAACAGAGCCTTTAAAGAGACACTGGAGGAACACATAGACACAGCTCTTTCAATGGCATGCATTGAATTTAAACTTGATTTGACCAAACCCTTTACAGTCTCCACCTCATGCTGAGTTCACATCCAGCCATATCACAAGGGACAGTCACTTTTGGCCCCACAAAAGGCACACAAGCAGTCACATGGCAAGAGGTGTGTGTTCCGCCCGGGGAGGTACATTGTTGTATGGTGTTAACAGATACACACCCACCTTTCTCTGGGGCAAGGGGAGGTGCAGTCTGGACACTTGCTCGCCCTGACAGCTCTGTCATTGCACTGAAGTGCTGCTGTGGTTTGAGTAAAGTGTGGAGGCAAGACCCCCTGGGCACCCTCACACCAACCTCAGACGTAACCTCAGTTACGTGCTGTAACTTTGTTACATTCACAACAACCTGGTCTCAGGCAGCCTACTCTGACCTTCCATCCTCACCAGATCCTAAAAAACACACAGGCTGCAGGTGGCAATATGAAAGAAACAGCCTGTTGGAACAGGTGCCAAAGGGGAAGGAACAGCGGGGGACCACCTCTGCTACAAGAGTAGCTAGGGAAAGTCTGTGGCTGGAATTCTGTGAGACATCATCTGTTACATCAGTCACTCCTTTTGGTTATGAACTTCTTTGGCAAAGATATATTTTAAACTTAAGGCTTGTCTACGGCTTTTTCTTGCCCCGAGACAATTCATTATTTTGGCCTGGCTTCATCCAGTACTGCCTGTGCATAATCCTTCATACAGACAGGTTGTAAATGTTGTGAAAGGGTTTGTAATAGAAATTCAGAGACCAGTCTAAGTGCCCAACACCAGTAACTGCATGCAGCCCCTTGTAAGAAACCCAGCCCATAGAAACTCTTGTTTATGAAAGACTCGCCTGTTTCAGCTGTCAGTGGCATCTAGGATGTCAGCAGAGCTGTTGATCTGGACAAACTTCTGCTTCTAGTGCCACTTAGCAGAAGACTTCAGCGCTGCAGCACTGTGCATTTAAATACTGGGACAACTGCTCTTTCATGGAACAAGTTATTTTAATTAAGAAAGTATTCATAAGTGTCATGGGAGCAATTAAAAATAAAAGATGTGTCAGTAGTATAACTTTCAAACAGCCTTGCAACTGGTGTGTGACTGCATCTGTATGATGAAGGTGGCACTTTTACACTTCACCATCAGAGCTGTGGTGTTTTTTCTTCAGTGTGCACACAGTATAAAACCTAAACATTTCACATTTCCAGGCAATTTAATGTAACTTAGTTTTTGGGTAGCCAGCTGTTGTCAAAATCTCTCTCAATCTTGTTTTCAGGGTGCAAGGATAATCTTATTAACTCCCTGATCTAGGATTTAGAAGCTCCAAACTGAAGTCTGCATTCCAGTCTGCCACAGAGCATGCATAGCAGGAATGCAGTAATCTCTCCAGCTTTGCATAGCACACAGCTCGGGAGAGGGAACCTCCCTTATTTAGTATCTGCAACCCTTGATAAACCATTGTAATACAAATAACAGGTGCTGTAGCGTGAGAGGAACCTGTCAGAGTCTTCAAACTTCTCTTGGTCGCCTGCCAGTATCTACTGAAGTGCTGCAGGAAGCGTGTCTGGCAGAAGCAGCTCAGTTACCCAGCACGGGGCCAGGCTGCAGCCACATGCCAAGTCCAGCCACGGCTCCTGTCAGCAGGGCTGTCTGGTGGCCGCTGAGATGTGATCAGCAGACCATGACAGAAGTAGCTACACCTTCAGCTTCTGAGCTCTGATGAGTGAGTCCTCCAGAGCCTCTGGCTGACAGCAGAGCTGTCCTTGCTGCTGAGGAACCCAGGCTGCCTACACCTACAAGCTGCCTACACCTAACAGGGAAACAAGAAGCCTTCAACCAAACTAAAAGGCAGTCCAGCTTGATAAACCAGATTAGTTTCTATGCTTGCAGGCTCATGACATCTAAATGTTACCATCAGAATGGCAACAAAGAGATGATACATATTTTCTATAGCCATTCAAAACTCCCAGGGCTGGCACAGCCCCTGCATGGATTTGGCATGCCACCTGCTTTACAAAAGCCTGCGATGCTGCGCTTTGTTGCTCAGGGGTGGTGAAGGGCACAATATGGTCATGTTTTGCTGTTTTCTTCCCTGTGAGCCAGCCTCAGGCCTATGAGAAACAAACATCTTGCCAATTTAGCCTGCCAGTAAGAACAGGTGGTTGCACAGCTTTCTCTAAAAGGTGCAAAAAGCCACACAGCCAAGGGAACATGAAGAGAATAAATAAAATTATGTGGGGACAAACTCAAGGGCAGAAGCAGCTGAGGTGAGTGCTTTTCTCATCAGCACAATACAGCTCTAGGGCTTCATTACTGAAGGTACAAATGAAGGCAAATCCAAACACCTGGAGCACGTTTCAGTGGGATATGAGCTGTAGCGCAAGCAGAGCAGGATCTCCTGCATCTGTGATCAGTTGTAATGGCACTTGCCATTTTTTGTCCTCAAAGTGGATTTAAACATGGGTGCCAACAGATGGGAGAGGTTCTCCAAAGTGCTGATTTGAGGCATTTGCATCATGTGCTCGGAATAGGTCCTACCGTCTCCCAGCTCCAGTCCTGTAAGCTGTGCCTTTTCACTAAAGCTTTTCACATGATTTCCTCTCTTACTCCTGCCTTATCACTTCTTTTTCTCTTAAGTCTCCTCTACCTCTGCTTTGTAGGATTTCTGCTTTCACATACAGAATAAAGAATTACATCAGTCAAATATTCTGCACATAAATGTTAAGTTCAGAAGAACCAGATCAACCCTCTGACCCAGCAGCCTGCAGGCTTGCTCTCTTGGATTTCCCAATTCCAGGTGCAAGTTGTTTGCCTACCCTGAAGAATGCAACTGAAGAGGAACAGAGTATATTATTTTATGTTCAGAACAGCTTTTCTTTCAGTTTTCCAGTTTCAAATCATTGTTGCTTCTGTGTGACCCAATTAGGGCAAACATCCTTAACTATGCTATTTCTTTATGTAGACACTTGTAAGTATGCTATCCCTGGTTTACCCTAGATGCAGAGGGTTCAACAGCTCTGCTAAATTCCCCCACGAGGGAAATTTGGATGACAGCCATCTCTCTGTCAAGATGTAAAACAAAATTGTATGCTGTCATTCAGTCTGCTTGTTTTCCACCTCCGGAGAACTCTCAGAGTTTTTGGGAGGTGGGACATCAGGCTCTGCAGCTGATCTGCTCAGATGCAGAGGATCTTTTTTGTCTGTGCAGCCATGGAGGCTTATAAAGAATTGGTTTTCCCTTGGTTCTCTTACCAGAAGATTTCTTGAAAGCATCATGACAGGGACAAGTGAGTGAGATACCTTGTCTGCTTCAGTCCAGCTGCTCTGGGGCTGGAATGTTTCTCAGACAAACATGTCCCACCCGACAAAGTAATCTGTAGCTAGTGTGTAACCCACAGAAAACACAGGAGTAACACCATGGCCCTTTCAGCCCAGCTTACTATTAGTGAAATAGTAAGAAGCCAAATGAGGCTAAGAGGATGGCACAAAGTGCCTTAGCTTCATACTGTTGTCCCAGTGTAAACACATTATTGATCTCTGATTCTCAGTAACATGGTTTGTTTCAGCACGTGGAAGAATCCAAAGAAAGCAGACAGGCTCTACAGTATAAGCACCCTGAGAGTAACTCCTTCCCTTTCCCAACGGAGGGACAAGTTGCAGTTAGTAACCATGCCACTTGACAGCAAAATAACAGCAACACTTTATGAATGTTATTATCAGCAATTCTTTCTCTTTCCCCTGTACGCAAGTTAACTAGCCACCAAAACCACTCCTTATTTCCTTTCCTAGAAAAAAAGTAGACTCATGACTTTGAGGTTTTTCCCTTGCTAGTACATTAAGGGTGTTGCTGGGTAGAGAACAGTACAGCTTGTGAAGGATCTCTTAGCACTGAAGAATGCTATGAAATTAACCTTTCTTTGCCTGAAATTAGGGAAGATAAAACATGCCCAAATATTTAACTGTAACTTATTTTGGATCTGCAGAGTGAGAAAATTGATCCTGTGTCTTAAAAGCAACGCCAAGAATAAAAGGAAAGAAATTAAACAAATGCAAATATTTAAGGTCCTACATTCTGATGTAAGTCATTAAAGTAAGTGCCTTGATCTTCAAAACAGGTGATCATCTAGTTCCTCCTTAAATTCTAAGGCACCATTTGTTATTTATATATGATTTATATGTTGCCCTTATGTATTTCTATTAAATAAGCAGGATAGTTTTACTCTCACTGTAGACAGCAGACTTGCTCAATAGTGAAATTTAGTATAAATTGCAGGATTGAATAAACTTTTTTAAGACTAAATAAAAATAAATGCATTAGCTAACAAATAATTTTCTTTCTAAATGCATCTATGGGAATCACAGAAAAATAATAAAACAAA
This sequence comes from Colius striatus, assembly GCF_028858725.1. NCBI lineage: Eukaryota > Metazoa > Chordata > Aves > Coliiformes > Coliidae > Colius > Colius striatus. The sequence goes on along the minus strand of NC_084790.1, from coordinate 46,927,825 downwards.
TAAACCCAAACCATTGCTGGAAGTTAAAATTTCCAGAAGCACAGAAAAGGAATCTACACTACAGAATCCTTACGATCTTTATTATGTTATGATGTAATTTTTAAAAAACAGTCTATGGTGTCACCTGTCAGCAAAGCCAAACATTTTGCCCTCCCTGTTGAAGTGCTCTTATTGGAGCTTGTTTCAAGTTCTGAAGCTCACACAGGCAGAAAGCAGTGTATCTTTTGATTTTCCTCTCACTCATGACTCCACACAGATCATTTCAGAACTTTCACTCCAGAGCATGGAAATGTCATGCCTGGCTTTGCTAAGCACGTGACTAAACAACCACAACAGTCTGGAATCATTGCTGCTTCATAAAGAAAACGTGAACCATTGATGACATGCGGGGAAACACTGCAGTTACATGATAAAAGCCAAAATATCTTGGAAGTTGCTGCAGTCTAATGCTGACTCTAAGTCAGTGACATAAACCACTCCAAATACAGTCTGTTTACAATTTCAAACACACTCGAAGTGCTGTTGGGAATTTATTTTTTGTAATTTGCCTGGCAGAAAAGGCCTAAGAGTCAGGAAGTGTCAAAGCTGTTGTTCTCAACCCAAGAGGCTGCAGGAATAAACCCCAAAGATGCTGAGTCAGACTGATTTTCCTCTTCCCCTCACCCCCCCGCCCCCCCCCCCCCCCCCCCCCCCCGCAATGACTCTGGCTACAGCCCAACCTTTAGAAGACCTGCCAGCTCACCTAAGGGGAAAACCAAAACTTTTAAAAGCCCTATGCAGCTCCCAAAAACAGACATCTCATTTTTAGGATAGTTTTGGCTATTTTAAGTTAGATCTGTGGCAAAGAAATCTCTGGAGCCTTAGGAAAATCTGTCTGCAGAGTTTGTATGGTATCTTTCCAACCTCAGCCACCACTGACGTAGCCAAGAGCTCTGAGTTGCTTGGCTGAATGCTGCTGTACCTGTTCCCATTACCATGGAAACAGACACTAGCAAAAGCAGGATAAAAGCTTTCAAGTAATTATCAATATAGTTTGCACTTTCATCTTTTTGTAGATTGGCTCCCCCAAAGCCCCCAAATAGTGAAACCAGCCAACTCAGACCTATCAATATGGCAAGTGGTGTCTAAAGACGCATTGGTTATCAGATCAAAGTGGGAACATCACATGAAAAGAAGGCATTGTTGGGGCCAGGACACAGCGGGTTCCCGTGGCCTCCTTTGCTTATTGCTAATAAGAAACTGTGCTCCTTTGTGATGAGTCACTGTTCCAGTTTCACCCTTAATTAATTCAGAGTCAAAAGAAAGGGCACTAATATGAAGAGAAGCTCCCAGTGATGGCTCAATGAAGTTTGCAGAAGAGGGGGAGAAGAAAGAATTCATTATAGTAACAAACCTCGAGATGATAGGAAGAAACCTCAACAGACTTGCTATATGGCTGCCATACTGGGCAATCTAAGTACTAGTGTTTTTCTCATTATCCTGCAACAGTCTGAATAAATGCATAAGTGAAATGCTGGTGGGAGTGTCATGACCCAGCAACTATGCATGCCATGAACATTTCACCCAGGCAGCAAGTGCATTTAGTACACTGGGATTTGTACCAGCTTCTACCAAACTGCAAAAGCCACCACGGTTCTGTTTTCCCAGTGACATTTTCCTTGACAAAAGGCTGTGTGAACTGAGGTTGTTTAGTCTGGAGGAGACTGAGGGGGGATCTCACAAGTACATAAATGGTGGGTGTCAGGAGGTTGGGATATCTTTTTTTTCTATAGTATCTAGCAACAGGACAAGGGGTAATGGGATGAAGCTGGAACACAAAAAGTTCCTTTTAAATGAAAGAAAAAACTATTTCACTGTGAGGGTGAGGGAGCCCTGGCACAGGCTGCCCAGAGGGGTTGTGGAGTCTCCTTCCTTGGAGGTCTTCAAGACCCGTCTGGATGTGTTTCTGTGCAGGGGAGTTGGACTAGATTATCTCTGAAGGTCCCTTCCAACCCCTACCATTCTATGATCTCCTTTACCTACAGAGGAGTCAGAAGGGAGTTTTAGGTTCTGATATATAATGTTACACTTCTTCACTAGACACACAATAGCCTGCTTGTATTTAGGTTGGACACTGAACTCACCTTCAGTGGCTGCCAAGGTGACTGCCTGCATAATTAATACTGCTTCTAATGACACTCACATTTGGCTGGGTACAGCCTGGAAGGTTCCAGCTGTGGTTATTGAGCAGAAAGAGAAGTGCCTTCAGAGGAGACTAATCTGAAGTAAGTTAGGGCAAGGTTAGGGAAAATGTTGTGGTTTATTAGAGGATTTTGACAGTCTTTAAACACATATCATTGTGTTTTTTGTTGTTTTTTTTTTAAAGATAGTAATTACCTCTGGTCATCTCATACTGTTTTTTCAGGGCCTAATGGGACTTGGGCTGCCTATGCGCAGAGCTGGGCAAAACAGCCAAGCTCCAGGTAGAGCCATCTAAAATGAAGCTGTGTCCCTGGGGATGTGTTTTGTGTGAGTCCTACTTGCCAGTGCATCCATACCCCACAACCTGTTCCTTTGGGAGTGTCTTGTTACTTAAACATTGTCACACAGCCTAGTCACTCCACAGCAGAGCAAATAAAGCTTCTTTGTACCTCTTGTCTTCCCATCCAAAAAGGTACCTTAGCGAGACTAAACAGCACTCAGTCACCTTTCACTTTGTCAGATAAATACTGTGGAGTTTTGCTTTACACTATGTATTGTTGTACAGCTGTTTCTCATTTATCTGGATTTTCAGGACTCTTTAAGATGGCAAGTAATTTTCTCATACTCAGTACAGGCATTTTTCTTAAAGATATCGGAATCTGAAGTTGTTTTTATTCTCCATCAAAACACTGTTGAGACGAAAGATTATCTGATCCAGATGCATTTGTCACAGTCTGTCTCCCTGCCTACTGCTGTTGTTTTCAAATGAGTGTGAGGGTTAGGCTAAGTTCTTCCATTAACAGCAAAACATCTCTGTGGGTGGAACACTTCTCTGCTTTCACTAAATGACATAGACCTAACTGGCTGGACAGCTTCCTTCCTTTAGACAGCTCCTGAGACATCTGTGCACGTGAGACACACACGCTTTAACATGGCTTGTTTCAGGGAAGACTGGGGAGTTTTCCCCCAAAGAGAGGTATGTAGGGGCAAGAGTGCAAAGATCATCCAGGCAGAGTGGGACGCCATGCCACATGAGAATGGCAAGAAGTATTGTGGCTGCTAGGCCACTGTATTTTGCTCTGACATTCAGTTTGGACAACTTCCAAAATTATGTCGTCTACTCCAGATGCTCTGAGAGGCTTCTAAGATTCCTGGACTCTCTAGCTGCTACTCTGAGCCCTCCTAAATAGCTCTTATTCTAGAGAAAAACAAGACAGCCAAAGCCCTCAGTAAAATATTACTTTCTTCTAAGTCTACTGCCAAATTTCTTCACTAACTAGCTAAAAAAACCCTGCTAGACACATAGAGGAAACCCACTGATGCTTGCATTAACCAAGTAACTGTCTTTAGCAATAAGAGTGTCACAGCTGATACAACCATGGTGTGTTTTACAGGCCAGCAAAACACCACCAGACTGAGTTCCAAGGGAAGCACTCAAAAAGTCAGGAGGTACTATAATTAAGGTACATAAGGTTAGGAGGTGCATAATTATGTTTAACCATAATTGCACCCACTGGTGACTGTGTTTTATGAGATAGTCTTCAATTACATAACCACCTCCTTTCTACTTGTCCCTACGGAATCTTTGCCTGTGTCAGGACTGTCTCCACAGCACAGCACTGCAGAATTGTCCAAACTGCCACTACACATGCTGTTTAGGACACTAGAAAGTGCAGCAGCATTTGCACTGCACAGTGTCCAGGATAGTCAGCCTTCACATGAAATTAGGCTTGTGATAGAGATGTCTGAGGCACAGGAAGTCTGAGCTCACAACTTAAAACGTTCTCATGCAGACTGGCAAAAATTTACAGGTTTGCATGTCTTGCATATTATTAAAGCTTGTATTTATAAATCTCTGCTAATGTATAGCATCTTTATAAGCCGCTTTCTTAAGTATAAGATAAGAAGCTATTTACCAGGACTGAACTTTTTCACACAAAACGCCTTATCCAGCCTCCGTTTCTGTGATAAAATTCTCATTGACTACAATGGGCACAGAGTCATGCCTCCAGTACCTGACAAGCTGCCCCACTCCCAATCAAGAGTTGTTCAGTTCAGCCAACCATCACGAAAAACTCTTCAAGAGCAATTTCTCAATTCAGAGCTCAAATACATGCACATGGCATAACAGACTAAAAGGCTGTTACTGCTCCTTACACTGAAAAGGTGAGCTGGTTTTTCAGATATGCCTGGCAAACCTTGGTGTGCATGCTGAAAAGCTGAATGGAGCACTCATCTTTTACAGGCATTCACGTGTCAGCATCATGAAGAAATATTTACACTATGAGCATTTAGTAGCAGTCTCTTGTAATTGCTTTTTATTAACATTTCCATACTTTTGAAGCATGGTAGAATCATAGCTTCAGTGATACTTTTGAAATAACTAACACAATGGCAATACAGAAATTTAACTACTCATAATCTTAGGACATCTGTCTGAGAGGAGTGTAAACTATCTATACCGCACTTACACTGATGGTACTAAAAAACAGTCCAAAATGACAGGTTAGCCTAAATCTGATTTTTAAAAAGGTATCATTAAGCTACATCTCTCCTTATAATGTAAAACTAGACAACTAAATAATGGAGGTTGGTCAGTAATACAAGTATACATGAAAATTCAAGACGATAACATACACTGAGTAAAGCACATGAAGATCTTTTTTTGGTTTAATTAACAGTGCAACTATTTAACCTCCGAAACAGAAAGAACTGAAAAAGAAATTCAAACTACGCACCTATCAAAGAAATACGCAGAAGAGGTAAAACTTAATAAAGAAGTCCAAACAAGAAGAAACCAAGATGTCATAATTACTTTACTTTACGTTTCCAACTTGGGAAACCATTCCACAAAATAAGTCAGTAAGGGTACTTGCATTCCTGCAGCAGACCACTTGGCATGGCATTCTCATTCGGCTCTACAAATTCCACCAATAAAATCTCAGCAAGGCTTTTGCCAGCAGGAACAGAACTATTTCTTTCTTCCTTTAATCACACTGGACAAGTCAGAGCTGCTATGATTCAGTGCCCCTGGGACGACTAGGGAAGGTTATCTGATATATTACATTACACCAGTATAAATAAGATTAAAGATCTTACTATATATCTGGAAACATAAAGTATATAAAGTTCCATATTCTATTCCCTTCCTCCCTCCTCCCACATCACTAAATGTTTTCAACCTCAATCTCTTATTTATATCCTGTTTATAAATGCAGTTTTTGTACCAACATCTCATTTACTCTAGTTCATACTCCCGATGATATCTTTTCACAATTTCATTGTTTTTTAAAAGCTAAAACATCTTGATGTCTCATTTCACTACCAAGGAAGGATTAACTCTGAAGCCGAAGATAACAGTCATCTTTCTCTTTACTCCTATAATTACTAGGATTGCTCAAGAGTCATCCTGCTTTTAGTTTCAACATGTCTTCCAATCCAATGAAGTTACACATTGTTGTCATTTGGAAAGTTGCTTTCCTGCCCTTGGCTCCATTCTTTGTGAGTGACACCTACACTTGCATCTATCAGTCTGACATCCCTTTATCCACATCTCCCAAGTGTCTGACATGTGAAGCCACACGGACATCCACCCCATGCCACTTGCAGTAGCAGCCCTGTCTGTAGCTGTTCTTACCAGTAACTGCCAGTTTTGGCTTTGACATCTTGTGTCACGGGTTTGCTCCTGGGAGGCCATTCTAACTTCTCCCTTCCATCTTCGAGCATGTCATTGTTTGAAATTACTGCCTTGGTAAATCATTAGCTGTGACAGAGCATCTCTACATCTTTCAAGCATTTTGCTTTGCAGCTTTTTCCACAGTGCGAGACTTCAGGACTAATGGAGAACCTAGAGGCATCACTAATACATATCAATTAAATTACACAACAGCTGAGGTATACAAAACACAGTATTTTCTCTTTCTAAAGTTAACTAGAAGGTTATCTTATCAGACATGACATGTAAATATTCGATGATCCTCACGATTCATTTATTCTGTTAATGCAAGCTGACTAGGCAGCTCACATAACATAGCTCCACTGTTACCAGACCTGTATCAATGAATCCCCGATGAAGATTCACTTCCATACAACAGGCACCTGAAACTGCATCTTATGCCTGTTAGAGTAAAACTTAACTCTAAACCTCACCATTCTACAAAAAAACCTGCTTTTAAGAAAATGCAATTTCTGCAAGCATCTCAGTTAAAAAAATATTACTTTTCTTGACTAATATTTCCGTGAAAAATCTTAAGGAATTTTTCAAAAAGTCCTGCCACTGACCAAAATTTAAATAAAACATCTGATGAAATAATATTTTGGGGAAAAAAAAATCATGTTATTGAAATCCAGAGCCTAAATTAAAAAGATATATGAACATTACAAATATTAAAACATTTTAACCAGTGCCAACTCTGACACACCATGCCGAGAAACTCTTTCTCCACCTACTTTTATAAATCATCATCTTACACTTATAAGTTACTTTCTACATGTGGTAAATTATAGTTTGGGCTTGCCTGCAATTTAGGTTGCCCAACACTTCCTATTACAATAGCCTGTTTTCAATTGCTTTTAAATTTGCCAATCTATAACTGCGCTGAAACATACTTCCTGGATCACTTTTGGTGAGGAAAATTTCAGTTCAATTATTTTGTCTGCTTCTGAAATCAGATAAAGGTATTATACACACCATTTCAATACTTAAAAACATCTGGTATCCATGCTTTAGAGTAAGATTTAGAATTTGGCAGAGAAAAAAAACTGTTTTGAAATGCCCTTTTTGCTACTCTCATGAAGCTACAGCTATGTTTACCTAGACTATGTACCTCCAAGAACACGCAGTTCAGTGAAAACTTGCTGCAGTGATATACCTAAAATCGAGTCTCAAGTCCCTTTAAATGCTTGAATCTCCTGCAGCTTTGAGCAGCTGAGTGCGTATGAGCCATTTCATCTCATGCAAGAGTTCGCTCCAGGCCACAACCACAGGGCTGAAGTTTGGCAGACTCTAGTAAGAGCTGCTAACCAGCTCAGGCTACAGCAACATAAACCAGCAGCACTGTAGAAGTGCAGCTTGTTCTTCCTGTGCCCTCAGTGACCAATTTCCTGGCAGCAGATAAGGTGGTGGGAAGGAAGAGCTCCCCGACCCTCATGCAAAGGGAACAATCTGCAAGGGAGATGACTGAACAGTTTTTCTAGATCTCAAATCTAAAACACAAACTGTAGATTGCAAGCTACTGTAAGTTGTTGCACATAAATCAGTGTTGCAGAACAGATTATCTGGATAGTATCCCATTCTTTCCTCTACGTTCTTCAGTGGGCTGTGCATATATAATTAAAAAGTACTTTGTGCCTTGTGTTTCGCAGTGTATTTTAATCATTATGCCCTTGTGAAATGGACTTGAAACAGATATTATTTCTCTCCATGTCAAGCACTTTTTTTTACCCCAAAACTGATGATCTAGTCCCTCACTGGCAACAACTGCATCAGCACCTAAGATCTGTGAAACTAATAGCATCAGCGTCTCTAATGCCCAGCATAAAGGGCCCCAACTTTCTTCATCAAAGCTCATCAGCTTTGTTGTAAGTGCCCAAAACAACGAATTACAAGGCTTAGAATTTAAGGCTCTTTAATCAGGAGAGCATTTGCTCAAGTGTTCTCAGAGTAGGGGTGGACTTGGACACATGTTGGTGGGCGTGTTGAATCAGGCAGCAAGCATGCAAAGCACATCAATCTTTTCATTGAAATTTCTTCTGGGCATGTTGGTAGCTGAAATTGTACTAGTCAGCATAAAAAATTTGAAACATTGTTGTTTCCCCCATATGAAAATTACTCCAGTACTTTATATGTCTCTTTCATAATAGATGCTAAATTTGACCCTTCATTTAACATTTTTGTGTATATAATAAATGCTGCATTAACATTTGTGTTTTCTGGTGAAAAGTTACAGCTATACAGTCCTTCCAGGGCAGAGATTTTTTTTGGTGACGTTTTTTGTGATCTCTCCCTCTTCATATTAACATCTCCTGCCATCATAACAAGTATCTTCTGCTTCTCTGCTCAGCATTATTCTTCCCCCCACCCCTGAGTCCCCCACCAATTGAAATCGTTGCAATACTACAATACAGATTGTTTTTAAAAAACGGAGATGTCATCATCCCTAGTAAAAACAGTATAAGGAGGTGGACATCCTTGCTTACATTTTCAAATCTAAGAGACTCATTGTTTGACAGTTGACAAAATACCTTCACTTTTTTAAACTTTTTTTCTTATCATTTTATTTTCTTATTATAATTTTCTTATTATTACACTTTTTTAAACATAGAGAGGGATATTCTTACCGTTGTGATCCAGTTTGTAAGATGCTTCAGACAAAAAATGATCAGTAAGAGGAGGAGAAAAACTTTTAGGCAAGTTACCATAGTATGTTTTTTAGCTCCCTTAACAACGGCTTTCATTGAACTCAGTAGTTCCTCATGCTTGTGAAAATCACCTTACACGTAAATAACTAACCTTGAGCTCTGTATTTCAACATGCAAAACTGTAGCCAGAAAAGGCTGTTAATAAATACAGGTTGCATACTGAGAACTTAGACTTTGTGCCTGGGGAAAAATCAAGTGGTTATTTAGATTCACTCTCACCTTTTCTGCCAGTAGAACAAATAAAGTACAAATGTAAAATGTTTCAAGGTGGAAGCAGCCACAACACACGTAAAGAGGCTTCACAGAGGCATAACTGCTATCAGAAGACAAGGCATAACCAATAGTTACGAAAAGGCATGAGGAGATTATGTGACCTTCACACTCAACCTGTATTTGCTATTTAAGAAGATTCAGGTTCTCTAATGTCAATCTGATTCAAAGTGAGTACACATAACTTTAACTCCATTCTGAAGGCTTTTTAAGATGTATTTAAGACAAATGAAAATTATAATATATCACTAAATGCTCTGCAGTTGCTTACACTGAGGTATTGCTTTGCAAGGCACATACAAAGTGTTTTTAAGTACTAGCAGAACCATTTCAGAATTCTCTAGCCTGAACACATTATATTATCCAATTATTGATAAAACTGCAACAGCTAAATCTAATTAAACATCAAGAACAAAATGGTAGTCTCTTGCATTTTCTTTTAAACTAAGGCAATTCTTTCTCATTAAGTCTATAAAATTAAGTCTCTCTTTCTTACACATCTTGTTGATTTTTATTTCTATGACACACAGCAATATTTTACCAGTAAAGCCATGATTTGTTTTATATAAGAAACTGAAGAACTTTCCTCAGCCACAATTTCTCATTTGAGAATAACAAACCTAAATCAGAAGATAAAAAGCCAATTTAAAATGTGTAATGCCCAAAATCAGGTATCATCATATCAGTGAGATGCTAAGCTCTGAGATAAAGTCCTGAAGAAGACTTTCATTGCAAAAAATGATTGAGAGATTTGTTCTCTTAGATCTAAAATGTTGCTTCTGAAAATTCCAATTCTGCTGCTGCCTAAAATTATTATCCTTTATTATGTTAAATTCTACCTTCTTATGGTGTCGCTTCTGCACAAAATCAAAACTGCCTTTTTTCTAATGACATCAACAGTATCTTTATACCTTTCATGCAAGCTTCCATTTTAATTAATGTTGTATATAATTAACAGGAAAACCACATCAGCAACTGAAACATCTTTGTTATCACAAAGTCATCAACAGAGGCATCATTTTTGCTATTATTATTATTGCCTGAAATAATAAGAAAAAAGTTTCAAAAGTTTCCCATATTTTAGGAATTTTGTTGATAGCTAAACAAACACTACTCTAGTAGACAGAATTTATTTGGCAAATCACTCTACAGTGGTGTAAGAATTCACACCTGTGCAGCTTCCCAAACAATATACTTAGTTATGTAACTGGGCCCATATTAATCAAACACACGTTAGGCTGTGCTGGGTTTGCGTGGAGCTCTTTCTGGCAATGGAAGGGCTGCAGTGGTGGCTTCTGTAAGAAGCTGCTTGAAACTTCCCCACCGAAGTCAAACCCACCTCTGACCAAGGCCAGGCCACTCAGGCACCTCTGCGATCACTATTTAGGAAGGGAACATCTGCAGTGGGAAGTGTGGGATAGGAGGAAGGTTGTTGTGCAGCTCCTTGCTGCTCCCAAGGGCAGCAAGGAAGAAAGGGAGATGTGCTGGAGCATCCCCCTACATTCTGTAGTGAGATAGTAGTTTTCCCCCTGCAGCCCATGGAGGGCAGCTGACCTCTGCCAGCAGCTCACGGAGGGCCCCATGGCAGAGGGGGTGGCTGTGCCTGGAGGGGCCATGGCTCTTTTGTAGAATCCAGGTGGAATTTTCCACTTATGACTTTTTGGTTTTTTGCCTGGAAAATTATGGATGGGTTATAGCACATCTACTTTTGTCCAGAAGAAAGTCCATGAGACAGTTATGCGACCCAACCAACTAGATTTTTCTCTGGTGTGCAGATCTTTCCCTGTAACGAAGGCCTCTTTTTCTGTGATCCTAGATCATGTTTTGGAACTCTTAACCAAGTTCTTTGTGTTTTCTCAGTGATCATCATTAATTTCCTGCAAAGACTGTTTGAAGGTAAGTTTTAGTTTGGATTTTTTTTTTTTTTTTGTTTTCACAGATCCTATCTCATAAGGGGTTCTGAATTTTGTTTTCACACACCTCTGGGGGAACAACTCTTTAGTAACATGTCATTCATTGACCAAAGCAAGCTTGCCCTTGTACACTGGGTTTGTTCAATCTAACCAAGAGTATTGCTCTGCTGAAGTTTTCTCCTAAAAAACTTAATCCACTGCCTTCCAAGCCAGATATATTACCTTCTATTCATGTTGAACAGACCATTTAGGAAGACCTCCTCACTTTTTGACAGGTTCTGAGGTACAGCTCTACTGTACTGGATAGCAGACAGTACAACAGGAACACTAAAATGAAAACAATTTGTGATTTAAGCAATTTCCATCATAACTTAAGTCTGAGGTGGCTGGTTTTCATCTCTCAGTCCCTAGGGATCACACTGGGTTTACTTGAGTAAACATGAATACAGCAAACAACCTGAAAATCAGAAGATCTTTAGATATGTTTTTTGTCTGTTCGCTCAACCTTTCGCTTTCTCACTAAGTTCCATTGGAAATGGTGGGAGGGGCCTACAGCTATGCTTACAAAAGGTTTACCATGCCTGAAAGGAAAGAGAATTAACATGTCCTTGTAGTAACAGATAAGGAGGCATTTTCATAGTGCGAATATGTATACACAGAAGATGTGTGTAACATCTTTCATCTTCTAATGATTTTTCTTTCCTGTAGAGAATGTAAACTTATTTATATAAAACTAAAATTTAATTCTAAGGGCCAATTGCTATTGATGGTATCAAGTGTAATTGCACTACGTTCATTAACATTTTACAGATAGCTGACTTAAACCTTGCAATCTCTATGGGTCGTAATTCTGAATTTTCATTAGAATAAAATTGTCTTACTTCTTGACTAGGCTTGAAATATAAAAATATACCTTAAAAAATTATCAAGGTGACTAAAATGTGTTCTTCTCAGTGTATCCTCTGAAAACATAATGTTCCATAATAGACACGTGCTTTGAGATATTTCTCATTAATGAGTCAAATACCCTTTACATAAATCTACAGTCATCTTCATCAGGCCAAAATTCTCATGTTTAGAGTGTAGAATCAATCAGTCCTTGTGAAAATCTATTATTGACAACATTCATAACATTTTATACATTATATGGTTACATAAATGTGACTAGATTTCTGATCTTTTGGCACATCTTCAATGCCATGACTAGTTCTTAGCAAATAATTGAGTTTAATAAAAGAATAAGTTGAAATACAAATGGCTCAGTCATTTGCCAATTGCTTCTCCCAAGTTTAAGGCACACAGCTCACAGCTTGACTAAATTCCTGAAGAGACCAACAGTCTAGTGGAGAGGCAAGGGAGAGGATAAGGTTCTGGCCTGATAGTGAGTCCAATCTGAAAGGATTACCTCTGCAAAAAGAAGTCATCTGTTAAAACCTAACTGAGATCTGGAAATTGAAAGGGGACAACTCAAAACAGTAACAATAATTTGGGAATATAACTCAGTGTCTTCCTTCTACAAATACTGCCTTCAATCAGAAACCAAAGGGTAAGTTCATCCTCTGTCATGTGGAAAAAAACATCTCAGTTTTCTTAGAATAGCTTGTAAATCCCAATTATGTAGTTAAGAAAACTATTTCAGGTTAAAATGTTTCCTTAACTTAAAAGTACTTTCTCTATTTGCTTTTGCTTTCGATTAGTAGTTTAGATGGCAAGAAGCCTTTTACAACGAATTACACTGGGTAGTTTTACACCTTTGCCCTGCATAAACACACAACAAACTTTTTTTGCTATGATTTGACTTATGGAATTGAAGAGTTTCAAAAGGGAAAAGGCCGATCTGATCAAATCAATCTGTTTTGTATATGACCAGCCATTCCACGTCACTCAGTTACTCTGAGTGAAGTTTAGCACACTGTGCTTGGTGAAAGCTGATCTCCTAGAAGAGCTTTTTGAAGACGTTAAGAACTGACAACTTGTACCAGTTCTCTTTCTGAGCAGTTTGGTCAAATAGATAGTCTCCTTCACTGTTAAAAATGCTGTTAAAGTCTCTTTGAAATGACAGGCCTCAGCTGACCTTCTCCTGCTAAAAACTAAAGAGCCTTTAATATCCAATGACAATACCCAGAGACTATAAATAAGTCATTCCAGATTTTTTTTTTTTTTTTTGCTAAGCTGACAGAGCTTTGAAAGCTTTCCTTTTAAAGTTCTCCAAATCCTGAGTGAGCTCTGTTGCAGCTCTCTTCTGCCCTTTCTCCAGTTCCCACATTGGTTCAAACAGCAGGTTGATCCAATACAGCATCCTACCTCTAGCAGTGGCTTAAAGCAGATGACTAAAATAAGTATGCACAAGGCCACCACATACCATAATTCGTTAGATACTCCTCTCATCTTCACTTTCTACTTTTCAGGGACTTCCTGGGGATGAAATGAGTTTTATGTATTTAAATACCCTCCACTGGCTTCTCTTCTAAGACTAGAAACTTGTGGAGTCTTATTTTGAACCCATGTAAACCTACTGCCTCTACAATTAGCCTTGGCAAGCAGTTCCACAGCTTAACTCTGTTCTACATACAGATCTGTCTGTGTTTATTTGGAATGACAAGTCCTAGTAGCCCCAGTAAAGAATCAGGACACTAAGACTGTATTGCATTGCTGTGATCACTTTACTGCTAAGGTAAATAGAAATAGCAGCAGTAACCTCCTTTAATGAAACATTCTTGTGCTCATCCATCTTGAGACTGCTTAACCATTTTTGCTGTAGTCTCATCATAACTCAGGTTGAACTGACCACTATAACCACCCTCCAGATATTTTCAGAAGTCGGTACCTTCTAGAATGCAGTCCACTATGCTGCAGTTTTAACCTAAATTTAGTTACTATAGGTATATTACGTTACTTTGCTCATGCTGCAGAATTTTTCAGGTTGAACACCTCAAGCTTTCAAGCAATCCAAAGAATTCCATGTGATTGTTTTTTTTTTTTTTTTCCTTTGGTCACTTGCTTACAAATTGTCACCACTGATTTTATATTACTTGTGTGTACTGATCCCTGAAGCACTTAGACCACTGCATCCTGTTCAATGGTAATTCTACAACAATTACACTCTGAGAAAAGTTTGTTCTTAATCCATTTTACATATTGTTATCTGAAGTGAAAATGTACAGCAGTGTCAAATACCTCTTACATAAATCTATCTACAATCACCTTCATCGGGCTTGTAATGGCCATAAATTATTATATCAGGCTTATCTGACAAAACTTGTTTTTCATAAGAACACTTGCACTGCATGAATTACACTTATTCAATTCTTTAGCACTAGAACTATATGTATCCTTTCCCACTGTTTTGTGGAAGACAGGTTTTGACATATGTGACCAATGGTCATCTATTTGCTCTTTTTGAACACTGGGACTCATTAACACTGTTCCAGTACAATGGTCTAGGCCTGGTATCCCAAGATTAATGGCACTGAGAAAAAAATCTCCCAACTTAGGTCTCTCTTGTAGGTCCATAGAATGCAAATTTTCCAACTCTCCTTGTGTAAAAATGTTTATTCTTGGTTGGTGTTGCTTAATACTCTCCTCACTTAGTAACAGACTGGAAAGTACCCCATTGTTCTCATATGATATGATTACATCACGTTGCTTCTTTCTAAATGCAGAAGAGAAACTGTAATTAAAAATTGTCTTTTTTTATGACTTGAAATTAGCATTTCTATCTACTAAATAGTCTGCAACACAAATAAGAGTTATCAGTTCTTCATGCATTAAGTTATACATCTTACTGGACATAATCCATTCATACATGTTTTTGCTTTCTTAACAGCCTTAGCCTACTTTATAATTTTTAATACTTTACATTTCCTCATTTTACAACTATTTCCTTTTTCTGATCCTCCACTTCTGTTGTGCTTATTTTTAACTGCTTCTTTTACTGGTAAACAGATTGGTTCTTACTCAGAATTGTTCTCAAAACATTTGAAGTTGTGAAATTGTGGGATTTTACCCAATAGAATTTTAAAGACATACCACTTCTCATTCATAATTTTACTTCCAATAATTTTACTCATTGGTTCTCTAGACACTGATACCTTCAGCCTTTTTAACCTATCAGGAGTATAGTGAAAAAAAACCATTGTTTGACTCTATCCTCTGTTAATCAATACTGAACAAAATTAGGTCATGATTACAGGTTTCTAGGCAACCACTAACTTCCAGTTCATTTAATTAATTTGTCGTTATCTATCTTAATTAGGTCTAAAATGGATTGATTGTTGTCTGGTACCACGTCTTTCGTATCATCTCTGATTTTTACAATGGCTAACAGTCATACAAGACTTCCAACATCAGACCCATAAACTGAACTTTCCAGACAACATCGCACTTCTCTCCTTCCACCACGAGAAACTATTATTTAAAATCTATAAAACAGTGGTGAAACAATAGAAAATAGTAGTGAAACAAAAATTACTATCTGGATGTCAAGGACAAGCATGCATGCAATAAGCTGGCACACAATCTTACATTCTTTGGCATGCAAATAAAAAGATAAGAAATCTATTCATAGACAAGCATGTCTTGTTTCCAATTCATAAAACAATCAAAAGCATTCAGTAGCCTTCCATAAATCAGCATGCATTGACTATCTTCTCCTGCTATCTGCCTCTGACATCCACCCCAACACTTCTCCAACTACTGTCAAAACACCCTGCTGCAACTTCAATCTTCCACCTAATGGTTGCCTTTCTTTTCCTTTGACTTGTGCTACCATGTAAACTAACGCCTAGCCTCTCTTAATCTCTCTTAGGAACCACTCGCTGTGCAACCAATCTCTACACTTCTGGAAATCCACTCCAGGAGTCTCCATTAAACTCAACTACCCCCTACTACCTCTGAAGGTATTCAGATACTGACTCATTTTTCAGAAAGGAAGTTGAGATCCTGACTTTGTGATTCACTTCTTACAGTCATTTTACTTACCCCAATTAGAACTTACTTCTCCCATTAGAATTAATTGCTGACTGATGATTTGTTTATCAAAATGGTTGTCAAACAAGGTCAGCTGACTACTGATTAAAAAGAGGAAGGTTTTTCTACAACATTGTTACATGAATAGCATAAAACTGAGAACTATTTGAATAGGAAAACCAATTGTAGCAGTACTAGAAGCTCCAGTGACAGTCATTGCTTCATCTGTCTCTATAAACATAAACTCCCTACGCCTTAATGCTCTCTTTATTAAGTCAGCTTAACAACTGATAGCCACCACAGCTCAGAAAACAGTTCAGGCTTTTCCTTCAGACTGCTATTACCATTAAGCTTTGACCACAAGACTTGCAAGCAATCCACAGACAGTCAATATGCCGGACCTATGTCAAACAACTAACAGCTGGGGCTGCTGAGGACATCATCCAGCCATCTCATGACCCAGCTGCATAGCCAGCCCCTTCTCTTGTTTGCAGTGAAACAGCAGAAGGAAATTACATTGTTTCTTATTCACTTACTGAGTGGTTACCACCACTCTCTGCCATCTCCCATTTTACCTTTTATTTGAAGCTTTTATTGTGAAGACAAAGTCCAATTTGAACTCTTGACAGAGGAGAGAAAATAATCCGAACCACAATGGAAGTCTAAAAAGATACATTACTGGGTTTTTCTCCTCCCTACACGCATGGATATTAGCTGATGCTAACATAACCGCACAAACTGTGTTCTCACTGACACGTAATAGCAGACATTTCCCTGCACTTCAGTGTCCTGGTTGCTATATAGAATCACAGAGTCATAGAATGGCAGGGGTTGGAAGGGACATTTAGAGATCATCTAGTCCAACCCCCCTGCAGCAGCAGGTTCACCTAGATCAGGTTGCATAGGAACATGTCCAGGCAGGTCTTGAAGACCTCCAAGGAAGGAGACTCCGCAACCCCTCTGGGCAGCCTGTGCCACTGCTCCCTCACTCCAACAGTAGTTTTTTCTTATGTTTAGTGTAACTTTTTGTGTTCCAGCTTCATCCCATTACCCCTTGTCCTGTTACTAGCTACTATAGAAAAAAGAGATGTCCCAACCTCCTGACACTCACCCTTTAGATACTTATAAATAAGATCTCCCCTCAGTCTCCTCTTCTCCAGACTAAACAGCTCCAGTTCCCACAGCCTTTCCTCATATGAAAGATATTCCATACCCCTGATCATCTTGATGGCCCTGTGCTGGACTCTCTCCAGAAGTTCTCTGTCCCTCTTGAGCTGAGGAGCCCAGAACTGGACACAGGACTCCAGATGAGGCCTCACCAGAGCAGAACAGAGGGGTAGAAGAACCTCCCTTGACCTGCTGGCCACACTCTTCTTGATGCATCCCAGGATGCCATTGGCCTTCTTGGCCATGAGGGCACATTGCTGGCTCATGGTTAGTTTGTTATCAATCAGGACTCCCAGGTCTCTCTCTGCAGAGCTGCTCTCCAGCAGTTCAACCCCGAGCCTGGACTGGTGCATGGGGTTGTTCCTTCCCAGATGCAGGACTCTACACTTGTCCTTGTTGAACCTCAGAACGTTCCTCTCTGCCCAACTCTCAAGCTGCTCGAGATCCCACTGAATGGCAGCACAGCCTTCTGGGGAATCAGCCAGTCCTCCCAGTTTGGCATCATCAGGGAACTTGCTGAGGGTACACTCTGTCCCCTCATCCAGGTCGTTGATGAAGATGTTGAACAAGACTGGCCCCAGAACCCATCCCTGTGGAACTCCACTGGCCACAGGCCTCCAACTCGATTCTGTGCCATTGATCACCAGACTCTGGACTCTGTCATTCAGCCAGCTCTCGATCCACCTCACTGTCCACTCATCCAAGCCACACTGCCTGAGCTTTCTGATGAGGATGTTATGGGAGACAGTGTCAAAAGCCTTGCTGAAGTCAAGGGAGATGACATCTGCAGCTCTCCCCTCATCTAGTCAGCCAGTTTGCACTCATAGAAGGCTATGACGTTAGTCAAACAGGATTGCTCCTGGTGAAGCCATGTTGACTTCCCCTGATAACCATCTTATCCTTCATATGTTCAGCGATAACATTCAGGATGAGTTGTTCCATCACCTTTCCAGGGATGGAGGTGAGGCTGACCGGCCTGTAGTTTCCTGGGTTATTCTTCCTGCCCTTTTTGAAGACTGGAGTGACACTGGCCTTTCTCCAGTCCTCAGGCACCTCACCTGTCCTCCATGATTGTTCAAAAATGATAGAGGCTTAGCAATCACCTCAGCCATCTCCCTCAGCACTCTAGGATGCATCCCATCAGGACCCATTGACTTATGAGCCTTAAGCTTGGCCAACATGTCTTTAACCTCTTCCACCCAGGGCAAGTCCTCTGCTGTCCTGGCCATCCTGTTATCCTTGCTGGACTGGGCTTCCCAAGAGTCAGCCTTGGCTGTGAAGACTGAAGCAAAGAAGGCATTCAGTACTTTGGCCTTCTCTGCATCCTCAGACACCAGACCACCCTCACTGTTTAGCAGCAGGCCCACATTCCCCCTCACCATCCTTCTGCTGCTGATGTACTTGAAAAATGCCTTATTGCTGTCCTTAACTTCCCTAGCTAAATTTAATCCTAGAAGGGCTCTAGCCTTCCTAGCTGCACCCCTGCATGCCCTGGCAACGTTCCTATACTCCTCCCAAGAAGCCAGCCGCTGTTTCCACCTCTCATAGATGGCTGCTTTCTGCCTGAGTTGTCCCAGCAGATCCTTGCTCATCCATGGAGGCCTCCTACCTTCTTTTCCTCCTTTCTTGCGCATTGGGACACACTGATCCTGGGCTTGGAGGAAGTGGTGCTTGAAGACTGACCAGCTCTCATTGGCACTTCTACCTTCTAGAATCATATCCCATGAGATCCGTCCAAGTAGATCTTTGAAGACGCCAAAGTCGTCTCTCCTGAAATCCAGGGTCACGGTCCTGCTTTGTGTTCTGCCCCTTCCACACAGGATCTTGAACTCTACCATCTCATGGTCACTGCAGCTGAGGTTGCCTCCAACCTTCACATCCCCAACCAGGCCCTCTCTGTTCGTCAGTACCAGGCCCAGCAGCACACCCCTCCTTGTTGGTTCCTCGATCATCTGCTACAGGAAGTTGTCGTCAGCAATCTCTAGGAACCTCCAGGACTGCGTGTGCTTGGCTGTGTGGCCATCCCAGCAAATATCAGGGTGGTTGAAGTCCCTCATGATGACCAGGGACTGTGATCTTGAGGCAGCTCCCAGCTGTTCGTAGAAGGCCTCATCCACATCCTCCTCCTGATCAGGTGGCCTGTAGCAAACTCCTACAACAATATCACCTGCCTTGCTCTGGCCATTAATTTTTACCCATAAGCACTCTACTCTCTCCTCATCCCCACCCAGGCACAGTTCAGTACACATTAATTGCTCTCTCACATAGAGAGCAACTCCACCTCCACGCCTTGTCAGTCTGTCTTTCCTGACCTCCATGGCTGTGCTCCAGTCATGGCAGCTGTCCCACCACGTCTCTGTGACCGCAATGAGTTTGTAGCCCCACATCCACACCCACATCTCCAGTTCCTCCTGCTTATTCCCCAGGCTGCGTGCATTGGTGTAGAGGCAGCGCAGGGGCTCACTCAAACACACAGGTTCCCCTGGATGCATGCAGGAGGTTCCTCCCCGGTTTGGCTCTTAGAGTGGTCAGCCTTCCGTATCTCAGCCCAGTGTGCAGATGAAGGCCACTTATCATTGCATTCCCTGTCCTGCCCTGTTACTCAGCTAGAGGGGACAGCTTGTTCTGTTTTGCTTCTCCCCCCACCCCCCAAGTCCCTTAGTTTAAAGACCTCTTTATTAAATTTGCTAGTCTACTCCCAAATAACCCAGTGCCTTTACGGGAGAGATGAATCCCATCCTGTCCTATGAAGCTGTAGTCCCCAAGGAAGGATCCACTGTCAAAGTACCCAAAGCCTTCCCGCTGGCACCAGCCCCTCAGCCAGGAGTTCACTTGGCTGATTTTTCCATGACAAACTCTTCCTTTATCACCAGTGAACAGGATAGAGGAGAAAATAACCTGAGCCCCTCTTAGCTTTTACCTGCTCCCCCAAGGGTTTAAAATCCATCTGGATCCTGGAGATGTCATGCCTCATGACATCATTCATACCTACATGGAACACAAATAAGGAGTAGTAGCCTGCATCCCTGATGAGCCGTGGCACTCTCTCGGCTACATCCCTGATCTTGGCCCCAGGCAGGCAGCACACCTCTCTTGACTCCCTACCTGCTCCACAGATGGGTCTCTCAGTGACCCTTAGCAGCGAGTCACCCACAACAGCACCCTTTGCCTGTTCCCTACCTACTGCAGGTGGAGCAGCTGATGGGTTGCTTAGTGGGTTTTCCCCTTTTGGAGCTTGCTCCTTGAAGTCCCTTGTCACCAGTGCCTCATACTTATTTGTAGTGGGCACTCTGGAACGAGGGCTTTGAAGACGAGCCTTTGTCTTTCTTTTTTTTGTAACCAGGGTCCATGAGTTACTGGATTCACTGGAGGCTTGCACCTGATTGTGGAAGCTTGCATCTTTCTCCACTTCTTCCCCTCTAGTACTACAGAGCCTACTCACAGTTTCCTGCAACTCTTTCACCAGGCTCTTGATCTTGAGGGCACCTGTGACACATTTTTGCCTCAGAGGCATAGGTCCCTAAGCAGTCTGAACACTCCCTGCACTCCACCTGGACCGAAGCTTCTCTACTAACCGGCTCTGTCTGGGTGGATGCACTGACCTTCACCTGGGTTTTGTTCACCTGAGCCCTGGCTTTAGTTCTTAGGCGAGTGCTCATAATTTTGCTAGGTTGAAGCTGAAGCTGGGGCACTTCTCTGACTTCGGCTTCTCTAAATGGGCTGCGGGGTTGTTCCCTGCTCGCCCTGCCTGCGAGAACTGCAACACCACTCCTGGGTGCCGCGTCACTCTGCCGGTCCTGTTCGCCGTGCTCCCTGGGGGACGTTTAAATCCCCCGCGGTTGCTGCGGCTCCGCCTCCTGGCAAGACCGTCCCCCTCACGAGAGCTGCCTGGTCCTGGCGGCTCTCCTCGCTTATCCTCCACTCCCCTTGCTCCACGAACCCCCGGATTACCTCAATCGGCTGCACAGCCGCCAATAAACAAGCCTTGCCTCCGCTTTGTTTACCACCATTATACAACATACAATATATACAATATAACATACTCTAAGGAACAGGAAAGTAAGTCAATTGCATTGTCATCATTAACATCAGTACTGTCCTAAAACTAACTTTTATATAATCACATACCTTTTTATCATAGCATCTTTTGGTTTATAATTGCTACACTTGTGATTATCTACATTGATCTGAGACTGCTGGTTTATGCAGAGAAAGGTCTCCCTCATGTGGAAATCTGCCTATCAGCTGTAAAATGCAAACTGCATTTTTCTTTTGAGTAAAGGTTATATTTCTCAGATTTGCGGATTAATTTTTGGAAAGTATCAGTATATTTGTAACAGCAATTCAGTTCATCAGAGCTCAAGTGTGAAAGAAAAAAAACCTTTGATAAGAAAGACCGCAATAATTTAAACATGACTAAAAAGAAAACAAAATCCTTCCAAATCCACTCAGAATGTTAGGGAAATTAATCTAGCCAAAAATTCACAGCTTTTAGGATAATCTTATATCCATCAGTTTCCTCACATTTCCTTTATAGCTGTTCTGTATATCGTTAAAGATATTATCACATGTGATTTTTATGTCTTGCCTTTTCATGACTCAGGAGAACTGGAATCTAAAACTGTAACTTATTATGAGACTTAAAATTGACTTAATTATGTGGTCTGCTAAGGCTACATAGTTAATATGTTTTGTCTACATCTATTTATGTTTCCTCACATCCATAACTAATGGGGATAAAAAATAAGTCCTGTCAAATTTTCCATTTCAGAAACTAATTAAGCTCATTTTTTTCCTCCAGTTTAAGTACTTAGAAAATCACAGAAGAAAAAAAGTTTTGACTGATCATTCACAACTGCGAGGATTTTTTTCTCCCTGAAACACATGGATTTGACCCAAACCAGAATGCTTTCACTTTTCTTTTGCTAGAAAAAGAGGAAATCTTTTGAGATGACCACGCACATTTTCTTACTTTCCAGATGAACAAATACAAATATTGAACCACATTTACAGATACGGTTCAAATATCTAAAGTGTATTAGCTAGTAACTCAAATAAAAGTTAATTCACAGACATGTTGTAATACTAGAACCAAAGAGAGACATGATATATAAGTCAAGAAAGGTGCACTTGGATTAGCAGTTTTGCTTGGGTGGTGTAGTAGGCTTGTAAAACTCCTTTCTCCTGATCTTGTAGAAAAACTGCAAAACAATTCCTTTACTGACTTTCATACTCCCACAGCTGAAATCAAATTTATGAAGCTTTTTTTTGTAGCACCTCTGTATGACACATTGGAAAGATAGGAAAATCTTAGATTGACTTTTACCATTACACTAGTTGACTGGGGACATCTTCCCCTCCCTCCCTTTATGTCTCTCAAAATACTTCACAAACCAACTGAAACTATTGTAACTGGTCAAGTACACATTTTCAGTGATTGTTTTCAAATTATAAAACCACCAAGACCTGATTTGTGACTACCAACAAAAAAGAAAAAGTTATGGAAGAACTGCAAAAGTTCATAGATTTGGGCTCATTTTCATCAATGACAGAGAGAAAGCAGTAGCTCAAATGGCAGGCTGGTTTTTGGTGGTTTTTTGTTATACTGTGTAAGCTTATAAATTATACAAGAATTTAACATGCATCAGAATGAAGTCTAAATGTATCACACAAGTATCTCTGCTTAAAGCTGTCTGGATCAGGTTCTCAATTTTGACATTTGTTAGGAAGCTAGGCTGAATCCAAACCACGATGAAATCAAATACACTTTCTCTTCATCAAAGACAGCGGTGAACCATTAATAGAACAGACTAATAAAGAGTAAGATTTAATCTCTTGTCTTTTATTGCTATAGTGTCCTTTATCCCCTCCAGTTTTAAAATTTGTTCACAAGCATAGTTTAAGTGCATCTATTAAAAGAGAAATATCCCCACATTGATTAGTATTGTTTTACAGTAGTTCAAAAATATTACCATCCAAATTCCTCAGCTCTTGCACATTGCAGGATTTTTTTTTTCCCTGAAGTGCTGAATATTGAAGTACTATGCAATTTTAAGAAACGACATTTTATTTCTACAGTTTAAAAAATCATCCAAAAGTGGCCTAATTTCGTTGGAGTGATACATAGATAAAGATTTGAAAACAGTGACATTTCCAGTTCATTCCATACTTATATGCTATTACAGAGGAACCATAATTTTACCGAATACACAGTCCTTTACTCAAGAGGAAAGCCCTCTGGCTTGGTTTACGCTCTAAGAAATTTTGTAGCATATCCATTCCATCCAAAGATCCTCCAGGTTTCAAAATCAAGTTTCTGTATTTCATCCCAGCCTGATAAACAGTAAAGCAGAATGTTAGTATTTCTTACCTCACAAATTGCTTCTTTTATGTATTTGCTGTGTATTCTGAAATCCACTCATGACCGAGTGCCTTCCTTCCTACCAGATTTTCTTAATACTATATCAGGATACACCACAAGTATGATTGAGATCTGCTGGAAGAACTCAAGAGAGCAGAAATTTAACCTATTCTCAAATAAACTATTTTTCTTGTGGTTTTATACTGTTTTGGAAGGTATGATCATAACTTATCTGGAAGACATTCTTAACACATGCACAATCTCCACACAGTCTTGAGTGATGGATTATCCCCATCACTCACTGGCAGGAAAAGGGAACCTAACATCTATTCTCTTTTAAGTGATGATTTATCTGTCTTTAATTTCAGCTTAGAGAACAGACATGATGGTTCTGAGATAGAGAGACATGGTACAAGGAATGACATTGCACATATACACGTGTTATGGGCATAGAATCTTAGAATGGTAGGGATTGGAAGTGACCTTTAGAGACCATTCGGTCCAACTCCCCTGCTAAAGCAGGTCCACCTAGATCAGGTCACACAGGAACATGTCCAGGTAGGTTTTGAAAACCTCCAGGGAAGGAGACTCTACACCCTCCCTGGGTATATCAGAACACATAATATATACAAACACATCTAACTTCCCTATTAAAATATCTCAAAGTAAGAGAGACTTAACTCAGGTTTTACTTTTAGGAATAAACATAATTACTTCAGCAGGACTGGATTCCTTCAAAAAGAATGAACCAAGCTTCTGAGATGACAGTAAGTAATGAGCACTTCTTAACAAGAGGTGATGTTTTAAAGAACATATCTGGAAAATTTTGGGCTCTGAGACATGAGTATCAGTGAGAAAATATTATTTTTCATGCACATGCCCCAGATGCTTCTGATACTGAAGAAAACAACATTCTTCCTTTTAGTCACTGTATATACACATAAATGCTTCTATCATATGTCAAAGCTATGAGATTACAGGACCGCACCACTTTGTGATAGCTGTACCGCAAAAACAAGCATGGGTCTTTTAAACTGAGGACTTCAATGACTTAATTGTGTTATCAATCTCATTGTCTGAATTACAACTGGAAAAAACTAAAATGCAAAAAATCAACCCAAAATCACTGAAGCATTATTTATTTTTCACTATTTGTGTTTGTTTCCTGAACAGTAGCAGCAAAGTAAGATGATGTTCCTTTTAGTATAAAAGCATTATTTCAGTAGACTTGCTGTCTTTGCTGTTAACTCTCCAGATCCCGCACGTTGCTCAGTTCTAGGTAGCCGAGTGGTTACTTCAGATAATGTGCAAGAATTGACAAGTGGGACAACTAATTAAGTTAGAGTTAGTTGTTTGATGAAGAATTTTTATCGCTATAATCTCTGAAACTAGTTTCTATAACTGTTGCTCAAAACAGGAAGAGAGGTTTTATTCTAACAGGAAGAGGTAAGCCAAATGTCTAAAAGCCCTAGTCATAATACCATAACTTTTCTTTTCCTGCTGTTGTGAAGACAAGTCTAAATCTAAATATAATGAGATAGGAGTAACTATAAAATTCATACTGATATCTAGTATTTGTTTGTAAAAGATTGTTTGTCCCATCCTGTAGAACTCTATTACACTTACACAGAATACAAGTAAGGAAAACAAGTTGAAAGAGAACTAAGTTGACAAGACAGCACTGCTCTAAAGAGAGAAGGAAAATATCCACAGAATTACTCCTGAATTTATATCAGCATTCAAGTTTGTGCATGCACACTTATGCCACAGAGCAAGTCTCTCTCTCTCTCTCTCTCTAACAACCCCCCACCCCCATGGCCCTTTCTTGTCCTTGTTTTTCACTTAGCCTGGATAGCAGGCTTCACATTAAAAGAGAAACTAGTCACTTTTCAGCTGAACCACAGCAAATATTCACTCCTAGCACAATTAGCTTCTCAAAGCCTCCCATACACAGACAAGGAAAACAAAACTCTCCACAAAAATTGGAATAAAAGTCACTTTCATCCCTCAGTAGAAGTTAATGTACAGAGGAGTTATAGCAAACTATAGCTCAGCATTTTAACTATACAGTCACTCAGAAAATATTTTGAGGGTAGAGAGTAAAGCTAACAGGAAATAAAAGCTTGTGGTGACACTGCAGGGGTGTGTGTGTGTCAGAACAAAGAACTGACATGAAGTCCCACAAGCCTGGAACCCTTATCCACCTTTCCCGTCTGCTAACAGTTAAAAAATCCAGCAAGTCTGACCCCTCCTCAAATGCCTTTTTCACGATCCATATGAACAACATTTCATTAAACAGTTATTTTATTCTTTCATTTAACTTGCTACTTCTTCTTCCCTGCTCTTATTTATGAGTGACAACATTCTCATTGAATAAGCAGGTATGTTTATTCTTATATGTTCCTGTCATAGACTCTTAGTACTTCTAAGGGGAATGGGAAAACTGAAAAGTCCTTCCCGCTGCAGTATCTCAACTCATAAGTCTATCATCTCTGAAAAAGGATTGACAGAGTTGGCAGGGCTAGTAACCACATCACTAACTGTCTTTCCCTTCTGCTGGAGGCAGAGAGACTGGAGAGGGAAAAATGGAGGGAAAAAAAGGGGAAAAAAACCTCTCAATGATTTGATATTCAAAAGCCACTTGGGAGCAAAATTCAGGAGGAAAAAAAAAATTGAGTTATGCTATACTGTGAAAGAGAAAACTCAAATTCCATTTTTTAAATAATAACTACTTTAAAATACCACACACTTGATGTACTACTAGTGGAAAGAGAACCTCATTATCATACAGCTTTCACATCAGAAGAATATGCATCTGCTATTGCATTGGATAAATACGGTTCTTTCAGTCTAAAATGAAAGAGCAAGGCATTAATCAATGTGACACAATGTCTTAAAAGTGTCATAATATTAAACGTATGATCAAGTAAAAACTGTATTAAAATCCCAGTGTTCTTGGAAATTTAAAAATTATTTTCAAAAGTAATTCAGATAGTTATAAACCTTTTTTCATTGATCCGAACTTGACAGGTACAGAAGTATTTGAGATGTTACACCTATGGATCACAATTGCAACAGATGTGCTTTCAAGACAGACTGCAATAGATCTGGTGCAACAAGTCTTAAGTATTCATCACCTACCTTTGGATTCATTATTCCTTCTTGCTTAAAGCAGCTATAAAAAATATCCATGGAAAACACTTCACTCCACAGGTATCCATAGTACTGACCATCATAACCACCTGCTAGATGTCCAAAAGTAGCTGGCATGTTTGTTCCTTGAAAAGTAGGTTAGCATTCATTTATTTAGATAAAATGCAGTTATTTCTTCAATGCATACAGTACTTCAAGAATAAATTAATAACACATTTATATCAACTACTTTGAAACTTCTGATGTATTGTCCATATTCTGTTGACTACAAGAGAAAATCAGTTTCCCATTTTAGGCTAGTTGCACATCCAATACAGATGTGACAGAAATCTGATGTAATATTCACATCATGTCAATATAAAATATAGCCTGCAAAGAATTAAATTTTATATTTACCCTAATCTTCCTTCTGAAGAGATCATTAAGATCATCTCAGATTTTAAAGTAATTGTTTCAGCTTCATAAAGGAGACTCTTTTATAAACAACAGCTCTGAGTTTTTTTGTATGCCAAGAGTTATTGGGAAAGAAAAGCATGTTTAATCAAATCATTTGAAGATGTTATGTGAAAGCTTCATACCTGGGGTGGCAGGAATTCCTAGAATCTCCATACAGTATTTAGCATATTCATCTGCTGGGTCAACATGTGGCTTTGTATGCAGTGCCTGGTCAACTTTGCTCAAAACAATCTGACGGAGGGTTAAAAGACCTAATTGGGTAAGAATATTTCATTAACTATCAGCAAAACAGCTGGAGTTTCTTTAGGACTCCTCATTAAAAAGTTTGCAACATACAACTTGAATTATTAGAATTTCAACCATGGAAAAAACCTTGGAGTTATGTCATTACTTCAGTTACAAAAAATTGAGATTTTTTTTTTTTAATTAAAAAAATTGTTATTACAAGTTCCCTCCTTTCAAATTTTCTTCACAGATCAAACCCAGAATAAACCAGATATTTTAACTGCAAATTTCAGTATTTAAAGTTATGTTCTCAGATGGTAACAAATGTATACACTCTAAGATACTTCAAAGAACAGCAACAACTGCTGCTGTAGACTTTTTTTGAAGTAGCTACGAGATATGGATTTTATGCAGACAAAATCCTTATGTAGCTACAGTGATGTAGAAGCCAGAAGAACAAGGACTTCTTGTTCAGGACAGAGAAGCGGTATTAAATAAAGACCAGTGGCTTAATGAAAAATTGTACAATAAATGAGTGAGACTATGATATTGGGGAAGTCCTCATTACAAAGTCAGAGGGGTGAGAGTGGTAGAATAACAATAAGATGACAGGTGATAACATGAGATAAGCTTTGTTTGGAAATATATGTCAAATAGTATAAGACATGGAAGGAGAAGAGAACTGGGATCTTAGTTTGGAAGGCAGTATATCTGCTGGGGAGTTAGAGAACATAAGGTTTTGGATTGAGGAGTTAAGAGGCTGTTTGTGCAATGCTGGGATACAACACCTCTGTCTGGGACATGCTATGTACGTTCAGTAAATCTGCAAACAACTTACATGTCTGTTAAGTGTCATATGCAAAACAAATGTAGACAATACATGCAGAAAATCTGATACATCTTCCTGCACAGTGCCTGCCTTAGATTATTAGAAAAAAAAAACCCAACAAAACAACAGAAAACACAGGATCTTCCCTTCCTCTCCCAATTTTAAATGAGCTAAGTTCACATGGAGAGGAATTCAAAGGTATTTTAGTCCTGTGGATAGCCTGAAAAATCAGACCTGCAAATAATGGTACCTGTCATCATAGCCTCTATTAATGGTGGTAGCCATGCAAATAAACCAAGAAAGACAGTGATAAGTGTACACACAGAAGACATGTAATGGACTTGTTGTCATTTGTTTGATGTTTCTTACCAATTTTTCAAATGATCTATTTTTATACATGTACTGTGGGGAGACAGAGCACAGAGATACCTGTATTAGCCAGTCTAGAGGCAGCAAGTTTCTCAAGGAGAGTGTCTCCAACCTGGCTTTCATCTTTAAAATGTCTTGACATTTGCTGTAGTGGTTCTTTTTCCCACACCCAGTTCTCAAACATTTGTGAAGGTACCTCTACAAAGTCCGTTTCCACGTTAGTTCCACTAAACCTAGCAAAATCGGTCTGAAAGGAAAAAACATTGTATTAAATGAAAATAAAAAGGCAAGGTTTCTAGTAGAATATAAACTTTCAAGTACCAAAATTTCAGCGTTTACCACACCAAAAGGAATGACCTGAACAGATCAATAATGCTAACTAAAAAGTGAATTTTAAAGAAAAGAGGGCAAAATTCAGATATAAGAGTATATCAAGAACAAAATAGATTACTCTAGTTATTTACTGCATTCTCTACTGGTGTGAAAAGCACTTAAGTTTTCTTAGTATTATTAGTTATTGGTACAAATAGTATTTCTTAGTATTATACAACAATACAAACGTTTCCATGCTGTCTTATGACAGCTATATAATTTGTAAATTATTACACAATTTTGTGGTATTACTCCTCCCCAAAATTATAAACTCCAATTATACACTCAAAGTTTACTGTATTACAGTCTACTGCACTGATTCAAAGATTTTACTTAACCAACCTATCCTATTACGCATTGTCCAAACTATCTTAATTCATAAGGCATATGGTTAACCTATTTTTTGAGAACAAATTTTGAGCCAGTAACATATGGCCTGAAATAAATGAATTCTGGCAACTGTATCCATGAAAAGCCTCTATATCTGATACTCAGTCACTAATACAAGAACATTCCCTCTGAACGCCAAGCAAACTAGGGCTACAAACTAGGTGGCTACAGCAACAGGAAAAGGCTGTGCAAGATTTTGTTGGCCTCCAGATATCCCCATTTACCCACACACAAGTGCACCACCCTAACTAAAAATATTAAGATATTTGGTTCAAGGCACTTCAATAGCTCTTCTTCTCCCTCCTCCCTGCCCTGCTATCTCACTTGCCATTAGATCTCCAATACATTACAAGGAGCATCAGCCTCCAAAAGCTAATCTTTAGCAGCAGCTCATAGTTTCCCACTCAGTCTGATCCTTGCATAGCCTTTAAATTTCAAGTTTTAATATGCTTAAAAAAATCTTCATATAAAATGAAATAGTGTTTTGCACACACAAATTCCAGAGGATGCAGGGTTCCTTTTTCTTTGTGCAGGGGTTCTTCTTCTTTGTTGCGCGAAACGGGAGTGACCAGACATCAATATGATGTGCATCAGCTCCAATTTATTGTCACATAATTATCACTTATATACCTTTTCCAAATGCTGTGTACATGCTACAATTCATGGCAGAAAGTTAATACTAAGCATCACATGCTATGCATAAGGCCTCAAAGTTTCATTTTTGTAACAACTTAAACACCAACCTCATCATGTAAAAACACCATCCTTATTGTGCTTTAAACATCAGCCTTATTTGGTCTAAAATATCACCCCATCTGTTCGGCCTTCAGTTAGTTTTCTCTCACACTATGGTTATGCTTACCTTACATTTAGTTAACTTTATATTATTGTTAGTTACATATGTCACAATTTATTAGTCAAGTACAATCAATCATACAATGCTAAATTGAATGCTCTATTCAGTCTTCTAACAATGCTTAGTTTAATGTCCTGTCCTATCTTCTTGCTTTGACCTTGTTTCTGTTACAATCTGCTGTTTCGGTTTTCCCCTTGCTCAAACTTGCTATCACATAGGCATTCCTTTCTGTCCTTTTTTTGCTGTAGAAGGCAATTCAAAGACAAACTGCAGACTTTCTTAGTTTCTGACTGACTCCATAACATTCATTATAGTCCAGGCCCCAAAAAGAGGGCAGGATATTCTTATATGGGACTAGCAAGTTATTTGCAAGTGTGCAAATAACAATTTACATAAAATACAACAGTAAGTATGGCAATTATGCACACAGAAACCACTTCAGTAGTGGGAGAGACAACTGGAAAGCTGGTCTCCCTGACATGTGTGCAAATCCACAGCAAGCAAAGTACCTAGGCATTCCACTGTTGCCTTGGGCTGAATGTGTCCCACATACAAACATATTCTACGTAGCTTCTAAGAACTTAGGTTTATAAGATATTTATAAGAAACATCTATCTTAGGACAAAGAAATAATCATTATATTTTACCTTCAACATGATGCAAAAATACCTAAGCAAGTCTAGCTACTTGTTCTGAAGTTTGCTTGAATATAATTTGTTTAATTAATGTAATATATGGATTTCTATTACTTTGTTTCCTTACTTTGCAGTCCTAGTCTCTAGGGTCAGGGTCAAGAATTAAAATAAAATGTGTGTCGTATTTATCTGATTTTATTATTTGGACTTCTTTATAAAGATGAAAGCAGTGCTACACAAAGTCTGGATTTTCAGATAGTTATGAGATTTTTTTTTTGTGGGTGAATACTAAGGCTTGTCTCTCCAAAACATAAAATTTTCATTAGGCCTATAATACATTTATCATCTGGCAGAATCAATTTTACACGTAAGTAAAATTAAATCAGCAATTCTACAATTGTATAGACATTTTGATGCAAGACCTGCAGACTAGCTTCAGTTCTTTGTGGCCACTGTGAGAACCCTGACTGTCAGATAGGAGGGCAAGAAATAAAATAGTTCAGGTAAGACATGCTGTATGATTTTGATGTCAAGAGTAATAGCTCTCAAAAATGCTGGAGGTGATCTGGATTAAAAAATTGTTTGCATTCCAAGGTACGGCAATCTTTTTTTTTGCTCCTAATATCTAGCATGGTACTAGAAGTAACTGTAACAGAAGCCACCAGTGAGCACCTTCTTTACCTTACACATGGATCTATTAGCTTGTCACAAGTACCTGCATGGTGTAAATGCAAAAGTGTGTGTTCCTGTGACAATGTGTTTAATAAGAAGGTGTATTCACTGGTGTAGTTTTAAATTAAAAAAAACAAAAAAACCAAAAAAAACCCACCACAACCTTTAACCAAAAAACTGCCTAGGTCCTTTACAAACATTAGAAAACACTTAAATAGACATACCTTGCTTTGAGACAGTGGAGAAAGAAGTAAGTCTTACCCTGAAACTGAAAATCACTAACCTGTGCACATATCTGATGCATTACATGACCAAATTCATGGAAGTATGTCTTCACTTCATCATGACGCAGCAATGATGGGCAATCTGATGCTGGTTTTGTGAAGTTAGTTACCAGAGCAGCTACAGACATCATTCTGCTGCCATCAGAGAGAAGACAGCCAGGCTGGAGACCAAAGCATGCTGCATGCCCATACTTTCCCTCTCTGTATAAGAAAACATATCAGACACTATCTTCAAATCTCTAGCTTGCTCACCAGAATGACGAAGCCTATTCGAAAACAGTACACAAAGAAAAAGCATTCTTCCATGACTTCCAAGACTCACTAACTTCAAGATCCTGTTAAAAGTACAAAGAGAAAAAAACTCAATACTTAAACCGCATCAGGTAAAGATTCACAGCAGCATTCACAAGAATCTGATTTTTATCCAAATACTGAAAGTGTATACATATATATGTATACACTGTAGAAGTAATTTCTACTTTAAACTGGTCTATAATCAGAGATCACTTTTTCCAGGCTCAGGATCAGAGCACCCCAGTTGGTAGGAAATCAAGAAAGGGAGACAGGAGACCTTCGTAGTTAAACAGGGAACTGTTGAGCAAGCTCAGGCAGAGTAAGAGAGTCCATAGATCATGGAAGGAAGGGATGGCCACTTGGGATGAATATAACACTGTTGTCAGAGGATGTAAGGAGGCAGTTAGGAAAGCTAAAGCCTTGTTGGAGTTATGCCTTGCAAGGCAGGTGAAGGACAACAAGAAGGGCTTCTTCACATACATTGCAGATAAAACTAATGCTAGAGGCAATGTAGGCACACTGCTGAATGAGGTGAGTGCCCTGGTGACAGAGGATACAGAGAAGGCAGAGTTACTGAATGCCTTCTTTGCCTCTGTCTATACTGCTGGAGACTGTCTTCAGGAGTCCCATGCTCCAGAGGAAGTCAGGTTAAAGGAGTTTTGTTTGGTTGATGAGGACTGGGTTAAGGATCTGTTGAGCAATCTGGATATACATAAATCCTGGGCCCTGATGGGATGCACCCACGAGTGCTGAGGGAGCTGGTGGAAGTCATAGCTAAACCACCCTCCATCATCTTCACTAAGTCATGGAGAACAGGAGAGGTGCCTGAGGACTGAAGGAATGCAAATGTCACTACAGTTTTCAAAAAGGGTAAAAAGGAGGAGCTGGGTAACTACAGACCATCTCTGGAAAGTTGATGAAACAACTTATCCTGGGTGCTGTCTCCAGGCATTTAAAGGAAAAGAGAGTGATTCGGAGCAGTCAACATGGCTTTACGAAGGGTAAGTCATGTTTGAAGATGTAATCAGGTGGATAGATGGTAGTAGTGCAATGGATGTGGTTTGTCTTGATTTCAGCAAAGCATCTGATACTGCCTCCCACAATATCCTCACAGCAAAACTGAGAAAGTGTGGGCTGGATGATCAGGTAGTAAGGTGGATTGTGAACTGGTTGAAGGGAAGAAGTCAGAGAGTTGTGATCAATGGGGCAAAGGTCTAGTTGGAGCCCTGTATCTAGCAGAGTCCCTCAGTGGTCAGTGCTGGGACTGGTACTGTTCAATATATTCATTAATTACCTTGTTGAGGGCACAGAGGGCACTGTCAGCAAGTTTGCTGATGATAACAAACTGGGGGGAGTAGCTGACACAGCAGAAGGCCGTGCTGCCATTTAAGCAGACCTGGATAGGCTGGGGCATTGGGTGGGGAGAAATCTAATGAAATTCAACAAGGGCAAGTGTAGAGTCTTGCATCTGGGAAAGAATAACCCCATGTACCTGTACAGGTTGAGGAATGAACTCTTAGGGAGTAGTGTAGAGGAAAGGGACCTGGGGGTGCTGGTGTACAGCAGGATGAGCATGAGCCAGGAATGTGCCCTCGTGGCCAAGAAGGCCATTGGCATCCTGGGGTGTATTAGCAGGGGAATGGTTAGTAGGTCGAGAGAGGTTCTTCTCCCCTTCTACTCTGCCCTCATGGGACCACATCTGGAATATTGTGTCCAGTTCAGGGCCCCTCAGTTAAAGAAGGACAGGGAGCTGCTGGAGAGAGTTCAGCACAGGGCCACCAAGATGATGAAGGGAGTGGAGCATCTCCCTTCTGATGAAAGGCTGAGGGAGCTGGGGCTCGTTAGCTTGGAGGAGACTGAGGGGTGACCTCATTAATGTTCACAAATATGTAAAGGGTGGATGTCAGGAGGATGGAGCCTGGCTGTTGTCAGTCATGTCCAATGACAGGACAAGGGGCAATGGCTACAAGCTGGAACATAAAAGGTTTCAAAGAAATACAAGGAAAAACTTCTTCACTGTGAGGGTGATGCAGCACTGGAAAAGGCTGCCCAGATGGGTTGTGGAGTCTCCTTCTCTGAATACATTAAAAACCTACCTGGATGAGTTCCTGTGTGACCTACTGTATGTGGTGCTGCTCTGGCAAGGGGGTTGCACTAGACAATCTTTCAAAGTCCCTTCCAATCTTTAGGATTGTGTGATTCTCTGAAACTGGTACTGTAACAGGAAGGAGTAGGTTCTGTCCTCTGAAACAGTATTTTTTCTTTCATTACAAGAGATGAATACAGGTTACTGCATTTTCAGTGTTATTCAAAGGGCTTTTTTTTTTAAAAAAAAAAAAAAAGAAATTTTTGCCTTAAACCTTTAACTAAGCATTTAAGTCAGAAGAGTAACAAAGAGCTTCAGCAATCCACATGGTACCCAAAAGTGAGGGAGCAGACAAATGTGAAGGAGATAACGTGTGCCAATCTTAAAAAGAACAATTAATACACTCTAGTATTAATTAACCTAATTTTCTTTACCCAGAGAAGCTTTAAATCAGTTTATATTGTAAAAGGATATCAGTCAATTTATAAATTCCTAAATAATAATTAAACAAAATCAGGAAACAGTGAGAAACAGTCAAAAAGGACCAGGTAAGTAAATACTGTCAAATCAATCTGGTCTGCTAATCTCTGACAAAACACAGATGATGCTCTACTTAGCTACAAAGAGAGCTAGAAAGCCACAGAGATCAACCTGGAAGTACATTTCAAGGTGTGGTCAACAGGCATCTATTCTTGGTCCTGATCTATTTGATTTTTTTTTCATCAGTTCAGACAACAGGACACAAAATACACATACAATGTGTAAGGAAGATTTGGGAGAAACTAGGAACACTTGGCAGACAGGAATATAACTGATCTGAATAGACCGGAGCAACAGTTCAACATAAATGAAAAGTAAAACACAGTATTGCAGTTAGGAAGAACTTACAGAGGCAAAAAAAATTACAGACAACTGACTAGACATAAATACCATGGCAAACAAACAAAATAGTAATGCCTCATAAACTGAATACTAGCAAGAAATGCAGTAGCACTGCAAAAAAAGAGAAAAAGTGCAAACAATCTGAAAATAGTCCAGAGGACTGCTTAACATGTACAGTACTAGCCTTGTCAGTGGCACAAACATTTACTTCCAAATGCATATAATTTCAACAACATCAGCAATGCACTAAGATCAATTCCACTTTAAACACATAAATAAAACACTAAATCTTAATTACCTGGGGTAAAGGTCCAAATAGAACTGCCCTAGCATTTCTCCTGTTGAATTATCCTTTACTGTATAAAGAGTAACACTATCGTGCCAAACATGAGCACTTCCTACTTGCTCAAATACAAGTCCCAGCAGCTTCTGGTAAATATTCAGTAAGCCTTCTGTAACAGCCTCAATTGGGAAATACTCCTTCAGCTTTTCTTGATCTATGGAGTACTTCAGCTCTTCTGTTTTGTTCATATAATAATGAAGATCCCATGCATTGATTCTTCCATCATAATCAAAATTTCTTTCTTTACACTCTTTTTTCTTCAAATCTAGAATGAATGCTCTTTCTTCCTCAACCAAAGGCTTTAGCTTCTTACTCAAATCATCTGAAACAAAGATTGCCTTGGAATCAACTTCTGAGTCATTATTATACATATTCCTATAAAATACACTTACAACTTTAAGCACATGCCCCAAGAGTGGATGCTGAAGTTTTCCACCTGTTGTCTAAGAGCCAGCAAACTGTCTACTTTCTTGTCCTAAGGAGTTTTAATGGCATGCCACACAGGCTTAGCAGTATTGTGAAAGGTTTTAAAAAGTTTGAATTTGCCAAAATACATAAGAAATGGAAAGTAACACTAGAAACTTTTGCTTGAAGCCTTTTTTTAATCTCAATCTCAGTTCTCTTGATGAGTTTCTGCAGAAACAGATGAAGACTGCAACTACTATTACTTACTGGAAAAGCCACACATATCACCTACCTCTAGCTAAAGCTTTATAAAAGAACAAAAGAATAAAGAGTTCTTGTCTATACAATGGCTAGCTTCTAGACTAGCAAAACCACTGGATATTAATCTCCATGATCCTGATTTTTCCAATATAGTAGTTCTCACATGAAAAAGCATCACAGCACTATGAAACCTCTGTATCAAAGATATGAAATATTTAAGCTTACTGAAACTCCCATTAAACACATACTGTACTTACTCTCCTGTACATATTTTTGGACTATTTGGCATTTCTTCCTTCCTAATGTTCACTATTAGTATCTATAGTGTAAAATTTAGGAATTTCCACTCCTGTTTCAAGCTAGGCTGTAAGGCACTATATGCATTTAAATGACAAATACTGTTTACACCTCGTCAATACATCATAGGACAGAATGCTTTTATTCCTAGCTGTAAGATCAATTTATGAATACTGATTTAAAACATGAATACAAATGAACAAAGCAAAGCAAATTATACTGCCATGCTTGCTGCTGAGGATTTATCAAAAGAATTAAATTAAAGCTGACAATTAATTTGATGAACATTCTCTCCAAGAGTCACCACGAAAAGTGATATTTATGAAAAGTATGCGACCTCATACCATAAAAAGTTAAACTGCTAAATTATGAGAAGTGTCAGCTTCAAAACAAACGAGAAAACCATGGTATTACGTAAGCCTATTTAGAACTACAAAATTATCATGGACAGAAGACAGTCCAAACTACTTTAAATACACTTTAAAAGAAATCAGGTAATTCTAACATTTAATTATAAATCAAAATTAAGTGTAAGTTCACTGACAAATATAAGGATAATGGTATTGCCAAATACAGAGCTGAGCTCACACCATAACAAGAGAAATGTGGCAGAATTACAGGTGGAAGATGTGCATTTGAACCCCTTTATTGATATATAAACACACAGAACTCAGTACCATCAAACAGACCTCATTGGTGTATTATTTTTGCTGGTTTATTTATACATGATATTGATATGCAATCCCTAACTGGTGTTCGGACACATTAATAAAGGAACATGTAATATTCTGTGCAACTACGCAACTTCAGAAAGTAGAGGGTAACTCTACACATTAGTTGGCCCAATGAAGTCAACAGTATGACAATATCAAGTGTCATGAATGGCTCCCTTTAAAATTTTTGCTCTATCCATGTTTTCAGATCGAATTACCATTAGAGGGCTTTTGGATTCCAGGTTTCACCTATAATTCCAGGTTTAATGTTTTAACTCAGGTCATGAAAGTTGCATCATCACATACTGTAACCTTTCATTATACTTAATGCAGTTCTATCAAAGACGACAAGGCTACAGTTGCACAAAAAAAAAATTACAGCTAACCTATGGGAGTGAGAATTTGCAGCCATGACGCAGCCTCTTGACCTGATAAAATTGCTTAGGCTGCACACGTTGTTCTCATTCTAAATTAGGATAACTGCATTTTGGGGCTGAGAAAGACTTAACGATTTGCCAATATTGCTGTCACAAAGCAATCTGTTTCAGGTTTTTGTCATGTGCCTATTTTGGAGCAATTGCATTTTTACAGCTATGGTCTAAAACAAAACTGTGCCAGAAAAGAGGCAACACAAAACTCATTTTCTATTTAAATGTGATGGGCACTGTGACTGAATTATGTATGTAAATATATCTTGGCTGAGAAGTCACAACATTAAAGCATTGTTTATAAAAAAGAACAAACCTAAGAAGGCTGTTACATTATCTGTGCTCTTTGCAGTGTTTAGCTCCAGGACAAAGTTAGCATGTGTATTATAACCAAGAAGCTCTGCTACTTTTGCCCTTAGTGGAAGCAATTGCTGAAGAATTTTTGTGTTCTCCTAAAAGAGAAAGGATAGGAATTTGTAGAGTGAAATCAGAAAATGAATGTCATCAAAACAATTATCAGAATAATATCTGTAATCATAAGAAACAATGAATGTTTACAATTAAACACTTTAAGATATAAATACAGAACAGTGTAAATTTAGTTTGACTCTTGGGAGGGGAGGGGTGGGTTTGTTACAGCATTTGATTGCTGGTAGCTAGTTTTCTAGTCAATATGAGTCATTACTCTTCCTATTATAATTAATCTGTTTTAATTAATCAAAAGATATACCATTTCCTTTTAAGATAACAACAACTCTTTGTTGAAAAGTTTGTTTTCTTTATCAACCATTTCAATGTGAAAGATAACAGTAAAATGGCTGACAGCAGGTTTAACTGCTTGTTAGTGAAGAAGACAGACTGCAAAGCTATTGTGCCAACCTTTAAAGCTTGTTTGCAAATTTACTTTTGCCACTCTGACAATAGCAGTCAGAGAAAGACATGTGAAACACAAAAACCCCAGGCTCTGAAGTAAACTGAAGTGGTAGAGGACCTTTGAGATGCTGAGAATTTAACTGTGTTAACTGACAGCTCTGGAAAAGTGAGATTTCAAGAGAAAAACCCTTTTTTCAAGCCCTAAGTTAGAAGATTGTCCCACAGTTTTAACAGCAAATCCCTGTAAGTGTGCTAACTTGCCAAGTGTTCACATCTTGATGCTATTTTATCTCTACCTTACACTCTTCACATTTCCCAGCATTTCAATTAGAAAAGCTCAATCCTGCCATTGTTCTCTAATCAATAATTGGTACAACTGCCTGAATGACACTTCTTCTATCCTTTCTATCTTTCTCATTATTTTTTTTTTTTTTTACCTATCCAGGAGCCCGGTCTCTTCAGTACCAACCAAATTACTTGTAAAATTATTTCTCTTTTTACAAGACATGTTTCCAGCTATTTTTCATATAATTGGCTATTTTATAAAAATTTCGGATTATTCAATATCTAATTAAAATCATTATGCAATGCACTGAATTCACTTTAATCACCTGTACCTCATAATTAATACATGACCTCAAATGACCCCTCTTATTCCAAAGAGTCACAAAGTACCACAGAAGCTACAATCAGATGTCCTTCTTTGGGAGGAAAGTGACAGTAAGGAGATGCAGAACACTGTAGTGAAATTTGGCACAGGACCAAAATGCTACTTCTATTTACAGCATCACTGAAGCTTTAAGATATGTACACACACACACACAGAAGTTGGCAAAGCACCAACTTCTAAGGTCTTTAGACACAAGAAAAAATTTGGAGCAAGGAACTGATAGAGATCACACCACTGAGTTTTGATTTCATAGTACTAGAAAACATACTCAATTAAAATCAAACATTTGAATGTCTAGTTCCATTTTTCAACTCTCTCATTACCGTAAAGAACAGTCCGTATGCAACGTACCTCTTTGCATCTAGAGTTAAAGGCAGACTCCATTTTTCTCCTGGTTTCTGAAATGCAGCACTTCTTCATGACAGGAAAATAGTGGGGATACTTTAAAGTAATTTTATATTTGTCTTCCTCAGTCTTCTCTAAACTCTTAATAAAGTATTCAGGAAGGCCTTCTATAGAACACAATTTAATAAACAATGTTAACCAAAACTACCTACTCCTCTGCCTTTTTGTGATGTTGTTGCATTTGTTTTACTGCAATCTAATTTGACATGAGCAATCTCTATGGAAAAATAATCCCTCTTTTTAAAACTATTGCTAAAACTTTTTCAAGTCACAACCAAGAAAAACAAAAAAATTAGAAACACTTGTGAACAAAGACAAATACATATAAGATTACCAGATAAAAACTGAATATGACATAAATATATCTCCAGTGTTAATAAAGCACATTTTACATCAGACCCTTCAGATAATGAATCCTCAAATTCTGTCACATGAAACATCTAGATCAGTTCAAATAATTGAAGTGGCTAAAGTAATTGTGCAACAGAAAAGTTTTGCCCATAATTGCAATGAATATGACACACAGGAGATTGCCTGATGGTGAACTCAAAAAAGATGCAGAGTAAAGTTGGGGGGAAAAAAAAAGCGGGACAGATATGCTAACTTGACGCAAGGCAAACACTTCAGGAAACACAAATCTCCAAAGTGAACATTAACATTGTCAAAGGGTAATTCTAAACTGAACTTACGCAAGGATTTACAAGGAAACAATACTGGAAAACAGTCAAAATTTCACTTGATCTAACTGTCATTCACTGGGCCAAAAACAATCACTCTAGTAAAACTGGAAGACTGAAGAAATAGAAAGAGCAAGCATACTACTCACCAAGTTCTTCCTTAGAAAATACAAGAAACGTGTTTTCCTCGTTCAGGTTTTTATTAAAGTCTATGCACAGCTCACTCAACTTCTTCTTCATCATCTTTATTTCCTGTATCAGGTATAAACTGATCTTAGTGGAAAAACAAAAATCAAACTTGGTAATTACTATCCTCCACGTGAACAGTATTTAATTTTTTTCCAGTTGAGCTCTCTAATAGCCTACAATGAACACCAGCACTGACCAAGTGACACATTGCAAGTCGAGTCATACTTCACTCTCCCTCAGCCTCTTTTTTATCTTTATTTTGGTGCTGGGTAATATTGTTGCCAATTGTGCTCTTAACTCAGAGGGGACTGAATACATAAACATGTTCTGCGAACAGCACTATGTGCTAACACTCAATACTACTCTTTTATTCGAAAATTACAATTTAAAGTGGAAAAATATCTACTAAAATCAGTGAAAATGGGAATGCAACCCATTGAAAAAAACCTCCTTTGGAACTGTACAGGTATGACAAAAAGAAGGAAATACCCATACAAGACAAGACTATTATAAGATCTGTTTAGAAATCCTGATACATTTATCTGAAACATTTTCTAATGTAGCATGTCTCTACTCCTTAATGTCAAATTCATAGAAATACAGTAGTGACCAGAAGAAGAATACACACCAAACGCACAACATGGCAGAGGTTATCATTACTCAAGTTTTATGTAAATGTAATTCAACTATTGTCTCCTTATAAAGTAGTTCAGAATTTCTTTAGCAGCATCAGTTGCCTGTAGCAACACAAATATATATGAAGCTGTTCTCACTAATTGAAGGATGTGGATGAAGAATGATCATTTTCTACAAAGAGTAAAGTCTATCCAGGACTCATAATTGAGACTCATAACGTAGAACGTAAAGACTGTACCAGCATCTCAGACTCTGACAATTTTACTTCACGATTTTCAGAAGTGACACAGATTTTTATATACTTGAGTAAATCCTTCTTTAAGGAGTCAAAATTCTCAGCACAGTTGGTGCTCACTTTAAGCTATCTCAAGTTTTTTAGTCAAAATGGATATATTTTACAACAATGGTTAATAACTGAAATTAAAGTAGCGGTGTGGTTTTAAGAATTAGACACATTTCTAAAGTTTGGACTCACAAATAATGTTTTTGAGAGGACTCTTGGCCTTCTAATTTAGGCACTCTCTGTCATCAGAATATATAACAAAGTCTTCCAGACAGGCTCCTTTTACTCCAGAAGGCCAAGAGAGGTAATGTATACCACTCTGTCCAGTGTCTAACAGATTAATTAAAAAACCGGAAAGTGATTATGGGATTGAGAGATTGGTCTAGAACTAAGAATAGTGAAAATGAAAGCAGTAATTAAGTTAGTCCAAGAGCACAAAGTTCAAATATATGTTTAGTACAGCTTTACAATCATACTACATCCCTTCAAAGTTTGTCACCTTTGCTTTATAAACCAATAGTCCATATTTACATTCTGCACTTCTTTAGGAAGGTGGAGTCCGTTTCTCTTTCCCACCTGAACTGATTTCTCTAAGTATCGCTTTGTTTCAGAGTTTACATTTTCAAGATCGCAGGTTTGCTGAAATGACAGTACATAAAAATTCAGTTTATGACATGGTGTAAGAAACATACCAAGCATTATAAGGGTCTGAACAGAGTTGCTCCTTAGAACACCACCATAGTTAAAAATCAACATGCTACATTTTAGTGTGAAGGACTTCCCAAACAACTGTCTTACACAAGAGTATTCTTACACTGGTATAGCATCATTTTAAATCAATTTTCTTTTATCAAGCATCTCAGCACATTTACATGCTGTCATAATGGCAAATCCTTTTATAGCAGAGTCTACTTAAGCTTTTTTGGTCAAGATAGATTTCTTACACATCCTTCAAGAAAATTAGTACACTTATTAGTAACACTGTATCTTAAAATTTAGAGGGATTTAAAAAACCCAACAAATGATATGTGTCACTGAAGGTTATCAGATGGCATAAAATTTGAGCATATACATCTTCATTTTCAGATGAAATCAACCAGTGAGAACAAATAAAACAGTATTTCTATTTAGAAGATTCTTGAATGGTTATAAGTGAAACTCACTTTTAGTATTAAGCCTTGTTAAATGGACATATTCTCTTTAAGTTCACCTTCAAACATCAAGCTGTTGGAATTAGTTCTGACTTGTCTTAACAATACTCTTGTCAGCTTGCCTACATGTAAATAATTCCTGACCAGCACCTCTGAAAAGTAAGGACGTTGAAACATGCAAATTTTATGAAAGAGTTACACAATTGTGTACATCTGTCAACTAATTATCTGCTAGTGCAAACTAGCTCTCTTCCTTAAACAGAAAAATAAGAGACCAGAACATAGTTGTATTCCAAGACAAAATAAATAATAATAAAAACTCTGAAACGGATATGTTCTTAACTGTCATTTTAAAAAAATCCACAGAACAACACATAAACAATGTCTGCTCCCACCAGTGTCCTGCACGTAGGATTAAAAAAATTGTGGAAACTGGTTTTTAGAGCCATGAAAGAGCTTAGAACACTTTGCTTTTACTCTGCAAAGAGTCATAAGTCCCAGTAGCATTATGCTACAGCAGGACTGCTAAGCATCAGTACAATTATGCCTAGAACTCTTACGTATATACCAATAGTATTGCAAGGATTTCTAAGTCTAGTGAAAAACATAACAGCAATCACTTAACTTTGTGATACATTACCTTTTCAAGGCAACAGGCAGATTTAACTTTACTTATTCACACTGCCATACAATAAATTACAAATATTTTGAATATTTTTTTCCTTTTGAAGTTATTTCCTTACAGGTAGCTTTTAAAAAAATCTGTAGACTCATGAAAGTATGATTTAACTACTATGGGCCATAACACAGTTAAAGTTAATGACTGAGCCATGTGGTTGCATAGAGTACCCTTCATCATGACCATTATTTTTTTTTCCAGCTCTTGGTCATAACTTTTTTTTTTTCCCCCAAAAATAAAAGTATGTAAATGGTGGCAATCTCTTTAAAGGAGGAAGGTTAGTGAAGAAAGTCATGTC
This sequence comes from Colius striatus, assembly GCF_028858725.1. Taxonomy (NCBI): domain Eukaryota; kingdom Metazoa; phylum Chordata; class Aves; order Coliiformes; family Coliidae; genus Colius; species Colius striatus. The sequence continues at coordinate 46,884,734 of NC_084790.1, read as the reverse complement.
GTCTTCTTTCTACAAGTCAAACCTCACATCTCCATCCCTATTTGTGATAAGTGCGTAAGGCAAGCCACACAGAATATCTCCCAACATAAATATAAAAACAACGCCATTACTCCACTCTGTGACACTCAGGCTTCCTGCACCACTTCTGTCAAAGAACAGTCCCTGAAATTCTGCAGCTTCATGAAGATATTTATGCTACCAAGCATTACATCTAAGGGTGTCAATGCTCTGATATTGAGTACTAACACATTTGTAACAATCAGGACTTTCAGATATTGTTTTTCCACTGGACAACCCAAATTCCAGGGTTCCTTTTCCTGACTTAAGACTGCTATGACTAAAAATGTGTGACTTAAAAATGACAGAGCTGAAAAATGCAGCTCCTCTATTGGGCATATGGAACTGTCATACTCTTGAAAATCTCCTGGGCCCAAATCTAGCAAAGATTTTAGGCAGAAGAAAGGAGTTAAAAAAACCCAATTTTAAACAGAGCCAGTGAATATTGGCTTCTTCTAAAGGTAAGAAACGGAAAAATTCTTTTGGGAAAAAGGAAAAGACATTAATTCTTCTCTTTATGACTATATATGTCTCAATATACTTCAAAAGAAGTCAATGTTAAATAGTTTCTAATCTTATTATTAACTTTTGTGAGTTTATTTACATCAGAGACATGCTTAAGATAAGGACGATAAACATTCAAAAGCACTTATTAGGTCTCTTAAGGATAAGCAAGCATATAAAACCTCACAGGCACAGGAATTAAGGGTGCTCTGTGGTTACCTCTGAACTTCAGTTTGATCAGGATGGTCTATGTCATCTGTGTTTCTTTGATGAACAGTTTCCACAACAGGAGTTATAATTTCAAATATACAACAGATAAGACATTTTGGAACTTCTCAGAAGTTTTAGAATAGTCGTAGTTGATGACTTTATATATGATTTCATACTTGTTTTGGAAGACCATGCTACCTTATTCTGTGAAGAAATCTTCAGGAAGAATAAGAATCAAAACCTACCTAGAACATCATGAAAAAAACCTGCAGCAGTTGTTTACATCAGGCTGAGTTTCCTGAGGGCATGTGGGCAGAGGAGACTAGCAACATTCTTAAGCATGCCTCTGCTAGCCAACTTGTGCAGATGTTAGGAGCTGATAAAATTTAAAATTATAGTTTCAATACCAAATTTACCTTTATCCAAAGTTTCAGATGCCAAAATAAAAGTTTTCTAAACAATAAACATGTCACTGAGATCAAGCAGATTTACTCATCTTTTAGTGGACTGATTGCATTATAAATAAGACAGAGTGTGAGAGCGTTCATTCTCCTTACCACATTTTAATCCAGCTCCTGTGCAGGATCATGAAACTGAATTCATGTATTTGAACTATTAAATGCTCAGTGAAGCAATGACAAATCTGATTTAATAAAAATGTTTTACTGGCTTACTTAAATAGATGAAAGATTTCAACAAAATATTTCTGTGGAGTATTTTCTAAATATTTCCTTTTTCTAAAGGAAATATTTCCTTTTTCTAAACGTGGAATTTGACTTTTCAATAAGTTTCTAATAGAAGATGGCATTAGAAATTTGGCAAAAATTTATGAGAATTTTGCGATTTGGAAAGAGCAAGACTTGATCACTCTGGTACTATTGACAATTTCACATCTCTTCTACAACAAAAACTGTTACTACTTTCATAGTAGTTATACGAAGTTGACAGACAGATAGAGGTTGCATCACTGGAAAAACAATACTAAAACATGCTTGCATGCTGCATTTATGCCAAGAAAAATCTCTAAAAAAAAAAAAAAAAGGAGATTTAAGCAACAATTGTAACTGTTATAAAAGCCAAGCAAGTATTGCTGCAAACTAAACAATGTGGGAGAGCACCATATTGTTGTTTTTTTTTTTTAAGAGTACAATAAAGTAACAGTAGCAAATAATAGCAATCAGTTTTCACTAGCTATTATCAGACAATGGTACTGGAAGGGTCTTTAAAATAAGGTGCTGCAAATATTATTCTGGTTCCCAGTCAACACTGCAAAAAGCACAAACAACTCCAAGAATCAGGGCTCCAATATATTATTAGCATCACAAACGTTAAAAATTAGTGGGGTTGAAAGGGAAGATTCATATCTGAAGCATGGACAAATACATTTATTTTCATTTTCATATTAGATAGCTCCCTTGCATTATCTTTACGTTACGTTTTAAAAAAAATATTAATAAATATCACTAGAAGCATTTGAGCAAAACGAAACATTCTTCCTGTTTGATCTACAAAATAAATGGTAGAAGGGAAAAATGCAAGATACCTGTGGGTGCTCAATTAGAAAGGAAGCTGAACGGAAACACAAAAGGGATAGAAAGGAGTTGAACAGAAAATGTACCTTTTGACTTGGTTTTATTTTGAGACTTAAACAAAATAACAAGGAGTATACCATATAGCTCTCTGTAAGAAGCAGATCAAAAGTAAGTTTGGAGCTCACTACCAGTTACATGATCTCATTAACTTTCATAACTTAAAACTCAACTTTGAATTAAAAATTCCCATCTACTTCAATAAAGCATAATTTTGGACAAGAAGTCAAAGCCAACTTAAATACACGGCTATACCGCCTCTTTTCTTCCTTCCACCTTGGTGATGCTCTGAGCACAGCAGCTCAGGTAGGGCAGTCAGCAGCAAACAGTAATTTTTTTTTTTTTCTGATGAGTTTCCTTCTGATAATTTATCTTCCTTATAATGAGCTCATTGTAAGATTAGACAAAAAGCAAAGCTATTGCAATGGAGAGAGAGGACACACACACCAAGACACGAGAGGCAGAGTGGGAGCACCAAGTCACCTTGGCTTTGGTTTTAGCAGAATGACAGCCTGTTTGTATAGCTGTGTCCCAGTGGAAAGATTTGACTGGTATTGACACAGACAAAACAAACAGTGATGAGGATCTTGAAAAGTGCTGAGAAAAGTTTTTCACTCTTGGAATTTTAGCTACATTTCCACAGGTTATGCAGATATCATTGTGATTTACCTGCAAATAAACAATCTTCTGAAACACATCTTCTCTCATGCTCATTTCCACATCAAAGTTGGAAAGTTTTTTGTCAGCTTCTGTACTTGCTAAGCGGACCTCTTTGTCAGGTGAGACATGCTGTGGAAAATCCAACATGCTTCTTTCCACTGTTTAAATAAAAGGTAATGAACACTTACACAGAAGGTTTTAAGCTTATTAAGGATAAGGAATTTTCCCCCTTCTGATATTTATAGAACATGTAAGGGACAAGTAAGCAAAGCAACTCGATACTTCAGATCAGATTTGAAGTAAATGAAACGATTACAGATAATGTAAAAATGAATAGGTGAAAGGACAAAACTGCACATCATTATAAAAAATATTTTATCTAACTTATACAAAATAAATTGAAAGGTGGACAAATATGAGAATAATTTCTGAAAGATGAACCATTTGTAAGTGAAGACTGACATTGTTTCGTAGCTGGCACAGATGCTTCCGTGTTAGAATTTTAAGTGAAAGGTTCTGAGTCTTTCCAACAGGCTCATCTGCCTTGAACTTATTTTTACACTGTTATGATAAGAGTGTAAAATCCTCATCTTCTCCTCTGTGTTTAATGAGAAACAATAAGGCAAACACAAATGATGCTGTCGATGTATTCTGAACTTCTAGAGCAATACTCTGGAAACTGAGTGATACTACTTTTCTAGAATACACTTTTGAGATTAAGCAAATCCTTGTTTTTTTAAGAAATATTGTATCTTTTAAAGACATTGAATAGAAATGAATCATTATGACAAGTTGAATTAGCTTAATTTAGATCCAATTATAATTTCACTCCCCTCCATCTGCCCCAAATAGTATTTTTTAGTAAGAATGTTTTAGGGAGATTTAAAACCTTGTAATTTTATTTAATCTGAAGTTGTTTTATCAAACACTGAGATATTCTCATCCCTTCATAAATCTCTGGCATGCAAACACGGGCATATGGTCCTTCTTGAAGTGTACAGGCAACGTTTCTTTCACCTCCCCTGTCTTCACGCCAAGGTATTTCAAAATCAGGTGAGTTTTTGCAGCTTCCAAGTGAAATGTAAGGCATGTCGTCATCTGTGTTTTTTCAGTTAACAAGTTGCAGTTACTGGGGTAGGTCTTTTATGTACACGTGAAAGGGACACACAGACAGTTCTAATGGATGTCTTTCTGTGATAATACACAGGCTGCTTGACAGGTAAGTCATGTTAATTTCACATTTAGCTTTCAAGATCAGCATTAAAAGCTTAAATATGATGCACTACTGCAAGAGTATGGAGTACATCTTGGAACATGCAAGTCTTGGTGGCTATGCAGAGCAGCTGATGGCCACTGCTTTCCAAATCAAACATAGATTTTCCTTCTAATTCAATTTAAAGCAGAGAGTTTTATATCTTGAGGGAAAAAATGTTTACAATAATACATTGGTACAATTAAAACTGAATCTGTCAGGAAGCTGTTTGGATGAAGATTACTCAGTCTTTCTCCCAGCACTAATTCCACTCAATTCACTGGATGTGTCTAAACTGCAATTCTAAGTATTGTGAAAGCCAGACTAAGACTCCAGTACAACAATTTGAGCTGCAGGCTGCTCTTTCTTGCTAGGCAAAGATTTTGCCCCAAGTCAAGGTTGGTTGTTTTCAGTATTTTTGTTGCTACTGCAGATTTTTTTTTTTTGAGAGAGGATTTAAGAGAACTTTTTTATGACATTGACTACTTTTTGAGTCATGCAGCCACCACCTGATAGGTTTTTCAAACCAAAGCCATCCAAGACACATTCTCCCATCTCCTCTGACTGACAATTATTAACAAATTAACTGTATGACCTGTTTTTGACCATTAAACTGCATCCATGTATTTGGATGTCAATGAACTTTTATATATATATATATATATATATATATATATATATAAAATCTAGATGCCACTGCATGACCAACACCTCTCCTTGGATTCTTCAAGGTCTTGCAGGCCATAATATAAAAGTGAGCAAGTAAAGCAGTCTTCCTTCAAAAAAGCACTAAAAAATGTCCCCATTCTCCACCATGACATTTTCTCAGCTAGGAGCTGACCAGTCTTTCCATTGTTCTATTTGACTCATTTGACTTGGATTCTGCTGTGCCTGCACTGCTATCATATTTGAATGTACTATGCATACCACAGACACTGTAGTCCACGGCATTGCACTCTGTCCCCTAGCAGTTTGTACAGTTGGTATAGAAAATGTAACTGGAGATCACAGAACCACATGCAAAAAGAAAACAAGTGACCAAGGCACTTTTCTGGATGTGTCAGACATTAATGGCACAGTTTTGCTTATTTTTGTCTCTAAAATAAAGCAGAACTTTGTGGCTGATGTTACATATTATTGAGAGGTCCTGAAAAACTCTTATGATCAGAAAACCCTTGAGAGGCCTCTATACATTCTTCATAGGAACAGATCAGAATTGTAAGCAATAATTATATTTTCTCAATGTTTCTTTATGTGCAGATGGAATGCCCTATGGAAAAAAATGACAGAAAATGTACACTAACCTGCATATTCCACTTCTAAGTCTGCCAAGGCCTGTACAGTGTTTTCCTGTGTTACTTCTCCAATATCAAGCATTCCGACACTGTCATACACATGCTTTGTCTTCCTGATTAGTTCTTCTGTTCTCGTTCTAATTTGCTCTGGTGACAGATCCCAGCTCAAAAGGTTTCGGCCTGGTGCTATGTACGAAGAAGCCTTCAGCTGGCTAGTAATTTCTGCTCCTAAAGTCATTTTCAACACAAGCCGTGGCCCAATGGACCTGAAAGTATAAATGTGATCTTTGCACAGCAAGAATTTAGTTCAAGAGGTAGTTTATAGTAAACATTTGTAAAATGGAAACAGACTTTTAATAATCTAAGAACAATTTTAGAAGCAAGAACAAAGTCTTTTAGCAATGTAATTTGTCCAGCAGGAACAACACCATTGTTACTCTCGTTAATCAAGTCCAATTTTAAATAAATAAGAGGCCTCCTGTCTTCTCCTTTTTCCACTTAGAGCATGACTAAGTGCAGACAGGGATAAAAACTTTGGTATTGACAAAACCAGACAGATTAAGTTACTATTAAATCTTCTAAGAAAAACGGGATTACAGTTACATAAAGTTCACAGAAACAGACAGTATACACATTTTTTTAAATTAGTAATAAAACTCACATAGTGATTCACAGATTATGAAGGCCAAGAACTGGAAAGATGCACAAAGCAAGACACAAAAAGCCCATCATTTGGTCATGTTCATTACAACAAATAATGTCTGACACAATCAGCCATGGAAATAAAATGTCTAGCTGTTAATCACTTGAAAATTTAATTCATAGGACCATAGGGCTCTTAAAGATCATCTTGTTCCAACCACTAGACCAGGTTGCTCCAAACTCCATGCAGCCTGGCCTTGAACGCTTCCAGGATGGGGCTGACACAGCCTGTCTGGACAACCACTCTATGCCTCATCACCCTCACAGGGAAGAATTTCTTCCTTAGATCTAACTAAACCTACCCTCTTTCAGTTCAAGGCCATTTCAACCTTGTCCTGTCACTACATGGCCTTGTAAAAAAATTCCTCTCCAGCCTTCCTGCTGGACCCCTATAGGTTCTGGAAGGCTGCTATAAGGTTTCTTCTGAACAACCCCCAACTATCTCAGCCTGTCCTCATAGCAGAAGTGCTCCAGCTCTCTGATCACTCTCAGGGCCCTCCTCTGGACTTGCTTCTACAACTCCATGTCCTTCATATGCTCGGTACCCCAGAGCTGGATGCAGCACTGTAGATGGAGTCTCATCAGAGCAAAGGAGATGGACAGAATCCCCTCCTTAAACTTGCTGGCCAAGCTGCTTTTGATACAGGCCAGGCTATGGTTGGCTTCGTTGAGCTGCAAGCGCACATTGATTCTGTGATTCCTGGGTCATATTTGGTTTTTCATTCCTTTAATTGTTGCAGACTTTAAATAATTTCATTCTATTGCCAGAAAAGGAACCTAAGTGTACTGTAATTTCTGTACTATTATATTCTCATTATATATATCAACTACATTTTACCTTTAGCTAGAAGGAATCTTTACATATGTAACCAATCTTAGTGTGCTATGCAATACGGCTGCCTTTTTACTTATCTTTCTTACAATTGTTTTTTTTTTTTTAAAGTCACTTGGTGCAGCAAACTCAAATATAAATTAAGAAGATATTGCCTTCAGAAATACAGGCTTCTACTCCCCACCCAAACAAACCAACACTCGATTCTGTAAAACAGGATGAAAACTCAGGCAACTGACCAAAGTAGGGCTAATAGAAATCTACACAGTCAACTAGGTGTCCATCTAGTGACTACATTAATACTTCAGTTACATATGAAGCACTTCCTGAGGAAGATAACAATTTGATAGTAACTAAAAGACACCTTGCATCAAGAAGTAAAACTTGCTGCAGTGTTTAGTATCATGGGAGGATCATAGGAGCATCTCCTATGATATGCTATGATAACATAATATGTCTCATAGACATATTATCTGCCTCCCTGTTTCAGTTGCGTAATTTTCTTTTTAGAAAACGATCTGAAAAGAGCTGCATGCAGGCCTTCTGTTTGAAAGCAAGACTTTTTGTTAAAGGTCTCACTTGCCTCTAAGAATTCTCTAGAAATAGCATAGCCAAAAGACAAAAATAAAGCACACTTCTATCTGTGCTTTACATTGATAATTTTTTTTCCTTGTTACTACAGTTTCTTCAAATTCTCCCACACTGGTGTAGGCAAGATGTTTACTTTTCCCTTCTGCTAGCATACAGAAACAAAAATGTCCAGCATAGTCATAATTTACCTCCGAACATGAAGCCTGAACAAATATTCATTCCACCTTTGTTCTATTTCTCTGATATCAACTCAGTTCTGACATTAACGTCTTAGTAGGTTCTCTACTGGAGTATGGAAATTTTGAGTCTCAGAATTTCATGATAAATGAAGCTGCTTTCATGAAAGGTTAAGCATTAGCATTCACAGAATGCATTAGTTTCCCATCCCCCAAGATCACTGAATTCTATTCTGAATCTAAAAATCCATTACAGTATTTCACGAAGTCATGAACAGCTTCCCACTCAACTGCCTTATCTACTTTTTTCCACATATGGCTAGTGCAGCTCTGCTACAAGCTCAGGGGAGCTGAAGGTAAACCTCAGAATTAAGAGTTCAAGGCTCTGAACTTTAACCCCTGCCTCCACTGCCCTGTGCACCCTGAACATCAGAAAGAATAAAAAATGTGCCAAATTAAGGTAAAATTAAAATAGAATCCCTTTTTTAAAGGGAACCTACAGTTCTCATTCATTACCTTCACCTAGACACACAGAAAATACATCTCTCTGACTGACTAACTACATATGATCAGAAACAAACACTAAAATACCCAGAGCACCAAAAGATAATGTTCATTTCATCCTGTCCAGTAAGTTTAACTCATAATTAAAGATGGACTGATTTCACACACAGAATCACACACAGAATCATAAGGGGTGGAAGGGATCTTGAAAGATCATCTAGTCCAATCCTCCCGTCAGAGCAGGACCACCAAGAGTAGGTCACACAAGAGCTCATCCAGGTGGGTTTTTAATGTCTCCATAGAAGGAGACTCAACAACCCATTTGGGCTGCCTGTTCCAGTGCTCCATCACCCTCACAGTGAAGAAATTCTTCCTTGTATTTTTTTGGAACCTCTTATGTTCCAGTTCGTACTCATTGCCCCTTGTCCTATCATTGGACATCACTGAGAACAGCCTGGCTCCGTCCTCTTGACATCCATCTCTTGTGTACTTGTAAACATTAATGAGGTCACCCCTCAGTCTCCTCCAAGCTAAAGCTCTCTCGGCCTTTCATCATAAGGGAGGTGCTCCACTCCCTTAATAATTCACAAACTTCAATACAGAGTCTTCAATTAACTGCAGAGCACTACATTTCAATACCAAAAAAAAAAAAAAAAAAAAAGCGCCACCTGATTAGCTCACCATACTGGCTAGTTGCATTGAAGAATACACATATGAATTTGTCAATTGCAGAAATTATTGCTGTAACGCCAGCAAATGGTTGTCTACTTGTTACAGAAAAGGAAGCAAAGAACTGCCTAGTTCTGAAGTGATGATACCTTGTTTCCTCCTGTTCATACAAGGAAGCAGTCATTTATTTTGATCTTTTAAAACTGTTAGATAACATTTCACATATAACTGCATGCAGCTCATCAAATCACCATTTGCAGACATGTGTTGTTACCTTATTAGCAGGCAATCAGATTGTATGTAGTGCCAATGCAACTAACATAAGATTCCAGAAATCCAATGTCCAACTTGAAATATATGTACAAGTGTAATCTTGGGCATGTCTTCCATGGCTTAGTATTTCACATTCTTTGTGTACATAAAACTGTCAGTAAATTCCCCAAACTTCATGTACCATAATGTAATAAAACTATAATTTACTAACTTAATCTTACTTGTTCAAGAAAGAAAAAAATAAATAATTCCAAAATTAAAGATTAAATAGACTATAAAGAAACAAGAAAGAAGAATATAGCTAAAAGAGTATGACTCTTCAAAATACACTCTACAAAATCCCCTTGTCCTGTTATTAGAGAGAAAACACTAGAGAGTAAATTGTATCACTGAGGAAAACTTTAACTTCCCAGCCATAAACTGGAAAATAAATTCTAATAACAGTAGAAATGCTAATAGCAGAAAACAGATGCAACAGCAGTTTTCTTCAGATAGCAACTGAATCTACAAGATGCAATTATTATTTCAGACTTGCTTTTGGTAAATGGTAGCAACATTATAGAAGAGTCAACCATTGCTTGGACTGAGCAATGAGAAGTTAATTCAGTTTAAATTGGATAGAAGGATAAACAAATGTAGGTCTATAAATCACAGTAAATGTATGCTTCAACTATCTCATGTAGTCATGGGCAGGCTATTGCTAACACCTGAACCCATTTCAAACTGTTTCAGATGTTACACTCAATTTTCTGCAGGGCAGTGTAGAACGTTAGACTTATCTAAGGAAGTCTGGGTTAAGGAGAAATTTCATGTCCAGCAGTAATACTGCCTTAAGTTTTGCTTTTTCCCTGTTCCTCGCCCTGCTGCTTGTATCTGTTCCTGTATGCCATCTCATCAATGACAGCAACATAAATAGGGTCATACTTCAAAAATAATCAGGGTAGCACACAGGTGAAAAATTAAGTGGGAAAAAAAAAAGGGAGCACAGCTTTTTTTTCATCATCTATTCGATATGTGACTCAGACAGTTTTGGTGGCCTAAACAAAAGATCAAAAGCCACTTACACCTCCACTACTGACAGAAACATCTATGAAAAGCCTGAGTTTAGTCTAGCAAAAAAAAGTCTCAAGATTAATGCTGTCATTAAGCACATCATTTAAATGCCTCAAAGTGAAAATTGATGTTAAGAGGCAATTCTGATGTAAGAATAAATTAGAATAAATTGGTCAGGAAGATGAAGCTAGCATTTTAAGAGACATTTGCAATCATTGGCCCAGTGAGATTCTGAAAGAGCTGCCAAATAAGCACCAGGAAGTGAAAATACTTCTATTTATAACATGGAGCTTGACCAGTCTATAAAATAGATTATATTACTTGGTTACCTGAGGTAGCACAGGACAAGACTTGATCACTCCCACTGTCCCTTCCAGTCCCTCTGTTCCTGTGAGGTCCTTCAACATTAAAGCACATTTACATTGCATTTTTTACTATAAATATCTACTGGCCTCTGTTGGCAACTTTCACTGGCCTTTTTCTTGGGTGAGTCCTACAACATCCAATGTCAATGAAATGACATACAGGGCAGACTGAAATGCACTATGTGTGCAGTGCTTCATGCATCTATGAGAAATTCAGAAGGAATGGCAAAGGTTTGGAGTATTATAGAAACACCTATTTTCATAAAATGATAGTATTAATCTGCCAATCCCAAAACCAGTAAGAATGTAATATCTACCAAAACCAAAGCTGAGTAACAACTTAAAAGCTTAGCAGCTACTTCTAAAAGAGGATTTTTAAGAAGAAAACAAAGCTTCTAAGTTACAGACTATGTAATCATTGCTAGTTTTGCAAGAATGCAAGGTAATTTATTTTACAAGAAAAATCTACAATTTGATTACTTACTGTTTCTGGAAAATACAAATTCAATTTGATTTTAGCAAGAAGGACCTTTATAATACTCTATTAGATCAATATAGTGGCCAACGTAACTGCTGCAAAGAAAACGCAATTGAATTTACAGACTGATTTTTAACTTGTGCAGTATTTTAAATATATTAAACATTTCTGTAAGTCTGGTTTTGTTTAGAAACATTTTCCCTGACTGGAGCATGTCAAGCAAGCAACTCTTTCTTGGCATGTTCCATTAACGCTATTAAAATAAAAAAAGAAAGCCACAATCTGTGAAGTAGAAGCAGAAAAGAGTAGTACCAGCTTTTGAAAATATGAAGAAAAAAACCTGCAAGCTTGTCACAATATGCTGCTGCTACTGACAATCACTTTACAAAACATTCCAGGTTTAAGAGTGTGACCTTAACTAACTCTGATTACATATGGATAGCTATGGCTCCATCTAAGATCCTTTAATGGTACTTCCAGTCTCTAAATTAATCTTTACCTAAATAGTATTAGTTACAATTGCAAGTATCATTGTACAAAATAAGATCTATGAACAAACACATTTCTGGGAAACATATGCAGAGCAGTTTATTATACTTAACAATAGATCTGATTAGTTCCATGGAGCCACACAAAATAAATTGGAGTACATCAATCTCATGTATGATCAAAAACTACCTTCTCTGCTGACAAAAGGTCCAGGATAACAGCTTCAGGAGTAAAGCAGGAGCCAAGATTTTAAAAAGAAAAGAGAAAGAAAGGGGTCTCAAGATTCAGGTAAGTTAGTCAGCTTCTAGTTTTTAAGTACATTAATGGTAAATAAACACAATTAAGTTTTTCTTACTGCACCTTATATACTTCAAGGGACAGTCCTAAGAATGTAAGAACAGACTTGCAAATCACAACGAATGCAATTAATAACTTTTTCAAACAGTAATTTAGTGTATAAAGGTTTTTAAAAGCTGCTAATTTAAAATTAAGATGAGCAGATCTTATAAACAATACTTCCTAGACTCTAAGGTTTCAGGAGAATCAGCATTGCATGTTGGAAGCCAGTAGTGTGTAAGTGAAAACCATATTCACCAGGTACCTGCAACCACCATCCACAGTGTCTCCTCAATGTTTGGCTTCCACCTAGCAACCTTGTTAAAAAAAAAAAAAAAACAAACCACACAGAAAATCTAAACAGGTCCCATTAAAGCAGTACAGAAACTGATAGTTTGCCTCAAGGCAAGTTATTTAATATGTGAATAATATACCATAGGATGGCATTTCCCTGAAAGTAAGACTCCAGTGCTATCAAACATGTATAAATGATACCCCACAGGCATAGTTTAATCAAAACTTTAAAAATGGTCAAGCCTCTTATGGATTAGAATTCTTTCTTTTCTTCTTTTTTCTTTTCTGTGAAGATAAAAAGCATTTCAGAAACAAACCACAATGAGAATTTAGCAACATCTAATATTATGTAAGATACATTGTAGTCAGTCCATGTTCTCTGGATAGATTTTAAGATAGAAACTTAATAGACCAAAATATTTGTATTATTTAGAGATCCTTAATTCTTGCTTGAATTTAAATATCTCTTCATATTGCTTCACTTTTGACTCAGTTTCGGACAAGAGTAATTTTATTTTTATAGTAAAGCAAGGAAAAAAATCAAGAAAAGTAAGAAGAGGAATGAGTAACCTAAGGCAAAAAGAATGAGGAGGGAAAAATAAAAGTTCAAGACAGAACAAGCAAAGTATGATTAAATTGTTCAAAGCTAATCACAAGGCAACATGATTTCTTTTGAGACAAAGGAATGAGACTACATCCCTAGAACATAAATCACCACACCTTCCTGCTGGACAAACATATCTTAAGTCTTCCTTATAGGTCACTTCTCAGTCCTTTCATCTGTTTGCCACTTGACAGTGGACAGAACAATGAATACAGGCCTTGAATTCCTGGGATGTTCCTTTTCCTTAGAAAAATACTTGGCTCAGTGTCATGACTGTTGGGCACAGAGAGATCTCACTGTTGCAAAAGGACAGCACATTTAGTACTTACTAATTTAGTGCTCCATAATTACCACCAGAAAACAGGTTTTATTCTTAAACTGCATCTGAAGTAATGCAAGAAAATCTAGTGTCGTGAACACTAAACCACTAATTCTGTCACTGCTGCTTTCAGAAAACAAATATTCTCTGCACCTTAATTTACTGTAAACTCTACACTGATTATACTCCTCTAATAGCTATATGTTTAGCTCTTTGGATCAATGTGCCCAAGTCAAATAAGCTGCAAGTAATACAAATATTTTGAACTCTCTATTGATACATACATTACCCTCAGTGCTGCTTTTATAACATTATTGTCAATAAATGTTTGCTGATTTCTCTGGCAGAATTAATATAATCATGAAAGTAATTGAAAAGGGTACTCTGTGGCAGCTAACATAAAATCCAGACCATAAGTAGGAACCCCTAGATATGCATGATATGTTGAAACTTACTTAAACCCTCTTCATTTCCCCCTAGTCCCCTCTAATAGTCTTTATACAAAAGGAACTTGGAAAGTTGTTCAAATGACTTCCATAAGGGGAGGTGACTTCTACATCTGTAGTCTGGAGTGGAACACATAGAAGTGTTTCTGATCTCTAAAATTACGGTACCTGTAGCTGGAAAAAAAAAAAAAATCTCAACCAAACAACCAGGCAAACCCAAACCCAGAACTATTAGGACTACTAAACCAGGTTTCAAAGCTATTCTGTGTCACAGTAAACTTCCATTACAGTGCAACTTGCTCAGGGAATCTTAGGAAGGAAGTTGAGAGACTTTTTTAAGTCTTGTATGCAGCCAATAGGTGTACTACACTGAATTTGATGCAGGAGGCACTCAGGAGGGTTATCTTACGGCCTGGTTCTAACCACTGTGTGAACCATGGAAACACGGTGTTAAAAAAAAAAATCGCTTTTAAGGCCCTCCAACTCTCTTGGGTGCTGCTGCATAAGCATCTATCATGTTCTATCATGCCAGCAATAAACAGCAGGTAAAGTACATGTTCTTCAGTGCAAATGTCACACATCCGGATAGGTCAGCACTTGAATGCAATCAGCTAATGCAGGAAAAACAGCTTATTGACTCCAGATGAAAACGAAGTGGTACTGTGGGACAGAGAAAACTATTCAGGAGGGCTTAAAAAGACAAATGGTTTCTTTGATTTACACCCACAGTTAATCAGTTCATCCATTACCATGGAAATTTCCCACACATCTTAAGTCTCATACAGTCAAGATAATGATAAATGTTCTTTGCCATCAATAGTTAGTTAGAAAACTACGCCTTCATGGCAGATGATGACCTATCTCACTTACCTGCACCACTTTAAGTCACTGTACTTGCAAAGACAGTGAATTATAGAATGTCATGATTGTTACAATGCTTGTAAAATCCCAAAGAGCACTCTGTCCCTGCTCAACACTCCAAACTAAGAAAACAAATGAAGCCTGCTTTCTGCTCTCACTTTCGAGTGAATCATGACTTAACACTGAGTGCTTCCCAGACTGGTTCCAGGTTATGTAAAAGATTGTTCCAGTATGGCCAAGAGCTTCAGTCATTTAACACTCTAGAAACAAAAAGTGTCTCTGTTAAAGACAGAACTTACAGAAACGGTATGATGAACACAGAGCCCCAGCTGCATTTTCAGAGACAAGTGTAATTCTCCCCTTTCTTACTTTACCTTCCCTAATCTAAAGACACATGATATGTACTAGGAAAGAGTCTTGTCTACAGCGGGAAATCTAGACTCACAAATCTGTTCGACTTTTTTAAAGGAGTCACAATAGACAGAGATCAGTTAATATAATCCAAAAACTTGTGACTAAAAGGTCCTAAAGACACCTTGCTGCTTTAAGATGAGAAAGGAAATCCTCCTGTGGATAAATGGTTAAAAGCTAGGAAAGAAACAGAAATGGTTGCTCATTTTTCTGAATGGAACTAGGTGACAAGCAGAGCCCTGTCAGATTCCATGATGGGTTCTGTATTTTTTCACATATTTATGCCTCATCTACAAAAAGGTGAGAATAATGATGTGATACAACTCACTGATAACTTACTGATGATGATGCAGCATACTAAAGGCAGCCACAAAAAGATGCAAAAGAATGTCACAACACTGAGTCAAGTTTAAAACCTCTAACAAAGTGAATTTATCTGACACACAATTCTGACTTTATATACACAGAGATGAGCTGTGAGCTGATCTAATTAATCATTCTAGAGACAGTTTAAAGAAAACATCAGCCAAGAAGCAGCTGAAAAGGAGGAAATTGACAGATTTAGTAGAACAGAGAACAAAGCACAAAGATTCATTACATCACTCCAGTAATGTGAAGCACGTGCATACTGTGTGCAGTTTTGATCCTCCCAACAGTAAGAAACCCTCTCATCTTCTGTTCTCCCATCTGCCAAAACCTTTTCCCCTTCTACCAAGTTGTGATGAGTTAGTAACAATTAGCAGCAGTGAGCAAGGGACTCCATTCAAAGAGCAACTAACTACATTGAGATTCTTCAGACTGGATCAAAAAAAGCATAACAGAGGGAGTACACCAGGGATGTACACTATCACAAAGAGGATGCAGAGAAGAAACATGGATCATCACCTCCAATGTAACTCAGGAAGAGATCAAACACAGTTTTAGAGGGTAGTTTCACTACAAAAAAAAAAAAAAGTATTTCTGGACAAACTTTTGTCTAAGATCTTATAAGACAACTCATTTTGTGTTGAGAGGTCTCAGATTTCTAGACTGTTCTGAAAAGATAGTACATAACATTCAAATTATGCTTTCTGAGATACTTGATCTTGGCTCCTTTAAAGGAAAGGACAGACTTTTGAACTAACTCAAACCATTTCAAAGAAGTCTTTCCAAGACAGGCATTTCTTCCTTTATAGAGTGAATGATGGAATATGTCCTCAAAAGGCATTAACTCCACAGCTTAATGTGGTCTAACTGCTGCTCCACGTGTCAAATTCAGTCCACAAAATGATTTTAAGCTGTACATCTTTGTCTCATCCAGTCCAAGGAACAATTTTGTTCTGCAAAATCTAACAGACAAATTGTTCTACTGGAGCCTGCTGTGGTTAGAAAAGTGGCAACTCTTGCTGCTGCCCACGGAAAACATTGCTGCTGCAACACACAGAGGAGGTTGTGCAGTTAACAGAGCACAGGGAAAGGGGAAAATGTTCCACGTGTCCTGTCTGGCTGATGCCATTGCTGACGTGTTGGATCCTGCAGTTTAATGAAAGCATACACACATGCTATGGTGATAAGTATTTTCAAAATGACTATAAATGTTCTCCTTGTTTTGTTGCCCTCCTTCTTCTTTTTTTCCCCACAGCCTATTCCATGCTGGTTTATTGATGATCAAGAGAAATTCAAGTTTCTTTCCAGCAACGGAAACCAAAAACTAGACCTTAAACACAAATTCTGATTTTTTTTCAGATTGCATATACATACGTTTTCCTATTTAAAACTTCATTTTGAAGATTTTACAAGAATTTTCAAGAATTCTAGATAATTATTTTAGGACACTTCAATTATTTAAATCAGCATGTCTACTTTTATTTTTTTTCCCATTTCTCAGACTATCCTCAAAAAGTAAACAGACTAATGTAATTGCTTTATTAATCTACATATTGGCTTGCCTTTTCCCCATGCATTTTATTGAACTAAATATTAATATTTTAAATTGCAATAGGAAAAGTATTTAATTGGAAATAACCTCCTTCCCCAAAGCTGTTTATTTTAACCAGAAGAATCAAATCTTCAACGTAGTTTAATTCAATCCATACTTCATACTTGAAACTTGCTAAGAACTGTCATTTTTATCTCATGTTAAGATACCCTTGAGAAAAATAAAAAGCTGAGAATCTATGCTATTCAACATTTCTGTGACCATCTACTTAACTTTGAAAGTGAGAGGTCATGCTTTGGCATCAAAGATCACTCTCTTGTGTGAAACCATTATTTGGGTATACTCAAATGATGGCTTGATAAAAATAATAAACCACAATTAATAAAATGCAGTGGGCCATTCCCCACTGTACTTATAACAAGTGATGAAAAAATGTTTTAATCAATACTTTATTATTATGTAAGAAGGATGTATCTTTAGTTTCCAAATGCAAGCTGCAAACAAAGAAAGACTTAATTTTTTTTCTTAAGAAGAAACCGAACACTTTCCATCACTCTTTTTCTTACTGTCCTTTTTTTTGTTGGAAAAATCTGTAGGACAAACAAGCATAGTCAATACAAAAAATAGAGAATAGTGAAAATGTAAACGAATGTAAATGAATACTAGAAAAAGAAAATAGTTTTGCACTTTATTTGACAACAGGAAATCATTAATTTGGAACAGCAGGAGTCTTATAAAAAGAAAATAATCTGATTATCATTGTCTAACTGCGAGTATTTCTCAATCCTAGTTCAACCTGAACAAAGACTGTGAAATAGGACAAAAAATGGTACATTTTATGCAGGAAGCATGCAACTGTAATTTCTCAAAAGTCCACAATACGTAATAATCTTCTTCATTTTACACCCAATTTCCGATCTATTCTCATTACCACGGTGTATTTACGCTGTGACGTAAATGTGAAATTATTTCCACATTTCCTACGAAATCTGGTCCTTTGCTCATATTCTTCTGCTCTCTCTGCTTCTCCGAGGATGCTGATTTGCCTAGTTCATCCAGAGCTCCCTAAAGGCTTTCTTCCACATTGCTCTCTAGGTCCACTTAGAGCTAACATTCACTACCGAGAAAAGAATTAATTCCCTATTTTTAACCCCTTCAATAGTATTTTTGGATCCGTTTAACCCCTCGTATAGTGCGAAATTGTGACACACCTTTTTATGAAACACATTGCCGGATGTCGCTTCAGACACATCCACCTTACTGCAGAACCTCACTGGTTAAAGCCTTAGCGCTTCCTCTATTGTGCTCCTGCCCATTCCTCCTGTGGTACGTCTGATACTCAATGCAAAAAGGACAAGACGGAGACCTCGCTTCGCCCGCCCTGCCTGTATGCAAGACGTACACAGGGGAGATTATTGCAAGAAAGGGAGACTGCAGGAAACACGCCAGGAGTGGAAACAGGAAAGTTCCCTGCCTCATTGTTTGCCTGGCTCCTGAGAGCGCGCCTCGCACACCTGCAGCCCGCCCCCGCTCTGATTTTCTCAGAGCCGCCGGTAGCTCCCCTCTCGGCCCGGCTGCACAGGGGTCTGGCAGCTCCCAGCGCCGGCGCCACGCCACGATGCCCGGCCGCGGCCCAAGCCCGGCTACCCGAAGGAGAGATCCTCGCCAGCCGCGGGCATCTCGGGGCTCTCATGGTTTCCAGGTGGAAGGCCGCCCAACAGCGGAGGCCGGTCGCCGCGGCTGGCCGGTCGCCGCCCTCACCCGCCGCAACACCTTCCCACCCGCGCCTACCTGCGAGCCGCGCACAGGGCCAGCATGGGGAGCGTGGGGGAAGGCGGGCTGGAGGAGGAGAAGGGGAAGAAAGGGCCGGCGTCGTACAGCTGCTGCCCCGCCCTTTCGCACGCCGCGGGCACAGCCTCAGCTCCGCGCCGCCGACTTGAGCATCCGCTTCCGCCGCCGCCTCCTCACGCCCTTCCCGCCGCCACCGAGGGAGGGAGCGAGAGAGCGCGCGCGAGCAGCCAGCGCACACGCCTCCTTTCCTTCTGCTTCCCTTTGCCTCCCTCAGCTTCCCTCTGCTTCCCCCGCTTCCTTCTTCCCGCCGTGGCGGCGCGCTCCCGCCCGCACGCCCCTTGTCTTTGCCTCTCGGCGGCGGCGCGGACAGAGACAAGACAGAGGCGGGTTTGCTGCGGGTCTCGCTGCGTAAGGGCGATGTCCTAATTCCCTGGCGAGCACATCTCCGCGGGGGCGGGAAGGGGGGACTGTGGGACGCATTCCCCGGAGCCTCTCGTCCCCGAAGCTCGAGGGTGGGGGGCTGACCGGGGCCCGTCAGGTGGGCCTTGAGGCGGTGTGAGGGCCTGGCCGGCGCGGCCGCTGTCCCCGCGGTTCCGAGGTGGGTCCGCGGGTGGCGGGGCAGACACTTCCTCCGGGCCTGCCGTGGGACCGAGAGGTGGGCGGGGAGGTGCGGGCGGGCAGGGACTGTGGCCCCCCGCAAGTGCCTGTGTCCGTGCCCGTGGAGACGCGCCCCAGGCAGCGGGACCCCGTACCACCTGTCCTGTGGGGCGTGTCGGCGGCAGAGGAGAGGGGCACGGCGGCGGCCGATTCTTCGGCCCTTCTGTACCGGGATCCGCCTCCGTGGAACCCCACCCGGCAGCTATACTTCTGGTGAAGAGCCGCCTTTATCCCGTCTGCATGACGCCGGGGGCTCGGCGTGGGTTTGGCCGCACGTCGGTTTGCTCGAGGGTTCTAGCGAAAAAATAATACAGAGAGGGTTGGCCCTGTTTTTGCCGTTCGTTTAATGCCCTTATTTTAACCTGCTTTCCAAGCTAGGGTTGCATCCTTTTAAATCAGAATGATTTAAGACAAAATAACTTGAAAAGTTGGGACTAAAATTTTCCTCAAAGTTGCGTAACTCCCAGCTGATGCTGACTGCAAATCAGACTGAGGCAGTAGTGTCACTAATCACAAGTGTGCACCGAGGTCACACTGTTCCAGTTTTTTGTACAAAGTGAATAGACAGCACCGTGTCGGAGGAGAGAATAGCTTTTGTTGAAGCATGTTTCTTTGTGTCATTACATTTGTCAATGTGGCTTTTTAACTGATTTTGACTTAAGTATGTGCACCTGCTTCCAAGTATATATGTCTTAGAAATAAAATCCATGCCATAAAAAAATTAAAACAACCCACCAAAACATGAAAACCACGTTGCTAAATTATGTTGGCCTTAGTGAACTCTCCTGCAGCAAGAAACTGAAGAAATACATGTTCTTTTCCTGGTATTTATACTAGATGATTGTAGGAGATCTCTTTAATCCTTACAATTTAACCACTTGTTTCCAGACATTGTTTTATTGGGCTTTCTGGTGGAGGGTAACTTTTAGTGTGTCATGTGAACTTCTTATTAAGGTCTGGAATACTCTAGGAATTAATTTTTCTGAAGTAAGAGATCTTGTTTTTCAGACATAGGAGAAACTTGTCAATTTCAAAATGTCATCAGTCAAACGCTTGGTTTATGCATTCATCCATTTCTTGAGAGAGCAGAGTCAGATGGACACTTTCACATCAGATGAACAAGAAAGCCTGGAAGGTACATGATAAAAGTGCTTATATATATATGTATAATACATACCTATGTGTCAGATTGCTTTGTATATATTATCATAGAAGGTAACTGGAGTGGCCTAACTGAAATTGTCACCAAATATCTGTGCATAAGATCATGATCTTAATGTTTCTGAGGTTATTAATTTTAAAACATCTCTTATTTTAAAATGTTCTAATGTTATAAAATGTGTGTTACCTTTATTTTGAGCAACAGATACTTTGGATTGCATCAAATTAAGCAGTACCATAATACAGACTATGGTAATGTTTTATGTATGTGGCCCACAAGTTTATGCCTGCTAGATCTTTTTACTTTTGTTTGGTTTCTTTGTGCATTGGGTGTCTGACAGTAACTGTGCTGGGCCGCAGAGGAAGTAAAACAAGCACCGTATATTAGTTTTTGTACGTGGGAAAAACTCCCATTTTTCCATGTAGTTTCATGTAACTTCCATGTAATTTATGAGGGAAGGCTAAGAGATCCTAAGAATACGGAAAACAAAAATACTTGCTTTTTTCGCTTGAATCATGTTTCTAAAGGCTGGATGATATTGAGTATTTTCAGTATGGTATACTTTCTATTATACATCTTGTCCCTCTATCTGTAGTCATAGTTACAGAAAGGCAGGACTTTTGTGTGTTCTCTGTTGACAGACATTCATTAAGTCTTTGTAACTTCACAGTATTAGTTTTTGGTCCTGCTCTTACTCCTTTTCCTTAATTCCTGGAGACTTTGTGGCAGGTGAAATTAAGCAAGCAAAGAACAGAAAGTCTTGATTTTGCAAGGACCTTTTCTTAGCATCTCTTTAAATACCATTTGTGCTTGAGCAGTCTTTGGTTGTATTGGTTAACCAGAGGAGGAATTTGGAGGTAAGAGAGGGAAGCCTAGGACCAGCAGTGCAATAAACAGCATCCAGGCAGTTGATCACTCGTTTACCTGAAATCTGAGGTATGGGGAGTAGACTTTTCTGAGGTGCAAAAGAAGTCCTGCTTCTTAGAAGCATATGCTTAAGAGACGCTTGTAGTGTGCTTCCTTCCAGTGTCTACTGATTTTTAGAGAGTAATTGTTCACTAACGTAAACAAGACAGAAACATTCATTTCATGATATTCAAAGGCTACTCAGAGAAGAATAAAGTCCAAAAGAACTGGTTTGGCATCAGAATCTGGAGCATTTGGTACATTTAAGAAGTGGTAGATGTCTGTGAATTTAATGTATATCAGGTTATGATGGTGTTCAACTGATGAAAGTAGTGCTTTTGGAAATCATAAGATATGAAGAGTACTCCTTTTGTTTTTATAATAAACATTGGGTTATAAATAAAGGTTTACCTGATAACACAGCTTAGGGCAGCCTCAGCCAATGTCCGTATGAAGGAATCAATTTTAAGATTCTCTTTCCAAAAAAAAAAATGAAATTACCAAACCTCGGTTGTGCTTACATGCTGATGTGGGTGTTACCATTTTAATACAGATATGAAGTCCTAATTTTAGACTTGTACCCTGCCAAAAGCATGGTACCATATGCTATGTGTTAGAAGATAGGAGGCGGGCATTCTGGATAATTGACTCAGTTGTGCAAAATATCTTTAGAGCATATGAAGTAGCAATAGTCCCAGTCCCAACCACTGAAGTGTTTAATGTTAGGTAGAGACATAAGGGATGAAAATGTTTGACTGCTGTTGTTTGTTGGTACCTTGTGTACCTACTTCTGTCTATCAAAAGATAAAAAACTGTATGTTTAATTGTCTGTGCCAGGAAGTAAATTGAACAGTTTCCATTCACCACAAAACAACAAAAAGAGATAGAAAATTGCAATTAAAATCAAGACTTTATCAAAATAGAAGTCTACCATGTATTCAAACTCCATTTATATTGATAGCCTACATTCTGCATATCAGAATTATATAGCTATGTCAAGGATAGTGTGAATTTCCTCTAGGAATTTTGTACTTGGGAAAGCAGAGTAATCAGAAGGTAGACTGGAGAAATGTACTCCCCTACAACCTGGGATCTAGAGCATTCACACAGTTCTGTGGTGGTTAATGCTCAACCCTATTGAATTAACTAGAAACTTCTTCCAAGCTGTGTTTTGGACAGTGTGTTTAAATGGCAGTTATTTGTCTGTCTTGTTTACAGTTTCTGGTGTTTTTTTTTTACTTGTCTAAAATACGTGTTTCTGTGAGATTAAGGCAGAAACACCACAACGTACGTGAGGCTGTGTTTTTTTTCTTTTCCTTCCTAAGATCAGTGTGCCGTCATGCATTTCTCTTAAGGCAGTGTTTAGAAAGCAGTGGAGTACCGCCCTTGAGACTGGGGATGCATGTACTTGAGATGGTGATGGCTGTGTGTAAGATGGAGCAAGAAAATACTGAGTACTGAAGGTGCCTGAACTGTCCTGTTGTTATTCATTATTCAGAGATCAACAGCCTGTGTGTTTCCTGGGATGCCTTGATGCTGCTTGCAGTTTGTGCTTGGACAGCAAAAAATCTTGGAGCACTGGGGGTGCAGAGCTGGGCTCCCACATAAACCAGGTGCTCCTATTGTCAGGTTGTTGTCAGTGTTGTGTGAGCCCCAGCTCTTCAGCAGCTAGGTAGGTATCTGTACTGGTTTGCGAGGTGGACAGTGTGAGCTTCAGCAGCTGCCTAGGCCTCTGACAGTCCCTGTGATGATGGAGATAATTGTGAGAACAGATGACTTGGAAATCAGAAAATGATTAATAGCTCACATGGTGGAACAAGTCTTTCCCAACTTACTGATGTTACTGAGCTTGCAGTAGCTGACAATGCCTCTTTGATAATGGAATAGTGAGATGCTGGCAGTATAGTCCCTTGAGATACTTTTCAGACAAAACCAAGTCTTCACTCCTTTTACTTTACTAGGGGTGGGTTTTTACATCACATTAAAACAGGGTAGTTACAATGTTGTCATAGTGCATCTTCTGATTCAGAAAAGTTTCTGTTTTGGTTGTCTATTTTTACGCAGATTTTGTGTCACTGGCTTGCATGTTAATCAGTAGTTGTTTTTCTAAGCTATGCCTTCATCCCATAAAAGCTCCTAGTTTTGTTATACCTATGATAGATTATAAAGATTATAAATTCCATGTTTCAGTTAAAGGAGAAATTGAAAGAGTTTATTGTAACAACTGATTATTTAATGGAAACGCTTACTAGTAATAGTACTATACTCAGGATGATTTGGTTTAAGCATAATTTGCACTGCCATACTTTGCAAAAATCTCCTATATGGTAGAAAGTTGGTGTCACAGACTTAATGCCTTGAAAAGATAAAGGAAAGGCTTATATTTTCAATTTATGCAAAACTGCAAGTTGAGATTTTTTTTTAAAATACATCTCCCAGGTTTTGTTATGTATTTTGCAAGTCTACTTTTCCCCCCTTCTCCCAGCTGTGACGTAGAGAATGGGCTTCTCAAACTGGCCTTACTGTTGTTAACTTTCAGTAATTTTACTTTTCTAATGTTCAGATTCATTATACTGCAAATAGAAATTTAAATTCTGTTTAGTATATTAGTGTTGCTCTGAAATGCAGTTTAAATTCTAAGATTCATTTAGTTACTGATACTTAATTTGAATTCTGCTACTCCTGGTTATCTGTAGTTGAATTTTAAAAAGTGGGATTTTTTTCTGTTAAAACTAGGTGTTACAAGGACTTCTTTGTTCCTCCTCAGATTTCGATCTAAAACATTTAGATTATATACCTTAATAAAAACATTGTCCTAGATTATCAAGATGATGGGGAAAATAATGATGTCATTTGAGATGCTAGAATTGACAGGATACATGTGTATACAAATACAGAATTGTATATAGTAGTTGCTGTTGATCTTCTTTTGCCTAAAAATGTGTGAGCACATTCAAAAATTCAGTCAGGTTGTTTGCCTCTGCTTTTTTTAGAATTGCTTATTGTGAGTGTGTTTGCTTTATTGCAGTTTTGGGAGGGCAATTTAATCCTTACACAACAAAACATAGTGCAGATATGCATGTTTTTTATAGGGTAAAAGCTTGTGATTAATGAAGTATTTTATTAATAAATGAATATCTGGAATTATTAATATATTTTGTTTCAAAAAATCCCAAGACCAATAAGTATCTTGCTTTTTTTCTTTACTATAAAGACAAGCCAACCTTTATGCCAAACAAATATATGGCAGTTGTGGTGTCTGACACATGCATTGCTGTATTATGAATTGTGGTTTCATAGAATCATAGAATGGTAGGGGTTGGAAGGGACCTTTAGAGATCATCTAGTCCACCCCCACTGCAGAAGCAGGTTCACTTAGATCAGGTTGCATAGGAACACATCCAGGCAGGTCTTGAAGACCTCCAAGGAAGGAGACTCCACAACCCCTCTGGGCAGCCTGTGCCAGGGCTCTGTCACTCTCACAGTGAAATAGTTTTTTCTTATGTTTAAGTGGAACTTTTTGTGTTCCAGCTTCATCCCATTACCCCTTGTCCTGTTACTATTTACTATAGAAAAAAGGGATGTCCCAACCTCCTGACACCCACCCTTTAGATATTTATAAATGTTAATATGATCACCCCTCAATCTCCTCCAGACTAAACAGCCCCAGTTCCCACTGCCTTTCCTCATATGAAAGATGTTCCAGTCCCCTGATCATCTTGATGTCCCTGCGCTGGACTCTCTCCAGCAGTTCTCTGTCCCTCCTGAGCTGAGGAGCCCAGAACTGGACACAGGACTCCAGATGAGGCCTCACCAGGGCAGAGTAGAGGGGGGAAGAGTGGTACTTCTGTTAAATCTTTATACTTTCATGTTAAAAATAAGAAGACATTAAATGATTGAAAGAATTGAAGTAAAAGTTTTAAATTGGTTTAATAATAATGGCCAAACTATGTATGGATTCTGTATAGCTTATTCAGTTTTTCATGAAGTTCATTCTATGGGGATCAGGTAGCCTCTCTTTATTTTATGACATCGTCCAAAGAGGTGCTTTTACTAGCTGAATAAGAAAGTAAATCACGGCTTTATAAATAAATTCTATTGAGAAACTAGTGACCTTTCTTTTTCTTGTAAGTTGCAATTCAGTGTCTGGAGACGGTGTTTAAGATTAACCTGGAAGATACTCACCTTGCACCTCCACAACATTTGATAGAAATGTTCACAAATTCTTTTCACAAGGTAAGAATTTTATTTAGATTCTAGTGTTATTCTGCCAGTATGTGCTAAGGTTTCATATCATATGCTCAACCTTAAAGTGCTGTATAGGTCAAAATGATGTGGAAGATTAAGGAAAACATTAAAAAGTAAAATTTCTGTAGAAGCTAGCAGAACGACGGTCTTTTAGGGCAGTGGGAGGAATTAATTTCAGCTGGACAAGGACAATTCCATATAGAAAATTCCTGAAGAGTGGATATCTCATTTTCCTTCTCACCGGAAAAAAAATTATCCTTCTATTAAGCATTTTGCAATTCCCAGAGATAAATGTCTGTAGAATGTTTGAGGTCATTCCTAATTTGCTGATGCTTCTCACTTCCATATGGAAATAATGTAGTTGTTCAGTTTTAAAAACATCTCCATGAGTACTAACCTTAAAATGGGAGCTTCAAAAATATATCCTAATAATATGTGTTATCAGGTATCCTCCATACAGGGAGCACAGGAACCAGCAGGATGGCAAATAGGAGAGTCAGGAATGGGAAAACCAAGACTGTAGAGACATATCAGCTGCCTTCCTCTTCCTTAAAATGGGTGGCGATCCACAAGGGCTCTTTCAGTAGTAGAAGGAAAGCTGCCTTTCTCTTCTGAGGATGTTTTAATGATGTTTAACTCTTTCATACTTCCTGTGTCCTACCAAAATTGTGGTTGTATGTTGATAAAATTCTGTCCAGGATGAAAGAAGTTATTAATAAAATCAGGACTTGTATTCTATTTTTTAAAAAAATGGTTTGTTTACATGCAGAATGACATGCTGCCTCTCTCAGATTCTTTACCAGAGGATGTTGAAAAGGCTGACCATCTGAAGGATGAAGGTTCGTAATAAACACAGGAATAAACATCTTACGCTTTTATTAAGCCTTTTAGGTTACTATAGTGGTAGTACAGTAGTTGGGCAACACACACCTCACACAAAAACTTAAGGTTATATTCTGTGGTGATTGTTATAAGACGGCCAAGTGATTTGCTCCATCTGGGATTTAAGAAAATACAGCCTACTCTCTCCCTTGCTCAAGAGGATACTTAAAAACTAAGGGATAACACATGAAGTCCTATGCAACATTCCTGACTAGTAGAAGCCTTAAAGAATCAACAGTTACTGCTCAATATAACATAGATGTCTCTGTGGAATTGCTGTATGAGTTTCTACTTCATATTGAAAAGGTAAAGTGCTGGTAAAAAGCTGACCCAGCTGAAGCCAATGGTAAAATAATTGTGAACTTACAGGCACGTAGCACTGGTAACTGATATGCATGGTTATCAGGTGGTTTAATGCTTTATAAATCACATTTTTAATGACCTCTTGAATTTACAAATATTTGTTTTATAGAAAAAAAAGTAAGTTAATTAAATTTCTAACTGCAAGGTATGTGCAATCCTCTCAAATTTCAGGTGTGGAAAAGATTCTGTATTAGAGAATGAGTCCTATGTCTGTCTTATCATAATAAACTCATTGGCTGTAGTCATGAATGCAGTCCTGATTCTGAAAGTAAGCTTTCCTAGTTGTGGAAGTTGCTCATTAACTCCTGAATTCTAAGGGTAAGAGCTCAAACAAGGTTAGGTCACAAGTAAAGATTAGTTTCTAAGTTGTAATCTACTTGCTGTGCATGCTGGCTTTTCATTTTGTTGTCTGCTACTGCCAGCTCATGGAAAGTAAAGAATACCTGTAGTGTTCTATATGGTTGTTAGGCTGTGGGAGTATTCAGCCCTTTCCAGGTGTGAGTGTTATAGCAATGACTGTTTAAATCATTGACTTCTGTCCTGTCATCTGTCAGCCCACAGGGGTTCGTGAAATAGACTAAGGAAATGAAATGAATGTGTACTGTATGTTATTCTTTCTGTAGTGTTACTAAAGGAATTCCATATCTCTATGGAAAAAATTAAAAGGGTCTAGATCTTGACAAAGAGACATTTAAAGTGTCAGCTATCAGGGGCATCAGTAAGCAGTGTGGAACTTCTTGAAATGCCTCTGGTTAATTTCTTGTAATACAATTAAAACTGCCTGTCCTGTTTTCTAATGCCGCTGTGTCATATTAATCCTCCTGATTTTCACACATGTATTGTCTATCACCAGTAATAAACTCCTACAGGAATATCAAAACAAAAGGAGATAGCAGAGTTTTGTTTCTTGATCTTTATAAAATCGGGAAGTAGTATACCCTCTAGACTAGCAAATACTTGAGTTTACTTGCCTACCCGTATATATCACTTGACAGGCTTAATCTAAGATTTGTACAACCAGATTATGTGCAGGTTGGTATCCTATAACTGTAGCTCGATCCTAAAAAGATCTGGGTATTACCACAGCATAAATTACAACTATAGGTGATACTTCTGTTATAGAGGGCCCACATTCAAAAGTGAAACTATTTGTGGGTTGTTTGGGTTGTGGGTTTTTTTTCCTTAAAAATTTTCATCTGGCATTAAAGTAAAATATTACAGTTGTTTTTCCTTTTGTTCTGAATTGCTTAACCAGAGCAGAAATAATAGGTCAAGTAGCTATTTTCCTGTTTTCCTTTAGTCAGTTTTGAGCTGGAGAGAGACAGCAGGAAAGGTACCCACTGATAGTAGCTCCTACCTAGCTCTGTATCCTAGGTCATCTTTAGTTCAGAGCAGTATCAAAAATTCCAACTTTGATAGTCATTGATGGCAGTTTTGTTTAGAGAAATGTTACCTGCCACAATCTCATTGAGTGCACTAACTTGCAAGTCTTTTATCTGACACCAGGAATTTGTGTGCAAACCTTTACCTTAGATCAAAGAAAAGATGTGTAGGTGGAAGGCCTGTAGAAGTGAGAGAAAGATGGTTACATTTTGTGCATATTTTGAAGGTGCAGAGTTTCAGTTTGCCTTCTTACTGGCAAGGATTGCTCACTATAGTTGCAGTCTGGTACATGGCTATTGGGAAGAGATGGTTTTATACTACCTTGATGATCTATAGTTGTTTTCAGTTAATGCAGGCATCTAGGACTGCATACCCCAGTCTTTTGCTTTCTATCAGAGAGAAAATGTTGCACTGACTAAACTCTTCCAGCCTTATGCAGTTATCTACATTTGTAACAGCCTGTTGACTTATTCCTCCTCTTGCTTTTTTGGGGGGAGAGTTGAAATATTTTGCCAAAATACATAGAAGTCAGTGGTAGTCTCTAATTTTCCTGACAATGTCGTGACATATTTCTGGGAAACCAAGCCTCTGTTGTCTCTGAATCATTTTAGATTGCCTGTGCTAAACATAGTTTTTATTATCTTAAACAATTAAGTGGCATAACAAAAGTGGGGCTTATGTGTTTGGTTTTGCTTTTGTTTGATTTTCCATATTGCATGAATACTTGCAAGCAAGTTGTTGCGACATGTGAGAAAATGAGACTAAAAAGGAATTAACATATAGCCTGTTGGGTTATGGAGCTTGCAGAGACAATTAAGACTGAAGAATTTGTGTTAGAGTGGAGCTGCAATTACAATTATGCTTTTCAGCAAAGTGATCTTTGCTTAAGAGAAGAAACTGGCTGGAAAGTGTGAAATAGTAAGATGAGAGGGGGAAGGTTTACATGGTGGACGACAGTGTATATGATAAACTTTACAGGCACAGTAGATATTTTCGTTTGCATTATTCTGTGCCAGTTCTACATAAAAAATTAATCACAAAGAGTGCAGTGATAACTGCTTTATATAGATGCTATAATGTGGCTGCTCTATTTTTTTCTACGTAGTGTTTTATCTTTTAATTACTTAAGAGTCTTTTGTAATTTATTTCAGGTAATAATCATATGAAAGAAGAAAATTATGATGCTGCAGTGGAATGTTATAGTAGGGCTATAGAACTGGATCCGAACAATGCAGTCTATTACTGCAACAGGTAAAAACAAAATAATACACACATCATTCCTGAACTCCATCAACATTGTTTTAAAGATAAATTGTGAAGTAGGTCAAAACAGCACAAGGCTATAAAACCCTACTATTCAGAAATTTGTTATGTTAAATTTGTGAAAGATGTAAAGCAAAAGTGAGATCATTCAGCATATGTGTATCGGTTAAAGGTGCAATGTGGGCTTTAAAATTACTTGTAACATTTGAGATCAGATTTTTCTGAGCTAAGTTGTCTATATTAAATCATAATGTAGGCTGTAATAATTGTATTTGTTACAATTAATTGACAGTGGCAGAATGTGAGCCAGCAGTGTGCTCAGGTGGCCAAGAAGGCCAATGGCATCCTGGCCTGGATCAGGAACAATGTTGTGAGCGGAAGCAGGGAGCTGAACATTCCCCTGTACTCGGTGCTGGTGAGGCCGCACCTCAAATACTGTGTCCAGCTTTGGACCCCTCTCTACAAGAAGGACATGGAGGTGCTGGAGAGGATCCAGAGGTGGGCTGCCAAGCTAGTAAAGGATTTGGAGCACACCTCACATGAGGAACAGCTGAGGGACCTGAGGCTGTTTAACCTAGAGAAAAGAAGGCTCAGGGGAGACCTTATCTCTGTCTATGACTACCTGAAAGGAAATTGTAGCGAGGTGGGGGTCAGTCTGTTCTCCCTAGTAATAAGCAGTAGAACATGAGGAAACAGCCTCAGGTTGCACCAGGGGAGGTTCAGGCTGGATATGAGGAGGAATTTCTTTACCGAAAGGGCTGTCAGGCATTGGAACGGGCTGCCCAGGGAGGTGGTGGAGTCACTGTCCCTGGAGGTGTTTAAGAGATGAGTTGATGTTGCACTTAGGGAAATGGTTTAGTGGTTGATAGGGCTGGGACAAAGGCTGGACTTGATCTTACAGGTCTCCTCCAGTCAAAATGATTCTGTACTGCTGTAAGTGTGCTCTTTCAGTGCACTGCCCAGAGGACAAGTGTAAGAACAAAGGCAATCTAGTTTGTAAGACCTGTTGGAACCTACCTGCCTCTAGAACCACTCTGCTCACAGTCTTCAGTGCTTCCATTATCAGAATGATGTATCAAATTAAGTGCTGTTCATCTGGCCGTGTGGCACTGTATGAAATGGAGTTTTCTATTTTTGGAGCTGCAGTTCTGTTACTTCAGAGTTTCATTTGTGATAAATACAAGTAAAAGATTCAGTGTTTGGTGGCAAGCATAAGGAGGGAGGAAATGCACAGTTTACTAATATTTTACATCTTTAAGACTGCAGTTCCAAGTGTAAATCATCAGTTTTCCTTTAGAAAACTTTCCTTTTCCTTTAGAAAACTGATCACATGTATCATTTTAGGTATAAAATGGAATTAGGAAATTGAAAAGCCTCCCAAAATCACTGAAAGTTGGCTTAAGCACCTAATCTGTAATTGGCAAGAGTAGACATACTTCTCACTGTGCCTTGCACCATCACATTTCACTTTTCTGAGGACCAAAATGATGTCAGTATGCACAGTATTGTGTAAAGGTGTTTAAAAGAAGACAGACAGTTGCTTGGGGTTTTGTGAGTTATGCCTTATCTTTGTCTGTCTTAAGCTAGTTTGGAAGCGATGGACACAGATTGCTTTCAACAATATTCCTTTTTACTCATAGCAGTGAGAAAAGGAGAGCTGAGATACCCTCAAAGTTTTAGCTGACCATACTTTTTTTTTTTTTCTGTAAACATGGAGAAAAACATTTTCTGTTTGAAAACATGAGGCCAAGCATTGTCTCCAGCTTTCCTCCATACATACTGTCATCTGTGGAGCTGGATAACTGTTAAGCAGCCTAAAGATTTAAAATACATAGGTAGTCCCATCCAGAAGAGATTTTACTTGAAGTCAGAAAAAACATGCAACTTGGAGGTTAGCACGGGAGAAAGGATTGAATATAGTGATGATTGTAGCATCCAGCATTCCTACTAGAAGAGTGTTTTATGCAATTGGAAATACTGTCATTTCTACTATAGTTTTTTAATCAAGGAAGAACAAATGTTTTGAGACCTTTCAAACTGGGAGAGTTTTGGTTATTATCAGTTCCAATGTCCTGGTTAAATTAGGCAAGTCTTTTACTGTCTACAACGTTTAGTATTTCTCTAGTATAAAGATGCAATTGTAATTTAGTAAGTTAGAGATGACTGAGAAATGTTACCACAATTTACTTGCAGGCATGATTTGCTTGCTAAAAAATTGAGCAGGGAGAAAACACAGCATGCCTTTGAACCACAGTAAAATGATATTTCTTGCCGAAAAGTGCCAACTATATAAAAGGTTTCTGCTTAAAGAATTGTTTTACATAAACTACTACTTCAGAGTTTTGCTTCTTGTAATAGGTTATTGTGTATTTTGTTCATAGTTATATGCTGGATCTAAAACAGTTCCTTAGAATTATTTTCCTTTTGTGTCCTTAGAGGTGAGTGTTTGTTCTCCAAAGCACTAGTTTAGCAATGCACTTAAACACAGGCTTAATTCCGAACATTAGCTTGTCCTACGCAGTTGAGCAAAACCCGGTAAGATTAAACATGTCTAAAGTTAGTTGTGGACATGTAAATATCCAAGGTTGTGGGTTTTGGTTTATTTCTTGACAAAGCTCTCTCCCTTCTCTCTCTTCTTCCTCTTAGGGCTGCTGCTCAAAGTAAGCTCAACAACTACCATGAAGCAATAAAGGACTGTGAGAGAGCCATAGCAATAGATCCAAAGTACAGCAAAGCATATGGAAGAATGGGGTAAGCTAATACAAATCTGAGTAAACACTGAAGGTTTGCCTGCATATCACCTTAGATTTTTCTGAAATGGTTGAAGTTGTTTTAGTAGTTGTTTTATTTAGCTGACGTTCATCTTCTGAAAGTGTAGCAATTTTCTGAAGATTATCCTATCAGGCTGTCAGCTTTATGGGGCTGATTTCAGCATTTCATATCAGGTTTCATCAGTTTGCAGTTTTTTCCTTTCAGCTTATCACTTTGCAAAGTTCATTTAGAAAGTCATGATGTATTTTTTCTCCTTTCTACCTTGTTATTTCTGCAATTGGAACAGTGAATCTGTTGATGGTGCTTTTAGAGAACAGAATCCTAAAAGTACTGGGGCTTCGCGCTGTCAGGAGTAGAGGCTTAAGTTTACTCTTTGATAGCTATTTGGAATCAAATATTTTAGGAGGACTAAGCTGTGTCCCTTTGATAGTTCTATTCAGTCACATCTGAGAGATGAAAAATGCAGTTTGTTCAGGTGATGGGTGTGATTAAGTGCTGTCTGAGAAAAATGTAAAAGATGTTCTGAATGGTATATCTACTAAGTAAAAGGCTGTTCTCCCAAGATGTGTAGGTTTGCATTTTCAATAATGAAACACATTGTGGGTGTGGGATGAGTGCTGCATAAGGCTTTTAAAGTTATATCTATACCATTGAATTTTAAAATGTGCTTGGGATTGTTTTTTGAGTCAGCTGGCACAAAATGGCCCTTGTCTATGTTATTAAAATCTAGATTGCATTATGGAGTGGACACATCTGAATTGCCTATTGCTAAATTACTTTGGCCTGTGTTAAATCTTGAACTATGCTCCAAAATTGTCTGGGCTAATGCTTATTGGACTGCCACAAAATGATGTCAGGGGGCATTTATTTAAAATCAAAGATGTTAGAAATCTGTCATTTGAAAACTTTCCATGATACAGTTTATTTTACTAATACAAATGTATCCTGACTTGCTTTTCAGATAATTAATTCACTTTGAAATTTTAGGGACTATTGAATTGGTTGTCATATTTAACTCTCTTTAGATCATTTCTTCATGTAGCACAACCCAAGATCCCCTGATTTGAGTCAGATGGAGGGAAGCTACAGGCTGATTTAATTGGAGATTTGAGGTTCTTTTAGAGTTTTTGGTATAAGACCAGTGTGCCTTTTGATACCCAATGTAAGTGGATCATTCTCAGGCAATCAAGCTTCTTTGTTTTTGATTGTCTGATCGTTTTGACAGAGGATATATTTTGAGATATAAACCATTGGCTAGGTCAGCATATGGATATAATGATACATTTGGCATAGGCTATAGGAATAAGGAAACGGTGCTTATTTAGTAATGACTGGAAAAAAAAAACAAGTGCAGAAACGACCTTCTCACCAAAAAGTTCTAATGAGAAAGCTGTGTCTTCTGACTATATTATGCAGGCTTATAAGTTTTCCTCAGGATTTGACAGAAACTCATGTATCACAAAAAAGTTGCAGAAGTTGCAGAGATGGGAGCCATGTAGAGAGTTACTGTCATATTTCCAGCATGAACCTGAGAGAGTACTTTTCTGGGTAGGAATGGTGAGCAAAGATACTGTTGCCTGCTGTCCTGATTTGTGCTGTGTTCCCAGAAGCAGAATTTTACATACTTTCTCTGTAAAAAAAAAACCAAAACAAAACCAAAACACAACTGCATCACAGAAATACCAGATAGTTTTTCTTGTCTGGCCAGAAACTATTTTGGCAAGTTAACGGGCCAAAGGGGAGAATGTTTTTTATGGGAGTAACTGTGTTAAGAGAGAAGATGTTAATATTGCACGGGTTCCTTCAGGAGCACTACTAGAAACTCCTGGAGTTTTATACTGTTACTAAGTTCATCATGGCAGAGAGCAATGAGTGATGTGAGTGAGACAACTGAAAGTGACTAAAGTATGTAGCACACTCAGCTCCCTCGCCTGAGCTAAAAGACTAAGGTCTGTTAGTGGGAATTAGCAAAGACTTACCAACCCAGTCTGTGTAGCTCAGACTGGACGACTAAAGTAATACATACCTGAATGCAGATTATATAAAACTTTCACAAGAGGTGGAAAAGATAAGCTTTCATTTGTATTTTCAGTTTATTCTGACTACAGTAAAAGATAGAATTGAAACAGCAACCAAATGGACTTCTGGAATAACTCAAAGAAAAATGAAGTTTTGGACATAGTAGCTAATCAAATTTTAAAACAGTTTCAAAAGTTATGAACTCTGCTTTCCTGAGCTGCTGCATAACAATATTTTCCAAAGCATTAAGCAGAATTCCCTGATACAGGGGCTTCTGATAGCATCTTACAGATGTTACTGCTATCCCTTATAACCCATCTGTCAAACTGATGAAGCAGAAGATCCAAAAGGAGAACCTTGCACTGATCTTACACCAAAAATCTATTATGCTGAAACTTGTTGTTCTAGTATTTGGTTTCTTGAAGCTACAGATCTCAAATGAAGTTATCTTTACCCTACTTAGCCATGTGCCCTTCTGAGTAATTTCTTGGATCAAAACACTTAGAAGAATTTCTGAGCTTGTGCAAAAAGCTACTGGTGCTGGATCCAGCTTGTGCTCTCAAATACAGACTAAATCACCTAATGATGCCAAGGAGTTTCCAATGAAACTTGCACCTGTATGGAATGGACAATGTGAGACGAGTTCTTGAGGGATCATCTATTCTGCAAAATCAAGTGCTTACACTGAGCAGTAGAAACACAACAAAAAAATTACCTGAATGCTCAAGCAAAAAATTGGTTGTGAGATACTGTTATATTTGAAACAGAAAATGTATCATTATCTTTTAATGGTCATCCATGTTCTACCCAGGTTGGTTTTTTTGTTTTTTTGTGGTTTTTTTAATTTCACATTAGGTTGGCTCTGACCTCAGTGAATAAATACGAAGAAGCAGTTACCAGTTACCAAAAAGCACTGGATCTTGATCCAGAGAATGACTCTTATAAATCAAATTTGAAAATAGCAGAACAGAAACTAAGAGACATGTCCAGTCCGGTAAGTTAGCTCCCTATCTATTTATTTACAATGGTTTTGACTGGGATTTTGTAGGTAAACTTGTCTTCATTTTTTTTTTAGACTGGAACTGGACTGAGTTTTGACATGGCAAGCTTGATAAATAACCCTGCCTTCATCAGTATGGTGAGAATATTTCAAACTTTACATTATACTGTTTTTAAAACTGAAGTTTTAATGACACTTGTTTAGTAACAGAAGCAATTTTCATGCTTTTTATAAGGGCAATGGTTTCATTATGCTGAATTTAAACTATTCTAAGCCTCTTTACACTCAAAACAAGAAGTGAATCTTACTGATGAACAGCAATGTGCATAGA
Source organism: Colius striatus (assembly GCF_028858725.1). Taxonomy (NCBI): domain Eukaryota; kingdom Metazoa; phylum Chordata; class Aves; order Coliiformes; family Coliidae; genus Colius; species Colius striatus. Next base: position 46,849,069 of record NC_084790.1, on the reverse strand, counting down.
CTTAGCTATGCTGTTTATGGACAATGTGATAGTAAAACACTTGTCAACATCATGGTGAAAAAATCTTTAATGCTTTCCATGTAGTTAATAATGAATACAAAGAAGCCAATTCCTTTAGATTCTTAAGTGAATAGCCATAGAATTGATTCAGATGCTGTCTACCCAAGACTAAAGTAAGTCAGTTCAGGAAGAACTATTCAAGAGCACTTTCTATTCTTACTCTTTCAGACTACCCCTTAATACACATTTTCTTAAGTGTGCAAAACTTCATGAGATATGCAAACAATTAATATAAAATACATGTAGTGTGTTGCTTTACTTCCAATGCAATGGCAGATTGTGGTTTTGTTCCTCAGAAGTTTTCCTGCACGCATGACTTTCTTAGCCAAATGGTATTAAGTTTGAAAAATGGAATTTGGAGAGAAAAAAAAAGCAAAAACATTTATTTCTTTACTTCCTCAGTTAAAACTCTGTAACCTCTCTAGTAGCTTCATTAGGACAGGACATTGAAACCACTGCTTCTGTGTGTGGAAACACACCACATGCATGAGAGATCAATATATGTGGTATGATGCGCTAGTCCAGGTACAAGAGATAGCAGAGGCAAGGAAGGAGTGAGCGAGTTCCCTGATGCCAGCAGTGATTAAATAGCCCAAGAACTCTGTACCAGCCACTTCACTGGCCACGTGACTCAGCCTGCATCTGTTTAGCATCAAAGATGTGCTCCTCAATATGGAGCTAACTACAGGGCAAGGACTTTGTGTCATTTCCAGAAGATACCTAGTCAAGTGAATAGAAAACAGGGCATTCAGCCAGGAACAAATTAATTGTGTTCCTGTGGTATAGTTTTTCAGGGTTTCTTTTTGTTTTTTTAGGGAAAGAAAAGTTGACTTACAGAGAGATCTTGAGAAAGTTACTTCTAGCCTCCATTTTGGGCCTCAAACCTAGATCAGACTTGTTACTGGTGGAAGAAAGAATGCATAGAATTGACCTAATTTTAGGATTTTAGATTACAACTGTAGACTAGATAAAGCATTTTATTTACTTTTGAGATACATATATGGAGAAATGTTGATCAATAAAATGAATGTTGTATATATACAATATTGTATATTGTATATATTGTATATTGTATATATCTTCTTTTTGTTGTATCTTTTAATAAGAGAGTGAATAAGCAGATACTGTGTTGTGCCTGTTGCCCTTGTATTCATGTAGACACTGATTTCTGTAGGAAATATGTTACTAACTTTAAAACATCACCTGTTTTATTGTATCTGTGTATATACAATCTTAAGCTTCTGGTAAACATAATAATATTTTTGAGGTATCTTATGAAAGAGAAATTTGGGTAACCTCTTAGTACAAGGTAAGAAGTTACACAATTACCACAGAAGATACATCTTACTGTGAAAGTCCAGCCTTGTTTACTCTGCAACATTTGGTAAGAGTTAGTAACAGTTTATACCCAGTAGTAGTAATAGTTGCAAAACTAATTTTTCCAGGATGGGAATCATCAAAATACAGGCCTTTTTCCAAAAAAAAAGCCCAATAAAAAACCTTTGTCCTTGGACATCTTAAATTATTTAATTTTTCACGTTGTCACATTTTTCATGCCTGAATCTGTAACCACTGTTTTTTAATCTAACATGTAACAAAATTACTCGGCTTCATATTCTTGACATCCATTTTCATAGTGGTTCCTTTTGCTGCAGACCACACATCTCTGTGTGCACGTAAACTTAGCTTAATTGTGCAATAAAACATAGAGTACAGTATATGGGGTTTACCGGTTTTGTTTTGCCACGTTTTCCTTTGTGATGCCCAAGTAGTAAATGTGTTAATAATTTAAACTATATCTTGTCTGTTCTAGGCAGCAAGCTTAATGCAGAATCCTCAAGTTCAACAATTGTAAGTATTAAATTGAAGCACCATCAGAACAAATGTCTTTAGGGGTTTGAATTAATAAGAGAAAAGGTGGATACTACTGTATTCCTGAAAATTTAGTTATAATTTTGCTTACTGTAAGCACAACTACTGTTTTGCTTAGTCTCTTCCTCTTGCAGCTTATTTCCTCTCATCAATTCAAAAAAGAAGTTTGATTTGTTGCTTATGCTAAGGTTCTTGCATGCCTCCATGCCAACAGTGTGCTAACCATTCCAGAATGTCAGGGATGATGTCCAACGCCATCGGTGGCCCTGCTGCGGGTGTTGGTGGCCTGTCGGATTTGTCCAGCCTGATCCATGCGTAAGTCGGCAGTGTATGGTTCTAACTGTTATGTGTGTAGAAGCATCGTTGTGCAACATCTACTTAAAGGGGATAGTGCCAAGCCAGTTATACTGTGGGCTGTCACACTGTTTGCCTGGTCATTATTAAAACTGAACTTTGAAGACCTATTTTCCACTACCTAGTTTGTTTGCTCCGCACATTTCCATCATTGGGAATAACTGAATTTGTGTGCTCGGTTTCACTTTCTAGTTCTAACACAGAGTTTACTTTGTAAATGCCACTTAGTAAAAATGCTCCTTTAAATCTTTAAGTACTTCTACACGTGCTTTCAAACTGTGATGATAAATTTAATACCTGATATCCTGAACACTGGTTAGAAAAGGTACAGGTTGCGACAAGTTCTGCTCTGGCATCCCTCCATTTAGACCGGGAATGCTTCAGGGAACTCGGTATAATGGAGAGTAGCTTTTACAAAAAAACAAGAGCCACGTCTTCTATAGAATAATAACGGTAATGCATCTGGAACAGTCTGCACAAAAACGTGCCATTTTCTTATGTGACAAGACCTCTTAAAGGGCATTGTTTATTTTATTTCAGCTTTCTAGACTGTTTCAGACTATTTTGAAGTTTCTCCCCTTCAGGGCAAAAGTAATTTAAAATGGACAGGAACACATTCCCACAAAATCAAGGGCTGTTTTCAGAAAAACCACATACTATACTTACATCCATGAAAATGGTGGTTTTCCCTTTGACCTGCACCAAGGTTTAAAAGAGCTACTTGGGCAAAATGCAGAAGTTAGAGAGGCACCATGCCAGGCTGTTCCTGAAGCAATACGTTTTACTTAATTGCTTTTTCTAGTAAACCGGTGTTTTGCATCTCTTCTACATGGAATTAATTTTGCCCATTAATGTAACTCTTAAGCTACAACTGTTATGGGAATGAATCTGTCATTACTTCAGTCATACAAGGCGTAAAGGTGTAACTGTATGCTTGCTTTCTTCTAATGATGCCTTGCTCACAAGCACAAGTTGGCAGCTGCGCACTGTTTCTGGAAAAACTAATATAAGGTTGCACCTCAGCTACCAGAGTGGTTATCTTAATCAGCTGGAACGGATCCTCTCAAAAAGGGAGAAAACCACTGGCACAGATCTGTTGCTAGATTTTAGTTTTACTGAGTAAGGTAATACTTCTACCTACATGCTATCGAGTAGTAGTCCTAAGTAACAAAAATGATGGTCTGACAGTAACCCTGTCTGGAGAGATTTTAACTAGACAAAGTCACAGTACTACAAATATCTTGATTAAGACCATACAGCAAGTTATCTTCAGTCTTAAACTTCTTTCAGTGCACCTCTCAGTTGTGTTGGGATATCTTGTTTTCTTATAAATGCTGCATGTTGAGTTTTTTTCACTTGTTGCTTTTTCTTAAAACTGTTCAATACAGGGGGCAGCAGTTTGCGCAACAGATACAGCAGCAGAACCCAGAGCTCATAGAGCAACTGAGAAATCATGTTCGGAGCAGATCTTTCAGTGGCAGCACTGAAGAGCATTCCTGACTTACAGGAGGCCCATGAATTGGAATGGTAAATAACCCCCAAACACATACCATAGTTAGTAGCAAAAGCACCATTGTAACTCTTCTGCTTGAATAGAAGACAGAAAATTCTTTGTGTGTGTTTGCAAACAAGAATAAATCTGTTAAACAGATCTATTGCACATAACTTGGAACATATCATTTATGTATAGTTACTCCTCTGAAAAATAATACACTAAAATAGGTGGTTTATTAAAATCCCTAACTACAGGTTGTTTTCAGTATGTGCAGTAGATTGATCTCCAGGGCTACTGAGTGGGGAGGAGTTCTGTAGTGCACTGTTTTGCATAACAGCTAAGTTCTAAAGTCCTAATGTAAAAAAGGCACCTTATTCCTATGGTGAAAATCATTACAGCTGTACTCTGTCATATGTTGAAACAGGAGACCCATCTGATGTGCCCTTTTATAATGAGCATAAATCAGTATTGGAGAAGAGAATGTACCTAAAACTAGCACTTGAAAAGTTCTTTTAAGACTTGGAAGGGCTGTCGTGAATTATGTTAAATATTTTTTAGCTTTGTTGGGCAGGAGAGAGGGGGATGATTGCATATGAAGGAGTACCACAAGTGGTAGTGGAAGACATTAATCCCGAATAGGATAATACACAGAAACAACAATGGAACTTGGCTTGGGAAAGGAAAGAGTTTGAAGTTTTATACCCTCAAATCATGATGGTAGCCCTGGAGGTCAGCATTATGGCACTATTTTCCTAGGCATAGCAAACTGTACTACATTCCGTATGTATGCAGTATTTAACATAAGCTTAACTCTAATAAGCTAGAACTGATCCTGTGACTGTACAAATAACTAGAACAGAAAATCCATAAAAAAACAACTGCCTTAGAAAGGATTCTCTTTCTAATATTGTGTGGTAAAATAATCGTCTTAAAATAATTAAGGATTTTTGGTTTTGAAGTTTGACTCTTATTATTTCTGTTCCTGACCTGGCTTTGCCTGCTTGGTTAATTTTACTCTTTCAGAGACCATCATTCTCCAGTATTTTCATGATATTAACTTTTTTTTTTTGTTCTGCATACTGCTCACACTGCTTCCTGGTACAAGGTACAGTCGTTTGTACTCCAGTGAGGTTCTTGCTCACACCTTCACACTTTGTATTATCAGAATGCATCTGAGCAGCCTGCTTCAATTCCTAGGACAAAGTGATTTCTACTGGTCAGTTAGACTTGAGGAGGTAGTGGGGAATTAACAATAGACTCCCATAGAGATAAATGCACAGGAACTCCAGAACCTCAGACTTCACATCTGATTCATAGCATGGCCAAAAAACAGCACAGGTAGAAGAAAATGCAAAATCTGGGGCTAAGTTGTATGCTTGACTCTTACCAAATGCTAGTTGTGCGTCTATCATGAGTTTTTCCCTACTAAAACGGAGGGCAAAATGCATCCGGACCCAAGGAGAAATGAAAACAGCTGGAGAAAACACAGAAATAGGAAATCTGAATTATCATTTCTTGAATAAAGAGGTAAAGCTTAATAGAGCAACTTAAACAACTTCAAGACATTTCATACTTTATTCAGTAGAGCTTGCCTATACATACAGGATTAAAATGCTTCTTAAAATTCTCCATATAAGTTGGTATAGCTGCCTTTTTGAGGCTGTAGAGATATTTGAGCTTTACATTAAATACACTTCCATATAATAGCTTCTGAATTAACATCTGATGACAAAGAAGAAAATCTCTGACAAGGACATTTTTTCAGAGGTAGTTCAGAACCTGAACCTTGTCCATCAAAAAAAACCTGCTAAAGTTCAGTTACATTTAGTAGGATACCATTTACAAGAAAGATGGATGGAAGCTACAACTACTGTACAAATACTGCACTTGGAGTAGTGTGTTGTGGGAGGAGGCAAACGTTGTTCCTAGCATATCGCCTCTTAAACTTCACAGTTCCTCTCAGTTCTCTCATATTTTCAGCTGCTCAAACTAACTTTGGTAAGGGGAACCAATAAATCCAGAGTGGGCTGGGTAGCACTGCACTCTGACACACAGTTTATTCTTACTTTGTGACAGCAATCTTCATGTGGTCAGTTACCTTCCTACTTTAAGACAAGAGTGTCAAGAACCTCTTGAGAGTTCCTTATGACGTACAAAATATGACAGAATTTGAAGACTGGCTGCAGAAGTTGTGCTATCAACTACATGCCCTATTGTCTTACTGCATTTATAGGATAACTGTCCTCTGAGGTTCAGTGTAATAAAGCGTAGCTTAGTTATCCAGAAACTCCTCAAAGTGATCTTTATAGAGTGGTAATTTCCGTGTACTACAATGTTGTCATGTTTAGGTCTTACTGCAGTAGAGGTAACATGTAATGGGAGTATTTATTAGAGCCCTGATGGCATTAGCTAACCCTTAGGAATGTGCTACAACTGGCACAATACTTGCAAACATTCTTTGTTTCTTGTCTATTAACAGAAAGGGCTTTATAGCCTAGGGGAAAAAACGGTGAAACCAGTAACAGGAAGCTGTCATTCCATGCTTTCCCATTGAAACCAGGAACAGAGGGATCATTTATGCTAAAGTCTAATTTTGCCTTGAATAGGCTAGATTGTTTCACAGTCGTGCAATACGTCGTAATCACAAAGTGAGGAAGGAATCTTCTCCCGTGTAATAACTGCACTTTATTTTGCACTACTTTTCATCCTGCTATATCAAGTAGTAAACCACAATCTGCAAAGTTTAAAGCATTAATTGAAAACATTAAGGTCAATCACAGTTCATCATTCAACTGAGCAAACGTGAATCTTAACATCTCATTGGTTTTGTATCATTATTGTCTCATCAGCATATAAGGGGGATAATTGTTATAAAAGAAAATGTTTTGCACTCAAATTGTGAACTCCTGTAACCTGCTTGCATGGAAGTATATGTTTCTAACTAAGCCTGATCATAAAGACACCTAATGAAATATTCAGCCTAGAACTTGTTTCAGTTGCATTTTGGTTTTGTAGCAAGTACGTAGTAAAATCATATTCATACATACTGAGAAAGAACCAAGTCTGCAGCTTTGGATTTGTAATGTGCTTTCAGGGCTATAGAAGGCCATAAATGCAACTTGTATACCATTTCTGTATCGCTCCTACCTCTTGTTACTGTGTGGTTACAGCTTCTTCAACTTGTGTCAGTTTAACTTGAAAATAGATTATAAATAAAGTTATTTACATTTTTTTTGTCTGGATAGTTGTGGTTTTACTGTTTTGGATTGTTGTTGTACCTACAATAATGGGTAAATTGCAGTCTTTTAAATACATGTGTATGTTGGTTGCTCTGCATTTTTCTCATTCCCTGAATCCAGTAAGCTGATCCTAAGTTTATCCAGTATTTTAAAATCTAATTCTACACTCAAAAGATTTTATACATGGGAAAGCCTGAAGTAAGTAAAACATGCTGCCCAGAGGGGTTGTAGAGTCTCCTTCCTTGGAGGTTTTCAAGACCCGCCTGGACATGTTCCTATGTGACCTGATCTAGGTGACCCTGCTTCTGCAGGGGGGTTGGACTAGATGATCTCTAAAGAGTCCTTCCAACCCTACCATTCTATGATTCTATGAAAATACTGTCAAAACTGAGGTGGCTAAATGCCAAGATGGTAGCTGACAGGCTAGTGAGTAAAATTTTGAATTCTGGTGTAACTGGTGTTAAACTAGGGAAGCCAGTCACCACTGTCTGTATTAAATGTCTACCTTTGGGTGACCTTACACATTTCAGCCAAGAATACTTCCCATCTCTTGTCAAAACCAGCCTAGGGAAAAGTACATGTCTGTGCTCAACCAAGTCCTGAATTCCTTCCTGCATATGCTTTAGAGAACTTAATCTAGGGCAGCCCTGCAGGGCTTTTTTTCTCCTTGTCCTAGGAATCTGCTTAGATGGCTCAGGGAGGGGATGACTGATTTGGACTGCCTCACTTTAATAACAAAAAAGCCCAAATTCTGCTATTTTACTTTTAAGTTCCCTGCTAATTGGGAAGTAACACGCCTGGTCACAACACACTCTGTATCAGAGGGACACAGCTATTCACACGACTGCAGCTAATTGGGACAGAGTTGCTGTATTACTCCTTTCCCAAGACTAAGCCCCAACCAGTACATTATTTGGCTAATGTTCTGCTGAACCTCAACAGTGCCAGCTTCATACTCTCATCTCATGCCTTTATCAGACTCCACTGTGTACAGTTATGCATATACTGTGCAAATACAGTGCTGCCCCAGGCACCCCAGTGTATTTCTGTTAAGAGGCTAGATGCCAAGAACTTGTCTGTAAAAGGCCCGTTCCTTCAAACTGAAGCAGTTTTGTCAGAACCACGATGTAAAACCTGATTAAAATAATTAAAATAAAGATAAATACAGAGTGGTACTATTTAATTTCAATCTCAACCCACAGCCCCGAGGTGGTGTTAATGCAATGTAATTTGCTAGAGCTACACTTTTTTTAAAAGGCTTTATTTTCAATACATAAAAATGTGTATGCATGATTTTTAAAACATTAAAAAAAATGCTCAGAGAAATTAAATAAGCCCAGTTATGTTCATAGATGTATAGGGATTTGGTTTCTTTGTACACATTTGTGATGCTGCTGCAGAAACAGTGAGAAGTTGGTCCAAAAATAAACCACAAACCCAGCAGAAATACAGGGGTTTTTTTTCTTCAGTTTTGTTTGACTTCTGAAGAAACTACACAGACTTGTGCAATGTCATCGTACTCATATGTTCTCTTCAAAAACGTGTCAGTAAGTCTCAAGCCAGAGACACTCTAGAAAGGGAAAATATTAGAGTTGTTATTACAAAGAACTACTAAGCTTATAAAACATACCATTTTATAACAAATCTATACTGTAAAAACTTACTTGCAATCCCTGCACTGAAGACAACAATGTGAGTGCAAGATGGAGGGATGAACTTGGGTGCAGCTTTCCCAGTTGCCTTCCTGAAACTCCACACCAGTGGATGGAATTTGTATTGCACATTTCTAAAACCAGATCCATAGTCCTTTCACTGCTAGAGGAAATTGAAAAAAAACAAGAATAAACCTGTGGGCTTTTTATAAGAATTCAAGGACTGCAGACATGTAAAAGCTTGATTACTTTACGACTCAGGTTATTACCAATTAAGTGTTTACACATAATTGCTAGACTGGCTGTGATGTGCTTATAGCTTTGTCCAACATGAGCGTCCTGCCATGGGTTTGGCAATACTGAGTAGCCTAACGCTGCTCGTCTTTTGGGTAGAGTACAAGATCTTCAAAATACTTTAGTCCCTGGCTTCAATTTCTACTTAAAATTACTTAAATGTCACTTTGCAACTCTTTTATAAAAAAGACTACAGTAGATAGATTCCAGTGTGAACACAAAGTCAGAATGCAGGCAGAGATATACAAAGACTGGTGACAATGTTTAGCAGCATTCCAGCAGCGGTGCAGAACTAGCAGTCAAATTGGACTGGATACAAATGGCATCATTTCTGATAAAAATCACTTGCAGTTAAAAAAAATCTTGTATGTGCCTTTGTTTTGTTATTACATTAACTAAGAAGAACTAAGATGATTCGTCTGGACTCAATGATCTTAAAGGTCTTTTCCAACAGTGGTGATTCTGTGATTCTGTCATTTAAATATGGGGTGCAATCTTATGTTTCATTGCAGCGAGTTCCATAGAATTATACTACAGATTTTTTCCAATCTCCTAGTCCAAATAGTTTTAACAGATAAGAGAGAATTCGTTTCGTTTCTTTGGGATTTTTAAGAACCATTGTAGTCCAAATGATGTGTTTTGAGCAGTTTCATGTTGCTACAACTCACTAGTAGAGACCAGGTTTGAGTTATTTCAGGGGAAAGTGTTGAAAAATGAGCCACAGCTTACCCACTCAGAAAAAAGCATCAGACTCGTATGACATTGTTACCTGCAATTGGTTATTTTGCATGTAATGTCAAAAGGTTCTTCCAAATTAACAGTATCTGGTATTGTCTCCAAAGAAAGCCGTACATCACCATAGCCAGGAGCCTGTGAAGGCAGAAGAATGAACATTCTCAGATGCAAGATAGTAAAGCTAAAGTTTTACTACTCAAGTTTTCATTTACTGCAAAAAGCTTGGGGTAAGAGGAATTTGAGGAAAGAAGATTGACCCTTTGTGCTTTTTTTTGTGCCCAAATCACAGCAGTGCTACCGATGACCACTGTCTTGATAATCAGTTTAATGATTCATTACACAAAGATGATGTTTATTATTAAGTTTTTCAGGTATTTCATGTCTTTAAAGTTTCAATACCTATACACAGTTCCTGAGAAGATCAGCTTTATTTTAAGACTTGTCAGGCAGATAACAAACTATGGACAATGTAAGTATAGTTTTCCCACATAAACCCACCACTATTCCACATCCTAATAAACAAGAGGTTGTTCATTCTCCTTGCCATTTCAGTCCTCCAGGCCTCTGCAGAAATAATTAATTGCCACCAGTCAGAAAGGCTTGATATGAACAGTTATCAACTATCCAATTCTGTCAAAAGCTGAAGGCATTTCTATTAACAGGCCTGTAATAAATGTCCTAGATGCTACCAGCGAGGCTGATTCAAGATAGCAAGCTGCAGATAAAAAGCTTGGACTTTCAGTCCCTTCATTAGAAGGGACAGATTGTAAGGAAAAAAAAAATAACAAACCCACAAGGGAAAAATTTGACCTGCATGATAAGGCTTATTTGTGGCACGTGTTCCAACTCTGCTAATGGAAGAATGCTGCAGTAAAATTTACATTTAAAGCTTGATTAAAGGTATTCATAGAATCACAGAATGGTAGGGGTTGGAAGGGACCTTTAGAGATCATCTGGTCCAACCCCCCTGCAGAAGCAGGGTCACCTAGATCAGGTTGCATAGGAACATGTGCAGGCAGGTCTTGAAGACCTCCAAGGAAGGAGACTCCACAACCCCTCTGGGCAGCCTGTGCCAGGGCTCCATCACTCTCACAGTGAAATAGTTTTTTCTTATGTTTAAGTGGAACTTTTTGTGTTCCAGCTTCATCCCATTACCCCTTGTCCTGTTACTATTTACTATAGAAAAAAGGGATGTCCCAACCTCCTGACATTCACCCTTTAGATAATTATAAATGTTAATAAGATCTCTCCTCAGTCTCCTCCAGACTAAATAGCCCTTGTTCCTTTCCTCTTATGAAATATGTTCCTCTTATGAAAGATGTTTCCTCTTACGAAAGATGTTCCAGTCCCCTGATCATCTTGGTGGCCCTGCGCTGGACTCTCTCCAGCAGTTCCCTGTCCCTCTCGAGCTGAGGAGCCCAGAACTGGACACAGGACTCCAGATGAGGCCTCACCAGGGCAGAGTAGAGGGGTAGAAGAACCTCCCTTGACCTGCTGGCCACACTCTTCTTGATGCATCCCAGGATGCCATTGGCCTTCTTGGCCACGAGGGCACGTTGCTGGCTCATACTTAGTTTATTATCAATCAGGACTCCCAGGTCTCTCTCTGCAGAGCTGTTCTCCAACAGGTCAATCCTCAGCCTGTACTAGTGCATGGGGTTGTTCCTTCCCAGATGCAGGACTCTGCACTTGTCCTTGTTGAACCTCATGAGGTTCGTCTCTGTTCAAAAAAAGAGGTCCAGAAAAGGTCCCAAAGAGGTCCAGAAAGCCAGTAAATGACAGGTTTGGAACAGGTTTTAGTCATATAGAGTTCATTCCAGACTGAAGACAGATGACATTTGAGAAAGTGTATTGAACTGGACACTACTATAAGCACTGGTATGTCAAACCAATGGAGACACACCTCTACAGCTCTGAAGCTCTATTAGGTGTCAGAAAGGAATCTACTGGAAAAAATATTACCAAAACAACATGTAGTTGCCATAACATTAAACTCTACTTATAAGAGAGATACATTAAAAGAAAAAATGTTCCTGGAATGCAATGATGATCACTTCCTTCTCCAAGTGATAAAGCAGCCAACAAGGAGAGGCGCTATGCTGGATCTTGTTTACAACATAGAGGGGCTAGGAGTGTGAAGCTCAAGGACAGCCTTTGCTGCAAGTGACCATGGAATAAAAGGTGTTCAAGATTTGTAGCGCAGCAAGGAGAGACCATAGCAAGTTCACTACTCTAGATACCTCAGGAGAACAGAGTTTGGCATCTTCAGGGAACTGCTGAGTACCATGGGATAAAGCCCTGGAGTGAAGAGTGGTCCAAGTGATCAACAGCTCCATGTCCAAGTGGAGAGCAGTGACAAGTGTCAATATTAGGTCCAGAGCTGTTTGACATCTTTGTCAGGGCCATGGACAGTGAGACTGAGTACACCCTCAGCAAGTTTGCCAATGACACCAAGCTGGGTGGTGCAGTCAACACGCTGAGGGGAAGGGATGGCATCCACAGGGATGTGGACAGGCCTGAGAGTTGAGCCCATGCAAACCTCATGAAGTTCAACAAGGTCAAGGGTAAGGTCCTGCATGTGGGCTGGAGGAATCCCAAACACAAATAGAGACTAAGTTATGAGTGAATGGAGAGCTGCTCTGAGGAGTACTATGGAGTGTTGCTTGACAAGAAGCTCAACATGACACAGCAATGTGTGCGTGCAGCCAAGGAAACCAACCATGTCCCAGGCTGCACCAAAAGCAGTGTGGCCAGAAGGTCAAGGGAGGGGTTTCTGCCTAACTCTGGTGAGACCTCACCTGCAGCAGTGTATCCAGCTTTGGGGTCCCCAACATAAGAAAGCCATAGAGCTGCTGGAGAGGTACTAGAGGAGGGACACAGAAAATTATCAGAGGGTTGAACACTTCTGCTATGAGGACTGGCTTGGATAATTGGGGTTGTTCAGCCTGGAGAAGAGAAAGCTCCAGGGACACTGTATAGCAGCCTTCCAGCACCTAAAGAGCACCAACAGGAAAGCTGGAGAGGGACTTTTTACAAGGGCATACAGCGACAGGACAAGGGGAAATGGATTTAAACTGAAAGAGGGTAGTCTTAAGAGTAGATATTAGGAAGAAATTCTTCCCTGTGAGGGTGGTGAGGCAGTGACACAGTTTGCCCAGGCTGTTGATAACCCCATCCCTGGAAGTGTTAAAAGCCAGGCTGGATGGGGCTTGGGGCAACCTGGGCTAGTGGAAGGTGACCCTGCCTGTGGCAGGGGAGTTGGAACTAGATGATCTTTAAAGTCCCTTCCAAGCCAAAGCATTCTACGATTCCATGACTTTGCTTCATAAGTTACTTGATCCTGGCAATTCAAGCGCACAATCGATGAAGTTATGTTGTTCAATGCTGTGAAAAAAGAAAGAGGCACATTATGTGCCAGAAAACAAATCCTCAAGAAAAGCAAAAATGTTGCCATTTCCATGATCAAAAGTAACAAGAATGCTTTTGTTCAGCTTCAGCCCCTTGCAATGGTCTTTCTTCCACACTTCACTAACCCAATGTAGTAAATAACTTCTCAAATACAAACAGAAACATGAGCACTCAGTACAACGTCCAGAAGGCAAGCAGCCTCAACCTTTCCCTTCAAGTCATTGTTAAGTTGTTCATTGAGTTGCTTTAAAAATGGATGCTAAGTTCAACCGATGTTTAAATTAAACTTACCATTCTTTGGAGCTGGCTAGTTTGCAGCCTTCCTCGCTCACCCAGGTTAGTTTTCCATACAATGTCTAGTTTACCAATCACTGTTACACCTTTTATTACTCCAGCCTTTTCTGCAAATTCTTGCTTTGGTTTTAGGCAGTATAAGTACTGACGTGTATCCATAGGTTGTAAATAAGTCCTTGAGCCAAAAGTAGACTGACTAAAAGAAAATAAAACAAAAAAAACCCCTTGTGTCTTAATTTAAACAGTTGTTTTTAAAATTATTTAAGAACTCAACTTTTTTTTCCCCACTCCCTCACCAGTTTTACTGTGTCTGTGTGTTTTATTCATGGTAAAACAGTATTTTTGTGCTTTCACATCAGAAAATGATTCTAGAAACTATGTAGCATTGAGAACCACAGGGACTGAAAACCTGATTCACCTGAACCAGAGAGGACTGAGGCAGGAATCCACTTTGCTACATTCTAATTTATTAGCTAGCATCTTGACCTTTAAACAGCAATGCTGGTAATTTTGCTTCTGCTATTTGGTTCCCTCCCCATAAATCTCAATGTCGTAAGTCTAAGATTCTTGTTTAAGACAAGAAGGATCCATGACAGAGGATGCAAACACTTCATAACAACAATGCTCCGCTACACTGCAGGTGAACCCTGTGACAGGCAAGAAGACAGAATTTTTACTTCATCCTGCACTACAGAAGCACCCAAACATCACCTCCTCCAAAAATCCAAGCAACTACAAAGCACAAAACAACCAAAACTAACTTCCACCCAGATATTACAAGCTTTTGTATCCAGAACAGTTTACTGAACACAGTAGACAATTCTTCTGGTATTTGGTGTTTTACTAATAGGCTCTGAATGACATCTATTTTGGTATGACAAATTTTTATACTCTTAAGATCCTGTAAGGGCATTCCACTGATTTCACCTTGCCTGCTGCCTTGCTAGATCTTGATTAGAACAATTGAAAACAGTTATTAGTCTACCAGAAGGAGGCAAGTACGAGTCAGACAGATCCTGTAAGGCTAAGTATGTACACACAGACCAGTTCAGAATGAGATGTGGGCTGAATTTTATATACTAGATACTGAAGAAGTAGTATGTTTTCATGTTACCATGTCATCCATATTACCAGTTCTTTGAAGATTAAACTGAGGATTTCTCTAGTAACAGTGTCTATTAACAGCTTTTCCAGCTGAATACATAACAGGAACTTGATCTTTTCAATCCAGCAAAAAAAGCACAGTCCTTCTGTTACAGACAATTTACATCTTATGAAATCATAATATAAAGAGTTTCAAAGTCAAATATCCCGTATCTGAACATACCTTTCCCCTGCTGTGTCAACAGTGTTCAGTTCTGCAACATTGTACATGATAGATGGCTCTAAAGAAACCTTCTCCATAAACATTGGAGAGGTAGTGATATTCTGAATCTGAGCTTCCAGAAACACTTCATCTGTCTGAAAAAAAACGAAAGTGCAAGTTCATAAAAATGTGACTGATGTTAATAAAAAAGAGTAGACAGTCCTATTGTTAAAAAAAGAAAAAACAAAACATGAAGTCACATGGTTTTAGTTCATGCCTGCAAATCAAATTAATTAATGCAAGAAAAAACCTTAACCCCAGTAACAACAGGAGCAAAAGTGTTAGTCAACAGGTATCTTGCCAAACAATGGATGTGGGATAATTCTGCTACGTTCTAGCTATTGCTTATTTGTAATACATCAACTTTCATCAAGAGTTTAATCAACTCAATAGCAACTCAAATTTAAACCAAATTAAACCAGATTTAAACCAAATTATTAAAAAACAGAATAAATGGTGAGGAATTGCAGTGCACAATGACATGCCATGTGTCAGATGACTAGTGCATCAAGCTGTACCAAAAAAAAAATCAAAATAAGTGTGTGTGTTTCTCTTCAACTGAATAAAACAGTTCAAGCACATGCTCTGAGATTTTATTATTATTCTGAAACACTGATGTACTGTCTAAAAAGCCAAAACCAGCCTTCCCTCTCACTGAGCTGCATCATGCCAATGGTTACCACTATGATATACATCCAATAATTTAGCTGGTAGTCTACCTTTAAAACACCCTATAAGACAAATCTGTCAAATGAAGCCAATACCTGAAGATGGTACATAAAGATCAATTCCAGAACAAGAACAAACAATACAGACTGTTAAACTTCAGAAGCTAAAGAAAAAAAAATGGAATGGGTAGTGGTTTTGCCTCATTGCTTCTGTGGAATTGCAGACCAGTGAAGTCACTTTGCAGCTACAAAATCTCAGGACAGAATAATTATTAAAAGATCAATCTGCTAGAAATATGAAAGCCTGGAGAAGTAAAAAACAAAACCAAAGTGCCAATTAAAAAGGAGAGGGTGCCAAATCTGCATTTACAAGAGAGTTACTGATTCAGATGATTGTTGTAGGCCCCTTCCAAATGAAACAGTCTATTCTATAAATTCAATATGAAGCAGTTTAGGTATTTTGTTGTGATAATTTTTTTAATGTCTGTTTTTATGGGGAAGGTGGAAGGACTCTTACACTTTCTTTTTAATCAGTGTAAATAAATGACTTCATTATACAAATGGAGTCCTGTCTGCAAATTATAAAAAACAGCCAAAATATTTTTAGTCTCTATGGTCATTTTGTTAGAAGGAGAAACACAGAATGATACTGGAACTGTCTGTTGTTTCTTATAAACATGTTAAGCACAAAACAGATGATAGTATATCCATAGTAATGAAAACTGTGCAAGCTCCATGGGCTACAGACAAACCTCACAGTTGCAGGAGGAGCTGGAACATGCTCTCAGTAATCATTACTACTACCATTTGACTGTCACTTAAGTTGATAGTGTTTGTATCCCATAAATCCATTGCTCAAAGTGTCCATTTACCCAAATTTTAGTTGTTTTCAATGCAGCAATCATGTGCAGAAATTTAGAAAAAGCTAATTTGAAAGAGAAAAGAAAAAACAAGCAGCATAATGAAAAAGCAAGTTAGCTTTGTGTTATTCCTAAGTTGGTTTAATATCACATGGTTCAAAAAAAGAGACTCCTCCAGAATTTGAGGAATGCAGTTTATTTTAATACATGGCACACTTCAAAGTGAAATCAGACTGCAGAAGTATCACATTAGCTCTTCAACTGTCACATGCAGTTAAAAGTTTGAAAATGCACTTCCAGCTAGCAAAAGGAAAGAAGAACACATAAAATTGCTGCTCTCTCCTCAAACCCACTGTCTCCACCAACCAGACGTGAAAAGTTCTGTCACAGCTTACACAAGCAGTGCTGTAATAAAACCTACATTCCTATGGGCCAAAAGCAGGAAAATTTTGGAAGGGATTAACTCCCACTTTCAAATAATGAATCTATTCACATTTTGGTGAAATATTTTACAGGAGGACTCCCACGAGCAAGAGTCTGTAATAATCAACTTTTAGTTTCAACAATGGGTATTAAAGAAAGAGCTAACCATTTAAATGATTAGCTGCACATACAAAGATGAGAAAACATCAGTTCATGATATACAGGAACAAATAATGCTTTTCCATTATGTTTTTAAAAGAATGTCAACAACAGGCACAGAGACAGATAGGCAATTAAAAAAGCATACATATTTATAAAAAATAAATAAAAATTACCACAGAACTGAGGTCACTCTAATGGGAAAATAAAAAAGAACACATTAGAGAAATTAGGGTTAAATGTTAAAGAAAAAAGGAGGCTAACTTCAAACAAAATGCATTTCTGCATTTTTTTTGCACCATCTAAACAAGATAGCATTAGTAAGACAGAAACACAAATAAAAATGGATGCAAACAAAGATGACAACTACATTTCTAAAAAGTTACAGCTAGTATGGTTACATGGTTTACTAGCTTTGCTTCAGAACCAATCCAAAGTAGAGCCTAAGTTACACAAGTGACAGGTAAGATATGGTAGAACAAACTGACTCCCCAAAAAAACTCCCCAAAAAACCAAAAAAGGTTTTGAGCAAGTTTGAAGTTTGTCCTGAATTTAAATTCACTGTATATGAAATGGAAAAATAGTCTTGTCATTGTACAGATAATTTGAGGAATCCACCTATATAAGGTCTCAAAATAAAAGTAATGTGGTAATGTGTTCTAGCAGAGCTACAATACTGCAGCTTATAACAAAGTTTGATGTAATGTTAATCATGAAAAATTATATTTTTTTTAATATCCATCATTCCAAAACCACAACTTTAATTGCAAACTTTGTTTCCTTAAGTGTCTGCATACTTGTTTCCTTATGCATGTTTGCAGGAAGAGAACCTTTTACAGAGCCTTTTCCAAGGCAGCCCAAAGTCAGTGAGAGCCTTTCTATTGTTTGGGGGCAGGCAATTCAATCTGAGGATTGCAGCAGGTTAGGGCGACACAGCATGCATCATTCTATGCATAAATATCAGTGATCAACTTGATTTGGATGCTACTCCAATATGAGCAACAGGCAAGAAAACTAATGTTCAGCATCATTCTTTGTCTTAGAAAAAAATGAAATCATGGACCGTGATTCCTATTAGAATATA
This sequence comes from Colius striatus, assembly GCF_028858725.1. Lineage (NCBI taxonomy): Eukaryota > Metazoa > Chordata > Aves > Coliiformes > Coliidae > Colius > Colius striatus. Next base: position 46,831,106 of record NC_084790.1, on the reverse strand, counting down.
ATTTTAGTGACAGATTTCATGAATATATAGCACCACATTTTAAAAAACCTTAAACAGGTTTTTATTTCCATTCACATTTCATCACAAAAGAAAATCTACCTGTGAAGAACACAGACAGCAAAATTTATCTTTCCCTCATTCTCATACAATATATTTTTTATCTGAACCAATAATATAATCCTAGCACAAAATGGAGGTTTATTTTGTTCCCAGGGGAATTACCTAGATTCATAGGATTATTTTTGTTCTTAAATCATAGCAGGATACATTTATGGGTAGCATAATTTCCATAAAGTGCTAGAGCAGTGGTATGTGCTTACATTCCAGACCTACTAAGGTATCTCATACCCAGTCAACCTAAAGATTGAAGCTTTCACCAAGATATTTTTAGGAAAATGTTTTCCTCTCTTCCTCAGTACTATGATATTTAAATCACTTACGACGTGTGCCTTGACTTATGCTCCCTCTAAATAAATTACACATTACAGATTAAATATCTTGTAATTTATATTCACAGCAGAATGAAAATCTTTCTTGAAAGCTTCCTGCACAGCTCTGAACAAGACAGAACTTTGAACCAAGAAATCCTCATTTGTAAAACAGAAATTCTTATCTGCTATTTCTGCCTTCTGTTTTCTCTGTTGATACTGTCAGGTAGGGAAAGAAATAGGCCTTTCACACCTCTATAGCCATAATCTTGCATGATGAACTCTGGGTGTGATTATGATCGAGATAAATAATTAGAAAAATAGATCTAGAGACTCTGCTTTTCTACATGCAAATTTAAACACTCATATATCTGCTTAGTTAAGAACAAAATGTTTTCTTCTTAGCTGAACAAAAATTATTTTTCAAATTGCCAAAATTCTGTATCTTTTCTTCTTCTCTCACTGACACTTTTTTTGTCCCATCTATTATTCACTGCAACATAAAAAACCTACAGCTTCTATCTTTTAAACTATTTCAAATGGATTGTTTATTAATGAAATTACGAGCACTGTCTTTGTTGACCAGTTTCCAGGGATTATGGAAAAAGTTTAATACTGATCATGGAAGCTCTCTCTCTCCAATGTACTTTGCAAGTATCAATCTGAACTTCATAAAAATTATACAGAATACAGTGGTTACAAAACTAAGCTACTTGCTCACTATCACAAAGGAGGTAAGTGATAATGATGGAAACAAATGCCCTAACTTCCTGTAGTGAAATAGTCTGGAAGTTATACGCAACAACAAGCATATAATAAATACATCCACTGAGAATGTCTACAAAGATTGCTGTATGTAACTTGTAAGAGTTTCCATTATCTGTGTCACCTTCAGTTAAAATCCTTCCCATAAAGAGCAAAAGCCAGATTCCTAAGTATGTCCAAATAAATATAAAAAGCATATTAAAGGTCATTTAGTTCTGAAGCACTACATATAGCTGACACAAACTTGAAAATTAAATTATTGAACACAGGGCTCATATTTACATTGGGGAAATTTAAACTTAAAAATGTCCCAGTCTAGTAAAATATTATCTGCTTTGTGAGCAACTAATCTCCCTTTCAGTAAGTACTCTATAAGCCCAAATATACAAACAATAACAAAGTATTTGATTTCATAGGAAAGCAGAAAATATGCAAAATTGTCAGCATATTACATTAAAGGCCTGAGTTACTGTGTCCTTCCTTGTTTCATCAAAGTATATCTATTTTTAAATTATGTAAACCCACCACCTGATTTTTTTTTCCCTTTAGAACTGATAATTTTTCTCAGAGACATGTACTTAAGAAGTAAGTACACATGACCACACTGCTCTCACTCACCTCAGCATTGTAGAATTTGGTTTTCACATCTAGGGGTTTAAGAACCTGAATGAAGTGGAAAAAAAGACAGATTGACAAATGGTTTCTCAGACAACTTCAGCATAAACTGTTTACAAGTGGTAAACAGTAAAGTGTATCTTTCTGTTTGCTCTTAGAGAGAACAGGTGCATTATGGAATATATGATACAGCCAACTCAGCTAAAACCTCAGGGTTCAAAGTATATGCTCACTGCTTCTTAATGGCACACTTCACTGCTTTGATACTAAGCAGTTTTCCCAGATTGAAAACAAATACTTTTCCACCTGAGAATCTATGTCTTTAAAATACCATTACATCCATCTTGTATCCTGAAGTGGTCTGCACTTGCTTTCAAGAGTAAGCAAGAACTACATAATATTTACAAGTCCTTCAGTGTCCTGCAGAAAACAAAAGTGCCCGAGGGCTTCTCTAAAACTGAATTAAATGGAAAACTATTCATGTTGTTAGCTTAAGCAATAAACCATTACTAGTATTCACTACCTTGCTGAAAATGCAACTGCTATGATAAACAAAAAGAAACAATGAATCATTTTAATTGCATGATATTAAATAAGCAAGATAAAACAATTTGATGAAACACAGTGATAACAACAGGTTGGTTCTTAAGTGCTTGAATTTTGTGAATAAAGATGCTATAATTAACACATTTGAATATGAAATGGATTTACATGTACATAACTGAAATAAATAATCTATTACACTTCTACAGAACCAAGTTTAAATTGTCTTGCTGAAGACATGTATTTCCCTTTACACAGGGAAACTTTCCTTTTGCTTACATACAAACATACCACATCCTGAAAGGCAGTTGAAGTTCTAAGTTGTGAATACATTTTTTAGCCCTGAATAATTCAAGATTAAAAAGCCATCTTCATAGAGATTTCTGCATTTTAACAGGAGTAACATTTGAACCTTTAAAGTAATTGCAGCTATCTCATCCTCTAGTCAGAAAAAAAGTCAAAATGTTATGACTTTTTTTAAAATGAGTTTTATGTATGATGGTTGTTTTTTTCCACCAGATATTTTGCTTCAGTCAGATTAATAGACCCAAATGTTAATGCTTTCTGTCTCTGCTAATCAACGTATTTCCAAACATTCCAGTAAATTTCAAGTGGCTTTTCAGTAAGAATCAAAAAATTATTGCAAGATTCACAACCTTCCCCTCAAAGACAAAACATAACCAAACCCTAGAAAGAATAATTCCTTCTCTATGTAAGCAACACGGTGTTCATTACTCAGAGAAGGCTTTGGAACAAAAAGGCACTACTGATCAGTATTACACTGCATATAGTGGTTCAAAATGAAGCTGTTTAAAACCAACTGTAACACCAGCTCAACTTAAAAGATCCTAGAAAACAACCAAAGGTTTTTTATTATAAAATAGCTGGTAGCACCTTGAACACTAGCAGCCATCAACTCCCATTGTTCAGTTCTTTGTAACACTTTGTTTTGTTTGTTCTCAGTTTTTCTACCTTGCATCTCCACATCAAACTTCAAAAATAACAACAAAAATTGCTCAGGGAAGAGTTTTTCTCATAATGAATCAACATTTTACAGAACACCATTATAGAATGGTGTTAAAGTGTATATATACTTTTGCAGAAGCTCTTAGGCTTCCTTCTCTGAAGGAAGTGCTTCAAATTTGACTGACTATGGCACAGAATCGAGTTGGAGGCCTGTGGCCAGTGGGGTTCCACAGGGATGGGTTCTGGGGCCAGTCTTGTTCAACATCTTCATCAATGACCTGGATGAGGGGACAGAGTGTACCCTCAGCAAGTTCCCTGATGACACCAAACTGGGAGGACTGGCTGATTCCCCAGAAGGCTGTGCTGCCATTCAGTGGGATTTCGAGCAGCTTGAGAGTTGGGCAGAGAGGAACGTTCTGAGGTTCAACAAGGACAAGTGCAGAGTCCTGCATCTGGGAAGGAACAACCCCATGCACCAGTCCAGGCTGGGGACTGACCTGTTGGAGAGCAGCTCTGCAGACAGAGACGTGGGAGTCCTGGGTGACAATAAACTAGCCATGAGCCAGCAATGTGTCCTCATGGCCAAGAAGGCCAATGGCATCCTGGGATGCATCAGGAAGAGTGTGGCCAGCAGGTCATGGGAGGTTCTTTTCCCTCTCTCCTCTGCCCTGCTGTGGCCTCATCTGGAGTACTGTGTCCAGTTCTGGGCTCCTCAGCTCAAGAGGGACAGAGAAACCCTCAAAAATATGCACAATTAAGTTTTTATATCCAATCTGAAGGAGACACATTGATATCCTGAATAAGGCTCTGGCAAGAACAAGGGTAGGCAAGGGAGAGAGGATAGGAACTGGAAGACTATAAATGCATGTGTTAGTGATCAGAGAAAGTCAAGAGAGGACAGATACCGAATTCCTGGCAGACAAAGAATGGAGAAAGTGAAACAGGTTCACAAGGAGCACAAAACAAACCAAATAAATATGAAAACAAATAAAGATGAAGACACACTGTATAGATTCTGGGTTCAGAGAAGAGTGCAACATGAAAACTGTTATGGAATGCTTTTGCCTAGGACTCTCTGGAAACACCTCTAACTAATCAAAACCTGCCATTTCAAGTCCCACAAGCACTAACAATGCCTGGTTGTTCTTTGCTGTAGCACATGGCAATTTAGCCTTCTAAAAACCGAAATGCTTTTTTCTGAAGTATCTAGACAGAATACTAGAAAAGAGCAAAATGAAATCACTCACAACTTTGCAAAAGATAAAAGTCTCGATGATATATTGTTCCTGTATTGCCAGACACTCTATGAGAGCATCTAAAACCGTACTCAGTAAAGCATGTCACCTAATCCTCTAGTCTATGGGAAACAGTCCACAAGTATCCAAGTCTCAGTAAATTTCTCTGAAAAATAAAGATTCAATAAATAGCTAAAATAGACTCTTTCTTGAGGGAATCAGTCCACAGGTAACAGTAACTTCCTGCTCTCCTTAGCTCATTTCATCTCAAGACTTGATATTTGTGTAGTGGAGCAAAAGGTTTAAATTCAATCAGTTACTTCTCCAGATATTAGTCAGATATTAACATATTAGACTTCTTTAAGAAATAACCCCCTAAATCCCAATTTCAAAGAGGTTATACACACTAAAAGAAGAATTAGAATTTTACAATCTAAACTCAAAAGTTAGATGTGTCGAAGTCAGAAAGTGAAATAATTTTTCTGCTTAAAAATAACCATAAAGTTGGCTACAATAAAAAGGGGCCTTTTTAGGGGTAGATTTTTCTTTCTCAATAGATTAATAAAAATAAGATGTAATGTTTACCAGTTCATGTGAAGTCTCACATGACAGTTTTTATCGGTTTACTTTTTAAAAGTCAAACAGATTTTCAGCACGTAAAAGCACTTTTGAAATATCAAATGTTCTAAAATGGGTTTTCCAGATTCACTCACCCATTAAAAGTAGAATACTTTGTGCAATATACCTGAAATTTGAAGAACTTTCTGAAGTACATCTTCTCTCCTGTCTGCGTAGTGTAACTCACTGCACAAACTAAGCTGAAAGAAAGAAATTTTTAAAAGTGATTTAGCATTACTTTAAATTCTGTGCCTGTATGAAAGCAGCAACAGAATGGCACGCACGTGTTGCTGTTCGATTTGAGCTCATTTAATCATAGGAAATTTTAAAACACTTTACATGTGTGTTCCTATCTCCTTTACTTCATGATGGATCACATCATCAATACAACAGTCAGGTTTAAGTTCTGCCACTGCAGCACTAGAAGCTGAAAGGTTCAAGCGCTGAGAACTTGTCTGCAGATCAGCCTGGGGACAGCAGAACAAAGCATTTGTTAGAACTGATCTGCTTGAAACAGATGCAAGGAAAGTAACTTATAAAGTACTACATTTTTTAATATGTATCTAATATAACTAAGATATGTTAAGATTATGACATATATACACTTTAGCTTGGGTATACAAAAATAAATAAATGGTTCAATCCTCTAACACACAGTTTATAAAAATTCTATTTACTTTTTACACCGAATTCCACAAAGATTTATGGAATATCCACTCTCAACTTCTTATTTATTCAGTAGAAAATCCAAAAAAACCCTACTGCACTGGAAACAAGCAAAATACATGTCAATTCATTATTTACAGAGATGTGCTTTGAGGACCTCCATGAAAGTGCAACTAAGAGAATATAACTCAATTTTTTTTAGCTGTGGAATTTTTGTTATACCACTTCCCCATAAGAAGCTTCAGTATGTTTGACACAATCCTAGTTTTTCATTTTAATCTTTAAAGATTTCTCTCACAATTTGTAGTTTCATGTCTTATTGTTTCCAATTTCTAGATATATTTTTTGGATTGGAAAAAGTGACAGATATTTCCTAAAGTCTATATATTAGCACTAAACATACAAGATATTGTCAAAAAGCACCCTCAACACATTTTATTCTTTTAGAAATCCAGTAAGTAGATTTTTCTTCACGTACCTTCACCAGTATGTCCTTGACAACTTGACTGCTATCATTGTGTACGCTAATGTAGCTGGAAAATGTCTCTCCCAGAAATATATTTCTGTGATTTAAATAAATACATTTAAAAAATGTTTAGTAACATTTATTTTCAAAAATACAGAACACTTTAATGAAAGCCCTTGAAGTTTTAATCAGAAATATACACACGCATGCAAGCACAAACACACTTGTTTGCCAGACCAAATTCTAAAAGTACATTGGTATTTTCACATCTATACTTCTAAATGTCATTCTTTATGACAAACAACTTCAAAAGAGAGAAGACAAATCAGAATTTTCTTGATCAAAACATCTGAGAAGAATAAGTAGATGGCTTCAGTATCCACAAAAATCACTGTAGTAAACCGTTAGTATTAGATGTAGTTTACAGTAGTACATCATGTTAGAAATTAATTTGCAACTCAAAATTTCTTTCAATTTTCATCCCTTATTACAGTTACACTATAGACAAGGAACATCAAACAGCACATGTTTACATATTATGCCACATTATAAGGAGCCACAGGCTGTTTTTAAAACATTTGAGCACCTCCTGGCATAACAATAATGTTCAAAAAGAGAAGTGATAAATACATCATTGTTAAATGAAGTCTAAACCTTGCACATTAGTTACAATAATTCCTCACCCAAAATTTTGAGGCAAAGTCAGCATTTCTCCTAGCATCAAAGTTTCTGCTCCCTTTACAGTAGAAGGATCGTCTTTCATAAGTTGGTTGAACAGATTACCTGTAGAAATATCAAATTGTTGGTATTTAAATATATGCTAAGTATAAACTTTTGCCTACATTTAAGTTATTACAATCTCTCATTTAGATGTAATTTATTTTTTACACACTTATTTTACAAGCAACTTATTTAGGGATGAATCACTTATCTACAGACTTGACTAGAAATTATAGCTTACTTTCAGGCGCTATGTCCAATAAATCATTCAGTATACACACTGAAGGGTGCAGTCCCAAAGGTACTGCTCAGACTAACATTAAACTTTAAGGGAAATATTGTCTGAGGAAGGCACATTACAAAACAGAAGTACTCAACATTGCTTACTTTCTTCCCCTGCTTGCTATATATTTCCAAACAAACCTCTTCTCTTGAATCTTTCCTTTGCCTCTTCCTTACACTTTACCTCTAGACTGTAGCTGTCACTGGGGACAATTTATGGCTGTATACCAAGTGTAACACAATTCAAAAGAAGTGACTTCGAAAATCATTTTTCATAGAACACTCAAGTGTTGGTTCTAATTACCTGAGCATTTTCTATAGACAAAGAGCACAGTAATGCCAAACCTTCTACAACTGCACATATTGCCTCTGACCTTCTATGCCTTTTGTCTTGTGTGCCAATTGCTCAGACTTTGAGGTCATGTGTTTGCAACATCGTCACCAAGCTTTCAAAGTTGTAGGTTACAAGTTGTATGCTGCACCTTGGTATTTTCCTATAGTCATTACCAAACAGAAAATATATTGGTGTTTCAGATTACTGCCAGTGGAAGGTCCTAAGACACCTCTGACATCTAAGTCTCAGATGCTCTCATTGCTTAAGACTGGTAATACACACATAATAATCACTCAGTAGAAAAGACATACCTGGCAAATCTCTTTCTTCACAAGTCACTGGAATATTAGTGAACAAAGTAGGTTTGGTTAGCCTCATCACTGTAAAAATCAGAAAACAAGTCATAGGTCAATGAAATAAGTATTTTTTAAATTTATTTTTTTAAAAAGATACTTTTGTCTTGCTATCCTTCCACCAAAAAATCCCACAACCTGTAAATCTTAGCCTGAAAAAGGGTAACACCTTCTTGGATCGCCTGACATTTAAAATATAATAAATTCCCTCCTACTCTGAGATCCAAGAGCACTGGTATTGCCATTTCTTCCTCTTGCTTTAATCCCCTGGGGCACTAACATCTATTGCTTTCAATCTTAAGTGGTAAAGGTCTCACACCTGTTACAGCACTGAGTACTTTGTGAACTTCAGGAGGGGTGTACAGATTTCAACTTGTAGCGGGCTCTTCTAGGCTAACCTTTGATCCTGGTTGCTCTAAAATGGGACATGATGACTAGTTTAGACCCTTTCAGTCAAGCTCCAGGCTGCAAAGAATTTCATCTCCAAAATATATCCAAGATAGTGTTACAAGTCTAAATGCCCACATTATTTATAGAACTGCTTTTTCTTTTAATCACAAACTTTAAACTCAAACAAGCAAAACCTTCACAAAAACCTCAGAAACACACAAAAAACCCTATGTTTTCGACAATGACAAAGACAACATCGAGATCTTGCTATTTAAAAACTCTACTTCAAGAAAATGGTATTTTCAAAGGCTATTTTAACTCGGAGGAGTACAACATACAGTATTACTTGTATTACAGATTTAAGATGTTGCTTCTTAAAAGAATTCCTGTCTGTTCACATAAACCAATGGTCCTAGTCTTGCATACAGCTTCTCATGAAAGCATTTATGGGAAACTCACTAAAGCATTTGTACACTGAAGTGTCGATTTGAATGTGACAAAACTGTCAATTTGTTTTTTTGTCAAACTTTAACAAACATAAATCTATACAATTTCTGAATACTAAAACTAAAATATAAAAGGATTTTTCTTGACTGCAAGAAGTGAATCAATATCCCTGCACGACGTGTGTATTGTGCTTTTATCTTTACTGTATTTTTGTATATCTTACATGTCTGGTCAGTGTTCACTATTATTAAACATATATTTGAATGTAGTGGCCTTTCTTGGTTCAGGACAACATAAAAGTACTATACAGCAGACCTACACAAGTCAGCATTGTCACAGACAAATCCCAGTTTTGACATTAAAAAAAATAATGTCTAATCTTTATAACAGTGAAAAGCTGAAAAACATGACCTCTGAAGGCTTTGAAGCACAAGGTAAATAAAAAGTGCCAAAATACATGAAATGGGGTAAATAGAGAACCAGATTCAACACTGAAAATTAAAAAGATAAAACCAGAATTATACATGTATGTGAACTAAGCATTCCTGGAACAGTTCAAAATGAACATCAGGACTTCAACTTGTATGCTTGTGCTATCCAAGACTGCAATAACTGTGTAGAGAAACTGTTTCTAACAGAACAGTTAACACATCACAGAATCACAGAATGGTAGGGGTTGGAAGGGACCTTTAGAGATCATCTAGTCCAATCCCCCCTGCAGAAGCAGGGTCACCTAGACCAGGTCACATAGGAACATGTCCAGGCAGGTCTTGAAGACCTCCAAGGAAGGAGACTCCGCAACCCCTCTGGGCAGCCTGTGCCAGGGTTCCCTCATCTGAAGAGTGAAACAGTTTTGTCTTATATTTAAGTGGAATTTTTGTGTTCCAGTTTCATCCCATTACCCCTTGTCCTGTTGCTAGCTACTATAGAAAAAAGGGATGTCCCAACTTCCTGACACTCACCCTTTAGATAATTATAAATGTTAATAAGATCTCCCCTCAGTCTCCTCTTCTCTAGACTAAACAGCTCCAGTTCCTGCAGCCTTTCCTCCTATGAAAGATGTTCCAGTCCCCTGATCATCTTGGTGGCCCTGCGCTGGACTCTCTCCAGCAGTTCCCTGTCCCTCTCGAGCTAAGGAGCCCAGAACTGGACACAGGACTCCAGATGAGGCCTCCCCAGGGCAGAACAGAGTGGGAGAAGAACCTCCCTTGACCTGCTGGCCAGACTCTTCTTGATGCATCCCAGGATGCCATTGGCCTTCCTGGTCACGAGGGCACATTGCTGGCTCATGCTTAGTTTATTATCAATCAGGACTCCCAGGTCACTCTCTGGAGAGCTGCTCTCCAACAGGTCAACCCTCAGCCTGTACTAGTGCATGGGGTAGTTCCTTCCCAGAGGTAGGACTCTGCACTTGTCCTTGTTGAACCTCATGAGGTTCCTCTCTGCCCAACTCTCAAGCTGGTCGAGATCCCACTGAATGGCAGCACAGCCTTCTGGGGAATGCGCCAGTCCTCCCAGTTTGGTGTCATCAGGGAACTTGCTGAGGGTACACTCGGTCCCCTCATCCAGGTTATTGATGAAGATGTTGAACAAGCCTGGCCCCAGAATCTATCCTTGTGGAACTCCACTGGCCACAGGCCTCCAACTCGATTCTGTGCCATTGATCACCACCCTCTGGGCTCTGTCATTCAGCCAGCTCTCGATCCACCTCACTGTGCACTCATCCAAGCCACACTGCCTGAGCTTTCTGATGAGGATGTTATGGGAGACAGTGTCAAAAGCCTTGCTGAAGTCAAGGTAGATGACATTGCTGCTCTCCCCTCATCTAGCCAGCTGGTTATGCACTCATAGAAGGCTATCAGGTTGGTCAAACAGGACTTCTCCTTGGTGAATCCCTGTTGACTCCCCCTGATAACCATCTTATCCTTCATATGTTTAGTGATAACATTCAGGATGAGTTGTTCCATCACTTTTCCAGGGATGGAGGTGAGGCTGACAGGCCTGTAATTTCCTGGGTCATCCTTCCTGCCCTTTTTGAAGACTGTCATGACATTGGCCTTTCTCCAGTCTTCAGGCACTTTGTCTGTCCTGGATGATTGTTCAGAAATGATGGAGAGAAGCTTAGCAATCACCTCAGCCAGCTCCCTCAGCACTCTAGGATGCATCCCATCAGTATTCAGTACTTCGGCCTTCTCTGCATCCTTGGTCACCAGCGCACCCTCTGTGTTCAGCAGCAGGACCAGATTACCCCTCATCATCTTTCTGCTGCCGATATACTTGAAAAATGCCTTATTGCTGTCCTTAACTTCCCTGGCTAAATTTAATCCTAGAAGGGCTCTAGCCTTCCTAGCTGCACCCCTGCATGCCCTGGCAATGTTCCTATACTCTTCCCAAGAAGCCAGCCCCTGTTTCCACCTCTCATAGATGGCTGCTTTCTGCCTGAGTTGTCTCAGCAGATCCTTGCTCATCAAAGTTTATTTATCAAGTTTATTCATGTTTAAGACAATACATAAAGAGGTCATGGAGTGATGTCAAAACATAAATAAATTAAGATTATGTAGTTTACCATATTTAATAGGTGTGGTACTATTAAATTAATATCAGAAAATACTGTATCTTTGCAGGGCAACCTCTTATCTCTCTAAGATCCTAGACACAAAATATAAAATTAAATAAATTGCATTGCTCTCTATCACATTACATCTTTAAAAATGCTGACACAGAAAGAAACTTTGTTACTCTTAGTGCTAAGCTCAGAAAAATAATTTCAGTGAAATAACTTGGTGATACAAGATTTAAAACTAATAATTATCCTCAATTATTCTAAACAGATTCTTATGATCAATTTTCCTAACTAGTAACATTAAATGTCACAAACACTCCAAATATCAATACATGACCTCCTTAAATTCAGACTTTAGAAATACACATCAGTGATCCAAACCGAGTAATATCTTTAATTTTAAACTACAAAAAGACATGTAAAGCTTATAACAAAAATTTAATTATTCCAAGAGAAGGTTATAATCAAAAGATTTAAGTGAAAATCCAAGGAGATTTCATTTAGTTTTTACACAGAAAGATCTCTGTTATGCTTACATGCTCTTTTATTTGATGTGTGTTAACGTTCAACTACAAATATCTTTCACTTATTTTCCCCGTTTTCCAAATGCCACAGATCTTGACCCTCAGCTACAGCAAAATTATCTGGAGTTAGCAGGAGAGAACTACATACTCTTGCAGTTGATCCCAGCTTAACTGCTCCACTGACCCTTCAGACACTGAACAAGCACAGCATGACTGTGAAACAATTTACTCTTTCAAGTGACAAAAAGTCATGCTGAACTCAGCCTTGTATCATAAAATCCTCAGAGATCTTTACTTTTCACAATGACAACAAACACGTCTACAGAGAGGTGTCTGATTTCTTACTGGCCTAACCTGTAGAGCTGGAAGTGACTGCTTTCTTGTTCCCCAATGCAATTAGAGACAAAACTTATTATCAAAGTCATCACCCAGCAGATGCTAAGTCGTTTACTACTTTTTGGCACACAGCTTCCACCGAAAATTTCATTAGTATTTATGGGAAAATATGGATAATGTTACAAGGACTGTCTATTGTGTGTATACACTATAAGTCGGTATTTCATGTCAGGGTAATGCCTTTGTTAAAAAAACCTCTTCACACTACTTTCAGGAAATAATTAGATCTTGAAAGTAAAAAAAAAAAAAAAAGGCAAAAAACCAGATCCTTACAGAGATTATTAACAATTCACTTAAAAATATTTTTCCTTCTTCTAAAGAAACACAGAGAAGATGTACTTTGCTTGATTGGAAGCATAAATTTTATTATCAGACACAGCGTGCCATAATAGATTGGACTTTTTTTTTCCTTTAAAGCATCAAGGTAGGAAAAAACCTACAAAATGCAATACTACGCCAAACAGAAACATATTAATCTTAAGAAAACCACTCACATGTCCCCTAGTAAAACAAAACTAGAAATATATTACTAAGAGTTAAAAAACATCTGGCAAAGTACAATTAAGTAGTTTTCTAATTGTTACTTCATTTGTTCTAAAGACTGTACGTTCCGTGTTGCTTAAAAACTCTAGTACTTCAGACAGTAATTTTATTATGAAATTCTGTCTTACAATTATAAACTAAATATAATTCCAAATCTATGTACAAGCAAATCCATTTTATCAGTAAGGCTTAGCTTTTCCCTAAGAATATTTCTAACATATTCACAGTATAATATATCACAGAAGATCCATATCTGTCCCACAGATCTTTGGATAGTAGCATTGCAAGAAGGCAGTTCATTCTGCTGGATGAGTCTATTCAGTTTTACCCAGATGTCCTCCAAATTCTGATTATTACAAACAGACTGCTCAATTGTCCATTTTGCTCTATAAAATGCATGTAGTTTTAGTCTTGCCAAACTGTTTTGCAGTTCTTGAGATAAAGGAATAATCTTGTCTTTAAGCTTAGGGCTAGGGAGAGAGACACTCCAAGATCTTTTCAATGTCTGTCTTCCATTAGGTGGTGGTTTCCCTTGATTCTCCGAGTCAGTTGGTCTGTAAGCAGTTTGTGCTTGGATTAAAGTCTGCCCTTGTTTCATGTTAGACTGAAACTCAAGGAGACTTTTTGTACAGTCATAGTCAGGAGATCCTGTAACATATCCTGAAGGTGCAGAAAGTTGTTTCAATTCTTCTGTTTCCTCACAAGAAATAACAGGTGGCTGCTTTTTTGGTTTGAGGGGAAGTCTGTGTAAATTATTTGGAAACCAGGGTGTAAATCTTGGTAACTGACGAATAGGAAACTCCTTCACTGCGGCTTCTGCAAATTTCTGCACTTCTGTTAGATTGGTCTGATGTGGTCGATAATGCAAGACCACTTCCATGCTTGTACTGTAGGAATCCAGCTATTCTTAAGAAAATGAACAATCTCTTGATTAGGGTTTTCAAATCTAGACTGAAACATCTTATTTACAAGAATTTCCTTGCCCCGTGCTGCAAAGATCAGTGGAAAACAGGACCTAAAGCAGAAGTATTATTAAAAAAATAAGATACTACTAGATTAAGAGAAAACATTGCTAGGATATTAAAAAAAAATGCAACATGTAGTAAAAATAAGCAAGACATGAATCAGAATATTCCATGTTATCCAGGCTGAACATTAGCAATCGTATTCTGTCATTACCAGTGTAACTTCAGTCCACTAAGCATTGTAAATATGCACACAGTTTATTCTTGATATATTGTTGTGATGCATACTAAAAGGCATAAAACTACTACTCCTTATTTTCTCAAACTTACCAATGTATTTTAATTTTTTTTAAGTTTTTGCCTCCTACACGCCAACATTTTAAGTCAGGAAGCTTAAAGCAACTGGAAAACACAAGTGACTAAAAACTGCTAAATCAGTCAGTACTATTTCAAGAAGGAGTTTTATGTTACATGTTAGAAGGGAAATACTATAGGCAAATTAAAGTTGCATCCTTCCACTTCATATCAAAACTACACATTTTAGTTTCAGGGCTTTTAAGTTCAACCATTCTTTTAGTCCTTAAACTTAAGGACGTGATAATTCCTTAATTTCTTTGACTTTCAGAATAACTAAAAGACTCATTAAGTCCTTAAAGACTAACAAAGCACTGTCTTGCTCCCCTGTTTTTCCCACCAAACAAGTGTGCAATCATTTCAGGTTCCCTGCTAGAAATCACTAAAATACAATTATATTAAAATCAATAAAAATATGATTGCTTTATCATTATACTACCCTGATTTTTGTTTAGAATAGTCACAATACAAAGAAATACTGAAACCTTTCTCACTAATTTTGCAAAACCTACAGCTTGGACACTGCATCAAATTCAATGCAAGTCCAAGGATTATACTGCTTTCTTACCAAAGCAAAATGATCCATCATGAAAGTTTTTGTTTTGAATTAACTACTATCAAAACCATTTGTAATGTCAGGTCACGACATTTCATGTTCTCAGGTAATTCGCTTTATTTTGTACATCCACAAATGAAAAGGGGCTTGTTGATCTTTGAATTACCGTTAACGTTTTACTGTAATATGCAGACACCATCTAAATCTCTCCAGGAGTGTTGTAAAACTAATAGATGGGCAAAAGATGGGCTCTGCAATCATCTACACACCTGCACTACTTCATTGATCTGAGCAATCGATGCGTTTAGAATGCTTGCATAATTAACATTTTAATCAGCTACTTACTACTGCTACTTAACTAGCAATGTTAGAAAAAAAGAAAGTAAATGTTATGTGTGTTGACTGAAGTCATGTGTAAACAGAATCAAGCTTGTCAGTGTTTCAATTACTGACTTACTGGTGTCCACCTGACAGAAGAAATGATCAAACCCTTTACAAAGCTTTTCGTTTTCTGTATTAATTCTGCGAGGTATGCCAGACACATGCATTTTTATTTTCACTGTTAGTGATTCTTCCATTAAGGATGCAAGACCAGTCGCTTTGCATTAAAGGTGCTAAAGATGCAAAGACCGCTGAAGGGGTAAAAAAACCCAACCAAACAAAACAGGCAGCAGGCAACAGTAAATGAATTTAAAAAGAAAAAAACCAAAACGTACATTAATCGAGCACGGCGCGCACCCCTGCGCAGGGCCCTCTGTCAGTTACAACAGGTCGGGCCCCCCGCCACCTTTTGCTCCCAGGCACCTTGCGCCGCTCCCTACCCAACCTTCCTCTAACAAGAAAAAGAAAGAGCCTCGCATCTGGAACGGACGCAGCATTTCACGATCGCTTCGCAGATCGGAGGCCCCGTCACCGCAAGCTCCCCGCAGGCCGCGGCGCCCCGCCTCGCCCCTCGGCGTAGGGTCGGCCCTAGGACAGGGCCGGCGGAAGTGCGGCTGCCCGGTGGGGCATCGCCGGGCCAGGCAGGCCGCGCTATCGGTACCTTTTAGGGCCAGCAAGTGCTCCTGCTTGGGCTGGTTGACGTCCATGGCGCCAGCCTTTACCCCTACGGGAGGGCGGACGAGCCGAAACGCTGATGGTGGCGGGAGAGACGGGATGAAGCTGGTCGCAAACCTCGGCCGCGACAGATACCGCCGACCCCGGAAACAGCTGTCCCAGGATCCAACTCTTCACCGGCACGGCACGGCACGGCCCTCGCGCGGCCGGCAGCACTATTTCGCCAGCACGGCGACGCAGCGCTCCGCCGTCCCACGGGAACAGCAATACAGCACGATGGGAACCGTAGTTCTCCGGTCTGAGCCACCGGAGGCGGGCGCTGAGGCCTCGCGGGGGCGGGAGGCTTGGCAAATGCGTGCGCGTGCTCTCGCCGGAACGCCGCCTGAGGCACTGGGCGGTCGTCGTCTCCCGCCTCTTTCCTGCCTCTGGCCGCTCGGCTCCGCCCTCGCTAAGATGGCGGCCACGGGTGTAAACAAGGTCGGGGCTAGTGCCGGGATGGACGGTGGTCGGGGCACTACGGGTAGCGGTCGCGGCCCTGGTTCGGCTGGCGCCGCAGTGAAGGTGAGTTGGGTTGCTCTGTCCTTCGCGCCTTCCAGCTCTGTTGCCTTCTGTCGCGAGGCTGGTTGCAGCTGTTGGGGTTGCGTTGTCGCTGCCGCTGCTGGGGGAAGAGGTAGCGCGGGGTTTCTGGTGTGGAAGGTGTTAGGTGTTCTCTGGAGTGGTGGGGCCAGGCTCGGGCTGGGCTGGGCCGGGCCATGGAGGCTCTTTCCTCGCCGCGTCCGCGCAGAGCCGCGCTGGTGGCAGCTTAACGCCGGAGTTCGCTGAGGTGGTTAGCTGACGCTGTCGTCTTACGGATTCTCGCGCGATTGCGTTTTGGTTTTATATTAGCAGTTTAAGATGTTCTAGTGCCCTATTGTCTGTTCCAGCTACCTCTGTGCTATGTTAAGTAGCGCTCATATGATTACTGTTTGTGTGTATAAAGCAAAATGAATGATTCTGTCCCTCTGTTGTGATTGCAGGAGCTCTGGAAAATAAACTCTGTCATATTACTCGCTGTATAACATTTTGCTTTTTTATCATCTTGAAACCAAATACAGTATCTTTCTAAATTATAGGTTCTTGAGTGTGGAGTCTGTGAAGATGTATTTTCTTTGCAAGGTGACAAAGTTCCTCGGCTGCTTTTATGTGGGCATACTGTCTGCCATGATTGTCTTACCCGGCTTCCACTTCATGGCAGAGCAGTTCGTTGTCCTTTTGACCGACAAGTTACTGAACTAGGTAAGAAAAATAAATCTAAAGTTCTTAAAACTTATCAACCAAGGATATCTAGAAGATATTGAAGCTTGATGCTCTGCTTAGTGATAATGTTTCCAAGTAATTAATGTGAAGTGTTCCTTTTCATTCAGAGACACTTGTTAGGACTATTAAACAACAGTGAAATAGATAGGACAAAAAGTCAGAGTGTCTTATCTTCTTGAACCTGGGCTTGCAAGCTTTATACCTTAAAGTCTTAAAATACATGTGATTACAAAGGGACTACTCTATTTTGAATTAGTGTCTGAGCGTTCCTGAATGAGTATTACTTTCCTCTTGTCCTAAACACTAATTAAACCATTCAGTTAAGTAGGTAGTTTCTTTGACAAACAGATTTGTGTGGATTCATGGTGAAGCGTTATAGAGGGAAGTATTAGTGATAAAAACATACTTTTAAAAATGTAAAGTAATTCTGTATATGCAATAACTGATAACAGCAGGCTGTCAACAACAATGTCCCTACTGTAGGATCGTCTACATACAGTATGTGCAAGGATAACATACAGCTTTTATCCAACAGTGAAAGTTTATTTTAGGGAATAGAGGATACATCCTTATAATTCCTTCAGAATAGGAATTACCTATTGGTAGAGTTAGAGAGGAGATGAGTTACTGGAAGAATTTGTACTGAGAAGAGCTTCGTAATAGAACTGGCTGCAGCAGTTTTGAATAGCACAGTGGAAAAAAAAAAAAAAGCAGTGGATAGGAGGAGAATCCTCAGAGGAGGAGATATTCAATCCAGCAATCCATTAAAGAAATGTTTAAGTATCAAATGCACTTGAGTAAGAATTTATTCTGCAGTAAGAAAATCTGCTAGATTCTAGACCAAACTGAGAGGAGCATTCAGTCACTTTGTGAAATGGTTTCATGGAAATAGAAGTCAGGAAATGAAATATCAGTCCCTTATGAAAGAGAGGTTTGTTTTCTGGGGCAGGGATGGTGCTTAAATATGATAGCTACGAATTATTCACTATCTGTAAGGTGTGGTTAGAAGTTGTGATTTCTTGTACTTTTTACCTATGTTGGTACAGCGTGAGATTTCTTAAAATACGCTTTTAAGGACAAAAATGTTAAGAGCACAAGACTCAGTCCTACTGTTATGGAATGTTTCTGTCCAAGGCCACTGCTTGTACCTTGTTACGTAGCATTTTTAGTATGATAGGTTACTGGTCACTTCATAGTTTCTATTGTGCATTTTTTTTCCCAGATGTCTGAAGTTATCCTGTTGTAGCCTGTTATTGCTTCCAGCAAGTAAAATGAGGTGTTTTTTGGAGTGCAGCTCATCATGGCCCATTTTTGAGACATTTGGAACATTTGTTGTCTTGATCTAGTCACCTGACAGTTAATGCTGTTTGCTAAATCTGCTGTGCTTATAATTCTCTTTCCTTCTGAGAGCTCAGGAGTGGAGCTGTGAGGGAGGCATGTCAGCTCTGGGCTGAGGGAACTTTCCTCCTTCCCTCTCTTCCATTTGAGACCATGCGGGAAAGCAAACTCTATTTTCACCCATTTCTGCAGCTGCCATTGTACCATTTAAAGAAGTAGTCTCAGGAAGCTGCTTAGTATCTAAATATAGGTTATAGGATTGTTGCCAATAGAAAGTTCTGTTGAAAGACAAGCTGTATGATCAGAATGTAAAGCTACCTGTGTTGAACTAAGTTCCTTAATCATTATTCCTGGTTTTGGCTGGGATAGAGTTAACTTTCTTCATAGTAGCTGCTACAGGAATATGTTTTGGATTTAGGATGAGAACAATGTTGGTTAGTTAGTGCTGAGCAGTGCTTATCCAATGTCAAAGTCCTTTTTAGCATCTCGCACTGCCCTGCCAAGCAAGTAGAATGGGGTTACAAAAGAAGCTGGGAGGGAGCATGGCCAGGACAGCTGGCCCCAACTAGCCCAAATAGTATCCCATACTGTAGAGTGTCATGCTCAATATGTAAACTGGGGGGGAGTTGGCTGGGAGGGGTGGATCATGGCTTGGACTTTGGTCATCAAGTGGGGAGCCACTGGACTGTACATCATTTAAGCTTTTTTTTTAAATTTTTTATTTATCTTCCTCTTTTTAAAAAGTATTCCATTATATGGAATTATTATTATTCCATTGTAATGGCATTTTAGTAATTTTACTTATATTTAGTTTTTCATTTCGTTATATTTAGTCATTGAACATATGTTGTTATTACGTAGTTGTTATTACGTAGTTGTTATTACGTAGTTGTTATTACGTAGTTGTTATTACGTAGTTGTTATTACGTAGTTGTTATTACGTAGTTGTTATTACGTAGTTGTTATTACGTAGTTGTTATTACGTAGTTGTTATTACGTAGTTGTTATTACGTAGTTGTTATTACGTAGTTGTTATTACGTAGTTGTTATTACGTAGTTGTTATTACGTAGTTGTTATTACGTAGTTGTTATTACGTAGTTGTTATTTTTAAATTTTTGTTTTCCTGATTCTCCTTCCCATCCCGGTGAGAGGGGGAGGAATGAGCAAGCGTGATGTTTAGTTGCTGTCTGGAGTTAAGCCATGACAGTCAGTAACTATGGATTCTATGGATGCTTTTAGTTGGTCATTTAAGATATCTAGTTTAGCAGGTAGACTTACATGTTTTTCTTTGCTGTCATTACTAAGTCATTTAATCCTACAGTCATCCACATTTTCCCAAAGGATCTGGGGAACTTTTTGAAATAAATACTCAGGGATCTACATATGTATGTTATGGGCATAGTTTTCTCCCTTCTGAAGTGGACACTTGGTTCAAATTTACTGACCTGTCTCTTAGGTATATAGATGTAACTGTATGGGAAGGCAGAGTTACAAGTACCTTGTATTTCTAGAGGTCGTGATTGACAGACTGCAAGTGAAAATTAACAGCAAATTGTTTACATGCTTAGCAAAATATTCAATTAGTTCAAAAAAACATTGCTATGAGAAAAAAAATATTTAGTAATAAGCTGGTAGGACTAAAGCCTGCCCAAACCATATTCCTTTGAGAGTAGTTTCACCATAGATTTTTGTGGTTCTTTCAGAGTTCATTAAGGAAGTTGCCTGGGATTGATCTTCTAGTGGGTATATATTAAAGATACGTGACTTCTCTAGTGGTTACCTTTAACTAGATTAACATTCTTTAACCAAGAAGATGTATGGGAAAACTTTCTTAGTTTTCAAAATACTGAAACCATGTATTCTGGAGGATGTGTTGACTCAGGCAGTATATTTAGGGGGAAAAAAAATCTATTAAATGGTCTTCATAAAAGACACTCTTCTTAAAGACTCTTTCCTTTATGCATCTTGATTTTTGAAAAAGAATCGTTTTTTTGCAAACTGCTTTCTCCCTTCTTCCAATGTTGGATTAGTAGGTTGATTTTTTTTAAAAAAAAGAACAAGGAAGCTGTTGGGAAGAAGATGATTATGTAGCAGCTTTGGAGACTGCCTTTTGACCTACCAGAGCTACAGAATGGTAAGGTTTGGAAGGAACTTCCAAAGGTCATCAAGTCCACCCCTGCTGCTGCTTTGCTAAGAAAGCCTTTAATTCCTTTAAGGCTCTGGTGAACTGCCCCCCTACCATCTTCACATTACAGGGCTGAAACTGTTTTCTACCATTAGAGCTTGCTGAACTGGTGTATGCAGGCATTGACAACCTTTGTAGAATACATCCCATTGGTTCCATTTACATTTATATATTCTTTTGCTGGTGATTGAGTGCTAAGATAACACTTCAAAACATTGTACAACAAATGTGGCCATAACATAACATAACATAACATAACATAACATAACATAACATAACATAACATTTCTCTTGGCTTTGTTCAGACATTTAGACAAAACTTGCTCTAAAGTTGCTCCTTTATTCCTTGCATTATTTATAATCTTTTTGCAGACAAGCTTCATGCTATTGAAAATGGTGTGTTGTTGGCTGGAGCTGGTCTAGACATCTTCACTCTGTCATTCTCTCCTTTTTTGACTGGTATACTTCCTGCTCTTCAGGTCTTATTTGTCTTTTGAGAAGATACAGTCAAATTGTGTAGTGGATTTGTAATGGACACAAACATGCCTTGTAGGCACAAGGATGATATCACTACAGTCTTATATTTGTGACAAAACCAGAATTTTAGATTAAGTCGAAGAGGTTAGCACTTCCCATCCTTAGTGTTTTTAAATAGATTAAAAAAAACCCCACTTGATCAGATGTGTTCAAAATGTATATATTGAGTACATAGTACTTTTATAGTAGGTTTTATGTAAAAAGGAGCAAAGGGGCTTTTTCTCAAATACATAAACTTTTTGGTAGATACCAGTGAAATGAGACATGACTTTAATATATGTTTTATAGGATGCTTTCTGGTTATACATTCTGTTCTAGTACTTTAATAGTTGATGTGTAAGCTTTGCCTGTTTTTTCCATCAGTGTCCAAGATTGACAGTGCACTGACACTGTTTAACATGTATTAGCAAATCTCAGGGTATATACTAAAGACTTTAAAGAAAATATGTAAAAGCAGTGTAACTTTGTTTCTTGTGACAGCTTCAAGTTATGAACTAGAAAATAAACACAGAATAGCTGCAAGATGTGTCGTTTGTAATCTTTTCTGTTGGTTCCATTTCAGCAAATTAGTTCTGCTTTGACTTCTCTGGCTTGACAATCTTTACTGTGAGGGTGAAGGAGCGGTGTCACAGGCTGCCCGTGGAGATTGTGGAGTCTCTTTCTCTGGAAGTTTCCAAACCTGCCTGGACACGTTCCTTCCCACCTCATCTGGGTGGACCTGTTTTAGCAGGAGGGCTGGACTGAATGATCTCTTGAGATTCCTTCCAACCCCTACCATTCTGTGCTTCTGTGATACAAAGATGTAAACTGATGGTAGTACTCCTTAGGGTTTTTTTAACCAAATGTATTAAAGCCTGTGAGAGAAAATGCTTTTCTAAGAAACTATATATTGATTGAACAGCTTTTTCCCTCAGACTCTCACTTTACTTAAAGACTAAGACAATTATTTCATAAGTAGATTTGTCCTTTTGGTACATGTACATCCATATACGTTCTTCTGTTAATGACTATGTGGATTAGTGGCTAATTTGGAGATAGGAGGTCCATGTTAGACAAATTGGGTGGCCTTGTATGAGGGAGATACAGTATTGGTAGATAAGGGAAAAACAGCTGATGTCATCGACCTGGACTCATGCAAAGCATTTGACACTGTCCCACATGGCATCCTTGTCCCTAAATTGGAGAAACATGACTTTGACAGATGGACCACTCAGTCAATAAAGAATTGGCTGGACAGGCACACTCAAGGAGCTGTGGTCAGCAGCTCTATATCCAAGCAGAGAGCAGTGATGAATGGCATTTCTAAGGGATTGGTATTGACACCAGTACATCTTTGTCAGTGGCATGGGCAGTGGGATGTAGTGCACCCTCATCAGGTTTGCAGACAATGCCAAGCTGTGTGCTGCAGGCAACACACTGAGGGGAAGGGGTGGCATCCAGAGAGACATGGACAAGCCTGAGAGTTGGGCCTGTACAGACTTCATGAAGTTCAACAGGGCAAGGGTTGCACATGAGCTGGGGCAATCCCAAACACAAATACAGGCTGGGCAGAGAATGCACTGAGAGCACCCTTGGGGTGTTGGTTGATGAGAAAGAAGCTTAACATGACCTGGCAATATGTGCCTGCATCCCAGAAAGCTAACTATGTCCTGGGCTGCATCAGAAACAGACTGGCCAGCAGGTTGAGGATTCTGTCCCTCTCCTCTGCACTGGTGAGACTCCACCTACAGTGCTGCATCCAGCTCTGTGTTCTCTGACATGAGGAGGTCATGGTACTGTTGGACTGGGTCCAGAGGAGGGCCATGAGAGTTATCAGAAGGCTTGAAATATATCTCCCATGAAGACATGCAGAGAGAGATCGGGTTTGACTTGGAGAAGAGAAAGCTTGGGGAAGACCTTATAGTGGCCTTCCAATACCTAAAGAGTGCTGACAGGAGAACTGAAGAGGGACTTCTTACAAGGGCATGTAGTGATAGGGTAAGAGGAAATGGCTTTAAATCAAAAGAAGTTAAGTTTAGTTTAGATGTAGGGAAGAAGCTCTTCCCTGTGAGGGTGGTGAGGCAAGGCAACAGGTTGTCCAGAGAGATTGTGACTGCCCCATCCCTGGAAGTGTTCAAGGCCAGTTTGGATGGGGCTTGTAGCAACCTGGTTTAGTGGAAGGTGTCTCTGCTCATGGTAGGGGGATTTAGGTCTTTTCTAAACCAAACCATTTGTGATTAGCATAATCAGTCATGATATTAGTGTGTTGTTGTATTTTATATACTGTAACAGAAGATTGTGCACAGTCAGTTTGCTATGGGAGCTGACTATTCTAAATACTGTACAAGAGAGCCATTTAGTCACTTTTTTGTACTTTGCTTTCTGTGAGTTAGTGTCTAGTAATCTGTCTAGATACAGTCTGAGCAAATCCAGACTCCATTTACAAAATGGTTTAACACAATTTCGATTCTAAAAGTGGATATTGCATGCTGTTTCTTCAGTTTATATAAGAGGTGACTCTTCCTTCCCCAGTGTTATGAAAAACACCATGGTCTTGCTAGGAGTCCTAGAGCTAAAAAATAACTAAGCTCTGAAGCCAGAATATATCAAGACAGATGACTATGCCACTGCTAACTATAATTGTGGCAGTTCAGGACATAACTCCTTCAAGATCTATGGCAAACAAAAGTTAAAATACTCCTTTTTTTGTTGGTGGTGTTCACAACTTACTTTGTGATATGTACTGAGTTTAAACTGGGTGTTGGTAATGCTATTTGTACTAGAGAAATCTTCCACAGTAGAACCATTAACTGTAGAGAGCACTGAGAAAAGATTGTATATCTTCCCATTTGTAGCTATAGGTAGACAGTATTCATACATTTATCTCTTCTCTGAACTCTGCCTTTAATCTGTAAGGCATATAACTTCTGTTATGAGTTTGGCCACTAAAAATATTATAGTCAGTAATTTAAACTGGGGGGGAAAAAATATCTGGGAAATAAAGTTTAATGTAGCAAAACTATAAGGTATACAGTGTGAGTGTGTTGGTTCCTGTTTACATACCTCTTCAGAGGTACCATAACATTTTTGCCCTGATTGTGCCCAGATGTGGCATACACCGCAAGATGGTACTACTTCTGCTCCTCTTGATGGGAAAACAGTTAGCTTATGAGCGTTCCAGTCTTCCACGTAATTGTGCCTAGCTGTGTAATGCAGCTCTGTTCTGTGAAGCGGTGATGCAGTAAAAATGTTGTCAGGTAGTAAAAGCACTTGTATGTATTTCAAACGTGTCTTGAGGTCTTAAGATTGAAAGCCAGTCTCATTTTTTCTTGTTTCATAGCTCTTGAAGTAAAAGAGAATGTTGTGTTTTAGCTTTGATGGACAGCTCAGCCCACATAACTACTTGCTCACTCCCCTGCAGTGGGACAGGGAAAAGACTCAGAAGGGCAAAAGTGGGCTGAGATAAAGACAATTTAATAGAGAAAGCAAGATGCCACACACAAGCAAAGCAAACCAAAGAATTTGTTCCCTATCATTAGACAGCTGTTCAGCCATCTCCAGGACAGCAGGGTCTGTCATACATAATGTTTGCTTGGGAAGACAAATGCCGTTGCTCCAAATGTCTTTCCCTTTCCTCTTCTCCCAGCTCTATATGCTGAACATGATGCTCTGTGGTATGGAATGTCCCTGTGGTCAACTGGAGTCAGATGTCCAGGCTGTGTCCCCGCACAGCTTTTCATGCACCCCCAGCCCACTTGCTGGCAGCATGGTGTGAGAAACAGAAAAAGCCTTCATGCTGTGTAGGGACTGCTAAGCGATAGCTAAAATGCTGCTGGGCTAGCATCACTATTTTGGTCACAAGTTCAAACCACATCCCTATAGCAGCGTACTATATGGAGAAAATGAGCTCTATCCCAGCCAAAACCAGCGCCGAGAATAATTCTTAACAAGCTGAAGATAGGAGACTTTAGAGATCCATTTCGTTTTTTGGCTTCTTTTGTGTACAGTTTCTTATGACAACATTGTAACATATAGTTCTTGTAATATGTAGTTCTTAAAAGTATTGCCTTTTATGCAGTGACTATGTTTGAATAGTGTTTGTATAGTTCTACAAAGCGCCTTTATAGCAGTGTACACTATGTGTGTGCTGCTTACCCAGGCTCCTGTGGAAGCTGAAGCTCCACATTCTTAGAACCTTGAAAACAATGATTACTGTCGAGTAGGAGTATCAAACTGAGGAGCATTTGGGATGGGTACTGTCTGTCCATTTGGAACAGCACTTTCACTCTAATGATACAACAAAACCTACTGAGTATTTGATAAATCTTATTGTTGAAGAAGACTTAATGCCTGTATAAGATCAGTGGGATGACATCCGAATTCCAGGGTGCAGAGGGGATATGCCAATCAGACCACTGCAGGGCAGCATAATTTGGGAGTTAAGAAACAACACTGAGGAGAACTGAAGTAGCCTGGCCTTTCTCTTTAGGAAAGTACATGGGACAGAGTTTCTATGAGTTCATGTCTTTATGGACTTCTGTCAGATACCAAATACGGGGATTGAAAATGTCAAGAGATTTTAGGTGTCATCTGGAACCAATCTCAAGCTCCAGTTGCTGTTCTGCTAGTTTTTGCATCTGGATTTTGAGAGGCAGCCTGACTTCCTTCTGGAGCTGACGTTTTCTAAAGTTGTGTGTTGCAGGTCATGTTTGAAGCAAAGCATAAATCAAATGAAATGGTTACTTTTAATAAAGAATTGTAATTTTTTTTTTTTACAGTTAATAGCAGGAGTCCACTACAAGTTTGACTTGTATTCTTAGAAGGATATGTTTGCAAGAGGTGCAGACAAATATTTGAATTGCAAAAGCACCACACATATGTGGTTTCTCCAGAGAGTGGTGTCCCATGCTCTGAAAAGTAACTGCAGCAACTTTTTCTTGTCAGACAAACAAGTTCTATCATAAATTAGATGTATTGATTTCAGATCCCACAGATTTTGTTTAAAACGAGGTGGCATTTCCAGTCACCATCACTACCCTGGGCACTACTGGTTATGTTCTATCGTTCTACTCAAAGCTAGCAATGCCCTCCCCTACTTCTTAGCAGCTTCTGAACACTTAAATGGACATCTGACAAAGAGTTAAGGGCAGTGCTATGTGGTGAAACTAACTTCCACATCTTGCCTTCCTTTCAGTGCACCAAATAGATGCTCTTTAGTATTTAGCAGTAACATTGGATATAATTATGTAATTTCTTGAGCTTGTCTTTGGTCTCAGATGTGTTGGTAAAAATAAAGTTATGAGATCAGAGGCATTCATGTGCTACCTCTGTGATATTTTTGAGGAAAACAGAATGTTTGGGGGTTTTAATAAGGATTGAGTTATATACCTATGTTCTACCAGTTTTGAACTGCTTGTAATAAAATCGCTGTGACAACAGCAGAAGAGCATATCAGTACATTAAGGCTAGAGGAAGAGTATATTCATTTATTTACTTGTCCCTTTCAATTTAGGAATTGTTAGCAAGTAATTACACCCTATACTCGGATTGGCATGTATTGGTACTATACATAAGCAACCTCATTAGCATCAATAGGGAGAGATTCTGAACTGTGTAGTAATATGCATTTAGTTTGGGCAGTAACCAACTTCAGAAGTTGATCTGCCCCCCCCCCCCCCCCCCCCCAATTTTAAAGAAGAAAAGGGAAAAAAAAACCTCTCCAAACCTACACATAGAAATGTCATGCTGGAAGACTTCAACACTAAGCTGCGTTAAAAACACCCCCGTGTTCTCAGATTGTCCATCTGTAATTCATTATTTGTAATTTCCAAAAGTATACAGTTGCAATTCAGCAATGGTGGTCAGCCTATTGCACTTAAACACGCAGGACCTTCTAGATGTATATTGGTGATAACCTGAGATGCAGTGTACTCAGCCCTTGAAAATGACATCCATCCCATTTGAGGAACATCTGATAGCATACTATTATGTGGGATTTTTTTCTCGTATATAACAACTCTGCTGAGAGGAAGTTGCTAGGTGCTTTCTGCATTAGATGTAAAACGCTTTTCTGAGAGCTGTCTCTGAAGAGCGCAGGAGCGTCAGTTCCAAAGTGTCAGAAGTCAGGCAGACAGGGTGGAGAGGTGGCTTGGCTGAGCAGGGATCTTCTAGAGCTTAGATGGAAAAGGAAAGTGTTTGGACATGGGAAACAAGGACAGGTGACACAGGAAGACTATAGGATACTGTTCACCAATATAGGGAGAGAATTTATACAGCCAAAGCTCAATTAGAGTTGAAGCTGGCCAGCACTGTGAAAGACAACATAAAGGGCTTTTTAAAATACATTAACAGCAAAAAGAGAATCGGAGGTAACGTTGGTCTGTTTTTTGCTGTTGTTAGTCACCTCACAAATAAGAATGTAGATGAAGTGAAGATGTTTGATCCTGAGGTAGCTCTGGTTATGTGTATAGGACAAATTTGGGGACAAGAGACTGGAGAGCAGCTCCACAGAAAGACATGTGGCAGTTTGGGCTGATGGCATTGGGCTGATGGCAACTTGAGTCAGCTGTGTGCTCTGGCAGCCAGAAGGGCAACTGTGTCCTGGGGTGCAGCAGGCACAGCATCACTAGCCCATCGAGGGAAGTGGTTGTCCCACTTTACACTGCACTTGTATAGCCCCACCTTGAGTACTGTGCACAGTTCTGGGTGTCTTAGTATAAGAAGGACACCAAACTCTTAGAGTGTCCAGAGAAGAGCGACCAAGTTGATGAAAGGTGTTGAGGACATGATTTAGGAAGAGTGACTGAGGAGAAGAGAAGGCTGAGGGATGGCCTCATTGCAGCCTACAACTTCCTCAAGGAGGGCAGGAGAGATGGAGGTGCTGATCTCCTCTCTATGGTAACCAGTGATAGAACACAAGAGATGCAATGAAGCTGTGACGGGAGAAGTTCAGATTGGGTATTAGGAAAAGGTTATTCACAGACAGGGTGGCTGTGACTCTGTAATGACTAAAAAGGAATGATCCAGTGCTCAAAGGTGATGCTTCATCTCTTGAGGCACCTTTACAGAATACAGAAAACTTTTTTATGATGATGATACTCCAGAAAGGTCAAGAAGGTGATACTTTCTTGGATAAGCAATCACTAGGGTTCTCATATGCTGTGTGGCCTGTGCAGGTAGCATTTAACTGAGATGCAATTCTGGTTTTGCTTTTCATCATGTTGCTTCATGCTAACCTCTACAAAATGAGGATGATACTGAAGTAGACATGGACTTAAGCTTTGTTCTAGGGAGCACGAGAGACTTTCTTTTTTGCTGTATCCAGTAGTGTTGTGTGTGAGTCTTTCTGAATATTGTTTTAACTTTTATTCAGGTTTTTAGTGGACTGGGATCTGCAATAGGTGTTAGATCTTGTGATTCAGGGAATACGAGGTTTGTCAGTGTAACTCTTAACAGCTTCTATTAGTCCAGTAGAAACGTTTATGTAGTAATGCAAAGTATTAATTTTTATTATATGGATTAGGTTTTTTGTATTAGCTATTTCAGGTTATTTTACAAGTGTTTTTACTGTGTTTTTGTAAATTTTAAATAATCTTGGAATGTTTTTATGTAGGGAAAATCTGCATAAATATTAAATAGTTTCACAATGGAAGGAAGGGATGGGGAAGAAAGGTAGAGCGAGCTTACCTACAAAAGTAGTTGTATCTCAGTTCATTTAATGTCATTGTATTTAATGTGCTCCTAATATTTGTTAGAATCTCAGCTGTGGATTATGGAACTTCTCATGATGGCATTTGCCAGAGTTTCTTCTTTTGTCTCCTCCCCTTCATTTAACTCTTTCTCAAAAATAGGAGATTCTGGTGTCTGGGGATTGAAAAAGAATTTTGCTTTGTTGGAGCTCTTGGAACGGTTGCAGAATGGACCTGCTGGACAGTGTGGGACATCTGAAGAAGCCATTGGTCTATCTGGAGAGGTACTGAGTTTAAAAAAAAACAATGTTTGCTTAAAGTTATATTTGCTTAGTTATCTGTAGATAGAAAAAAAATGAAAATCAGTTCTTTGCCAAATGTAATTTCACTAATAATTCTGTTATTTTCTTTCAGCATATAGTATTAAGGCATCAGTTAGTTAATTCATAATTAAGTGTTAATCTGTACTGACTAAAGCAGTAAATAAAAAGATATTGCCAAGGATGCATACTTTTTTAGGCTTTTGAGATCTTTAGAAAACCTGTCTCATTTGGGTATTTTAGTTATAGTGGTTTCAGGATAGTTTTCTAGAACTTCTTAGAAACTTATCCTGAAGGCTTAAACTCTTCTTCTTGAGTAGCTGCCTTGTGTAGTCATATGATGTCACTACATCATGTGATAGTACTTCCTTACCAAAACTAGCTGCTTCAGTCATTTTAGTATTAACAACTGGTATGCAAAAAGTATCACACAGTGAGGAATAGGAAATAGCTTGAAGTGCCTATTTGACCATTAGTGGTTTACCTGCTTGTAACTTTGTACTTCTTTGTTCTCTAATGTTGCTTTGGAGGAAGTGACTGAGGCCTGAATTATTTCACCCTCCAAGCCTTTACAACTTTCACTGAAGTTTGGACTTAACAAAATCACTGGATGCCTCTAGAACAGTTTATTGGAGTTGACTGTAAAGTAACCTGACTTTAATTTATTTTACATTTATTGATAAGTTAAAATTGGGTTTTCTAGGTAGTCCAACTGTTTATTAGCATGTGTCTTTTAAAGAAAGTCTGGTTTTGGGCTTATATTGGTGTCAAGTCTTCTGACTTTCCTCAGCTATTGGGATTAAATGTTAACAAGTCCTGTTTTGTCTTTTTTTGTTTTTAATTAGAGTATCATTCGTTGTGATGAAGATGAAGCCCACGTTGCATCTGTTTATTGCACTGTTTGTGCCACTCACCTGTGCACAGACTGTTCACAGCTTACGCATTCCACAAAGACACTAGCCAAACACAGGCGTGTGCCTCTTGCTGATAAGCCTCACGAGAAGACCATGTGCTCCCAACACCAAGTGCATGCTATTGAGTTTGTTTGTTTAGAAGAGGGCTGTCAGGCGAGTCCTCTTATGTGTTGTGTCTGCAAGGAATATGGGAAGCATCAAGGTCATAAGGTATTGCTGCTAACCCGTGTCTAGCCATGCCATGTCATGGCTTACAAAATTATTTATCCAATTAAAGTACAAAAGGTTATCAAGAAAGGAGGGTAGTTTCTTCATAAGTCTTTGTAGAAGTTCATAATGTTCTTTGTTTTCCCTTCGTTTCAGATAACTGCCATGGTAAAATTACAAGAAAAAAAGAGAAACATTATTTCTAAGACCACAATAAGTTATGTAAATAAATAAGATGGACAGTCCCTTTATCTGTTGCTTGTCTGAACTTCTCACAGCATTGAGTCACCAGTTTTGAAAGTTGTTTTTCTCATGCAAACACAAGGGTCACTCAGCCTGGTGCAGTCTAATCATCCTTCCTTTTTTAATAACTGATTGTGGTAAACATATGCATATATATATATATATATATATACACCTATGTTTTTAATTATTTTTCATTACTTGTGTAATTACTAGATGCCTATTTTAGTCTCAGCATAATCTGTAACTCCTGATTTTTAATTGCAAGATGTTTTTAAATTCTTATTTTCCTTTCTTCTGTGTGTGTGTATATATATATATATATGTATACACAGATACATATATGTGTGTATCAAATAAGTAGTAAAATAGAAAAAAAATTAAGGAATATATTTGTGACTAATCTTTGATATGTTGCTTTTAATTAATAGCATTCTGTCTTGGAACCAGAAGCAAACCAGATTCGTGCATCCATTTTAGACATGGCCCACTGTATAAGAACTTTCACAGAAGAAATTTCAGATTATTCCAGAAAATTAGTTGGAATTGTTCAGCATATAGAAGGAGGAGAACAAATAGTTGAAGATGGAGTTGGAATGTCGCACACTGAACATGTATGCTTTTTTTCCCCCCCACAAACATTTGGTTTTTGTAATAACCAAGATAAGGCATTTCTTTGAAAATTATGCATAGGATTTATTAGACAAGATCTTAGGTTCTTACCACTGCCAAGTCAGCATTGAAGCTTCATCTAGTGGATAGAGGAGAACCTGCCATCCATAAAAGTGTTTTTAGGCTACATAAAAACAGGGAGGCAGTAGGGAAAACTGTATAACTTCTAGTGTAGTATTGAAGTACTGTGACATTGCATAGTGCTGTGATACCATTGAGATAGTGCTGTGATACTATTGAGGGTATTTTCCCTTGTCATTTTTAGTAAGGTTTGTCTATGCATATAAATAAGCTACTTGATTACTGGAGTAACTTCTTGCAAGATCTTGGCCTTAACGCTGATAAGATTTTCTGTATAACTGGGACTTGAGCTGTTATATACCTGAGCAAATGTGAACATAAGTTAGGAACTGGAATAAAATGAAAAATGTACGTCTGTTATCAACTGGTGTCCTTAATCTTCTGGATCTCCTGACTGCAACACTGTAGGTACCAGGGACTGCAGAGAACGCTCGCTCGTGTGTCCGAGCCTATTTTTCTGATCTTCATGAAACTCTTTGTCGTCAGGAGGAAATGGCTCTTAGTGTTGTCGATGCTCATGTCAGAGAGAAGTTGATTTGGCTTAGGCAACAGCAGGAAGACATGACCATCCTCTTGTCACAGGTTTCAACAGCTTGTCTTCATTGTGAAAAGACTTTGCAACAGGTAAGTTTGTAGTTGACCTGTAAGGTATAGCAAGATATATGGATCTGCAAATTTTTAGGCTAGAAGTGAAAAAGTTAGATGGTACTCTGCTTTTTGTGTTCCCTTTACAGTGTTACAACAATAATGATAAAGCATGAGATTGAGATATTCATTACAAGGGGATGCTAGACAAGGATCAGCAATGCAAAAGCATGAAGTATTCTAGTTTCTGCAAATCTTGTAGTATGACTCTCTTGTCTGGGTTAAATTCTCGTTATTTGTGAGGTTAGTGGGAAGGAGAGATGAAACTGAAGTAAAAAAGCTACAAGATTTATGGGAAGGATTTTGCTGTTGCAATTACCAGTATTGGTGTTTGAAGATATTTGCCATACAAGGCTGATAGGGGAAAAATAGGACTAAATAATTTTCAGTAGCACTTATAATACCTATATTTCATCACATTAAATGTGTGAAGAAAGTGGCAACATGAGTGTATGTGGTTGGTCCATTATTCACCTAATTTAATGATAGCAAGATGTACATAGTATATGTGCTGGACAGTAAACTGAGTGTGAGAAATTACTTCATTAGTGTGTTATTTGTACTTTAAAAAAATATTATTTAGAGATAATGTCTTGGCTTATTCAGATGTGCTTTTAATTCTGCAAATGTTTCCATCATTAATGGATGTTATTCTTTTAGTGTTGAATGTATTGCTGTATGCTGCTAAGCTGCTGTTGGAGTGATATATAACTGATATAAATATTCTTTATGTGTTACATTACTATCTTTTTTAGTTTTATGTTCTTATTCATACAGGACTAAGAAAGGTCAAAGAAAAAGCTTTTTAAAACTGCAGAAGTATTTAGTATCTGTTAGTATTAGGAAAGAATTACAAGACCTTCACGTTTATATTGCAGTTTTAATTAAATCTGTTTTATAAATGTGCATTTCTTTAACTAGAGCATTTCTATTGAAAATGCTTTATTTGCAGCCATCCTACTTACATTGTATATGTAAGTTATCAAAGGAAAGGCATACCTTTTGTTTTCTCTGTCCATTTAGGATGACTGCAGAGTAGTATTGGCCAAACAGGAAATTACAAGGTTGCTAGAGACGTTACAGAAACAGCAGCAGCAGTTTACCGAACTTGCCGATCATGTACAGCTGGATGCTAGCATACCTGTCACTTTTACAAAGGTATTGTTAATCTCATGAAAGTACAGCTATCCACTTTATGAAAAGTTCCAAATATAATTTAAAAGCAGGAATAATCAGTGTTTGTTGTGATGCTGTATTTGTTGCAGCAAATTTAGGCAGTTCAATATCAGATAAAGCCACAGTGTCTTACGATATGGTGACTGTCAACTGATACTTGAACAGCAATATCACTGTGCTTAGTTAGCATGAGAAACATTAATTTGACATTGACTACATCAGAGACTTTGTTTGAACATTATCTGCTTTTCTTTTAAATACATAAGGTATTATTTGTGAATTCTGGAACCACCTTTCTTTGGAAACATCCCTGACTTGTTGTACATTCAACTTAGACCAGTAATCTACCTTTATTTTCCCATGTGTCTTTGTCTTTTTTCATAAGGACAGGATGACTTCTGCAGAATGTTTATTGTTTTCTTTCCTGAAAATTGCTAACCAGTTTTTAAACATAAAAATGCTATTGTAACGTTCAGTTTATAATACTAAAAATAATGTATTTTCAGTTCATTAAATGATAATTTGTCTTATAGTTGCTTTATATTCACTGGTAAGTTTAGACACAGTAGATTTTCTTTTTTAATTATTGCTTTCATACCGCTTCAATACCACCCTTTCTTTGAAAGGTAGACATTTTTTGAAGTTTCATAATGGTGATACTTTTCATAGAGGAGAGTAATTAAGTTTGAAGCTCTAAAGTACACGAATTACTTTGAATTTACAGGTTTTTTTAGCTTCTGAATGAGTGGGTGAAAGAGGAATAGGATCTGTTGTTGCTGAAATTGAACTTAATTGTTGCTCTTGAAGCCTTTACTGTAAAGAAATAGATTCTTCCAAGAGGATTCTGTCCCAGTCCTTGTTGATGCCAGAAATTAAATTTTTTCCAAGTAATTTGTTTTGTAATTTCAGTATATTTTAATTTCCATGTAACAACTACTTTGTCAGGTGAATAAACACAATGCTTTCACTTCTGCCCCTCAGTTCCCTATACAGCAGACCAGAGACAGTTGAGTCATGGAGACCTCTTCTGCAAACCCCCATTGTTCCATGAATGAAACAGCATTCACGTTTCACAGATGATTAATTGGATTTTCTGTATTCAGTGTTGATTGATGCCACCATCTCACAGTGCTGAGTCAGAAAGGCATTTTGGATGTCTGGTTTTGCCTTTAGGAGCTGTTAATCTGACTTGGAAAATTTTTATTGCAAACTTCTTAGCATTTGGAAAGAGAATGGTTGCAGTCAGCTAAGTGATAATAGATCTGAAATAGATCTTGTCTTGGGGAACCAGAAGTCTTCCAGTGTCTCTCTGTGTCTCAACTTTCTTTAGAAAGAAGGGGACCTTCTGTTGTTTTTCTCCTATGACAAGTGGGTAGTTTTATGGAGTCTTCCCAAGCTTAATTTCTGAATTTCAAAGATGGCAAATGCCATGTTTCACAAAGATGGCAGCAGCCATTAACAAGTAAGATGAAAATAGTTACTTCAGTCTCTTACTTTTTGTTTCTTCACTTCTGACAAAGTTTAAAGCTCTCTTTCTACACTAATGGGTTTTTTAGAATACTAAATAGTATTCTGATACTAAATAGAATACATACTGATGGCCACTGTTGAGAGATATAGTGAGGCTTGTACTTGAAAGATGTGTGCCTGGTGACATATTTCAGACAGAAGGAAAGTCTTTAGAGCAAAAACTGTAAGCCA
This sequence comes from Colius striatus, assembly GCF_028858725.1. Taxonomy (NCBI): domain Eukaryota; kingdom Metazoa; phylum Chordata; class Aves; order Coliiformes; family Coliidae; genus Colius; species Colius striatus. The sequence continues at coordinate 46,796,338 of NC_084790.1, read as the reverse complement.
TTGTCTGAAAAGAGAGTGCCTTAGAAAGACTCGCTCAGGTCTTTTATATGCTGAAGGCTCTATCCATTATATAATTTAAAAAGGATTTCAAACAGTGCCAGATCAGAGTAACATTCCGTATCCAGTGAAGATTGTGGAGATTTAAGGAAGGCAGGGAGAGTTTCTTTTCACTGTTAAAAGTAAGTAGGCTTTATCAATTTTTTTTATTTCACTGATGATATGAAAAACACAGGTAGTGTTGTTTCCTCTTCCTAAACCATCAAGGGGAATGCCACATGTAGAGCTCTCAAGGGAGGATTTGGAGATTTCCAATAGATTATAAAAATCTTTCTACCAACTGAGATCAATGTTAATATACAGTAACGTTTTCCTAGATTTTGTTAATATATTATTTTCAGTGATCTTTCTTTACCTATGTATTTATGAGGGCTTTGAACAAATAAGTTTAAGATATCTTCATGTACTTAGCTCATTATCAAGGAAACAGTTCTTCATCCACAAGTGTGATCCTTATGGGAGAGAGAGATGCATACTGAGCGGTTTTCACTCTAAAAAACCACAACAGGATGGCTAAATTTGACAGAATCATTCATCTCTGACAATTCCCTGATGCTTTAAGTTACCCAGGCCCATCACTGCCTCTGCCTTCCAGCCATGGGAGCTATAGAAGTAAGTTTTGCTGGTGGAGCCCTGAGGGGATGGCCGGGCTGGCTGAGGCAGCAAACTATGAGATGATGATTATTATTGAGATTATTGGATATTTTGGTTTTATTGCTGAAGATGATCGCGCATTTTTTTTAATCCATCCATTTAATCACTTTAGCAACAGTGACAAGATGTCTCAAACATAAAGGTTTTCTAATTTGAATTTCCTAAATTTGCCCTTGTTTTGTATGTGTTTTTTTTCCAGGACAATAGGGTACATATTGGACCAAAAATGGAAATTCGGGTTGTCACTCTGGGCTTAGATGGAGCTGGGAAAACAACTATTTTGTTTAAGTTAAAGCAAGATGAATTTATGCAGCCAATTCCAACAATAGGTAAGTAGCAGCAACGGAAATGTAAGAATTTTTTTTGAATGTTTGACTTACCTAGGGAACAAGAGTGTAAAACTTTATTACTTTTATTCTAGGTTTTAATGTTGAAACTGTAGAATACAAGAATTTGAAGTTTACTATTTGGGATGTAGGAGGGAAGCACAAATTGAGGCCCTTGTGGAAACATTATTATCTCAATACACAAGGTGAGACTAATACAATTTTTGAACTGTATTGTGTCTTCCAGCTTGTGTTTCAGAGCCAAAAATATTGTGAATAGAAATAATTTACAACCATAGAAAATTGTTCCTCTAATGCAAGGTACAGCTGCTAGATTCATGAGCTAAGAAATTTTAATCCAGTTGGTCATAGTGTCTTCTTCATTGTATAGGTATGTTCCCCAAAAATCCATTAGAGTTCACGGAGCCAAACAAAATTAGAATCTCTCTTAAACTGATTCTGACAAGAGACAAAGTGCAACATTGTAAACTTTGCATAGTGAGAAGTAGTACTTGCCAGGTATGAAATTTAAATAGCACTTGAAATTAAAATACTCAGGCTTTAGGAGCTTTTAGTTGGCAACTTAAAAAAATGTACATAATTGTTTTAATTCTGACTTGGTATTGCAGTGTAATATCTGGTCATAGACCAGATTACTGATTCTGAAAGCATTGACCCAAATGGTTGTGAGTTTGAAATTTTTTGTCCTTCTGTAAATCTTTTGTAGTTGTTGTCAATTTTGAAAGAGATTCCTCTTTGTAAATGCATTTAGAATTATCCAAAATACTTAGGAATGACAAAAATCAGTTTATGCACTCCATTAATTAAGCCTTCATTACAAACTTTAGCATTTTAAATTGTTCATCTTTTCAAACTTTTAAAAATTGTATTCTGGGATTTCTGTGGTCCTCTTGAAACTTACCGTGTAGACACCAGTAACATGGAATCATGTCTACCTTGAAGAGTTGTATATTGGAGAGATATCTAAGCAGTTAACCTGGTGCATACCTGCAGTAAGTTTTGGTTAGTTTTTGTGGCGCTTTGGTTGGTTTGTTTTTCTCATTGCAAAATTCAAGAGTTTAAATTCTGCCCTCTAGCTCTGCCTTCCTGACTCTCCAGTGTTTCTGGCATCTTGGTTACTCTCTCTAGTGGACAGTAAAATTTACTGCTGCTGTATCAGGTCCATGGCAATCTTCTCTGGATTGCGTAGTCTGTATCTGAAACAGAGCTGATTTGGCTGAACCTGTAGATCTTACAGCCAGTTAAGGGAAACTGCATCAGCCATGTGGGAGTTGATTGAGTGAAATACTCAATCCACACATAGTAAATCTGATCTTACACCTAAGTGATTAAAATATCACAACTTGGTGTTAGACTAGGCAAAGAACTTCAGGCTTTTTCCCCCCATTTTAGGATGAATTCTATGTTTTTGTCAAAAGTATAGAGGTACGTAAGGTATATGTAGGGTCCTCCTGGGTTTGAAATTGGAGTTGCGTACTGCTGAGAAACTTCACGTAGAAGACTGATAGAAAAAAACAAGAATTATGATAAGTTTAAAGTTAGTTTTACATAGTTTATATTTAAATATATGTAAAACATCTCTGTCTTTCTTTCATAGCGGTGGTGTTTGTTGTTGATAGCAGTCACAGAGACAGGGTCAGTGAAGCACACAGTGAACTTGCAAAGTTATTAACAGAGAAGGAGTTGCGGGATGCCTTGCTCTTGATCTTTGCTAATAAACAGGTACTTGTGATTTTTGTTTTTGTTTTTGGGTTTTTTTTCACTCTGTTACTCTTTTCTTCAGTTTGTCTCAAGTTCCAACTTCGTGAACCCTCTGCTATGGGTGGGGAATAGTAACGTGGAAAGCGTAAAATGTAGCATAAAAAGCATAAAATTTTCCATATGCTTAATGCTGGTAAAATAACTGATGCTGGACTGCTTAGTACTTTCAACAGCAAGGTTTTTTTTTTTAATGGTAAGAGGTAGCAAATGCATAATGTTTTTATTTGGCTTTTGTGTTTGGAAAGTTTTTGTGTGATCTGTAGCTTCGTCTAAGCCTTTGATTGGAACATGCTTCAAACATAGTGCAGAGGAATAATCAAGCCCGTATATCTGGTTCTCTTGCAGGATGTAGCAGGTGCACTTTCAGTGGAAGAAATCACAGAGATGCTGAGTCTTCACAAACTCTGCTGTGGCCGTAGCTGGTATATTCAGGGCTGTGATGCCCGAAGTGGTACAGGACTCTATGAAGGACTGGACTGGCTTTCAAGGCAGTTAGTGGCTGCTGGTGTCCTGGATGTGGCTTAATTACAGCAGCTGCAATTTAAGGTCATAGCTTACTGTTTTGTTTTGTTTGCACGATTTAGGAAGTTGTGGCCAGATATTGCTGTCTGGAGGTGGAACTTCATTTAACATGGTGGTTACAGAAAACTATAACCTTTTATCCTAGATTGGATAATTGGTGCAGTAAACTTGTGCTGTTGTAGTAGTTTTGAAACTTGATACAAGTTTTGGAATGGGCTTGTTACGAGGGTGCCTTGAAAGTTCTTTTGATGAAATTTGTTTGTTACAATTTTAAATTCTTCCCTGGTAAAATATGCACTGGAGTTCACCTAATAATTACAGCAAGGTTGCAGACATTACATGGTGTCAGAAAAATTTTGAGTGGTTAGAAATTCTTTCCTAGGAAACTATTAAAAAATCCATCCCAAGTTATTAGAATAGCCAACTGTCTTATTACTCAAAAATAAATGATGCTACTCTTTAATATCTAAAGAATGCATGCATCTGAAAGTGGCATTGACACTAGCATGCAAATGCACCACAGAAAAAGGTTTCCCACATGATGTATTAGCTTCTTCTTTACCTGAAGGCTGAATAACTGGGGAAAGAAAACTGAGAAAGGGGAACACTGTTGCAGGGCTGTGGGGCTGTGGCATTGTTTAGCTAGTTCTTTTGGGGGATGGGGGCAGGGAGTTGGTGTTTTTGTTGTTGTTAATTCTACACAGGACTACATTATTTATGGACAGACCATAGTGATATTGCCAAAGTGTTTTGTATGTGCTTGAGGACATAATCTGCCTTTAGAGTTTACTCCTGAAGAAGTTAAAAAAACAACCAACTTTGTAAAGAAGCAGTGTAATGTAATGTCACTCCAACTATATATTGTTATGTAGAAGTCGTGCTTCCAGATTAAGGTAGTGGCCTTTAAATATTAATTAACACAAAAAAAAAGCAATGTGCACTAATTATAACTCTTACTTAGAAGAGCAGATGGTAAAATGTGATACAAACCTTCCATAATTAGATTTTCAGTTCTTAACTGTGTCTTCTACATGGAACTGTCATCAGTGCCTCTGTTTTTGAAGATTACTCGTTAACAAACCCATTAAATATGTGTATAGAGCTTTTTAAATTTAGAAAAGGTTGCAGTGACTTAGTGATGTCTCTTTTTTCTGCTGCACATGCAACTGCTAACAATTTTATCTGTCTGATATGCACACCAGTCTTCTGCCCTCCTAAGTGCAGAGCCATTGCCAGCAGAACCAATTCCATGCTCCTCTTCGTGTCAACAGAGGAGCTGCGAAGAGCATGGCCAAGACCAAAACTGCAAATCATCGCTCTTCTTAATGGAGTAAAGGTGAATCCCCAGGAGAACCGGTCAGTGGAAGCAAGGAGTGTTGTTTCACAGATTGATCGGTATTTTTACCACACTGAAAAAGCATGTTTCTTGGTGAGAGCTCTGTACCTCACCTGGCAAGGAAGGCATTCTCTGTGCCTATGGCTTTTACTGTAGTATTATCAATTTTATGATGGTTTCCCACTACAAAATTTAGATAAATGCAATAATGTATAAGCAGTTTAGTTCATTTGCACTTTTCTTGAGAGGAAGCAGTTAACTACTTCTTAATAATGATACCTACTTGTAGTTTTCTCTTGTTGCTTAAATTTCAGGTAAATGCAGCTTTAGATGCGGCAAGTCTCATGACTTCAATAGTAGCTGAAGGAACACTAAGCTTTAGTTACATGTTTGTGAAATGGGTTTCAATGTCTACATATGTACTGGGAAGGGATACTCTTTCTCCAGACAAGCTGATGTATTTGGAAATAGTTTACAATGGAGTGAAAGGTGTTTCCCTGCACCCCCTGAACCAACAATTATTATCCTTCCCTGCCTGTAACTTCTTGCACAATAGGCAGTCAGCTGCTTTGACTTGAGTATCTGCTTAGGCTGCACTGCAGAGCAGTCCAAGGCTTAGTTAGCCGACTGTTCCTTCCTAGCTCTTTATAAAAATCCCAATCCTGTAATTTTGTTTTTGCTGGCTTATACTTCAGTTATACTTACCTCTCAGTATAATTATACTTTAAAATGTTCAGGGTGACCAGTTTGGATTTTTTGTAACATTACTTTTGAGGGCAGAGGAAACATTCTCATATGTATATTTCTGAGTACAAAGGATTGATTGTGTCAATGAAATGCTACCATAAAAGTGTTTTTAAATGGGATTTATATAAGATGACATGAACTGTGAAAGTGTTGCATTTGTCTGTGAACTCTCACGTGTAAACAGGGATACTTAAGAGGTTTATTTGTATTATACATTAGTACTACATATCAGCTGCTTCAGTTATAAATTTAAACCTGTTTCACCAGTTTTACTGAACTTTAGTTTTTAGTGTACTGACTTACATGATATGTAATTGGAATATTTCCTCAACTACAACTCAGTCATTACTAACTACAAGGATTATTTGAAAAGACTTGAGTAACTTTTCGTAAGATTTTGACTTGTGTGAAACTGAGTAAATAATAACTTCCAGTGACTGTGTTGTAGCTTTCTTTGAAGAATTTCAGATGAAGAGAAGTCTATCTAGGCTAGCTCAAACAGAATGTTCTGTCACTTGGATATGGTGTTACTGTATATTACCTTCAAATGATTGTAGACTATATGGTACATGAGGGTTTTAATCTGAGGCAGTTCTGGAACCAGTGGATGTTATCTAAAGATTTCACTGTCCAGTTGAATTCATGAGCTGCTCCAAAAATGAACTCTTTACAATAAAGATATCTAAAACTTGGAATCTTAGTTAACTTGCCTTTTTTTTTTTGTTAAGGTAATCTTTGAATCAAGGTGTGCTACACTTAACTTACTGTGGCATTCTTGTGGATCCCTGAAGATATTGCTTTACCTCATTGAAGATAACCTTCCTCGTGGTAGCATCTTTGGAGTGACCAAATTTGATAAGCACGTATCACATCTCATTTCATGAATGAAGTTAGCAGACCTAGTGTCTTGGACAGGTGCAGTGGTGTTACTTGAACATAAACAGTACAAGTTAGTATATACCCTGATTCACAACAGCTTGAGAAGCTGTCTGAGCTTTCATTGAAGACTGCGTCAGGAACACCTGAAATTGTTTGAAATAAAAAATGGCAATCATCTCAAAGCATTTCAGTAGATGTAGCAATGATTGTAGGATTTCAGGTAAAAATTAACCCAGAAACAGACTCCTTAGTCTAAAATAATGAGAAAGCAAACATTCGAAGAAAAGAAATCCATTACTGGCACTGCCAAACACGTTTCATGAGACTTTATGCATTGCCATTGATCCTTCCTCTTGGATGTGGAAGACACATACAAACCATTGTTAGAAGGCAGATGCAGATTACCTATCTTGTCATAGCAAACAGCATCTTAATCTGCTTTTTGATGCACCTCTCTATAGCTGAACTGTTCACACAGCTTAGGATTTTTGACATTTTCCGCTGCTGAAGATTTTAATACAAAGATGGATAGGGAAGATGCAAATAAACAAGAAAAAAGTTACAAACTATACCCTCATCCTGTTTTATAAACACTGTCATGAGACATAGTGTGGGTTTTCATCTTCAGTTTCGCATAGAAATGATGCAAGAAAAACAGCAGACTTTGTAAGAAAAATGCAGCTGTTTTTACTTTAAAATACAAAGTTAACAGAAATACAGATTTAGGGCACTTTAGGTACATTAAAAATATTAAAACTGGTGATTGTTCTGTCCTGGTACTTCTTATATCTGGGAATTCAAGATACATGTAGATGAGATGCTAAGGGTTTAGTTTAGTGACGAACCTGGCAGTGTGGGGTGAGTGGTTGGATTCGATCTTAAAGGTCTCTTCCAAACATAACAATTCTGTGAATTATTTCAAGGCCAGGCTGGATGGGGCTTTTTGAGCAACCTGGTCTAGTGGAAGGTGTCTCTGCCCATGGCAGGAGAATTGGAACAAGATGGTCTTTAAGGTCCCTCTGATCCAAACCCTTCTGCTTCTGTTCATTCTTGATCCCTTTTTGGGTCCCACTGTGACATTTTCTGCTTAAGCTGGAACCTTCAACTCCTTGCTTACTTCACTGTGATATTAATGATGCTGATATCCTCATAGGGTTTGTCAGTTTTGGGATTGACTTTTACATTTGAGATTCTCTGAACAACTTCCATTCCTTTAGTCACTCGCCCAAACACACTGTGCTTGTTGTCTAGCCATGGCTGTTGAAGGAGAAAGAAAAAGCGATTAGAAAGCAGCAACTAGGCTAGGTACCAAAACAGAAAGAGATGGACCTAGAACAAGTGAACACAGATACATTTTATATGTTCAGATTATGAAATGTAACATGAAATGTTTGCATGGAAGTACTGTTACAGTGCAGCTAACATATGCATTTAAACTCACTTTTTCAATTGTTTCCATAAAGTACCAGAGAGGCCACATTCTAGCAGTGCAGTAGGATTCCATGGTTATTTTAAAGTGTAAAGTGCTGTTCCAGTCTGTTTTTACAACTGAACTGTAAGGGCTAGTCCAGAGTCCTACTTAATGCACTTACTCATACAGTATATCTACTTAGCAACCTGGATTTAGGTACTGATTTAACTTAATAAGCCTCAAAATGATGGTGGGATGGGCGCTGTCTTTAAAGAGAGACCAGGGTTTTTTAAGTAAGTGTGATAAAAGTGCAGTTTCTCTAAGTATTACCTTTAAGGATTTGGATTTTTTCATTCCAAAATCTGTTTGTTTTTCTATGAAATTTTACACAGTTGAAACCTGTTCATTAATATAAAACACTCTGGTAATACACAGTTGCAAACATTTGGTTTGCTATTAATTTGATACTGCATTTACCCCAGTTCAAGGCAGTAGGCCTCTTGATCACAACTGATGATACTTTTCTGTTTCTTAAAGGATGGTTTCAGTGAAGCATACTTAGTATATATTGTGTGCAGCATTTATTTGCAAAATAAGATTATTTAGATAGTACTAGTGAGTGTTCTTTCTTCCCTCATCGGAAAAAAAAAGTATTTTTACTGTCTAGTTAGCATCTCAGGCCTTAAATCAAGCTTTTAATATTACTTACAGTTGGCACTACTGTTATAAAAAACTGGGATCCATTGGTATTTGGTCCTGCATTAGCCATGCTGAGTGTGTATGGTCTGTCATGTCGTAAGGTTGAATGAAACTCATCTTCAAATTCTCCTCCCCAAATACTTTCACCTCCCATTCCTGTACCAGTTGGGTCACCAGTCTGAATCATGAAACCCTGCATAGAAATTAAGAATTGTTACATCATCACATAGAATAAGTCATTAAACATGTTTTATGCCAGGTCACTTTTTCCAAAATTACTTCAAACCTTTCAACAAAATGTAATAAAATGCTGTAGCTGAAGGACAAAGCATTCAGGGCTTCTTTAAGTGAAACTGAATACTTGTTAAAAACAAACCCAAAAAAACCCAACCCAAACCCACCCTTCATCACTGTTCCTGGTAGTGAAGGAAAGAAACGTGAGTGTATCTTTCGCAAACACTTGGGCTGTATCGGCTACACAAAATGCTTTCTGGTGTGAAACAAGCAATATTCTTGAACTGATCTTTCTCTCAGTTTCCAGGTTTCTTCCACCTTGTCAGCTGCAAAAGAGTTATTAAAAACCTTTAGTAAGTGATAAAGCTGGTTGGAACCTGAGAGTTCAGATGTCACAGGGATCTCTGAAGCCATAACAGAACGTCTTTGTGCAAAAGGGAAATGGTTAACAGAGAGAAGTGACCACAAAAGGCACATTTTCTAAACCAACAACAAATTAAAAGTTACCTTGATGATACGGTGAAATATGTGTCCATTGTAGTAACCATTTCTGCTGTGCACACAGAAGTTTTCCACTGTTTTGGGGCACCTAAAGTCATGTAACAGAAAATACAGGCTATGACAAATATGGAATTGTGGCAAGGCCATGAAGATTTCAGCTGAGACGAAGATCCTCATGTACTGAGCAGTGTTTCAGCACACTCTAGAAAGGGCTTTCATCAAATAAGGAAAAAAAAAAAAAACCCAAATCTCCACCTCCTCAAATCCAGAGCTGGAAGCAAAACTTGAGGAGTACAAAGTTGTGTGATTACACAGGAAGGAAGCAGCACTGTTGATACCACAGCAGTATTTTAGCTATTGCTGAGCAGTGCTGCAACAGCATCGTGGCCTTTTTATGTTTCTGTGTGCTGCCAGTGAATACGCTGGGGGTGCACACGAAGCAAGGAGGGGACAGGACTCAGCCAGGACAGCTGACCCCAGCGATACCCCTGACCACATGCACCATGCTCAGCACAGAGATGGGGGAGAAGGATGGGGGAAGAGGGTGACATTTACAGCGATGGCGTTTTTCTTCCTAAGCAACTGTCACACATGCTGGAGCCCTGCTGCCCCAGAGATGGCTCAACACCTGCCTCCCAATGAGAAGCAGGGAATGAATTCTTTGTTTTGCTTTGCCGCACACAGCACTTATCTTTACCTCAACCCACAAGTTTTCACTTTCACCCTTCTGAGTCTCTCCCCTGTCCCACTGCAGGGAGTGAGCAAGCAGCTGTGTGGGGCTGAGCTGTCTGCCCAGGTTAAATCACAACAGTTAAGAACCAAATTTATTTCCTCAAAGCCTAGTTCAAGGCACCACTGCTGAGATGTTTCTTCCCTATCTTTCTCTTATATAATTTATTTACAAAATAATTAGGAAGTGTATTCTCCAGGAGCAGAAAGTTGTTTGCTTTTTTGCTCTGAACTTCTTTTAAGCTGTACATGTACATGCTCAGTGTTGCATACAAGAAGTAAAATCTAAAGCACAATGTTTTTATAACACTGAAGTTATTAAACTACTCACAAACGTTATCTGGAAGCAGGGTAAAGAGGTGAAATATTACTACTGGTGGACTAAAAAGGGTAACACCCACAACCAACTAACCCCTTCACCTTTGTGACTTCTGAGAGATTGGACACCAGAGTAAAAATTCCTTGCAATAGCTCTTCCTTAGTTTTTGGAGTTGCATGGGCTACACTTAAACCATTTAAGTTTTCATGTATAGCAATGTATTAATTAACGGTTTCATAACTAAGGAGATATGCTGACACAGTAACTATAGCAACTGTCACGCATAAAACCTTTTCATTTCAATTATATGCCTGGTTTTGGAGATACACAGCACTAGTGTCATATGCTGGTATAATTTTATGTTGCTCTTGAAGGAGCTGCAGTAACATAAAACACAGTACAATCGCCACATTTGGAAGTTGCAAACTACTATTCCTCTGACTTAGACAGACCTACTGCCAAATCTGCTGTTGCTGCCAACATCATCATTTTTTTTCCATGAGAGAATCAAGCAATAATATGCACCCTAGACAAAAGGGCATCATGACCTATCCACATCTGTGGTTTAGAAAAAGAAAAGAAAGAAGTAAACATCCTGAACCAATGATTAAGTAAAAGCAAAATCCAATTAAAGAAAAAAACCACAACCCTAAACAGTGTCCTGACCTGTTGTTTAGATCTATTTTTACCCTACTTGTTTTTGTCAAGAGTCACATTTTCTATCTTGATGTATTAGGACACTGTCAGAAAACAAGAACAGTATAGAAAGGGAGAGAAAAGAATTATTCTTTGCTTAAAATTTGAAATTTAAGCCCTGGATACTGCCAACAAAAAGGACAGAAGGGAAGAAAAACCCTAACGTTGTAACAAACACTACCAAATACGTACTCAACAGGAAAGAGCTTGATGTGAATATCTCCCATGCTTGTGTGGATGATGGCACTGTCTGAAACTCTTTTGGGACCCTCTGCCTGAGTGGCTGCCATGACCTCTTCTTTAGAAGGCTTCTCATTAAATACATCTCTGTCAGAATCTGCGCTCTTCGTGTCTTCCGGTTCACGTTTAGTAAACTGAAGAAGAAAAAAGAGCAAAGTTAAGAAGAAAAAAAAGAGAAAAACAGTTATCTTACAGGTTGCTCTGCACCCAAGACATCAATGTGACTGTTCAACCTGCTAAACACTCAACTAGATTTTAAACTTATAGAGAAAATTCATAAACAGTCTATCCTTGCATCTCAGTGTTGTGTGTTACCAGCATTCCCACAGTGACAAATTCCAGTACAACTAAATTCAGGTAACTTTTAAATCTGTTACCTTCAACCTCCCTTCCATTTTCAACAGAAAGCCCACGGTATTCAGCATCTTTTCTTTGAAAAAGACAGTAAAGAATACACACGTATTCCGTTATAGTCAGTCAAAACTGGTAGATGTCATCATAGAACTTTTAGTCTAACTGAATCCTCGTATTCTCATACTGCATTAATACAAAACTACAGAAAACCATCAAATTTAACTCCAAATGGGAGAAATCTAAGAAATGTCATTTTTTAGGATTTACATGAAAACACAAATATATGAGTACATAGTACAAGAGCATCTGCTTAGGTGAATAGTACACCTGCATATCAAACGACAATCACTAGTCTTTCTGCATGCATATAGTCATGTTTTCTCTAACAGTAATGCTTCCAGATTTTGTCCTTCTCTCCCTTGTCAAATCACTCACAGTAGCATATTCCATTACATACTACATACCAACCATACAAAGTATTAGAAAGAATACTATCTTGCTCCAATGGAAAACATGATCAAATTCAAGCATAACAGACAGACTGATCTCTAACCTCTATGCTGATCACATGCCAGAGCAACTACTAACTACTCTGGAATTGTTGGTCTGTTGAGCTTAGTCCCTGCATCTCACCTAAAATCTAAGTTTTGTTCTTATTTAGGACAGTTTTTTTTCAACTAAAACAGAAGTGTATATCCTCAGAGAACTATAATTTGGAAAGCCAAAGACAGCTGAGGTTTTTTTAACTGCTTGAGCAATGTGGAATTTCCTTCTCTGGAGGTTTTCAAAACCCGCTTGGATGCGTTCCTGCATGACCTGATTGAGCAGGGGGGTTGGACTGGATCATCTCTAGAGGTCCCTTCCAACCCATACAAAATAAATTACAAAATTAAAGACTACAAAGTTGTTTGTAGTCGAATTTATAACTAAAGATTCTAGAACATACTTGAAATACAGAGACACTCTGGAAAAGTTGTGTTTGCAAATACTTAGGACAAAAAGCAGTGGTTTCCAAGTACAAGGAGAAAAACTTAAAATAATGCAGAGAAAACATCAGTACAAGAATGGAGTTATTTAAATAGAAAACACATGTACCATGTAGAACCTATTTTTTTTAAAAGCCGTGCAGATTACTGTTGGATCTGCCTGGATATTCTGGAGAACTGGATTTTCAGATGCCTTCATCTCTATAGTGATTGCTGCACGATGTTTCTTTGCTACTCCTTGGAACAAAGCTAGTTGCATCACTCTGATGTTCTCTTGTTTTCCCAAGATACGAATACACCTGAAATACAAGACGCAAAATAGTTTAACTACTGTTAGCTGCTCATGGTTAGAGAAGTCTGCTTTCTGACTGCAAGACTTAAAGAAACATTCCAAAACTTTCTGAAAACAACATATTGTTTTTATGATGTAACAAGTTTGAATAGAGAAGCATAATTTACTAGTCAGGCTCCTTACATGGTAAAATACCAACTGCATGATCCACATTTACTCTATGTTATCACATCCAGTTAACCAGAAATGGATTCATTACACCTTTAATACAAGTGTGCTTGCAGTACTGTCTTCTCATTTTCACTAAGCTTTGCATTGCAATGACTCATTACTAAGCATAGAAGTATCTAATGTAAGGTTCTCAAATAACAACAGCAAAAAAAAAAATTAGACACTCTCAGTCATATCAAGTTTTAAATAGACTACAAATCTGAGTGAATACAGACATTGTAACAAATATATTTATCTCAATTGTGTGTAGCTGGAACTTACCTGTTAGTCTCCACATTTATGACCTTAATGCCCAACATTGTTCCATAGAGAACAAAGTGTCCAGTTTCATCAAAAATTATATTTATCAATCTTACTGCATCCACTTTCTCCAGCTCACGCTCAACTGCCATACGCCGGCCAAACTCCATGTCTGGTAGCTGCTGTCTCATCTGCTGAAGTTCAGTAAACATCTACAGAAAGAAATAAATAAATAGAAAAAGACTCACTATTATACAAACATATTTTAAAATTCTGATCCAGCAAGATGCTGTTCCACATGCTTAGAAAACAGACTTCCAGTGAGATTACTCCACTCAAATTTAACTGAAGAATTAAAATAAATCCAAGTAATACTCTCTTTAATAGACACGTTGTCATGTTGTAGTGCTAGGCTTAAGCAAAGAATGGAAAGTGTGTAGAAGATGACAAATTCAATTCGTTTCAAGCAGTGAAAAGGAAAAGCAACAAAGTAAAGCCAAACTTACACTTAGAGATTCATCAAAGACTCTCATGAGCTTTCCAGTCAGAAAACGGAAAATTCTAACTTTTCTGTCAGATCCAAGAGTAGCCATTTTCTTGCCATCAGGTGAAAAACTTATACTAGATGGGTATGCCTTGCATTTAGCAAATTCATATAGATCAGTGTCTGTTTTATACTCCCAGTTCACATTCTTGGGAAATTTATATTCATGAGGAGTACCAGTCCAGTACTCAATCATCCCAGACTTGTCAGAAGACACTACTACTTTGTAGACAGGGTTCAGCCGTATCTGAGTAAGAGAGCATGTATGGAGCTTATCAAACACATGAAGTGGCTGGTTATTTCCTCGTCCATCATATATGAATATTTTTCCTGTGCTCTTCTCAGATGTTGCAACAGAAGATATGGCATCTCCAGGGCAATATACCCATTCACATTGGCCAGGGTAGTAGCTGCAGCAAAGAGTGAGAGAGCAAAAAAAGAAAGAAATAAGGACTGGTGTTACTTTGGTAAGAATTAAGTTATGGTATAGACTTGAAGTCAAATGTCAGAAGCAAATTTTGAACTGGATGCATTTAAGAAGGAACCCATTTGCTAGTACCAAAAACAGACTGTAAAAATAAAACAAGAGATACGGTCAATAACATGTCTGTTAAAAAAAGTCTCTAAGCAAAGATTTTGAGAGCTAGAGCTCAGAAACCAAATATACTACACACACACAAAAAAAAAGTCTCCGTAATAAGCTCATATTTAGTGCCTTTTTCACAAATCAAACAAACAGATACCAAAAGACAGACAAATGACAGACTCTAATAATTTGGATTTTCAATGCTTGTCTTGGTAAAGATTCTCATAAAGAGAAATGTAACCAGAAGTTTGTCTCAGGCACACTACAAAGACAAGTATCAAATAAATAAATATAATGTCCCATTGAACCATGCATCATGATCCAATGTTTCTGCAGAAATAGTTGCCCTTATCCAGATCATTGATGGTAGCAGACAGCCACACTATATAGATTACTGGGAACTGAAAGGATCTGAAGAATTCAAGACAAAGCTGACCACCACTGCAAGATACCAGCAACATACCTATCAAAGCAGGCAATACAGATAATGTGAGCTGAAAAGACCACACAGAAGTCATGACTGTACATCAACCATGGCAAACCTGAGCAAACAGCCACATCAACGCTAAACTATCTGCTCAATGAACAGTAACAAAGAAGATGGAGCAACAAACATTAAATTTTAAAAGGCTATTCAGGACAATTCTTATATTACAGCTGTATCCTGTTCTCTTCTGCATTAAAGTGTTAATGTCAGGTAAATTCCAGTTGTCTCAAAGAAAATGTAGGGGGAGCTGAAGCTCTTGATTACAGAGGTTAAGAAAAAAAAACCCTATTCAAACATAACTCAAGGAACACACTATAGGAAATGTTATACAGCGTCCTCAAAGAAAAATGGATTTAAATTCTACGTCAGTTTACCCTGAATTCTCACATAGAACAAAAAAGTGATTCCTATTGTAACATCAAATTAAGGTATTCTTAATATTAAATTCTTCTTGTCATGCTGTAATTTGTCCATGTTTTTAGGGACAATACATGGGCTGCCTAGTAAAAAAGACCAGCAAAATCAAAAGACTAAGGCTAACTGGAATTTTTCCAAAGCTGAAAGCCAAGAGGGAAAAAATTCCTCTAGGCTAAGTACATTATCTGGAGGACAATACTAAAACTATAATCAGCAAAGACTTGTTTCATACTTCTATTCAGTTTCACAACTAATGAACAAGTACTAGACTACAAGGAATAAGTTCTCCGATTTTAAAAGGCTTATGGAAACTTCAGTTATCTCTACCACCTTTGGTACAGCGTTCAACAATCCCCTAACCCTCCAAACCCATCCTTGTAACAGGATGGCATTGTTACATTTCCAGTAACATCCATTCCTATTTCTCCCATATTTTTAGCTATGTACTGTGTAACTAACAGAAATCCTACAACAGCAAGAATACAGAAAATAGTATTCCAAAAGAAGGAGGAAATTTCTATCCCTATAACAACAAAGAAGACAATACATACAGGACAAACTCCTTCTCTGCTGGCACTAGGAGCTGGTTTTAATATTTAACTTCAGTGCCAAACAACAGAAAATAAAAATACGCCTAGCTAAGAATCTTAAGAAACACCACACCTTTGTACATAACATTTGACACCGAGGAAAGGCACAGATCTATTCCACTCATTTACAGTGCATACAGAATCATCATTTTTTTTTCTATTCGGCTAGGCAGTCTCCAGTCACTGGATGCACTTAGGATAAGGCAATTTACTCAGCTTCAGCTGACTGGGGAAAAAAAGCCAAAACACTCAAGCCCCACAAATTATTAAGTTACTGTAGTGGATCTGGGATGGTAGTGATTTTCCACAGCAGCTCCTGCAGTGCTGTGCTTACTGTTGGTATCAATATTATGACTACCGCTTGCACAACATCAGGGCTGTCCCTCCAGCATTCCTTCCCCCACCTTCACCAATAGCTGTGGGTGGGCATGATCTTGGGAGGGACTATGGCCAGGACAGCTGACCCAGGCTGACCAAGGAGATATTCCATACCATATGACGTCAGCTCAGTAATATAAACTGGGGGAGAGGAGCAGGAAGGGGAGGCGAGATTCATTTCTGGCCTTCCCGAAGCAACCGCTACACGTACCAAAGCCCTGCTTCTCGGGAGGTGGCCGGACATCGCTGCTGATGGGAAGTAGAGAGTAACAGCTTATCTGCTTTTGCTTCGCTTCCCGCGCGTGCGGCTTTGCTGCTTCTTTATTAAACTGCTTTTATCTCAACCCACGAGACTCCCATCTTATTTTCTCCCCTTCCCTGGCTTGCTGAGGAGGTGGGGGATAGAGCAGTGTGGTGGGCACCTGGCATCCAGCCAGGCTCAAACTACCACAGTTACCTCTGAGCAAAATAATCCTCATCAGTAATTCCAAACAAAAATTTTCAATAGCTAAAAAACTTACCCAAGTTTCAGCATGTTGATCATATCAAAGTTGACTACATCAAAGACCTTCATTGCTTTGTCATCTCCAACTGAACAGAATAATGCTCCCTCTGAACTAACAGCAACACTCTCAATAACACCTATTAAGACACAATAAGGACACATAACCAATTTCAGTACTCCGCAGGAATAAAGCTACACTATTAAACCTGTATCTTAGCTGCTTCTACATTTTGGAGTTTTAAACTACCTGACTTTTAAACTACCTTACTTACCACATACATAAATGACTTATTAAAATTGCAACTACTTTTATCTAAAATGGTCACAAAGAAAAGAACATTATCATATGGTAAAAAACGTGCTTTTCAGCTTGCATCTCACAAGAGAAAAAGCAGCTTTATAGGCTATTAAAGTTCTGCTATTAACAATCATGATCCTCAACATTACTCTACAATTGACCCTTCAAGTTTTTCACAATACCTATTGTTGCTTAGTGGGCATTGTTGCTTTGTACTCAAATTTTATTTCTGTATATAGTGAGAAGCTAAAGAAGTTAAGACAAAGGACCCAAATGACCTTTTTTTTTACTCTTAAAAAGAAAAAGTACTTTAGAGTACTTTATAGAATGGAGATTTTCTTTAAGCAAGAAGACACGTACCTTGTGAAACAGGCTCCTAGGGCTGAGAGGTTAATGCCTAGGTGAGGATGGCTGTTAATAGCTTCACTAAGTGAAACTGCAAGCCTTGGTAATTACTGTATCCCTGAACAGCAGCTAGAGACTGAAAGGAAGGCAATCTCCTGCCTCAGGAGGTGTCAAATACTGGATAATAGCCTAAGAGGCTTGAAGTCATCAAACAGCTGCTGGAACTGGGGAAAGGTAAAGGCAGCAGTGGGAGATCACCAATTCCAACTCAATCCAAGACCAAAAAGAATTGTCCCCTCAAGCCTGTAAGGAGCATGTGTGCATAAATTTAAACAGACATGGTAATTACCAACCAATTCATATAAATTTAAGCAGGTTTTTGCCAGTCACTTAATAGGATAAATGCTTTGAACGAAGGTCTTTTGTGTGGTATGCTGGCTTGTGGAATTACCAAGTAGCATCCAGCTTAATTTAATGTGTGTAAACATTAAATAAGAAAATTTTCAGCTCTGTATGTAAAACTGTTTCACTGCAAACTGTGTAGTGAACCCTACTTGTGGGACAACAGTTTTACTAACTACTCTTACATATTTTTTCTTACTGTTACAGTCTGCATACCAAACCGGGAGGGGGACTTTCACCATCAGGCATAACGTAGTTTCTAACACCATTCAGAATCTCATTTTCTGTTCTCCTATGTAATGCTTAACATAGAAGAACTGGGTTCAAATTATTAATTCTGAATCGCAGTTCAACTGATAACTATGACGATGCAGAATTTTTTCTACAGCTCAAGTAGGTGGTGCACAAGGCACTGTAAAGAACATTAAGGGATCTGTGCAGAAGTCATAACTGTTTTACTCTCACTCTATCTCTCCTGCAGATGGGGAGAAAAATGTAACAGGACTGGGGAATGAAATAAAAAAAGGTAGATATTATTTAATCCCTGATTGCAATAAATGAATCCGAGAAACCCTCTTTGCTATTTGCTCTCCCTCTTTGAATGCCTAAGAGTAAAGGTGAGGAAAAAGTGAGAAGGAGAGAAATAGAGAGAGAGAAGTAAAAAACAATTTCTCACCTAAGTGACTCCGAAAGTGTTTAACAAATTCAATCCCTTCTTCTATTTTCTTCCAGAACTTCACATGTCCATCATGACTGGCTGTTATGATAAAATCTGTCCTGGAATCACAAAATATATTTCTTTTAAAAAAAATTAAAAGATACACATATTATGCACTTTCCTGCTGGGCAGTAATTTGCACTAGAGCTAACACCCTCTAAAGGACAAGCTTTTAACAAAGGACACAGACAATCTGTCTGAACAGGTACTAACAATCCTGGAACAGCAAACTCAATTACCTGTTTTGAAGAAATATATAACACTATCCCTTTTGACTCTGTAAATTGTACTTTTGTTTTAGGTCTGGTGTCACAGTAGTTACAATTTACTAACATATATCCTCAATCTGTGCCATTCTGTTGAAACATTTTGTTCAGATGTTGTCAGTTGCTGTGTTATTCCTGTATACACTGCACACAGCAAGAAGGATTTCAAGATCCTCATTCAGTCTTTTCAAATAATTTTTATCTTGCTTCTGAGTAAGCCCTTCCCTTTGCATTTAGTTTTCAAAGAAACCTTAAAATACCACCTCTGGACACAGTAACTTTGCATTATTGTACTTCTACAATGAAAACTTCCCTGCATATACAAAAATACATACTTGACAATGAGATATAGTCAACAAAAAAAAAAAAAAAAGAATCAAAGGAGACACTTACTTAGTACATGCTACATGTGTAATAACATCTCTGTGCATGTAACTGCGTTCATACATCGATGCACACGGTAGATTTTCAAGATAAACACGTTCAAATTCAAGAACTAAAGAGAACAAAAAGGAAAATCAGGAAATACTTTGTATTTAGCTTCTGTTCACCCTTACAGTTAAATAGCTTACTCCCATTTTAGTCTATACTAGTAGTTTCTGCATAGTAAGAGAGGCTTCTACTGTAGCATTGGACTCGGAGACTTTTGGTAGACAAAGAAACTCAAACTCCACTTTAACCTATACAGATGCCCCCTTTTAGAGCGGCTATAGCCCTCCCTGTCTGAAGATATATATCAAAAACATCCAACACGACAACTTTTAAGCTAATGCTACAAAACAGAAGATCATTTGCATCTCACTCTCTTCCAAAACCAAATGTATCCCCGTTGTTAAGTGATTCAAGGTCCCACACGGGTACCGCAGCTTAATTTCTAAGTGCTAGTGCACGTCTAGTTAATTGTTTAACTGGACCCGTAGAATAATCTGATTTTCTGCTTTTACCTTTGACTTTTACCTCCTAACCATCCATACCCGTGCACTGACATTTGTTACTAAGGCAGCAGGTTTGCGTCCGCTAACGTCGATATTTACTTTGCAGCGACACCCAGAGAGCTCCGAGTTGCTGGACTCATAAATAACCTACGGGAAAATATAGACTAAGGGCTTTTCCTGCTCCTCCAGCTTAGGGCTGTGGTCCGCAAGACAGTTAACCTCACAGCGCTTAAGCTTCAGCAACGTAGTGCCGGAGGTTTTCCGGAGGGAGCAGAAAAGAGGTGCCCCCGGCCTACAACTGTGCACCGAGAAGTCCTCCCTTTCATGCACCGGGCTTCCGTCCCTCTGTCCCCCCCCAGCCCGCCCCGTGAGGGAACGGCCCGAAGGTGACCCAGCTGCTGTGCACCGCCACCCCGGCCCGGGGCCGCGACCCCGCTCCCAACAGGGCCCGGAGTCGGTCCCAGCGCTCCGCTCCCTGGACATAGGTGAGGCGGACGTTACCTCTCCTCTTTTTCGCCTGCGCTGCTTCCCCAGGAAGCGGCCCGACCCAGCGCTCCTCATCATCACCCTCCTCAGCTGCCGCCGCTGCCCCCTCACTGCCAGCCACCGCCTCAGGCCGTTCCCGCTTGCGCTCCGAGTCCGCCGCCGCCATGCTGCCCAACGCCACTTCTCCGCGACAGGCGCCGTCCCCGCCGCACCCCGTGCCGGGCGCTTCCAGTGTGACGCGGCGGGACGCAGCCAGTGAGCGCGGAGCGCGCGCAACGGAAGGCGCGGGTGCGGCGGGCCGAGCGGAGCGCGGAGCCACCATGGTAACGGGCAGCATCGGGAGGGAACGGGCGAGGGGCGGGGAGGGGGGGTCGCTTTCCTGACTGCACTGACTGCTGCTGGGGAGCCGAGGGCACCTCCCAGGTGGCCGGAACCGAGCGGAACGACCCCTTGGCCTTGGAGCTGGGGCCGATGCAGTGGCTCGGAGTGGGGCTGGCGGCTTTTCAGGCCGTGGGGCCGCTGGGAAGAGAGCGAGAAGGCTCGCTGCGCCCCCCCCCCCCCCCTTGGCCGCGGGCACCCGCCCAGCCTTCCAGTGACATCCCCGCGAGCACCTGCCCTGCCCGCCGCATCGCTTCGCTGCTCTCAGGCCTTGCCTCTTGAGAGGGCTTATGTTATGGGGCTTATGTGCAGGAAAAGAGATCCCTGTCTGACCTCGTTAACTGATGTCATATGTACCTGATTTTATTTTTCTTCCGACTCCGGACTTTCTGCATGGTTGACTGCGTGGTTTTGCTGTCAAGCTTTCCGAGGGCAGCTGTTCCCTTCTTTTTTCTTCTATACATTTCTTGCAGTGGCTGGTCGGTTTTTATTTGATGACCTGAATATTTCCCATAAAGCTTGCCTTGCTCAGTTGTCTGGCAGAGAGCCTGCAATGCGTGTATTTTTTTTTTTTACCTCATTATGTAGTTCTGAAACGAGGTAGGAAACAAAAACATGTTGAAACTAGAAGCAATTTATATTAATGACATATAAACTAGGAAAATCTTCTATTTGCAGGTATGGTGTGCAAATGGAAACCTAATTTTAGTGTAGTGAAATAAGGAAAACTGAAAGCCATGAGGAAAAACATATGACTGTGACACTTTGATTAATGTACTTTATAAGATCATGAACAGCACAGTACCAGGGACCACGAGTCAGTTTGGATTGCACTAGGGAGGTTTATTCTCGTAATATGTACATTTTGAGACTCTGAAATCGATCATGGAAATTTTGAAGATCAACAATAAAAAAATCCTATACTCAGGCAATTCTTTCACATAATGTTTTTGTGTCAATGGATTGTATTATTGCAGAGGGACACAGGCGTAGGACTATTTATTCCACGCCAAGACCTCTTTCAAATTTTGAAAGGTTATACAATCAGGTTTTTTCCCCTCCCTTTTTTTGTTTCTTGTTGTTTTGATTGTTTTTTGTTTTGTTTGTTTTCCCAAACCCCGTTAGCTTTGCTGCTGAGCCTTTTTACCGGCGTGAAAGGTACCTGTTTAGGCATTTTTGTTCTCTCCTTAACAGTTTTTGTTTTGAGAAACAAAACCAAAAAAAAGTACATTGCATCTCAAGAATTGTTAGTTTCTTTACTAGCCTTCTGTGGGGGACTTCACTGGAGACATTTCAGAAGTCTTAAAAAATCATGTGAACTAGTTCTCTTTAATGTTATGGAGACATTCCAAGACTGTTAAGATAATTGTTTGTCCTTTGCAAAAACTGTGCTCATTATACTGTGTCAGATCATGGCAATCCAGATTTTCTAGTGTTCTGTTTTTAATTATTTATGCAATAGAGTTGCCAGGTAGGCTTATTAGTATTGTTAGCATTACTGTATATGGAAAGTTAGAAGTAGTTGGGCTAAGGTCTGTATCGAGGCCTAGTGAGCAGTGTGGGATGTTGATGTAACCTAGCAGTCTAGGGAACTAGTGGGGCATGCTGAGCTTGTGCATTCTTGCTTAAACAAAGCAAAGAGATTAGTGAAGAATACTGAACGCTGAATCTTGTTTTTCTCAAAGAAATCGTTATCTCGAATGTTTACCTGTTTGTTATCTATGGAAATTTCTTGTTGTGGATTCAGATAAGCATAGTCTCAAGTAACTACATGAAAGAGCACAACATAATCCTAATGTCTAAGAAAACTGGTAAACATCACGGGGACCTGATGAAGTAATCATTTGTGGAAAGTATATAAACTCTGTGAAATTTTCTGTTAGTGGGGGCTCTGACTTTGGACACTAGTCCTCAGGTCCCTAGGGCCCTCAATAAAGCACCGCATAAAACGACCTCGGTTGTTTTGTGTTTTCCTTCGGGAACGGGCAGCAGTATTGTTATCTTTCAGTTCTCTAGAATAAATTGTGTTCAGAGAGATGTTCTGATTTTATTTTTTAGTTACTCTGCTATGGTAAATTTGAACTTTGGAGGTACTAGCTGAGTACTCCTTAAATTCTTCAGGTTTTCAACATAATTTTCTCTGATGCTGTGGCTTGGTTCTGAAAATTAACAAAAGGTTGAATTAGTAATTTATGCATCGTTAAGAAGGCAGAGATGTTTTTCTTTAGATCTTTATCTTTTTTAATGCCTTGTTAATCTTTTTAAGTATTTGGTGGGCTTGGTGGTACATTGAAGTATCACTAAAGGCTTCCTATGTCTTGTACATCTAGGAAATTCCTGTTTGTTGTTTACCTTACCAAAAAAAAATCCCTTTGAGTGCTATTTTGTCCCTTGTTTATTTTCCCTCTTAATCAGTGTTATTCCTGTATCTCTCTATAGATTTAACTAGAACTAAATTTCTGAATTTGTATGTGTTTCTTTCTGACCCAACAGTTGTCAAACTTTTTAATGCAACTTGGGCTGATTTTTCTCTTGGCTGTCCTGGTGCCCTCTTTCCTTGGTTGCCTGCACAACTTTCAGGCTCTTTTGATTGTTTTTTTGTGGTGGGGTGGGGTTTTTTTTTGCTTTTTGGTTTTTTTTTGCAGCCTCCATGATGCTTTAATTTGTTAAACAGATTATGAATTCAGGTTGTCATAAGGAGAAATAGACATGGACATTTATTGGAAGATAGAGCAGAAGTAATTATGCCTTAGAACTTTGGAGATGTATGGAAGAAAAATGTGGCTTTGTAGATGTGTGATTCCCTTACTATTTCTCAGTGAAAGTTGTCAGGAAATTAAAAATCACCATTGAAGATAATCAAAGCAGAAAATTTAGGACTTTGCGATTCAATTTTTAAAAGTATTAATGTCTTCAAGTTTTACTCTGGTAATAGGGTTAGGTGATTTTGCTCAATGATTGGGTGCTATCTAGAAATACAGGGAAGTTAACTGCAACCTTTGGATTCAGAGAGATTGTTCTGTTACATATTTGACCTGAAATAGCAGACATGATTTAGTAACCAGTTAATAATTATCATAGACTTAATAACTGCTCTATTTGCTTGTTAATAGACTGAATACTTACCAGAAATCGCCATTGGCAACGAAGGACTCTTGGATGAATGTGAGAGTGTTTGGAAGCAGATGGAAGAGGTATGCAAATCACAAGTGATAGACTCGATTTTCTGTAAACTTTCTTCAGCACTTCTGTGCTCGTCTTGCCATCCTTGACAGCATCCTTACCTTGCCCCCTCCAGAGAAACCACAGCCACAAAACAAGAGGGAAAAAAAGGGAAGAGCTTTTGAAAGGCCAAAAGTAGAAGTGCTAGCAGAATGAAGAATGCCTTGCAGTGTCAAACTTCATTTACAGTGTGCTGATGTTATAATTTAGTGAAATAGAATGGGAGTATATGTTAAAACTACGGAAAAATGAAACAGTTTACTTGTGTTCTGGTAGTAGCAGCTCACTGAGACTTGAGGTCCTTCTTTCTTTACTCTCTTGCAAGATGGGATCAACTGATGTTCACAAGTACTTTTGATCAGAGAGAGAATGGGAGGAGACAGGCTTAGGAGGATGAGGGTGTTACCATGTGATCATGCAAACTAACAGTTACAAGAGATATCTTGGGGTATCTCCCTCAACTTATAGACTAATATGCTAATAGTAATATTTTAGATTGGAGAATTTTTGTGTCTCAAGAATTCTAGGAAAGATAAACTTTCTACAGGTTTGAGGGAATGCTGTGCATCCTGTAAGATTTTTCTGAGTCTGATGAAAACACAGTCTAAAATATATTTTGAGAGTCTTAATTGCTTCACTAGATTTTATCTGGTATTATATGCTATTTGCTTGTGTTCTGAGTTGTGGATTCGAAGTATTAAATGTATCAGAAACTAAAGTAAATACACTTTCAAACTTCAAAAAAAGTTAAAGCAAAAAAATGTATGTTAAAATGTGATTGCTCTGTTTGAAGAGCCAGAATAGTAGCAGCAAGTGATGACTTCTCAGTGGCTTCCCTATACTCTCCATGACTCTCCAGTTTCTCACGTTCTTCATCTGTTCAATGTCTTTCCCTGTGTCAACTTTTCTCTCATAATTTGCCTTTTTCCTCAAATCGTAGTTGAGGTATGTGTGGTAGGAGCTAAGCCACAAGTATTTTATTCCAATATTAAACAGTTACTGTTGGAATGTCTAAGCATTGCATTTCTTGCAAAAGTGAAGAGTAAGTAAACATTGTTTGTACTTTTTTTCTTTTCTGCTAAGTGTCAGACAAAGCTAATGCTTCTCAGAACAGAAATGCCGGTAAAATCGCATTCCCAGGTAAGACAGTATTTTGGGGTTTTGTTGTCCATAAAATAATTTGTTTTCTGTACAGATATGGAATGTTTCCAAAAGAAAAAAACACAATTATTTTCACTTACTCTCTAAATCAGACAGCTTAATATTTGTTAATTTTGAAACAGTATTTTGAAGTATGTTTCTAGCAAATACTGAAAAGTTGCATTTATATATAGCAGAAAAGTTGCATGTCGTTCTGCCACACAATTGATAAATTACTAGCATAGGCAGCAAAATGGAGAGGTATGTACTTTCAAGATGCATTTGCATTATTTCATAGAATGGTTTGAGCTGGAAGGGACTTCAAAGATCATCTCATTCCAAGTCCTGGGCCATGTGCAGCAACACCTTGCACTAGACCAGGTCTCTCCAAACCCCATCCAGCCTGGCCTTGAACACTTTCAGAGAGGGGACATCCACAGTCTCTGTGGACAACCTGTTCCAGTGCTTTACCACCCTCACAGGAGAGAATATCTTCCTTACATCTAAACTAAATATACCCTCTTTCAGTTTTAAAGCTGTTTTAAACTTTCACTTTTAAGCTCCTTTTCACTTTATGCTCCCTTGCATAAAGTCACTCTCCAGCTTTCCTATAGCCCTATTTTGGGTACTGGGAAGCTGCTGTAGGGTCTCTCTGGAGCCTTCTTTACTCCAGGGTGAACAACCCCAACTCTCTCAGCATGTCTTCACAGCAGAGGTGCTCCAGGCCTCATGGCCCTCCTCTGAACCTGCTCCAACAGTTCAATGTCTCAGTTGCTCCTCCTTTATCCACCAACACTGTAACCCCGTCTCAGAAGGTCACCAAATTTTCTCATCAGTGTATATGTAACTTATGAAACTCTGTGTGGACCTTTTTAGTTTTACTCTGCAACTTTGTATTTGCAAATTACAGTTGTTCACCATTGTGGATATCATTAGGAAATTTATGTGCCTGAATTTAAAACAGTGATGGTCACTGTGTAGTTGTTTGTGAATTCTAAATAGCAACCTTTAAAATAGAATTTATATATGAGAATACCAAATTTGGAAAGTGTAAATAGTTAAACATTGAAGTGGTTGGATCAAATATGTAGGTCTTACAAATCTTTATCTTACATGGCTTGAGTAAGATTTTGCTGACAAGATGGTTAATTCAATACATTTGACTAAATAATTAACAAAAATAACACTTTTGTTAGAGGTATCTGTTGAATACATTCAGGTGTTTAATTACTATGCAATTAGTAACATTAATATCTTGCTAGTTATAAACTCTGTTCTAAACTATTTTTGAATTGCAATAAATAACTGGAGATACATATTAAAATGCATAAAATACAATATTTGTCTCTTTTTAGGACTGGATAAAATCTTTTCAGTGGAAAAAAAATTTGCTTAAGTGAGTGTAGACTGTGTTTTACGCTTCTTTTTAGCTTTACAGAAGCGCATCATACCTTTGTAATTAATACTTTAACTGCCAAGGTATGCTTTTCATTAAAATAATAATTGCAACTTCATTAATCATTCTTTTGCTAAAATGAAGATTAAATTAAGATTATACTTCATGATAGAAAATAAGGAGGAGAGGAAAATGTTATATTCTGTCAGCAGCTTTCATGGGATCTTATTGCAGCCCTAACATAGGCATTTGTTTTGACCCTGGAAACTGCAGACCTGTTAGTCTGACCTCAGTACCTGGAAATCTATGTGGAAGACCACACAGACTGCTACTGGAAGGCATATAAAGAACAGTGCAGCCACCAGGCACAGTCAACACAGGTTCACAAAGGGAACGTCCTGTTTAAACATTTTTATGTCCTTCTGTGACAAGGTCACCTGCCTGGTGGGCCAAAGGAAGGCATGGCTGTAGTTTTTGTTGATTTCAGTAAGATTTTAGATACTGCCCCTAACAGCATCCTTCCGGACAAGCTGTCCAACCACGGGATGAGCAGGTTCACAGTACACTGGGCAAAGAACTGGCTGAAGGGCAGAGTCCAAAGGGCTGTAGCAGCTGGGGCTACAACTGGCAGGCGGCCAGTTCAGCGCCATGGCCAGCCCTGTTCAATGTATTCACCAGTGACTTGATGCAGGAGCTGAGCACACCCTTAGCAAGTTTGGCGTGATACCCAAGCAGGAGGTGTCGTTGGCTGAGGGACAGGAGGCCCTGCAGAGGGATGTGGGCAGAGGCCGCATCAGGCAGTGACTCACGGGGTGAAATTTAACCACCCCTGGGATGGAGAGACACCAGGCACAAGTATCAGCTGGGGGAGGAGTGGCTGGGGAGCAGCCCTGCAGGAAGGGGTCTGGGGGTGCTGGTCGGAGGCTGAGCTCAATAGCAGTCAGCAGTGCCCCAGCATCCAGGAGCGCAACGGCATCCTGGGGGCATCAGACACTGTGGAACCACCCAGTCAGGAGGGGATTATCCACTGCATTCAGCACTGGGGCGGCCTCACCTCGAGGCCTGTGTGCAGCTCTGGGCCCCACCATTTAGCAGGTGTGAGAAGGTGCTCTAATGCATCTGAGAAGATAACATAGCTGGTGAAAGGACCAGAAGGAATGTCCTGTGAGAGAGCAACTGAGCACTTTGGGCTTGTCTAGTTTGGAGAGAGGGAGGCTGAGGGGTGACCTCATTGCTCCCTGCAGCTTCCAGAGGAAAGGAAATGTAGAGGGAGGTGCTGATCTCTTTTCCCTGCGTCAAAGCTGTGTCAGGGGAGATTTAGACTGGACAGTAAGAAGCAGGTTTTCCTGGAGAGATGTTCAATGCCTCAAGTCTGTCAATGTTTGAGGCATTTGGTCAGTGCCCTAAGTAGCATGCCTTAATTTTTGGTCATCCCTAAATTGGTTGCGCAGTGAGACTGGGTGATCATTGTAGGTCCCTTCCAGCTGGAACTATTGTATTCTGTTTTCATTGTAGCTGGCAAGGAAGCTATGGTTTCTTTCTTTGCTGTTCACCTTGTCAGTAATTTTCATTCCTTAATCACCTCAAGACTGTAATCTTGCGTTGTACTCTGTGGTTTTATCCGTGGGGACTGATTCTGGTCTACAAAGTAATGGATTACATACTAAGCAGCATGTTCTTCTAGGAATGTATATAGGAGCTCCATTCCAAAAGGGACTATCTGATCTAAGAAATAAGAAATGTTTGTATGGTGATTATTTATTTTGTTTTGACTTTTAAAAAGCTGTTTTTTAAAAATGCACTTTACAAAGTTACTTCAAGCAGTGAAAACTGATCTTGTCAATTCTTGATATTTTTATTATATGAATTAGGGTAATGATTCTTACCCTATATTTCTCTTTTTAGTTAATGAAGCCAAATGCAATCTGCAATGCTTTTTATGGAATGCTTGACCATATCAACAGTACCTTTTGTGTTTAAGTGTATGATTAATTTCTTACCATATTACTTGCAATATGATATTCATAGGTAATTTAAAATGGATTCAAAGAAAAATTATTTATGTCATCCTCAGTTTAAGGAAGTAATAATGAATATATTCTTTCTCCAGAACATAGTAAGATATTAAAATAAGTACTTTTTTTTTTTAAGCTCAAGTTATTTACTTTGGGATTTTTTAATGAACTTTTCTGAACTGATGTTTTTCTTATTGGTCCTACATCTTCAGTTGTAACTCTAAAGCATTTTTTTTGGTTGAGTCCACAGATGTGGTTTTGATAAAAGATTTGATTACTGTTTTTTTTGGAAGCCAGTCTTTTGTTTAGTCATCATGCATACCAGGCACAGTCTATTTAACCTTAAATCACAGAATCTTAAAAAGACCTTGAAAGATCATTTAGTCCAACCCCACTGCCAGAGCAGGACCACCGAGAAAAGGTCACCCAGGAACTCATCCAGGTGGGTTTTGAATGTCCCCAGAGACGGAGACTCAGCCCATCTGGGCAGCCCATTCCAGTGCTCCATTCCACTCACAGTGAAGAAATTCTTCCTTATATTTCTTTGGAACCTCTTATGTTCCAGCTTATACCCACTGCCCCCTTGTCCTGTCATTCGACATAGTTGAGAACAGCCTGGCTCCATCCTCCTGACACCACTCTTTATGTATTTGTGAACATTAATGAGGTCACCCCTCAGTCTCCTCCAGGCTAATGAGCCCCAGCTCCCTCAGCCTTTCATCATAAGGCAGATGCTCCACTCCATCATCTTGGTGGCCCTGCACTGAATTGTCTCCAGCAGCTCCCTGTCCTTCTTGAACTGAGGGGCCTAGAACTGGACACAATATTCCAGATGCAGTCTCACGAGGGCAGAGGAGAGGGAGAGGAGAACATCTCTCATCCTACTGCCCACCCCTCTTCTAACACCCCCCAGGATGCCATTGGCCTTCTTGGCCATGAGGGCACATTCCTGGCTCATGCTCATCCTGCTGTCCACCAAGACCCCCAAGTCCCTTTGCCCTACACTAGTCTCTAAGAGTTCATTCCTCAACCTGTACAGGTACATGGGGTTATTCTTTCCCAGATGCAAGGCTCTACACTTGCCCTTGTTGAATTTCATTAGATTTCTCCCCACCCGATGCCACTCCCCCCAGTTCGGTATCATCAGCAAACTTGCTGACAGTGCCCTCTGTGCCCTCAGCAAGGTCATTAATGAATAGATTGAACAGTACCAGTCTCAGCACCGACCCCTGAGGGACTCGACTAGACGTAGGCCTCCAACTAGACCCTGCCCATTGTTTCCATTTAATCTATACGTCAACCATGCATCTAAGGAGAATTTGGGATGAGAAGTGTTGTCATTGCTTCTAGTTGCTCATCTGCATTTATGGGCATTGTCTGATATTACAGAGTAAATTAGAGTACAAATGCCAACTCTAACCACTTCTGATTTTCTGTGCAAGGGGCATTTTTAATCTTTGAAGGAATAAATGGTTTATTGTAATAGCTGACCTTTTGTTTTCTGGCGTATAAACTTAAGAATTTAATTTCTATCCCGTTCTATCTTGTTTTACTTGAATGCAACTCAACACACTCTTTTCTTGTTCTATAGCTTTCCTTGTTAATGATGCAAGGGAAAGCTTTAGCAGCGGAATGTAGTCAATGGCAAAAAAGAAGTCCTGAAGGTAAGTGACTCTTTCCATGTAAGGTATACTCATATAAACTTCTGCAAAGGCTCTAGGCATCTTAAACTGTGTATATATTTAATGTCTGGTGACTGTATTCTCATACTATAACTATTTAAAAATTAATTTAAATACTTCCCACAGTAGCCATATATCTTTCATTTCTCTGTTCCTTTTGTACCTTGGTTCCAAGTGAACTCAAAATTCAAAGTGAATTCTGCTATAACTTTTGATCTTATGATTCTGGATGCATGATTCATATCACTATTCTTCAATCAGTTAAATGAAAAAAAAATAACTGTTAGCAAATGTCCTAACAAAATAACAAAAGTTCATTAGGCTGTTACCTTAATGCTTCAGGTTTCTCCTTTCTCTGGTTGTTTCTTCATCTCTTATTTGTATTTCCTTATAGGGCTGAACTATTTGGGAAAATAATTTTGTCTTCATTTTGTCTTTTAAGAAGCTGATATTTTTTACCTTTGCAATATTGCTCATAAACTAACAATAATTTAGTCTGACATACTTTCAACCACGCGTCCTTTAATAATTGGGGATTTTTGTTAGTACTGCACTGTGTTGTATTATGATGTACTAGCTGAAACTTAAAAACTTTAGCAGTAAGCCCATTACACCATAATAAAATATCTATCTAGGATTATACAAGTGTCAGAGATTTTTGGTCAAGAAAAGGTGGTTAAAGACACTTCGGTTTATTTTAGTAACATGGACCTATTGATCCTAACAAGCACAACCACTGACACAAGTGGTAGCTTTTATAGTAGTTAGGCATTATCAGTCAGTAGGTGTATATTCCTCAGCTATTTGGAATTCTTTTACATAAGCACCAGTGATGACTGTTTTCACTCTGCTGCAAGGCTGATTGCGGCCAGACACTGAAAACAAAGCCATTCACAGTCTAACTGGGTGTCAAGTAATTTGATTTCCGTTTTTTGAGTTTTTTTCAGAGGTCTCCTTTGCAGACTCTCGAAACAGTTCATGCTACATTCTTATTAGTATTCTGGTAGCACTCACGTTATGTCTCAAGGAACCCTTAACACCTTTCAACCCAGTAAAACTAATTAATCTTTAAATGGATAATGTTAACTAATTTGAATATTTTTATGACAGAAAAGGCTTAGAGTTTTTAGTGTTTACAAAATGATAGGAGGGCATTTTGGATAGCAAAAGTGATTTCCAGTGTTTTATCATTTGGACAAATTGGAATCTATTTTCAGATGAACACAGAATGTACTTGCTGCATATGGTGATCAAACAATAAGAGCTAGGGAAAAATATTCTTTCTTAAAAAGAGATATCATTCTCCATTTGAGTAAATCCATACTTCACATGCTTTGTAAGAATAGTCAGCTTCAAATATTTCTGTAGAGGTACGTAGACCAAAAGTATGACACTGAATGAATCTGGGAAACACTGATTCTTGGCTGCTGCTTCTGAATAAGCTATCGGCTTAAAGCAAATTATTTGAAAGCACTTACCCATTTTATCTGGGTATAATACCAGGAAATGTTAGGTTTTTTTCTAAAATACATAATTATTTTAAACTTTAAACTATTTGCTTAGAAATATTCTTATGGATTGACCTATTTTGATTGGCTTGATGACTTGCTTTGCTCAACCATTCTTTCTTGTTCCCAGGTGATTAGATTTATTTAAGAAATTTTAGTTTTTTACTAGAGAAATAATCTTTGCATATTATAATGTAAATAATACCTTGCAGCCAAAACTTTGCCTTTTTGTCTTATCTTTCTGAGGGGAAAAAAAAGAAGTTGCTGCTATTAGTGCTTGTATGGAAATGAGGAGTCTGCTATATCTTCTCTGTCAATCTTGGTTTCTCTGTACCTCCTGTTTGAAGGAGAATTGTAAAACTGAAAATTTTGTCTGAATTTATCTGAATAGATACAGCAGAAATGCAAATTTCATACTGTTTACTAAGACAGCATGTATATCAGACTGTCTTGATATTTGGTTTCTGCTTTTAGTAATGTCCATTTCATTTCATACAAATGAAGGCCTGTGAGTATTTCAATTTTAAATCTTATTTTCAGAGGTTATAACTTGGCAGTTCTGTATTTCTTTGGGCACAGTATTGGCAAACAGACTTGAGTCCACAATGCAAACTGTATTTTTTGCAAAGCTTTTACTTTAGACTCTTTCTCAATTTCTGTTACTATTTATGTAACTCTAGAGCTGCTAAATCAGCTGAATTTAAACTTTTTCAGCAAGAACTTGGATCATAAAAATAGAATATAACTTTTACCTTTGCAAATAAGAAAATAGAAGTGTTGTGGTTTGGCCGAACTAGTACAGCAGCACCACAATAGTCTCTTGCTTGGTGTCCCCATTCACCCCCACCCTCGTTAGGATGGCAGAGGCCCCAGCAAAATGGGAGTAAAAAGATAAGCAAGGTTGCTGTGGATTGAGACAAGGGCAGGGAGGGCTCGCTGCCAATTATGGTTCCGGGCAAAACAGACTCCAGTACTCGACTTAGAGAGGAAAGTAGGAAAGTTTATTCTACAAGAAACAGAATGGAATAAAAGCAAAAAGGGAGTAGGGTGATGAGAAAATCCAGCACTTTAAGATCTCCCTCCCTCATCCATCCTTTCTTCCTGGGCCCAGCTCACTGCTCCCGATATCTCTACCTCCTCCCCTCAATGGCTCAGGCAGGCAGGGAATGGGGGATGTGGTCAGTCTCTCACAGATGGGCTCTGCCAATTCTCTCTGCTCAGATGAGGACAACTCCTGGCATTCTTCCCCTGCTCCAACATGGGGTTCCTCCCACAGGACACAGTCCTTAACGACTTTCTCTGGTGTGGGTTTTTCCCAGTATCTACAGCTTCTGTGAATATGGGGTCCCTCACACGGGACACAGCCTCCTCTGGGCATAGTCACTGCTCCTCTTGTTTTAGTGGAAGTTTCTGTATAAATACATGTGTAATAGCTGCTTTTACGTTCCTAGCATCTGATAGTATTTTGCTTCATACTTGTGCTATGTGTCACCAGGCAATCCTGTTTGACATTTGATTTTTGCATATGTAGTGCTTCTTAACTGAAAAAGCTTTAAGTGAAAGTAAGTAAAGCAACCTGTGTAGTTTACAGTAGAAGCTGCCATAAATATGTTATCTCAGTGTCTCACATCTGCAATGTTCCTTCACTAAATTAGAGTTAGTAATTTGTTTTGTAGGAAGATATGGCCTTCTATTCTGAATATTGAATGAGAAGCACATGCACAAGATTAGGGATCTAAAAGTGAAGAAACGTTAGAAACTTTGTGGTGGTTTAGCCTGATGTCCACCAAGTCATGAAATCACTCCCCTTCCCAGACTAGACAGGAGAGAAATATAACAAATGGCTTTTGAGTTGAGATAAGGACAGAGAGATCGCTCAGCAATTAGTGTCACGGGCAAAAGAGACCCAAGTTAGGGAGAAAAAGATTTGATCTATTAAAGGAACGATAAGAGCAGGGAGATGAGAAATAAAATCCATCTTAAAAACACCTCCCTCTACCCCTCCTGTTCCTGGGACTCCCTTTCCTTCCCCCCAGCAGCGCAGGGGATGGGGGTAAGGGG
Source organism: Colius striatus (assembly GCF_028858725.1). Taxonomy (NCBI): domain Eukaryota; kingdom Metazoa; phylum Chordata; class Aves; order Coliiformes; family Coliidae; genus Colius; species Colius striatus. The sequence goes on along the minus strand of NC_084790.1, from coordinate 46,762,744 downwards.
ATTGCAGTCAGTTTGTTAACAGATGGACTTTGCTGCTGGTTTTTCTCAGGGGGAGGCCTCATCACACTTCCCACTGTTACAATGTGGGGTCTCTCCCATGGGAGACAGTCCCTCATTAACTTCTCTGCTTGCCCCCACAAGGGCAGTTCCTCACACCCTGTCCCAGCATGGGTTATCCACTGGAAGAACAGTCCTTCAAGGACAGACTACTCCTGCATGAGTCCCTCACAGGATCACAAGTCAGCAGCAAACCTGCTCTGGCATGGGCACCTCCCCCACAAACTCCCAGGTCCTGCCAGGAACTTGCTTCAGGATCAGCTTCCCCCAGAGTCACAGCCTCCTTCAGACATCCACCCGCTCCGGTGTGGGGTCCTCCATGGGCTGTGAGTGGATCTCTGTTTCCTAGTGGCCTCCATGGACTGCAGGAAGACAACCCACTTCACCATGGTTCTCACCATGTCTCACAGGGGAGTTTCTTCCAGGGCCTAAGCACCCTCCTCCCCCTCCTTCTCCACTGACCTTGGTGTCTGTGGAGAGGTTTTCACATTCTCACTTCCTGTTGCTGCTGCAGTTTTGCAACTGCACAACTTCTTCTCCTTTACAGTGTCATTATATCAGTCACTAACTGGCCAGGCTTGGGTCAGGTTCAGGGTCCAGCTTAGAACTGACCGGCCCTAACCTTGTCAGCTACAGGGGAAGCTTCTGGCAACTCTTTGTTTAAAGAAGCCACCCCTATAGCCCCTCAACTACCAAAAACCTTGCCCAGGAAAACCACTACAAGCCTATAGAAGAAATTCATAATTCCAGGTAGCAAAGGCTCACAATAATTGGGGAAGGGAGATTTTGAAGCATGGTGACAGTGCAGAATGTTACATGGTTTTATTCAACTGTACCAATGAATATGAACAGAAGCACATCAATTAATTTTATCTTGCATATGTAGGATATTCGTGTCACTAAAAAATCTTGCTGTAATAGCACAGCCCTCTACCTTCCACAGCGCTGTAACAGAAGCTAATTCAGGAGCACTCAAAACTTGTGGAGATAAAAACTATAAAATTTCATACCAAAAAAGGTACTTTTATAAATTTGTGAAATCAACCATATTGTGTTTAGGAGATATTTAATGCTTTTATGATAAGGTTAACGATTTTCCTTTTGGTTAAAAGAAAAATTGTAATTGAATTAACTTAGAGATTTGGAACCCAAGCTTGAACAAAAAATATCCCTGTCACGTTAGGATTTAAATCTATTAGAGCAGCTTTCATGTCTCTTGTTAATTGATTCAAGTACTTCACTTTTTCAAAAGTAATACATTTATGCAGATGCCGCGAGTTGACATGGAGCTGAGAATTTATTAGAATCTGTTGATGGCTATCAAATACAATTACCTTTTTATTCAGAAAATCCATGAGCCATAAATCACTACATTTTGCAGAAATGTTCTGAGAAAACATTACCACATCCTTGAATAGTACCATGCTTTGTCTTAAGTACTGCTATTTCTTAGGGCTGGAGTTAAGATATTGGTTTTGCTGGGCCTTTCATCTCACTCTATGTAGCTGTTCTTGTGAAACATAAAGATGGTGACGTGCTTTTTGAGTTATTTAAATCTGATAGGTTTTACAATCCTGATCAAGCATTTGGGAGGCTATTTAAGAAGGAATTGGAAGAATTTCAACACCTGCATTGGTGATGGTAACGTTGGTGGAATCCCTTCCCTTGAAAAAGTTAGGCTTACTTATCTTGAAGTGTGACAGTACTTTTTATTTCAATATTATGTATCTGAGCTAATTCAGGTATAAAACATAGCGCAGAAGCATTAACACCACGCTTTCTTTTCATTCTAATTTAATTTGCTGAAAAGTGACAGTAGGTTAGCCCAGCAGGACACCACAAAATGTGGTGAAACTACTGCCGACAGACAAGCTAATTTTAGAGGCTACAGAGGTTTCTCTCTAGTCAAGGTGCTTTTCAATATAAACAAGCTTATGTCACCCAATGCAAAAAAACAAATTAGTTTTATTTTTCAGTGGTTTCTACCGACTCAGAAGTACTGTTAGCATTAGGAAAAGAAGAGGTAAGTTTGTTTCTTTTGTTAAGAGATAGTAAAACTTCATTGCAAAAAAATTTTTTAAATATATACGATTCCTGCATTTTCCTGTTACTACTCCTGTAGTGACCTACTGCTGAGATACTGGGTATGCTTCTTCAGCCACTGTTTTTTTAATGTTTTTCTTCCCCTGTATTATACTATAAAATTTCCTATTTGTAATGGATGATCTCTTAAACAAAAATGTTTATATATTGTGTTTCATACTTGATATAAAACAATGTAACGTGTTACACAGAGGAGTCAGTATTCTTAGATCTAGAGTTCAGTGGCAATAATTTGCGGACATATTTTGGTGTATAAGCAGTTGCAAATCAAGAATGTCTGAGGAGTAGCTCTGCAATACATAGATTGGGCATTACTGTGCAACATGACTTGAGAATATTCCTGTGATTATGGCTTAAAAAAAAACCCAAAACCATCTTTTGGGTTTTCTTCTTCCAAGCAGCTTTACTCATTCTTAGTGTCATTCACAACAGAGAATGCAACTGCTTAAAGAGTCACTATTAACAAGTTGTTTGTTTCCACACTTTCATTTGACTGAATTGCTATGATATATTTGATTGGTAGTCTATTTGGCAGAGGATTTCAGGTTTTTTTCTTCTCAGATGTTGCACATATTGTTCAGATATTGCATATAACAATTTTTATTTCTTTGAGACAAGTATAGAAGTTCTCATAGTTTGTATGAAAAGAGAAAAAAAATCACAGGATAATAGTAAAAAAACCCATAAACTTAAAAAATCTACTTTGTAAAACGTAGTGCACTAATGAAAGACTCAGTCCACTGAGAGTCTATTCGCAGTCTTCAGCAGCACATCTTGTTTCTGGCTGCATTAGTTTTATTTCTCCCTCTTTCATCTACCAGATATGTCCATACCACTGAGGACTGTGTAATTCACGGTTGCAATTGGTCTTTCTTTGCACCATACTTGTTTTCTGAGTGCTGTATATTCTCAGTTGATGCAATTCGCAGTTCATTTTTGCAAGCAGCTGCAGTGATTTAGACAACATAGCCCTGGTGCTGTAGGTGTTTTCTCCTCAATGTTTCATCAGATGAGCAGTTGTTATGTGTTCCATGATCCATTTCAGGTAAAATCAGCTATGTTTTTATTACAGAGCTTCAGTAAGATATTAGTGAGTAACTTTGACAATAACATATTAATCAGTTTCAACTGAGTTTAAAAATACTGTGTCACTTTCTAGCCAAAGTTCTTAAGAAATTAAAGATAATGTTGGCCCTCTTTACCAGATTTACACATGTAACATTACATATAGAACAAATGCTATAGACAGGGCTATTTTCAAGCTGTAGGTTTATTTTTACTTTTTTATAGTTGCAGAAAGTAAAGAATGAACTTGAAATGATGCTGTCAACAGTTCAGTCAAAGACTAGAAAATTGGACGAAGATCTGAAAAGGTAGTACAATAATTTGGACTTAAGAAGGCTTTTTACCACAGTTTTTTTTTTGACTGCCCAGGAAGACTGTTTATGTCTTGTGCAATTTCCTACTTTTCATATTTCAGAGAACAGCAGTGGTATGATGAACAGAAGCAGATACTAGATGTTCTTAATGAAAAGGAGTCAAAAACCCAAGATGAACAACTTTCCAAAAAAAGGTAATTCTACGGTGTCAGGCTTTGATATTGAAGAGTTGAAGTATCAACAAGATCAAAAGAGCAAACAAACTCTTAAGACGTACTCCTTGTTTTCTTAAGTAGAACAAATACATCAGTAATTCATTTCTGAAACATAGAAAATACAGGTCCTGTCTGCTTATATAAACATCTCAAGATGTTGAACTTATAACAATAAAAAATTAGGAATTTTTTTACTTAAGAACTCTCGAAAACTATTTTACTGACTTTTGTATTCTATTGCTGTGTTTTTACTACTAGTCTGAATGCTAGAACATTCTGTGAACTGCAAAATAACATCTTGAAGATAAAGATGTATAAGGAAGAGCTCTTGAGTTCTCTGGGTGGATTCCTAGAAGAACATTTTCCCCATCCAGAGAAAGGTGGAAGTGGTAAGAAGGAGGTAAGATTTTCTTATCAACTATTAAATTTGAAATGTCTAATTTCTTTTTAATTAGATGCAGTATCATTTCAGAGTCAGTAGCATAGGAGCTGCAATTGTATTTTGAAATAAATATAGTTCTAACAGCTGATCCTTCAGGTTTAATTGATAATTTTCAGGTTGGCTGATACTATTTAAAGCTGTTCCCAGCTGGATATTTCTTTTAGTGCATGTATCTTTTACTTGGTGAGATGCATAGCAATGTATTTTATTTCTTTCTGAATTGCAAGCTGTGCCAAATTTGGAAATGGTGAAGGGTTCACTCCAAATTGTTCCATTTTCTTTTTTACTGGACCAGGCAATTGTATTCATATTTTCCTTGGCAAAGCAAATTTTAATTGTCTAGCAATGTTTTTGGAACAATAATAAGGGCAAGTGTTTATAATTACAGTGTCGTTTGGAATGTTAACCATCAGTTTCTGTTCAAGCAAGCTGGGCCAAAAATTATCTTAAAACTTTAGGGAAAATAGGCAATCAGGGAGTATTTTGCATAATAAATACAAAGTCTGCAGTAAAAATAAACCTTTTTACCACTACTATTTGAAAGAATAGCTACAAAAAGCGGGGGGGGATTTTTTTCTTTATTTCAGACACATTAAAGAATACAGAAATAGAAAGGATTTCTTTAATCTGGTTCCTGACTGTGTCAGACAACCGCATAATACAATTTCTTTTTTATCATTGAGCTCCTTTTTAAAAATTATTATTTTTGTTACTTACTGTTTCTATTGGTTGGACTTTGTTCTGGTACCTCAGTGCTCTGGTTAGAAACTGTCTCCCAACTTCCAGTCTAAATTTATTCATGTCTAACACAGATCTATGTATTCTTAGGCCAATATTGTCCTTAGAATAGCTCTTTTTCTTTCTCATGTTTTTTCCTTCTGATATATTTATAGACAGCAATCTTATACCCTCTCTTTCTTTGTTTTGCTAATTGAACTAACAAAGCCATTTTGTTCTTGTTCTGTAAGATAACTTTTTTTAGTTCTGTGGCTTATCCTAATAATACACTTTTTCTATATTTGCTTCCACTTGGATTCTCTGGGGGTTTTTTTTGGAACCTGGTGAAATCCAATATTATAAACAAATATACTAGCCCAGTCATCACAAAAGCAACTAATTATATGCCTGTCTTTTTCTTCCTATTATCCAATTGATGAAACCTAATCTTTTAATTTTAAAAGAAAAATCTTGGTTTTGCACAGAGCTACATATTTTGTACATAAAAATACCAAATGGAGCCTTCAGGGCTTGATAGCCATTATCTAAGTCTTACTTAACCTTCCTCAAACATCTTATTTTATTATATCGTAGTTATTATGCATATCAATGCTTTTCAGTTTCCCACTGTTTCTAAATATGATACAGTTTACCCAAGTTTCACTTCAGGGATTTAATTAAGGCATCTTTCAATCATATAGTTCCTGATTTCAGCCTCATATCTCCTTATTTCCTGGTTCTTAGTCATCTTAACATTTTTCTAGGACATGCCTATTCCAGATCACTGAAAGTGTTTGGGATTAATCTACCCCCTCCCCCCATGCTTACAGAAGCTCACCTTCTACAATTTATTGTTTACCTAAATATGAACGATTTTTTATAGATCTCCAAGCAAGGTCTTCTCTTGTCTTAATTTGATCTTTATTTATGTCTTTGCTGAACTCTTAAACACAATTTATCTTCTGACAAGGCTCCGTTTTTTTCCACTCATTGTGAATTCATAGATTCTTCTAGATCTTCTGACTCAGTTGTATCTCAATGGCTCAACAGTGGGTCCCCTATAGTCTGCACCTAAATGATTAACTCTGAAGACAGGAGAGGCAGACATTTTCACATATACTATTTTCTTTATTCTGTCAGAAATAGAAATTCTTTGGCATTAGCAATGAGATTTGCTGATATATTTATTTGGGGAAGTGTATTATTTATATCCTTTATTAGCTTCGTTCAACATTCTGTAAACACCAAGCTCTTAATTATACCAGTAATTTTGCTTTACTTCGTGGTATCTTCTTGTGTTCTTAGTTCTGTGTGAAGGCAAATGTGTGGGGCATGGCTCCAGAGTAGTGTGAACTTATTAAAGCCTGTGCTGTTCTGGTTCCACTCCCCTTTCACCAGTTACCTGCATCTGGGATTGGGAGCAGGAGGGAACACTGAATCATGGCAGCCCAGGTTAGCATCTGTTGCCATGGCCCAACATCTTTAATGTAGGTAGTGATTAAGATAAGAATTATCTTTCGTTTTAAATCTCATATGAAAAAGACACATTTTCTTTCAAGATGAAAAATATGACAAGTCTTATGTTGAAGAATATCCTTTATGCTAGTTTGTCTCATGGAATGGAGAAAGTGCCTTTCAGGTTAAGTAAATACATGCTGAGCATCCTACTTAAAAGTGGCTATAAGTATTAATTAATCAGAGGTACTTACATATTTCTAGTGTGACCAATGTAGTAAGTAGTACAATGTTTCAAAATAATATATACAGTGTATATTACAAACAAGCAAAGAGATTGTAAACCTTTTTACACTAATATCCTTAGGTTTCTATTCTTTGTTTATCAGTTTTAGTAATTACTGAAGTCATAACCCAATTTCAACTTTGAAACGTGAATGTAGAACCACTATCTAAGTTATGAAGTAGTGTTTTTTGCCACAGAAATACTTTGTAGCCTTGGCTGTTCATAGAATCACAAAATCATTTTGGTTGGAAAAGACCTTTAACATCATGAAATCCAACCACTAACCTCGCAGTGCCAAGCCCATCACTAGACCACGTCCCTCAACACCTCATAGATACACTATGATATTTTGTAATGAATTTTTACAATGTTACATTTGAAGTGTATGATGGTGAACACTTAGACTTAAATACTGCCAGGTATTTCTGTCATGACAGTCTACCTTCATCTGTGGCTTTCTATGCAATCAAATAATTGTGTGATTATTTTTCTTTATGAAACAACATTTTTCCTGACTACTTAGGCTTAATTTGGCTGGGGGTGATGGTTGTCTTTGCAGGACTCTTCAGAAGACCCAGCTGTAAAACTGATAACACTGCATGAAATTCTAGAGGTAAGATGGTTTTGTCATGTTGATATTTGGAGATTTTCCAATATTCCTATGATCATAATATATTATTTTTAAGATAAATAACAGTAGATGACTTACAGTTGAGATTGAAATGGCTTGGCTGCAGCGAGCATGAGATGGTGGAGTTAAAGATCCTGTGTGGATGAAGCAGGGCACCAAGCAGGGTTGCAACTCTGGACTTCAGGCGATCCGAGTTTGGCCTCTTCAAAGACCTATTTGGAGGGATCTCATAGGATAGGATTCTAGACGGTAGAACTGCCCAAGAGGTCAGCCTTCAAGCCACGCTTCCTCCAAGCCCAGGATCAGTGTATCCCCACATGTAGGAAAGTGGGAAAAGGATGCAAGAGGCCTCCATGGTTGAACAAAGAGCTGCTAGGACAACCCAGGGAGAAGGCAGAAATCTATGAGAGGTGGAAAAAGGGACTTGGTGTCTTGAGAATAGTTTAGGAATATTACCAGAGCATGCAGGGGTGTAACCAGGAAGACTAAAGCCCTTCTAGAATTAAGCCTGGCCAGGAAAGTAAAGGAAAATAAGAAAGGGTTTTTCAGGTACATCAGCAGCAAAAGGAAGATTAGGGGGAATGTGGGCACACTGCTGAACACAAGAGGATGCCCTGGTGACCGAGGATGCACGGAAGGTTGAAGTACTGAATGCCTTCTTTGCTTCAGTCTTTACAGCCAAGGCTGGCCCTTGGGAAGCCCAGTCCATCAAGGATAGTAGAACAGTCTGGAGAACAAAGGACTTGCCCTGGGTGGATGAGGAACCGGTTAAACACTTATAGGCCAAGCTTAACACTCATAAGTCAATGGGTCCTGATGGGATGCATCCTAGAGTGCTGAGGGATCTGACTGATGTGGTTGCTAAGCCTCTCTCCATCATTTTGGAACAATCATGGAGGACAGGTGAGGTGCCTGAGGACTGGAGAAAGGCCAATGTGACGCCAGTCTTCAAAAAGGGCAGGAAGGACGACCCAGGTCTGATCTCATTAATATTTACCAATATATCAATGGTGGGTGTCAGGAGGTTGGGGCATCCCTTTTTCCCTGTTGTATGTAGTGACAGGGCAAGGGGAAATGGAAAGAAGCTGGAAGACAGAAAGTTCCATTTAAACATAAGGAAAAACTACTTTACTGTGAGGGTGATGAAGCCCTGGCACAGGCTGCCCAGGGAGAGTATGGAGTCTCCTCTGTAGGTGTTTGAAACCTGCCTGGACGTATTCATATGTGACCTGATCTAGGTAGACCTGTGACATAGTCATGTGTGACCTGATTTAGGTGGACCTGCTTTAGCAGGAGGGTTTTACTGGATGATCTGTAAAGGTCCCTTCTAACCCCTACCATTCTGATTCTGTGAAATCTGACATGACGTTCTTAAAGTTTCTACTTTTCAATTAACTTTTTTTATTACTACCAATTAAACCCCCTTTTTTTTACAGGAAATGTTGCAGTAATTTAGCTAACTAAATCTTCAGTTTAAAATGGAGAATGAACTATTAATTTTATAGTCATTATTTTAAAGTGTTATGAGTGTTAGTGGCTTATATTAGGGGAGACAAATGCTATGTTTAACAAAAAAAAATACTCCATTTCATGCTGTATTTTGCACTGTTTTGATAAAGTATTTCTGAACTATAATACAGTAAACAGTTATAGAAGTTAATCGGTACTCCCAGTTAATCGGTACTCCCATGTATTAACTGGATTGTTCTTTCATATGAAGAAATCAATGAATCTAAGTAATTAATTTCTACTTGATTTTGTAAGCATGTCAGCATTGCCTAGTGTGTAGTTTTAATCACAGTGCAATTTATGTATTTGATTTGTAATGCATAATTTTGAAGGAATATGAACAACATCAGTGAAAACATTTTTGCTTCTTGTCTTAAATGTAGCAATTGAAGTGAAATGTCCTATTGCTTCTCCATCCTTACTCTTCAGGCAGTTGTAAGCATCTATGTGTAAGACCTCCCTGAGGGAAAAAGTGTAGTCCTGAGGGAAAACTTGATGAATAACAGATTTCTAGTATTAAGATGCTGTGATCTGGTCACTATGACATTTTGTACTTTAGTTTGAAGCCCAGATTTTGGGCTTACATCATCAAAATTGTTTTACATACTTCAAGTGTCTCAGCATGCCTCTTAGTGCCAAATTAGGCAGAGCTTGAAAACAGATCAGGATTTAAATTAGCCATATTCCCTGTGGAATAAAAATTCTAAAGCTCTTGTAATGCTTTAAAGTTGCCCTTCCTTTTTTTTTTTCCTGATATTGTTAATATCCTCGTTGTGAAATGTCTGATTTCCATTTGTAAGAGCATACTACTTCCAAAATTTCAGACTTATTTTAAATTTTAACTATCTTGGCATAAACTATCAACATCCCTTTCCTTTGTTTTATGGGAGGCTTTTGTCGAACAGCTTGGTGCTAGCTTCAAGTGCCTGTTAAATTTCAAAAGTGTTATCTTAGATGTAGATTATAGTTTCTTAAAGGGACAAACACAAAGTCATGTTTGAATTTGTAATTATAATACAGGTTTAGGACTTGCTGTTGTACAAGTGTAATTCACTGACAGAATTAAAATGAATGCCTGTGTTCCTAGCCATGTCTTCTCAGCCTGCATATGTTAATTATTATAAGTGTATGTTTTTATTAAATCCCCTTTGACAAGCTGGGTTGTATACATTTCTATTATTTAGGTATATCAATACCCACTTAATTCAAATAGCATGAACTAGTAAGCAAGCAGTAAACTCTTCTCTCATGAAAACATCAGAATTTTTATTATATTGCTTTTTTTTTTTATTCTTCCAGTAATGAGCTGTAAGTTTTTGCAACTGTAGTAATGCGTTTCCTTTTAAACAGTTTGAGGATTATTCCTTCCTGGTTGAGAATTCAGTGAACTAGTCTAAGATTTGAAAGACTGTTTACAATATAAATGTATATAAAGTTGCAGCCATAAAGGCTATTATGAAATATCAGATGTAGAAAAGACTAAGTACAAATAATGCATTTTGACTAAATACTCATAATTGGGGCAAATAAGTACAAGAGATGTAAACTGGAACGACTTTTCAGAATGTTCTGAAAAATAATTTATTATTTTTATATTTTCTTAAGTAGCAGTGGGCAAAAGAAGAATAAAGTCTGGTAGTGAGGATTTATCTTGGTTTAGGCCCATCCAGGAACAAAGAACCACAATCAGCCATAAGTACTGAGGGCCTTTGGAACACCCTAAGTACAGGGAGGGCTCACTCACCACTTATGGTCCCAGGCAAAACAGACAGGACCACTCAAGTGGGAGAGGAAAAAGAAATTAATTTAATCCATCACCAAACAAAACCATAAAACCCCAAAACATAACAAACAGAAAACGATAGAAAGTGGTAGAATGATGAAGAGCACAACCAGCCCTTTAAGATCACCTTCTCTGGTGATATTTCACAGTTTTTGCACTCTGGCCAGTTCATGATCACTTCCAGAATTCCAGGGCAACTGCAGTTTCCCATGTGACCTCATTGTGTGATCAGTGCAACTCACTTACTCCTCGTAACATCAGTTGCATAATGTGTGGAGGAGACCCTCCCTTTGAACATCCAGCCCAGCAACTGGCAGTCAGGGTGCTAAAAGCAGTTGTGCTTCTATGCCAGTCTTTTCTGAGGCAACTTGAACTCCTTCATACGTTGCCAGTATCTACTTGAGTGGAGTGTATCGAGCCTCAACCTTCTGTATCCCCCAACTCCAAAACCAGAGGGGTCAGCCTTGAGTCTCACCAAGGTGCTTTCCACTTCAAACTCCAAGTACGGCCATTCTTCCCAGCCGCAGTGTTGAGCACATCTTTAACATCTGGTCCTCTCCAGACTAGCCCAAGCACCATTCCATGAACAATCTCCCATTTAATTTGTTCAAAACCTTGTTGCTGTTGAGGGCCCCATTCAAAATCATTTTTCTTCCTTGTCACATGGTAGAGAGGGGTCTCCAGTCCAGCACTTCTCTTTCTTTTCTCCTCTTGAGTGTAGGGTCCATATGGCCACTTCTGTCTTGTACCACTGCTCCACCTCATCTTTTGCTGCAGATTTCCCTTCTTAAATAGTGATGGCAGAGGCACAAGATTGGCCCAGCTGGGCTGGAGGTGGGTCCACCTCAGAGCCAAGGGATGTTTCAAGAACTGCTTACTAGGACCAGCACTGCAGCCCCCTTCCCGTTACCAAACAAAAAGTGGTTCTACACAAACCCGTGACGGAATTGTAAGTTTTTCTTTTGCAGAGAAGAAGCAGGCAGAATATTTTGTTCCTACTGAGATTGGGAAAACTAACATTTAGAAGCTCGGAGTTGAAAGGTGAAATATCAGGGATGAATAGAGAGAGCATCGTGGGATGGGTAAGATGATTTCATCTGTAGTGAGTGCAATATAAGCAATATTGTGAGGGCATAAACATGGTCTCCAAGAACAGAAAGCCAAACCGAGTTTTGACTACATTAACCATTTCTACATTTAGATAAGGAACAATGGAGGAGTAAGGAAGTGTCAAGAGGGAGTGAATTGTAAGGTACATGCCATGTCCAAGCGGGAAGTGATATTAAGAATTTGGATAATCCGTTTATGACTTGCAACTGTAGCGAAGTTCAAGTAGGACTGTGATGTTTAACTCGTTGCAGATGTATACATTTATTTCAACACTACCTACAGAAGGACACAAAATACTGGAAAAAGAAGTCTTCCTGATCTAAGTAAGATTTGTTTGGCGTTTTTTTAGCATATTGGTGAGATGAAATTTTGAAAAGTTTTAACACATTCCTCTGTGGTAAATTCTGAAAGAGTGAGGGAGAAATACTATTTGTTGACAGTGAATCATTATGGTTTTGAGGCGAGTCCCCAAAATCTAGCTTTCCCTCTTATTTAGTGCTTTTAATCTTAAATTAACGGATACTGATATAAAATTTAATTATATGGGATTTATTACCCTCATGTTCAGATTATTTTTACCTTTATAGATATACTGTCTAAAACCCACCAAGAAGCCTCAGCAGATGGTGAAAAACAGTGTGGATAAAAAGGAAATTCTGGTTCTAATCTTCCATTACATCTTTTTTTTTTTTATTATTTAAGTTAATTGGAAGCTCTTTATTTTACTTCTACCTTGAACAGATTCTGCATTTCTCCTTGGAGTCTTAAATTGCCTACATAAATATCTCATTACAAGAATTTGTATAAATTTGAATAAAGGAGATAAAAATCAAGCTGTTTATTCTTTTCCTAAATCTTACTCTTTTGGTCTTGCAGATTCTTATAAATGAAGCAGTGACCACACCACATGAACCCTATGTAACAATCAATGATTCATTTTGGCCACCTTATATCGAGCTGCTGCTGCGAAGTGGAATTGCCCTGAGACATCCAGAAGATCCAAACAGAATGCGCCTAGAAGCTTTTCATATGTAGTGTGACCTGCATGGTAAAGCACCAGTAACCATCTTGTGAGACAAGATGGTTTATGTTATATGAGGTTTTTTTTAATATCATCAATCTCTTCTCATTGGTTGATTTTATATTTTGTCTTGGTTAGTAAAATGTGTGTTTTTTGTGAAATATGAAAAAAGACAAAAAGCTATACTTTTAACTTCTCGGTTACATTTAGCTCCTGGTTGTATGGCAACTGATGCTTATATTTGCATTGTGGTGGGCTTCTCAGCCACTTTAATTTAAAGATACAAATGCAGGTAATAGACAAAGTGAAGATGTTTAGCAGTCCTTTTTATTTTAAAAAGTATACTTTATACATGGATTTTCTTCTATGTTAATTTCTTAGATTGTTTTAACTTGCCTAAATTTCCTTTTTGCCTCTGCACTGCAGAGGCATCACAGAGGCAAAACTTTCAACAACTCAGCTCATCCTGAAAATGTTTTTGCAAACACTGGGAAGTAAAAGTGAAGCATCATCTCAAGAATGTGGTTTGTTCTTTTTTTTTTCCAGAGCCTTTACAAAACAAATTTATATGGTTTAACACTTAGGAAAGCTGACTCATTTTTCTGTGCAAAGAGCTGCAGATGTTGAGTTTGCAACTCTACAACTGCATCCTTCCTAATCAACCCATACCATATTATGCTGTATTGCTTAGTATCAGTGTTCACTTTTTCGGATCCAGTGTATCAAGGCTTATAAGACATCCCTGTTCTGGTCATTTCTATGGTTTCTAAATTACATCAGTTAATACCTCCTGAAAACATGCTAGCAGTCTGTCATGGCTTTGTGTGGTGTTGTTTCTGGTAAAGGGGAAGGGGCTGTAAAGGGCTCCTGTAAGAAGTTCCTCAAAACTCTCCCCAGCTCTGAGTCAGACGCACTTCTAGGGCTGAGCCAATTGGGTGCCTCCACAATTACCTTTTACCAAGAAGCCAGGAGAGGAAGGTTCTTCCTATTCTTTTCTGGCTGGTGGTGGAAGGACTTGGAGGAGACAGAAGTGATCATGTGGATGCCAGGAAGAGAAGAGGGGAGGTGATGCACTGTAGCAGAGACCCCCCCCTTGCATCCCAAGGGGAGACAGCAGCTGTCCCCCTGCACCCTGTGGAATGGAGTGGTGAAGCTGAGAGTTTTTGGTGGTTCAGAGAGGACCCCACACCAGGGACAGTGACTGTACCTGCAGGGGCTGTGAATTTGTGTGAGGGCGGTGTTGCAGCAGAAGGTGCCTGGATGCTGCTGCCACAGAGTCATCCCAAGCTGGAGGAGTTTGTGAGAAGCAGCTGCAGCCCTTGGGAAGGGCTCATGCTAACAGAGATTTGTTAAGGATTGTGTCCTGTTGGAGGTACCTCACAGAGATCAGAGCAGGGGCAGAATGCAAGGAGTCGTCCTCTGAGAAGAGAGAAACAGCAGAGACCATCTGTGAGACTGACCACATGCCCCGTTCTCTGTCCCCCGCACCACTGAGTGAGGAAGAGGTAGAGACATGAGGAGTGGGGAGATGAGCCCAGGAAGAAGTGAGGGGATGGGAAGGAGATCTTGAAAGAGCTGGTTATATTTTTTTCATCATCCTGTTTTGTATTTTATTTCTGTTCTGTTTCTTGGAGGTAGTTGTCATGATTTTGCCCAGCCAGCAATGAAGCACCACAACCCTCTCTTGCTCGGTGCCCACGACCCACCCCACCCTTGTTAGGATGGCAGAGGCTCCAGTTGAAGTGGGAGGAAAAAGACAACCAAGGATGTTGTGGATTGAGACAAGGGCAGGGAGGGCTCACTGCCAGTTATGGTCTGGGCAAAACAGACTGCTTGACTTAGAGAGAAAAGTAAGAACAGTTTATTCTACTACCTATAAGAAACAGAAGAGAACAAAAAGCAAAAAGGGAGTAGGGTGATGAGAAAATTACAACCGGCACTTTAAGATCTCCCTCCCTTATCCCTCCTTCCTTCCCAGACCCAGCTTACTGCTCCACATATCTATACCTCCTCCCCAGGTTCCTCTGCTCCAGCACATCTCCTCCTCTCTTCCCTCGCTGACCTTGGGGTCCACATGGTCCTTGCACCACCATTAGCTGGAAAAAAAGGAAGAGAAAAACAAGAAGGAACAGGAAGAAGCCTCCTCGTCCAGCTTCTTAAAAGTGATCGTGGAGGTATCTAATTGCCTCAGCCTCAGAAGTGGGTCTGGCTCAGAGCTGGGGAGAGTTTTTAGGAACTTCTTACAGGAGCCATCTTTACAGCCCCTTCCCCCTTACCAGGAATAGCTCCACACAAAACCGTGAAAACTGTTCTTACTTTCCCCTCTAAGTCAAGTACTGGAATCTGTTTTGCCCGGAACCATCATTGGCAGCGATCCCTTGTCTCAATCCACAACAACCTTGGTTATCTTTTCTTTTTGCCCCAATTTTGCTGGGGCCCCTGCCATCCTAACGAGGGTGGGGGTGAATGGGGGCACCGAGCAAGAGACTGTCATACTTCATTGCTGGCTGGGCCTGAGCCATGACACTGACATCTTGATGGGATGCATTCTAGAGTGCTGAGGGAACTGGCTGATGTGATTGCTAAGCCACTCCATCATTTTTGAACAATCGTGGAGGACAGGTGAGGTGCCTGAGGACTGGAGAAAGGCCAATGTCACTCCAGTCTTCAAAAAGGGCAGGAAGGACAACCCAGGAAACTACAGGCTGGTCAGCCTCACCTCTATCCCTGGAAAGGTGATGGAACAACTCATCCTGAATGTTATCACTGTACATATGAAGGAGAAGATGGTTATCAGGGGGAGTTAACATGGCTTCACCAAGGGGAAATCCTGTTTGACTAACCTGATAGCCTTCTATGAGTGCATAACCGGCTGGCTAGATGAGGGGAGAGCAGTGGATGTCATCTACCTTGACTTCAGCAAGGCTTTTGACACTGTCTCCCATAACATCCTCATCAGAAAGCTCAAGCAGTGTGGCTTGGATGAGTGCACAGTGAGGTGATAGAGAGCTGGTTGAATGACAGAGCCCAGAGGGTGGTGATCAATGGCACAGAATCGAGTTGGAGGCCTGTGGCCAGTGGAGTTCCACAGGGATAGATTCTGGGACCAGTCTTGTTCAACATCTTCATCAATGGCCTGGATGAGGGGACAGAGTGTATCCTTACCAAATTGGCTGATGACACCAAACTGGGAGGACTGGCTGATTCCCCAGAAGGCTGTGCTGCCATTCAGTGGGATCTTGACCAGTGTGAGAGTTGAGCAGAGAGGAACCTCCTGAGGTTCAACTTGTACAAGTGCAGAATCCTGCACCTTGGGAGGAACAGCCCCATGCACCAGTATAGACGGGGGTGAGCTGCTGGAGAGCAGCTCTGCAGAGAGAGACCTGGGAGTCCTGGTTGACAATAAACTATGAGCCAGCAATGTGTCCTTGTGGCCAAGAAGGCCAATGGCATCCTGGGATGCATCAACAAGTGTGTAGCCAGACGGTTGAGGGAGGTTCTCCTCCCTCTCTGTTCTGAGCTCCTCAGCTCAAGAGGGAGAGGGAAGTGCTGGAGAGAGTCCAGTGCAGGGCCACCAAGATGATCAAGGGACTGGAGCATCTTCCTTATGAGGAAAGGCTGTAGGAACTGGGGCTGTTTAGTCTGGAGAAGAGGAGACTGAGGGGGAATCTCATTAATATTTACAAATATCTAAATGGTGGATGTCAGGAGGTTGAAGCATCATCCCTTTTTCTGTTGTGTGTGGTGACAGGACAAGAAGCTGGAAAACAAGAAGTTCCATTTAAACATAAGGAAAAACTATTTTACTGTTCAGATGAGGGAGCCCTGGCACAGGCTGCCCAGGGAGGGTGTGGAGTCTCCTTCCCTGGAAGTCTTCTAAACCCTCCTGGACATGTTCCTGTGTGATCTGATCTAGGTGAACCTGCTTTGGCAGGGGGAGTTGGACTAGATGATCTCTAAAGGTCGCTTCCAACCTCTACCATTCTGTGATTCTGTGATCCTAATCTGCCTGCCTATAACCCTTGTTATTGTAGTCCATGCGTGCACAAAATTCTTCTTTTACATCTCTATTGACAAAAACTGTGGGAAATAGAATATTACCTTTATTCATTTTGCTAAGTAGGTAATTGTTGTGGATTGGCCCAGTTAGCACAGCAGCACCACAACAGTCTCTCTCTCCGTGCCCCCATTCACTCCCACCCTTGTTAGGATGGTGGAGGCCCCAGCGAAATGGGAGTAAAAAGATAAGCAAGGTTGTTGTGGATTAAGACAAGGGCCAGAAGGCTCGCTGCCAATTATGGTTCTGGGCGAAACAGACTCCAGTACTCAACTTAGAGAGGAAAGTACGAAAGTTTATTCTACAAGAAACAGAACGGAATAAAAGCAAAAAGGGAGTAGGATGATGAGAAAATGACAACCAGCACTTTAAGATGTCCCTCCCCCATCCCTCCTTTCTTCCCGGGCCCAGCTCACTGCTGCTGATATCTCTACCTTCTCTACCTCCTCCCCCCTCAAAGGCTCAGGGGGGCAGGGAGTGGGGAATGTGGTCAGTCTCTCACAGATGGGTCCTGCCGCTTCTGTCTTCTCAGATGAGGACGACTCCTGGCATTCTTCCCCTGCTCCAACATGGGGTTCCTCCCCTGGGACGCAGTCCATAACTCCTCTGGTGGGGTTGTTCCCAACAGCTGCGGCTTCTGCCGATACAGGGTCCCTCACACGGGACACAGTCCTTGGTGAATATCTCTGGCGTGGATTCTTCACTGCGGTTGCACTTTCTGCAGTTGCAGGGTCCCTCTCTTGGGACAAAGCCTCTTCTGGGCATAAGTTTAATGAGCTGTTTTGTCATGAGTTCCTCCCCACAGTTACAGCTGTGGATATTGGGTCCCTTCCTCGGGACACGGCCTGCTCTGGCCATAGTGATAAAGGGTCCCTCCTTTGGGACACCGCCTCTTCCAGCCATAGGTTTAAAGAAGAAAATCACTGACCCTGGCTCGGGGTCTGCAGTGAAGTGGTTGGGTCCCCCACATGGGACACGGCCTCCTCTGGCCATAGTCACTGTCCCTGGCTCAGGGCCTTTAATGAAGTGAATCGCTGTCCCTGGACTGGGGCCAGCTTTAGCAAAATGAGTCTCTGCCCCTGATGCGGGGTCTTTAAAGAAATGAAAATAAATCTCAGCTTCACCAGTTCTCTCCATAGAATGCAGGGGAGTCTCTGCTCCAGCACACCTCCTCCTCTCTTTCATCACTGACCTTGGAGTCCACATGGTTGTTTCTCTCGCTATTCCTGCTCTTTGCACCACCACCAGCCAGAAGAAGAAGGGGACAGAAGAAGGATGAAAGAGGAAGAAGAAGGAGGAAGAACCCTCCTCTTTTGGCTTCTTCTTAAAAAGTGATCGTGGAAGCGTCTAATTGGCTCAACCGCAGAAGTGGCTCTGGCTCAGAGCTGGGGAGAGTTGTGAGCAACTTCTTACAGGACCCATCTTTACAGCCCCTTCCCCCTTACCAGAAAAGGCTGCCATGTCAAACTATAACAGTAATTTAATGATTTTTCAGTTCTTAGAAAAAATAAATGGTTGGATAGAGTTACAGAACAGTTTGGGTTAGGAACGGACCCCAAAGATCATTTCATTCCAACTCGCCTGCCACAGGCAGGAACACCTTCCACTAGATCAGGTTATCCAAGCCCCATCCAGCCTGGCCTTGAACACTCCCAGGACTAGAGCACCCACAGCCTCTCTGGGCAACCTGTTGCAGTGCCTCAAAACCCTCACAGTGAAAAAGTTCTTCCTTATATTTAAATCTACCCTCTTTCAGTTTAAAGCCATTTCTCCTTTTCCTGTCACTGTATGCCCTTGTACAAGGCGTCTCTCCAGCTTTCCTGTTGGCCTCCTTTAGGATCTGGAAGGCTGCTATAAGGAGGCACTGAAGTCTTCTTCAGGCTGAACAACACTAATGCTTGCAGCTTATTTTCCTGCAGGATGTGCTGCACTCTATGATCATCTTCATGAATGTCTTCAAGCAATCTATATCTTTCTTATGTTGGGAGCCCCAAAACTGGATGCAGCATTGCAAGTTTGGTCTCACCAGAGTGGAGTAGATGGACAGAATGCCCTCCCTCAACCTGCTGGCCACACTGCTTTTGATGTAGCCATCACACATTTGGCTTCTTGAGATGTAGGCACACATTGCCAGGTCATACTCAGTTTTTTATTCACCAGCACCCCCAGGTTCTCCTTTGAGCAGCTCATTCACTCATTCTTATTTCACTCATTGCCCAGCCTGTATTTGTGTTTGGGATTGCCCCAATTCATGTGCAGAACCTTGCCCTTTGCCTTGTGGAGCTTCATGAGGTTTGCACAGGCCCAACTCTCAAGCTTCTTGAGGTCCCAGTTGATGCCATATCTTCCCCTCAGTGTATTGCCTGCACCACACAGCTTCATGTTCTCTGCAAACTTGCTGAGGGTGCACTCCATCCCACTGCCCATCTCACTGACAAAGTCCCCTGAGGAACACCACTCGCTGCTATTCTCTATTCAGACGTGGAGCCATTGACCACAGCTCCTTGAGTGTGACCATCCAGCCAATTCCTTATCTGCTGAATGGTCCATCTGTCAAATCCACATCTCTCCTGTTTAGAGACAAATTTGCTGTGCAGGACAGTGTCAAATGCTTTGCACAAGTCCAGACAGATGGTGTCAGCCACTCTTCCCTTAACCACCAATGTCATAACCCCATTGTAGAAGGCCACTCAATTTGTCAGGTGTGATTTGTCCTTTGTGAAGCCATGTTGGTCATCACCAATCACCTCCTTATTTCCCATGCCCTTTAGTACAGTTTCCATGAGGATCTGCTCTATGATGTTGCCTGGCACAGAGGTGAGATTGACTGGCCTGTAGTTCCCTGGGTCTTCCTTCTCTCCTTTAAAAAAAAAAAAATGGGGGTTATGTTTCTGCTTTCCCAGTCAGTAGGAACTGCACCAGGCCTCTACACAACTTCTCAGATACAACAGACAGTGGCTTAGCAACTTCATCTGATAGTTCCCTCAGGACACACAGATGCATCTGTGGTGGGTTGACCTTAGTTGTCTGCCAGGTGCCTATGAAAGCCATTCCATCACTCCCCTCCTTAGCTGGACAGGGGAAAGAAAATACAATGAAAGTATCATGGATCACCAGTTTACATGATGGGCAAAACAGACTTGACCAGGGGAAACTGATTTAATGTATTACCAATGAAATCAGAGTAGAGTAATGAGAAATAAACTCACAGCGTACACTTCTCCCTCACTCTTCCTTCCTTTCAACACTGCTCCCTATTTCTCTGTCTCCTCCCTCTGGGTGGCACAGAGTGACAGGGAACAGAGGTTTAGGTAAGTTCATCACAGATTGTCTGTACTACTTCTTCCTCCTCAGGGGAGGACTCCTCACACTCTTCCCCTGCTCCAGCATGGGCTCCCTCCTATGGAAGACAGTCGTTCATTAACTTCTCCAATGTATGTCTACATGGGCTACCGTTCATAAACTACTCCAATGTGGATCCCTTCTATGGGTCCCCACAGGATCACAAGTCCTGACAGCAAACTTTCTCCACCATGGGCTCCTCTCTGTCCACAAGTCCACAGGTCCTGTCAGGAACTTGTTCCAGTGTGGGCTTCCCATGGAGGGGTCATAGTTTTCCTTGGTCATCCACCTGGTCTGGTGTGGGGTCCTCCCCGGGCTGTGGATGGATCTTACCTGTGGCCTCCATGGCTGCAGGGACAGCCATGTCTCACCATGAGCTGCACCACAGGCTGCAGTGGAGTCTCTGCTCCAAAGCCTGCAGCATCTCAGTCTCTTCCTTCTCAAGTGGCCTTGATATCTTCTTGTTTTCATGTTTCCCTTCTCTCTTCAGCTGCAGGTGTGCAACAGTCCTTCCTTCTCCTTAAACGTGTTATCCCAGAGGCGTTACCACCATTGCTGATGGGCTTGGCCTTGGCTAGCAACTGGTCCATCTTGGAGCTATCTGGCATTGGGTCTGTTAGACATGGGGAAAGCTTCTGTCAGCTTCTCACAGAAGTCACCTCCCAAAAAAGCTGGCCACAAAAACCCAGTACACATCACATCCCATGGATTTGTTCACATTCGTGTTCATTAGATGGCCTTGAACCCGATCTCCTACATGGACAGTACTTCCATCTCCCAGCCTCTGCCTTTAGATTCTGTGAATTGGGTGCTGTGGCTGAGGAACTTTTCAGTGTAAACCACAGTAAAAAAGCTGACTGCCTCAGCCTTGTCCATGTCTGTTGCAAGGTCTACCGTTTTGCTCATTGTAGAGGTACATTTTCTTTCATCTTTCCTTGTTGTCCTAGGTACCCAAAGAAAACTTTGTTATTTTTCATGACCCTAAGCAAGTTCAGCTTCAGCTATGCCTTGGCTTTCCACATCCCCTCCTTGCACTCTCAGGCCACATCCCAGTAACGTCCCCAGGATATGTATCCCCCACCTCCACTGCCTATGCATTTTGGTTTTGTGTTTTAGTTTGCCTCCTCTGTCCAAATACTTGCACATTGGTACTGATAGCTCTTATACCCTGAGAAAAAAGTCCTTAAATATCTCCCATCTCTCGTCCTCTGCTTTGTCTCTGAGGGCAGTTTCCCAAGGGATTCCACTCAGTAGCACTTTGAACAGCTGAAAGTTGTTCATTGTTGTGCATGAACATGAACTTTTTTGTCTGCTGGCTCAACTGCCCTCCATTATTCAAAATCTAGCTCTAATGGGTGACTAATCTGTACATATTTACCTTACAGAATTTTTTAGTAATTATTCAAACAGCTACGCTTCTTGGCTTTGCTTGCTAGAATTGATTTTAAAATACTTTCTTCTACTTTTTCACCTTATTAGTAGTATTACAAAGCTCAAATACTTCATTGATCTTGGATACCTGCTTCTGTGGTGAAATTGGTTAACTGGAAGAAAAAATGTTAAACATTAAGTAATTTCTCTGGTTTTAAAAAGAAAAAAAAACCCCATGCCACCTCTCCCCTCAAAAAAACAAACGGAAACCACTGAGAAGATAGGGTAGTCTATAAATGAGTGGTCTAGAGAAGATGCAATATTCTTGATTTTTCGTAACAACTAAATCAAACCTAAGTCCATCCAAGTAAATGATCTGAATAGATTTAAAAGTATGTATTTTGTATAGAGCTTTATATTAAGTTACAGAGCTCACTGCTGTAAAACATGTTGTAATCATTAAGTACACATTTACAAAATATGCAAGTGTATAGAATTTAGATTCATGAGTGTTTATTAAAGAAAACTGGCAGTCATCTGTTTCAGAAATCCCTTTCCCACTAATTGTTGGACCCTAAGATGTACATTGTTACTTCTTGAGACCTTCTTGTAGCTCCACGCTAGCTTATTGCATTCCTTAAAACCTTTGTGCTTAGAGTTGAGACACACTCAGAACCCAAAATTTTAAAGCTTTTTTGGTAGGCTTAGTTAAGTCACTTGCTACAGCAAAACAAAAGCAGTATAAACAGGTAATCTGTTTTCTCTCATGGTCTAAAATGCATTACCAGTTTTTAAGGAAAACTGGTTCAGACTGAAACAGAGCTAGCTGGAAGCCGTGTCTCCTATAAAAAATCATGGCAAGTAAATAGAAGAAGCTCAAAGCAGTTATGAAGAATAGATCTTCCTTATGAGAAAAGCTTGTAATGAAATCTTCGATCAGTAGTATCAGCAATCAGGAAGGGTGAGAAGTACATCTAAAGACAAAGTAGGGTAACATATTTTTCTCCATGCATGTCTAAGTGACAGCTGTTTAATTGGAATTAAGACTTCTATAAATGATAATTTTGGGACTTTACCTATGTGCATGCTATGAAATAAAGGTCTATTTAGCTTAATGTCAGTTTTTAACTCTAAAAAGCTAACACTGAAAAAACCTGGGAAGTTCAATAAAAGATTCAGATCTACCAGCCTGAGTAAGATGAAAACAGTCAAGGAACAGTCATGAACAGTCATCTGTTCCTTGATTGTTACCTTTTAGTGGGTAATGTGAGCACAGATAGTTACAAATTTCCTTAAAGGAGAGATACTGGCAGTTTCTATTAGCTAGACCTCTCTGCCACTTCACAATAATAATTTTGTGCCCATCCTAGTCAAGGACCAACACTGAGCAACCTGCATTTACTTTAGATATCAAGCACATTGGCTAGTGTGTGAATGAATACACAGTTACAAGAGACTTCATCGTGAAGAAGCCATAAAGTATCAGAGGAGAGAGGTGAGCTTTCCATCCACAGTAAAGCCACAGCACTAGAACAGCTAAACCAATGGCTAGCATCCAGTATATTGCCGAGTTTTCAAAATGAACCTGGGTGTACCTACATGGGGCAGGAAAAGAGCCAAGTTTTTCCATCATCACCAATGTGAAATTCTTAACTGAGATTCCTATAGGTTTGAGTAATCAGTTTTCGAATCCATGTACTTTTTAAAAATATCTAGAATGTCCTGTGACAAATAGCTTCACAGTTTAACTGCCTGTGACATACAATACTGACCTGGGAGAACAGTCCTTCAGGTACCAGCTGCTCCAGCCTGAGTCCCTCACAGGATCACAAGTCCCGACAGCAAACCTGCTCTGGTGTGGGCTCCTCTCTCCCCATGGGCTCCCAGGTCCTGCCAGGAACTTGCCCCAGTGTGGGCTTCCCATGGAGTCACAGCCTCCTTCAGGCATCCACCCGCTCCAGTGTGGGCTCCTCCACGGGCTGTGAGTACATCGCTGTGGACCTGTATGGACTGCAGAGGCAGGGCCTGCCTCACCGTGGGCTGCACCACAGGTCATAAGGAAATCTTTCTTCCAGTGCCTGGGCACTTCCTCTCCCTCCTTCTCCACTGACCCTGGTATCTGTGGAGATGTGGTTCTCACATTCTCATTGCCTTCTGCTGCTGCTGCAGTTTAGCATCTGCACAGTAATTTCTTCCCTTCCTCAAACATATTAACCACAGAGGTATTACCTCAATTGCTAATTGTCTCAGTCTTGGTCAGTGTTGGGTCCATCTTAGAGCTGAGTGGCACTGGCTCTGTCACATACAGGGGAACCTTCTGGAAGCTCTTTTTAAAATAAGCCACTCCTGTAGTCTCCTGTTACCAAAACCTGGTCACATAAAACCACTACTTCTGCTTCATGGAAAAAAAAATGTGATTTGCATGTGGTTTGGTGTAGGTTCCATTGTACATACCTTTTTACTTTAAGTACCACAAGTTCATTAACTCCCAAATAGCTTTTTCTTAGAGCAACATATACACACCTTGTATGTTAGTGCAAGGGAAAGGTCAGGCTGGCATTGCAACTTTTTCTCTTATTGCTTATGGCAAGAAGTTGCAGTCTGGATCTGTATCTGTTCAAATCCTGGAATCGCTTCAAATCAAGAAATATGTTGCTAGAGAGAAGAAGTGTAGCTTGGGAGAAAATTCATTCTTCCTCATCTATTTTAGGAAATTTAGTCTGTCAGGCTGCTTACAACCTACAGAACTTCTAGAACTTGAAAATGATTTAGAGCTTAAATGTATGGCAATAGTGTTCCAAAAAAATGTACTTAGGTTATTCATATCTTCATCATCAGCTCTTTAGAGTTCATACAGATTGTCTGCAAAATTAGGGAGGCTTTAGCATGCTTGATCCAGGGCCACAGGAGTCACAATTCAGACACCTATTTAGAAGTGTCTAAGATTCCAGCTGACAAGAGTATCTCAACTGTCAGCTCTTAAGAAAGTCATTTGCCCAGTCTGCAATTTCATGAGTTGTGAATGAATCACATTAAAACCATGCTGAGTCTTTTTTTTTTTCAAAACCCCACTTCCACTGGACATTGTCAGAGACTACAGCTGAACAGTAGACACTGTCAATACTGAAAAATGTCTAATTTTATGCTCATGTGGCATAAATTTTTTGCACCTCGCTGTTCGGTAACTCTTACAAAAAAAAAAAAAAAGTGGTTGCTTTGATTTACTTTGGAGTTGTAGAAGAGACCAAGCAGAAGTGTATGCCAAAATTCTTATTTCCTTTTTCTGGGGAAGAGGAAACTTCATAATATCCTAGATCAGAGGAAACAGAACACTCCCTGTGTTACCGTGTCTTCTGAATGGCAATACTCATTTACATAATTTCAGAGTCATGGTTCTTAATTCGAGATTTTTTTACATCATGTTGCAGTCCTTCACAGCTGAGGCAGCCTTACTAACACACAGAATTGCTCTTGAACCCTGAAATCTTAACTGAAACCTTGTCTGTCAATTTGTATTTCAAATCAATACTCACTGAGTGATCATAAGAGGACAATCTTGAGATTGGTTCCTAGGTAAATCTTCATTAATCTTTGTGTTTTCCATAATAACAAGTAGTTATTAAGATAGATGCTGTCATGGCAACAAGCAGTAAGGACAGATTTCTTTGCTATTTTTATTGAGTAAGACAGTATTGCACTTGGATGGGTTTATTTGATTAGGCTCCTATCTCTGGAGCTCTGACTCTGTTTAAAACCCTTCACAGCTCTGACTCTACTAAGCATCACATAGGGAGAGGACTTCTTCATCCAACCCATATAATATTCATCTAACATTGAGCTTTTAATATGTTTTATATAATATTTATATGAATATATGTTTATATTTTAATATAATTTAATATAGCCATGAAAAATACGTAAGTTACAACTCTGTCACCATCCTAATTCTCTATCACCGTCCTCTGTCACCAGGACCTAATTCATGGACAAAAAAATCACCTGCTGAATCAGATACCAAATCTGGAAGAATGATGCTTGCAGCTGTGACTGGTTCAGGAGAGAATCTCAACCTAAGGGGACATTGCTTGCCATTCAGATTCGATGGGATTCAAGTTGGCACCTACTTGAAGAGGAAAAAAATTACTCATTCTACTGTAGCCAGGCCTCTGGACTGTGTGTACTATATGAAGTCCCTGACTCCTCTCACTTTTCAGAACATATAGGTACGGTCAACTTCATGTTGTGAGGAACTGATCTAGTAACATGAACACTTTCTTGCACGTAGTATTACAAGGTTATAAGAAAGAGCAAGCCATGTCTACCCTCACAAACTCAACTTTGCAAAGGACTGTCATTGGTACAAACTTACTGATGTCATTTCCTAGCAAAGTAACTAAATTGTTCTGGCAGCATTAAAATTAACTGTTGTATTTTTCTGGATTTTGCTGCAGATAAAATAATTGTGATTTTGAAAGACCTGCACAAAAGTTTCTGGATAGAGAGTTTTTGGCAGAAATAACACCCGAGGTTTTTGTTTGTGATTTTGAGAGAGAACAGGTGATGCAAATGAAGACTTACAGCTACAGGCATACAACCTTGGAAAAATAAGCCCATCCTGAAACTTTGAATATTCTTTAGTACTTTTGTGAAAAATCACTAAATTTTCAGTATCTTACATGGTATTTAATTTTTTTTAAAATGAAAAAAAAAAAAATCCTGCAATGCACAACATATAAAACACTCTCCAAAGGTTTTAACACCTTGTGGCCATTTAAGTCTGCAACTCATCCTTCCTGAGTTATTTATTCATAAAAGATAGCCAATTCATATTCTTCCTGAAAGAAAAGATTTATGGTTTTGTTTTTTGCTTTTTCCAGAGCTTTGTTATGCTTTACTGGATTTGATCTACTGTGGTTTTTTTTCCTCTTGGGCTATTTTTTTTTTCTTCAAACTGTTTTATCATAATAACTTTTTCACCCCAATACTTTTACTTATTCCCAAAGGTGAAATTCTAGTGATTAAGGCAGCAAGACTCTATTTTGTGCATATTGTCAGGCAATGCAAACACTATGTTTTAGTTCAGATTGTTTCCAGGTTAAACAATGAGCATTCCAAGGTACCTTAGCACTGATGAACTACTCGTAATTATAATCTGCCATGGTTACAAGAAGTTCTTTGTTCTGCAAACATTTTAAATTCTGTGCTTCAGAAAATTTATTATGTCAAATGAAACGTAATCTTGCCTTCTCTATTTGGCAACAAATGCTGCGTGCAGGTGCTTCCAAATGAGATTTTGGATTATAGTTAGCCAAGACAAATGTAATTCTAATTGTAATTTAGGTTGCATTTAAATGTGTTGCTGTTGACTGTTTCAGGCATTAAGACTTAAAATACAAATTAAACTAGATGAATGTTGCAGTGTATTTAATAAATAACCAGTCCTTTACTATTTATAACAAATCATTTCGTGACAATTGTTTTCTCAACTTTCCTTAAGATCATTAAAGTGCTTTTATTTTGTTTAATAGGATACTGGGAAATTTTGATTGGTGATGAGACATGCCATTATTCTTGGTGTCATGATCCAGAGAGATATTTGTCAGAACACTAATCCACAGAAACAAATCACAATGCTTAAAATCAATATCTCTTACAATAGTTCACCCTTGGTACTTCTTTTGCTTTATGTTAGAAAACTGTTTAATTTTATGTCTGTTTTCAATGGCTGTAAAGTGCTCATTGTTACATTATTAATTTAAATTAATAATTGTTGCCAAAGAGCATGTATTAACTTACAATGCCTCTGTTCATGTGTGACCTGATGCAGCTGCGTGTAGGTTTTTATCTGAATGTGCAGCATGCTTTTGTTCCAGTACCATTCCTTTTGGACTTGTCTCTATTTCACTATTGTAAGGTTTTGTTTTGTGGAAGTCATTGCATTCAGAACTATCTTCTGTTTAGAGCCAGTAACACACCACTTACAGTCCTGCAACAGCAAACTGCAACACTGGAAAACCAGGTAATTTGTTGCATTGAAGAAAAGAATTCTTCCAAAGGCCATGGTCAATGTAAGTGAAATTACTTAATAGAAAGAGAGCAAATCTGTGTTTCTTCATGGAACGGTGAAACTGTTCAACTGAGCTGAATTTAAAGTCAGTCAGTCTGTTCAGAATAGTCCTCCTACCTGTTTTGCAAACTAAAAATTCATCTGGACTTTATCAGGTAGTTCTCAGATGGCTCTAACTTTGTAGGGCAACCCCTGACTGCAAACAGGAACTTAGTTCTACTGTTCTTTGCATATGAAGGCTAAAGCTGCAAAGCCAATACATTAATTGACTGACTTTGCACAAGTTTGACAAAAATAGTGTAACCTGATCAAAGTCCCTTGTATATGACAGGATTCTGGCAATATTGCACATAACCTATTATTTGAGGAGATGAAATACTCAAGAACTGGCAAAGGTATAAAAATAATACCATAAGTGCATATGTGGAATTCTGCTGAGAGCAACATACAAATTTGAATGTAACTTTCCTCCCACAGCTAGAACTGTCATGGGCAGTAACAACAAAGCTGAATCTAAAAAGCATTTTCAAGTCTCTGGACTGATAACTTTGAGATGATTAACTCAGAAAGAAAGTTTTCACATACAGGTTACAGTTCAGGAACACTGTAGGCTGAAAATAACAGCTGTGTCTTCACTGAGTGAGTCAAACGGTAACCATTTTATGTCAGGAAAAGTGTAGCTGCAGCAGTGTTCAAACTTTACAATGTAACACAGCCACTGATTTTACGAAATATTACATTTCTACATCAACTGTGAATTATCGCAAGAGAAATAGCAGTTTTAAGAGAGTCAAAATGCAATGAAATTAGGAGAGGACAGACAGAGCCCCAGTAGGATGTACAGTCTCCTATGCCATGCCAGAAACAAAGCAGGTAACTCTATACAGAACTATAAGGAGTTAGATGTAAACCTTCACCTTAAATCAACAGAGAGTTGTTTTACTCAGCCAAATTAATTCCTGCTGCAGTTCTTTGCCACTGGAGATAAGACTGTGGGGCTTCAGCAGGGATGAAACCGTCCCACTGGATTACTGCAGATTATTGTGACTGTTGAACAAAGTTACCCTCACAATATTTTAGCAAGATTGTTTTCAAGCTGCTACTATTAAAAAATGTAATCTGAGAGGTATTCAAGATGCATATATTTCTACAAGGGGACGTAAACCCAGTGCCAGTTTTAACAAGCAGGAGTACCTAGAAAAAAGTAGGAATAATCAAACTGGAGTTGAAGCATTTTGCTTTCGAACATCTAATTTGTGGTTCAGAACTCAATTTAAGAAGTAAATGATATTGAAATAATATTAACACGTGGTTTTCCAATAAACATGTATATGTATGGACGTGATCAGGCTTATGTGAAAGAACAGTATCAGATACAGGTGTTTAGCAAATTAGTAGTAAGATATACAATGGTCCGTAAGCAACAAATCAGTCTGAACCAGACCAAGTGGAATATTTTTAGTACATTAATTGGAGTATTGTATTTTCTGACAAAAATGTTTTCTTTCAAAGATTTATACCTCTTTTTTTTTTTTTGCATGGTTAAGGAAATCCTTTGCATAAAATTACTGACAATAACAATAGTGTTCAAAATTTCATTGTTCATTAACAGTACATTTCAACCAAACTTAAGCAGTAAGTAATCATCACAGTCCTCATTGTGGCAGCTATATTTGACAATCAAAGGGTAAGATGAGATGTCATAGATTTTAGAAACTCTTTTTCCCATTTTGGAATAGTGATACATAAAGGACTACAAATAGCATGCTACTGTTCTTATATACTACTCAATACATAAAGCATTTACATATCCTTTAGTAGGCCCCCTCCCCACCAACAAAAAAGATGCTATGTTACATGCTATGATATTTAAATATCAGTCTATATATTACAAACAGAGTAACTCTAGATTAATAATTAACATATTTTGGGGGAAAAGTGACACTTCTTATTTTGCTTCTATCTATTAAAAAAGATTTAACAGCAAATTTTCTCCAGAGATTTTTGTGTCTATTTCTTTTTCCATCTTCCTCCATATGCATTTCAGGTTTTCTTCCTCTATCTTTTGGTTCTCCACTTTCTCTTGTATGCTTCTTGTTTTCTTTCTTCTCCTATTTCTCCTTCCAAAATCAGTACCTTCTAGGTAAAGCAGTAATCACAACAAGGTGTTCCCTAACCCTATTGTAACTCAAAACAGACCTACCTTTGGCTCTGACATTCTATCCAGTCGCTTACTTTGTGACACAGCTTTCTCTGAAGGTTTTTGTGTCAAAGCTAAAACATTAAAAAAATACTGTCATTTGGCTCCTGAAGCAACTCAAAGTGATGTATCTTTTCTTACAGAAGTGTCTAGATGAAGCTAAGGGGCAAAGAATAGTCCCTTTCCCAACAAAAAGATTACCAGATGCAGAGTTTTAGCTGCATCTACTACCAAAATTATTCTCACAGAAGAAAGCCGTGGACTTCTGTTCTAGGTGGCCTCAGACTCAGTTGTGCTTTCCTTCCTACTAGCTTACTGCTAGATGCCAAGCCAGTGAAAGTCTTTTAATGAAGATATTGTGCAACAAGGCTGTCATGGTTTAACCATGGATGAGAACTAAGCCCTGCACAGCTGTTCATTCGCTCACTTGCTTGCTCTCTTCCCATATGAATTTAACAAGCAAAGCAAAGGGTTTGACTGGTTCACCAGAAGGCTGTGCTGCCATTCAGTAGGATCTCAGGCAACTTGAGAGCTGGGCAGAGAGGAACCTCATGAGGTTCAACAAGGGCAAGTGCAGAGTCTTACATCTGGGAAGGAACAACCCCATGCACCAGGACAGGCTGGAGCTGACCTGCTGGAGAGAAGCTCTGCAGAGAGAGACCTGGGAGTCCTGAGGGTTGACTAGCCATGAGCCAGCAATGTGCCCTTGTGTCCAAGAAGGCCAATAGCATCCTGGGATGCATCAAGTCAGCAGGTCAAGGGAGGTTCTTCTCCCCCTCTACTCTGCCCTGGTGAGGCTTTATCTGGAGTCCTGTGTCCAGTTCTGGGCTCCCCAGCTCAAGAAGGACAAGGAAGTGCTGGAGACAGTCCAGTGCAGGGCCACCAAGATGCTCAGGGGACTGGAGCATCTTCCTTACGAGGAAAGGCTGCGGGAACTGGGGCTGTTCAGTCTAGAGAAGAGGAGACTGAGGGGGACTTTCATTAATATTTACAAATACCTACATGGTGGATGTCAGGAGGTTGGGGCATCACTTTTTCCTGTTGTATCCAATGTCAGGACAAGAAGTAAAGGAAAGAAGCTAGAACACAAAAAGTTCCATTCAAACGTAAGGAAAAACTATTTCACTGTTCAGGTGAGGGAGCCGTGGCACAGGCTGCCCAGGGAGGGTGTGGAGTCTCCTTCTCTGGAGATTTTCAAAACCCACCTGGGAGCATTCCTGTGCAACCTGACCTAGGTGGACCTGCTTTGGCCATTAGGTTGAACTAGATGTTCCCTAAAGTCCCTTCCAATCCCTACCATTCCGTGATTCTATGATTCTATGAAAAGCTGCATGTACAAGCAACGCAAAAAAAAAATTTGTTCACCACATCTCACCACAGGCGGTTGTTCATCCATTCCCAGGAAAACAAAGCCTCAGAACAGGTAACAGTTACTTGGGAAGACAAAAGTCATCAATCTGAATGTCCTCCTCTTCCTCCTTCTTCCAGGTTTATATGCTAAGCATGACATTGTGTGGTCTAGTATATTCCTGCAGTCAGTTGGGGTCAGCTATCCCAGCTGTGTACTCTCCCAGCTTCTTGTGCATCTCCCAGCCCACTCACTGGTGGGATGGGGTGAGGAGTAAAAAAAGGCCTTGATGTTGTATAAGTACTGCTTAGCAATAGCTAAAATACTGCTGTGTTACCAACACTGTTTTCAGCACAAATCCAAAATACAACCCCATATTAGCTACTATGAAGAAAGTAACTCTATCCCCTCCAGAAC
Source organism: Colius striatus (assembly GCF_028858725.1). Taxonomy (NCBI): domain Eukaryota; kingdom Metazoa; phylum Chordata; class Aves; order Coliiformes; family Coliidae; genus Colius; species Colius striatus. The sequence continues at coordinate 46,731,234 of NC_084790.1, read as the reverse complement.
CAGCACAGAAGCCATAGAGATCTGGGTCTTAGCTTTTATTTGGCTTTGTAGTCCTGTGTTTCCAGAACATAAGAATTTTTTCTTCATCAGAAAAGTGCGTAATTATCTCAACAAGAGATTTTGGTATGAGGCAAACTGGTAACATAAATTGGGAAGATGCAAAAATCAATTGCAATCACAAAAATAAATAACATTTTGTTGGAAGAGGTTAACAAACAACATTTATAAACTGTGTACCTTGCACTGTGTTTAATCTCTCACCTAGATGACCATATTTTTATGCCAGGGAAACTGTGGATCAAAGATCATGCCCATACTAAGTACTACATTTCTATTTGTTGTTTATTTATTACTGTTAACTATCTTTAACTAAAAAAAAACCCAAACAACAAAACAACTATTACTAGTTAATATTTTGAAAGGAAGCATCTTTTCTTTACAAAGGTTTTGTACTTTGTAGTCCTGGCAGATCAATTTATAAGACCACAGTTGAAACTATGCTCCCTTTCTTACTTGATAGTAAGAAAACTGTAAAAAAGAATAACTTTTCAAAAAGCTGAATTCTGTAAATGTGATGGATGGAATGATTGGAAATCTTTCAGTATAAGGTGTGCCATTTCATCAACTTTTTTCTTTCCTTTTAACAGTTATACTCCATTGTAGGTAGAACCAATAAGGGCCTCTTTTTGTTTTTCTGGTTTTATGGAAGCTAAAATCAAGATTAGACTAAAACTAGTATTCTTTTTCTTCTTTTTTTCTTTCTTTTTTTCCCCTTTTTTTTAATGGAAAGGATTGTCAGCTCTACAAAGGCTAAAAAAAAAGGGGAAAGAAACACATACACACAGATCATCCCCTCCACCTATTAATAAGGGCTCCTGGAAAGGAGGTGTAAAACATCAGGGCAAATCAGAGGTGAGAAACTTGATTTATTTTATTGAATGCCAGGACAACAAACCACTTTACCAGCCAAGCTTAGATTTCTACTAGGTTTTATGTTAAAGCAGTTCCAGTTACTCTAAATAATATGGACTTACTTGAAGCAGTCTCTTGCAATGCTCTGGATGTACAGTTTAACAGCAGAATGCATTTTGTCTCATTGTTAAACAGGAAGATGCATGAATTTTTAAAATCAGATAAACCACTTCCTTCTCAACTTCACCACTACTATTCCTAAACTCTTAAGAAAGAAGATGAAAACTGTGAACATTGTAAGAGACTAATTGTAAGTGGATATAACCCCAAAGATTTTATCACAGGTGGACAAATCCAGATTTGAAGAGTCTTTATGGCTCAAAACACAAATGGTGTATTAGAGAAGAAATGGCAGTGGAAGCAGTACAACCTGAAAAGCATTTGGCTTAGATAGACACTTATTTCTGGTAAACCATTATTTTAGTCAAGAAAAATTGTAAGTAATATTGACTTTGACTTAACATTGTCTGGATATTAGAATGTGAATGTCATACAGAAAACAATCCCCAAATTCTCCATCTAAAAACGTAATGCAAAAATCTCTTTTCTATTTCATTTCAGGGGTACGCATAAGCATTCTAAACCTCTGACAACAATTTTATTTTTCTGCCAAGTTAGTATACATTCATCTCAATGTTAGTATACACACTAAGATTGTCTAAAAGATGTTTTAATGGGTTGTTCCATCTGGCTTTGACATAAAAAGGATTTGTAGGAATAATGGAAACTGGAGACAGTTACATAGTCCTATGCATCAAAATTAGATTAGTCAAAATAAAGCAGCAGATCTTATTTCATTGAAAGCAAACAAAATTACCCTAAGTTCTTTGTTTACAAAATCAGAGGATCGTGCTTCTGCTTCTATAATAGTTGCATACTAATATTGATCTCTTAAGTTAAAGTTGTTTATATTTACTCATCTCCTGTTCTGTATCCATCAGGGTTATAACACAGGTCTAGTTTATAATATAATCTAATTTAATTAGATTTTGTTATAAATTTAATTAATTCTGCAATTAAGTTTTCTCTAGCATAAGTGGACAGCAAAGAACTAATAAACATGTGGGTTAAATAAATGTCTGCCAAGTCACACAGACAATGTTTGTTGACTTTAGTGGTACTTATTTTAAACAATTATAAGAGGGGGATACAACGATTTTTCCTTGTTACATGGATCATACTTAGTCTCAGGAACAGCTGAGAACTCCAACTAAAGCTTGTTTTCATAAAGTCAAAGTGACTATTCAGACTATTTCCGTTCCTTTCTAGAAAAATCTACATTCAGTTCAGATTTGCTGGTTAAACATGCACATTGCTACAGATGACAGTAATTGACAACAGAAATGAAGCAGTTTAATTAGATGTGGACTGGTACAGTTAGTAGAGCCAAAATGATTCTTGATGGCATGTTAGGTTGACCATATCTGCCACTTTTTCCATCTCCCTGGAACTTCCTGTTAGTGCTATGAATGAAAAGCAAGCAAAGCATAATTTTCGCTAAATTTATTGATGGCTAAGGTCCCTTTCTGAATCCAAGCTGGCCAGATCACAGAAAGCTTACTATATAGGGGCAGGAGGAATTTAAATTTAGTAGCTGCTGTGCGCCAAGTATATAGTCATTTTTCTTCAGGGGATTGTTTGAGTCCAACACATTGGCAATGGGTAAGGGAAACCTATTTTGCTTCCAGCTGGCCAGTCTATGACTATATAGCTCAAGGGTTTGAAGTATCATGCTGTCTGATGTGGGAAGATTGCCTGATGACCAAGTGTGAAGTTGGGAAACGCAAATTACCTACTCTGACAGTGCTATAATATTTGTAGGGAGATTCTGATCTTGTGACCTGTATTATGAAAAAAACAGTTAAGTACGTTTAGTTCAGTAAAATAACAGGAAAAAAAATGCATAACTCTACCCAAGATAAACTGGATTTTAAAAGGGGAATTCCTGTTAATTACTTTCACTTTTTCCAAAAAAAAGTAAAAAGCAGTATTTGTTAATCACACAAATTACCTTCTGAGTGTACAGTTAATTAGTCCATGTTTAATTTGGCTGTGTTTAAAAACAAATAAACAACCAAACCAAACAAACAAACCATCTGGGTAATCTAGGCTCCTTTTACTCATTCTCAAAAGTGGAGCTACTTGTTGCAAGAGCCTGTAGGCCTGTCTGAAAAGCTAAATCTAAACTAGTCAGCAACAGGAGAGCCCTTTTCCCATTCAAGATATAAAAGATTCTCAAAAGTATCTATGGTACTTTTAAGTTCAGTGCTATCAAGCCATCAGAATGCTTCAGAAAATTATTATTCAGAAGCCAAGATGAGAGAAGCTAGGAATCTGAGTTTAAACACATCACTCTAACCACAAGATCAGTTTGTTTGGTTTTTGGTTTTTTTAATAGCAAAGCATTACCTTATGGAAATGATAAAGAATTATTTTAAATAGCAGCCTTGCCTGTCCTCCCAATACCAGCATATACACATTTTAGATTTATACATATATATTGTTTTATGAAACAAATCTATATTTAAATCTACATATACAGACCTGAATAAAATAGTTAAAATTGTTTAATATGCATTGAAGTCACTAAGCTTCTGTGACCTTGACAACTAATACACAGTAAAGTCTTCCTCATTTGTGAAAAGTTAATGAGGAAGCTAAGAGGAAATGACCAGTGGACTTCACACACCATTAATATTAATTTACCCTTGTAATTTATTCTTATTACTTCTCAGAAGTCAGGGGCAGAATTAATTTTCTACCTGAACAGGATCAGAGAGAGATGGAGAATTGGGATAGCCTTGATATATTGTTGATTCCATTGCTCATGGTGATGTAGAGCTTTATACTAACATGTGCTAATAAACCTTATACTAACTTATTGCAATAGTATAAAGCTTATTTTCCAGACAGGACAAAATTCACACAAGCTGTAAAAGGTCACGCTTATCTCCTCACACAATACCTCCGCGGTCCTCCAGCTTCCTTGAGGGCAGAAACCGGTTCTGCGAGGGGCCAAGCGATATCTGAAGATCAGGGGTGAGAAAGCCTCAGGACTTATCAGCCTCCATCTCCCAAGCCCCAAAGTCCATCACCGGCCATCACCGGGAGACACCACGCAAATGAAAGGAAGGAAAGACCTAATTTACATGCGAAATCGGGGACAGGTTGTGTCTTTGTCTAGGAGGATAATGTTATCATATGATTTTGTAACTTTGTAACAAATATAAGTCAAGCAAGTTGCCGAGTCGGGTGCGCACGTTTGTGGTGGAGCGATCCCCCGTGCGCCCGGCGCCGAATAAACATCCCTTCTTTGTAACTCTTTGACTTATAGAGTTTGATTCCGCAAGTCAATGGTGGTTTGCTGTCAACAGACAAAACACAAGATTCGTTATTGTTGATCACAGTGCCATTGTCTCATCTGAAAACACTGTAAGACTCAGTAAACATATATTACACATAATTGCTACATAATGAGACAACAAAAAAAAGTAGCAATGGGCATCTTCTACAACTTTTTGAGAATCATACAACAATCATTCCTGTGTTCCATGTAAAACACATACTGGAAGAAGTTCTGAGAGCTTAAAGGCCTTAAATGTTAGCAAGGAGAAGAAGATATGGTCAGCAACGTGTCCACCCAGGCATCTTTTCTAGGATACACATCATGTTTAACAGCACAAGCATAATGAGGGGTTTTTTTAGAAAAAATGGTCGTAATATCTAATCACACTTTAGAGAGAGTGTGGGTATTTTGTCACCCAGAGTTCTGTTCTTAAGACTAAAAAAAAAATTTCTGCACATTTCATCAAATTCCTCACATTTTTTAATTAAAACCAAGTTTTAAAATCACCTATTCTCTATCCTTCTTAGTGAGATAGCAGCAATTAAACAAATAAGCACAAAACTTCTAATCTTCAAAATTACAGCTGGACTTCAGAAGGATTACTATGTTTTACATGACATCTTTGGTAAGGAACCTTAGACCTGGTAAAAGATTTGTGTGTAGTTTCACTGTAGAGCAGTGCACAAGGAGTGAGGAGCTGTCCTGTCTATTCTGAAAGTTCTGCATTTGGCATTTCAAGCTTCTGAATTTCTTTTTTCCTTGGAGTCTCAAAAAAAAAAAACTTTGCAGAGATAATGCACAAAATGAATACCCTGGTATTCTTTTGCAGTTAATTTGTTTCATCCCTCAAAAGAAAGATCCCAATAGAGGAGTATCCATTCATGTGCAAAGCTGAGAATCTGGGGCAGGACAAGAGCAAAGGTTACCCCTGCACCCTCCCCCAAGCCTATTCAGAGAGAATCCCAGTTCTGTTTCTCACCTCTGAAAGTCGGGCATTGTATCTGGAGATAGAGAAAGATAACGGCTCAGGGACAGCTATTCAAAAATTAGAAATAAAAATGTTGTGTGTCTAAACATTAAATAGAAAGGACAGGCTGTACCCATCCATGGGTGAAGCATAAAAGAGGTATGCATAGAAGACGTATGAGCCTAGGCTAAAGGAATAAATGGTCTTGAAGTGTTGGAAGTAGCTGTAACGTACTTAATTTTTATAATTACTAAAATTTACTTTGGCCTGATTTAAAATTTGTACCAGCTGAACCAAAGTGAGCTACACAGACCCTTAAATTATGAAGTAAATAATGCACAATTACACCTAGGTCCTTTGCAGTTCCATTTGATCTCCTAGCAAACACCAAACATATCTAGTAAAATTCATACCTGAACTTTTACATTCAGTGCTACTCAGGATAAACATTACATGGTTTAAAAAAACATTTACATTCTGCTTTTAAAGAGAGCAGAAAAAAATCACCACAGATATACAATTGGAGGTTGGGTATCTCTCTCTCTGTTTGTACTTCTTATGTATGTACGGGATTGCTTTTGCAAACACATTAAGATGGCTGTAGGCGTTTACTGTGAGCCAGACTTTACACAGACTCACAGTACTGGAAGAGTTGTGTTATGTTTATAATTAAATAAGCATCTCTCTGGAGCATCTTTCTGATGAGGAAAGGCTGCAGGACCTGGGATTGTTCTGACTTGCGGAAACAGACTCTGTAAGTCAAAGAGTTACAAAGAAGGGATGTTTATTCGGCGCCGGGCGCACGGGGGACCGCTCCACCACAAACGTGCGCACCCGACTCGGCAACTTGCTTGACTTATATTTGTTACAAAGTTACAAAATCATATGATAACATTATCCTCCTAGACAAAGACACAACCTGTCCCCGATTTCGCATGTAAATTAGGTCTTTCCTTCCTTTCATTTGCGTGGTGTCTCCCGGTGATGGCCGGTGATGGTCTTTGGGGCTTGGGAGATGGAGGCTGATAAGTCCTGAGGCTTTCTCACCCCTGATCTTCAGATATCGCTTGGCTCCTCGCAGAACCGGTTTCTGCCCTCAAGGAAGCTGGAGGACCCCGGAGATATTGTGTGAGGAGATAAGCGTGACCTTTTACAGCTTGTGTGAATTTTGTCCTGTCTGAAAAATAAGCTTTATACTATTGCGATACGTTAGTATAAGGTTTATTAGCACATGTTAGTATAAAGCTCTACATCAGTTCAGCCTGGAGAAGACTGAGAGGGGACCTCATTAATACTTACAAGTATTTGTAAGGTGTATGTCAAGAGGATGGGATAACACTTTTTTTCTGCAGTGTCCACTGACAGGACAAGTGTAATGCCCAAAAGAGGGAACATAAAAAAATTCCACTTAAACTCAAGGAAAAATTTCTTTACGGTAGCAGCAAGGGAGCCCTGGCACAGGCTGCCTAGGGAGGGTGTGGAGTCTCCTTCTCTGGAGGAGTTCAAGACCTGCCTGGACACGTTCCTGCGTGACCTGATCTAGGTGGACCAGCTTCTGCAGGGGAGTGGACTAAGTAATTTTAGAGGTCCTTTCCAACCCCTGCCATTACATGATTCTGTGAAATCTATGCAGAAAGCTCTTCAAGCAATAATTTATATATGTGTCGTGGTTTTGCCCAGCCGGGAACAAAGCGCCACGAGGGTGCTCGCTCACTCCTCCCCTCCCGGTGGAGCGGGAAGGGGAACCAGAGAAAAAGGGGAAAACCCGCGTAGGTCGAAATAAGAGCGGTTTAATAGAACAACAATAAGAAGGAACAGGTTCAGGGGGGAAAAGGAACAGTTTTAACAGTACACGAGGGGAATATCCAAAGGAATGGCGCGTGCCGCGGCTGCTCACCACCCGGGACCCGGCGCGACTCCCCCTCCGACCGGCAGCCCCGCCTGTGCTCCCGAAGCCCCGCCCCCGGCTGGCTCCCTGCCTCTAGGTGCTGGGCATGATGTCAGTATGGTATCGAATACCTGTTGGCCAGCCCAGGTCAGCTGCCCATGCTGTGCCCCTTCCTACTTCCTCATCAAAGTTAACTCTATCCTAGCCAAAACCAGGACAATATGACTTTACACTATTGATACATAATCTGTAGATAAAATTGTGTAGAATTATGGATGGCAGCAATTGCAGATGCAGTGAGGGGAAAACTAAATGTCCAGCATTTTCTGCAAGCCTATAGATTTCTTTAGCTGTTACTCCATTTACCTGCAGTACTTTTATTTGGTCTGATAAATCTCTTGATATACTACTATACATTATAAGGTTACAAAAATAATACATAGACGCTATTGCTGCTAATATAGTTTCAGGCATGGTGGGAATACAGAGAGTGGTTGTTTTTTTGTTGCATTTTTTCTAAAGAAAAAAAAAAGAAGAAGAATTGAAGTTCATAGAATTGTAGAACCACAGAATGGTAGGGGTTGGAAGGGACTTTTAATGAGATCGTCTACTCCAATCCCCCTGCCAAAGCAGGTCCACCTAGATCAGGTTGCACAGGACCATGTCAAGGCGCGTCTTGAAGGCCTCCAAGGAAGGAGATTCCACACCCTCTCTGGGCAGCCTGTGCCAGGGCTCCCTTACCTGAACAGTAACAGTTTTTACGTATGTTTAAATGGAACTTTTAAATGGAATTGTTCCAGCTTCATCCTATTACCCCTTGTCCTGTTGCTAGATACCACCAAAAAAAATCTCCTGACATCCACCATTTAGATATTTGCAAATATTAATGAGATACCCCCTCAGTCTCCTCTTCTCCAAACTAAACAGCCCCAGTTCCCGCAGCCTTTCCTCATATGAAAGCGGTTCCAGTCCCCTGATCATCTTGGTGGCCCTGCGCTGACTCTCTCCAGAAGTTCTCTGTCCCTCTTGAGCTGAGGAGCCCAGAACTGAACACAGGACTCCAGATGAGGCCTCACCAGGGCAGAGCAGAAAGGGAGCAGAACCCCCCTCGACCTGCTGGCCACACTCTTCTGCAGACCTGCTCTCCAGTAGGTCAATCCCCAGCCTGTACTGGTGCATGGGGTTATACCTTCCCAGGTGCAGGACTCTGCACCTGTTGAATCTCATGAGGTTCCTCTCTGCCCAACTCTCAGGCCAGTCGAGATCCCACTGAACGGCAGCACAGCCTTCTGGGGAATCAGCCAGTCCTCCTAGTTTGGTGTCATCAGCCAATTTGGTAAGGATACACTCTGTCCCCTCATCCAGGTCGTTGATGAAGATGTTGAACAAGACTGGCCCCAGAACCCACCCCTGTGGAACTCCACTGGCCACAGGCCTCCAACTCAATTCTGTGCCATTGATCACCACCCTCTGGGCTCTGTCATTCAGCCAGCTCTCTATCACCTCACTGTGCACTCATCCAAGCCACACTGCCTGAGCTTTCTGATGAGGATGTTGTGGGAGACAGTGTCAAAAGCCTTGCTGAAGTCAAGGTAGATGACATCCACTGCTCTCATCCAGCCAGCCAATTATACCCTCGTAGAAGGCTATCAGGTTGGTCGAACAGGATTTCCCCTTGGTGAATCAAAGTTGGCTCCCCCTGATAACCATCTTCTCCTTCATATGTTTAGTGATAACATTCAGGATGAGTTGTTCCATCATCTTTCCAGGAATGGAGATGAGGCTGACTGGCCTGTAAGTTAGAACTTAGTCTTTCAGGAGCTCAGAATATTGCTTCTAGAATCAGGTTGAATCCATATCAAAGTTTCTATTAACGACCACAAGGATGATGAGGTCTCTTTCATTCTTGGCTTATCATGTGAATAGAAACACAGGAATGAGTTGTTTGTCCCTCCTCCTTTGCCCTCAAACATCTGTGGACAGCCACAGACCATCATCTTTATATTCCTGGATCTTTTTATTTCATGTTAGAATGCAATATTCATAGCATATACCGTATAAGACTGTTGAACCATAATAAGCATTCCGAAAGTTTTTGAGAAAAACTGAACCTTATCCTCTTCCAGTATGACTTCTGTATTGATGCAAATAATCCCTTAAGGGCTATAGCAGGAACTGAAGTATGCTAAACCCAGTTCATATTTCAGTTCACAGATTGTGCCCAGAATACAGACTTGTAACTAGTGTAAACTTTTGACTCCTTAGAAATAAGAAGTTTTTTTGATTTTAATGTGCAGTCGAGTTTTCAGCAAAATGAGAAGACATATTTGAGGCAAAAAAACCCACTTCTCCTGTGACCTTTGACCTTTTATTGAAAGCCTTTTAATTTAGTTCCCTTTTAACAAATTATAAGCAAAAATATATTCAAGATTGAATGTATTTCAAGAATATGTAGTGGTTTAACAGAAGATTCATAGGACTAAGTCCTACGAAAAGGTTCTATCAGTTTCAGTCATCATGACATTTGCTGTTGCTCCCAGGCTTTGTGTAAGTGGCAGAGGCCTTTGAGAAGTTTGTTTGACAAACAGCTGTGGTTCTCACTAGGAAAATCAGAACACTTCTCGTTTTGGACTTCTGTTACTTTGCTTTCATGGGAGATCACTGCTTTTACAACAGAGCAGCTAAATGCAATATATGGATGCTCCTGAGCTGTCTCAGTGTGAAATCCACCAGTGTAGTTGACTCTCATGGATGTCTGTGAATGCCAGTGGATTACACTGGAAATTGATGAGAAGTGCTTCTAAAATGCAATTTGTACTTTTTGAAGACTGCTCTTAACATGAAAATACCTGGTGGGTCATACAAATAGATACTTCTGGCCCTGGATTTTGTCTCCAAGAGTGTATGTGAGGAGATAACTAGGGTTAACTGGGCAAAGTGCAGAGCAAGCATAGATGGTAGTTCCCCTTTCTACCCTCCGGTATCTAAACACTTCTAGGTTAGGTATACATGAGGGTCAGAGCCCTTACTGCAATAAGCAATGAAGTTACTGTGAGACAAGAAGAAACAGAGAGAGACCTGGAAGTTCTGATTGCTAATAAACTATGAGCCAGCAACGTGCCCTCGTGGCCAAGAAGGTCAATGGCATCCTGGGATGCATCAAGAAGAGTGTGGCCAGCACGTCAAGGGAGGTTCTCCTCCCGCTCTGTTCTGCCCTGGTGAGGCCTCATTTGGAGTCCTGTGTCCAGTTCTGGGCTCTCCCGCTCAAGAGGGACAGAGAACTTCTGGAGAGAGTCCAGCACAGGGCCACCAAGATGATCAGGGGACTGGAGCATCTTCCTTATAAGGAAAGGCTGTAGGAACTGGGGCTGTTTAGTCTGGAGAAGAGGAGATTGAGGGGGTATCTCGTTAATATTTGCCAATATCTAAATGGTGGGTGTCAGGAGGTTGGGGCATCCCTTTTTTCTGTTGTATATAGTGATGGGACAAAAAGTAATAGAAAGAAGCTGGAACACAAAAAGTTCCACTTAAACATAAGGAAAAACTATTTTACTGTGAGGGTGATGGAGCAGTGGAACAGGCTGCCCAAGGAGGGTGTGGAGTCTCCTTCTCTGGAGGTCTTCCAAACCTGCCTGGACGTGTTCCTGTGTGACCTGATCTAGGTGGACCTGCTTCGGCAAGGAGGTTGGACTGGATGATCTCTAAGAGTCCCTTCCAACCCCTACCATTCTATGAAACAAATGTATTTACTACCCACATTCACATAGCACCTTATTGCATTTACACTAAGTTTTTGCATTTTGTAGGGATGCTCAACAGTTACAAGTGGAAAGGTGAGCATTGTTGTGGGGTTTTTTTTCCCCAGTTCTTCTTCAAACCATTGGCTTAACAGCTTTTATTAAAGATAATTCTATTTATAAACTGTTGCAAGACACTGGTAGAAAGAATGCCAGAAACTCATCTAAATCAGACAAAGTTTCAATCTGTGTCCAAAGCATTATGCACCATATGCTCTAGAGTCTTTAATAAATCTTTTCTAGCTATACAGTCCATGAATATGGAAAGTCCAATTCTTTCCATTCAAAATAAATCTGTGCTCATTGTACGATCCAATTTTACAATCTCTGACATTAGCGTATGTGTTCAGGCTTTTATATAACGCCTACCAAGAAAAGGGGAATCACCACACAGTTCAGCAGATGCTAAATGAGGAGTCTGTGATGCTCATCAGTATGGCTACTGTAATTCTCCTTCAATTCAGAAACTAAACAAGTGACTCAGGCACCTGAGAATGAGGTGCCTAATTCTGCATGGGAAATATCATTGGGAGAGCTGAGTGCCAGACTGCAAAACACTGCAGTGCTCTGCATGGCAATAGTCAAGTCTTCTTGTACGTGAATTCCAGATTTTTTCATTCTAAAATAAAAATAACTGAATACTTATGTGTTTGCTAAGATTTTCTGCATAGCTTTTATATGTTTCTGTGTACACTAATCTTTGAGGAATACCATTTGCCAATTTTTTCCATAGATATTTTCCATACACATTTTCCACATATTGTACAATTCATCTCAGCTTTGCTCTCTGTAAGTCTTACAGATTGTTCAGATCCTATGAACAACTTTCTCTGGAAATTGGAAAATAACAAAACAAGAACACACAGAAAAACTGTAATACATAAGACTGTAAAATGCTCCCTTTGAACAAACTATTATGACTATTAATCCTTAATCTTTCTGATTATCTGTCTCTTGACTTGGAAAGCTGGAAATAGACAAGGTAGGAAAAAACGTTCTGCCTTTGAAATAAAACAGCTCCTCTGCTTACTACCATTCCTATTCTTCTGTGGAACTGTATTGTTTTTTTCTATACTTGCTACTTCAGTCTTAAAGAGGATGGGATTGGTTTCATCTTATTTGCCTGCAAAATTAAGGCTGACATCCCTTCTGCTAAAGGGGTTCCCTAATCAGCTAGAGTAGTCTAAGATTCCTCATTTCAGGATATTTACACAGATATTTAATTTTACCCCTGTCACTGTCCACTTCTCCCACATTTTGAGCAAGCTCTGAGTATTAATCTCATCACATTCATATTCTCTGATTTTTAATCTGCCCTGCCTCATCTATATTCCACCACTGAGGAAACTGGCCAGGACATGCTGGAGGATGCCAAGCTTACATGAAGTTTTCCAGTTTTATTTCCAAATCTTATACTGAAATAATCTGTCTGGCCAGGTTCACAGGTCTTGTAGAAACAAGGTTTGAGTGCCGGTAAGTCCCACATAAGCATAGCACACAGGGCCGCTTGCAGAAAACATCCTAGAAAAGGATTGTCTACCATCCTGCCTTGGGCAACATCCTGGCACTGCTGGGCAGGAAGTAGCCTCAAAGCATACTTGAAGCATAGCTGTGAATTTTGTTTTAGAGGGCCATCAAGGACAGCTCAACTCAAAACAAGTGCATTTTCCAGTTGAAAGTATACTTTAGTATGTATTCGCTCTGTCTGACTGAGGCACAATAGCTTCTACTTCTGACAGCAAGTGGTTGGCACTAGGCTGAACACATGTCCCAGAGTAATTACTAGAGATGTTTTTAGATCTCTTCCTTCAAGGGAGACAAGATTTGCCAGCAATCTGAATTCAAGCTAGTTACAAGGAAGTAAAGATAGTGGATCTCCATAGCATTATTACCTTCAAGTACTCTGTAATCTTTTACTTCAAGAGACCAAAAATGAAGCCCTTATGCACATCAGGAGCTTTTCTCCCTATACACACCAATAAAACACAGAAGCTACAGCACATATAAATGCAAGGTTTTTCTTCAACCAAAGTATTTTTGTAATATTTTGTAGTACTTTGTACTTACGTAATTTATAAAACAATTTTGTATTTAATTTTAAAAAATCATTGTTATCTCCCTATAGACTGCTGGGATATTTCTAAATAGGATAGGTTATTATTCTTGGGTCTTTACTGACCAGGTGAAAATATACCCTGGAAAAAATATCCTCCTTTCAAGCATTGTTCATCCAGACGTAACAAGAATCTCATCTGACAGAAATGCACTGCTCATCAAAGACTTGTTCCTTTCTCTTCTATATTTACTTCAGTTAAAAGCAAAGTTCCTGGAATCAACCCCAAATACCGCTGAACATATCTAGCAATATTAAACTGAAGTTTAATATACATATTTAATATGTATATTAAACTGAAGTTTCATATACATATTTACTCAAAAATTATTCCTGCCAATCTTTTTATTTGTTGATTGACACACTAAAGGATTCAAAGGCCTAAAGTAAAGACAGGAGTGCTTTAGTTAATTACTTTCACGATTGACAGAGGCTAACAGAATGGTTAAGACATGGAATAATAAATCAATAAATGTTGTGATCAATAAAAGTGCAATCCTGTCCAGAGCTTCTGAGAAACAGTTGCCCAAATGGTTCATACATATTATTAGAATTCACAGTAGAAATTCTGCTCCTGCTGCAAGGACTTTTACTTGCAGCAACGAAAAAAAAATACACTGAATTTTCATACTACTTTCCATGCAAGTTTCTTTTCTAAAAACCTACAGATCATTAAAAAACCCCAAAAATATTATTTGAGTTGATAAAAGAAAAATTAAAATCGTCAAATAAGCTCACCATTTTTACCTGAATGAGGTTCACTGTGACAAACGATTTTGTGCAATAGAGCAAAACAGGTAAGTCAAACTGTATTGGGAATTCTGACAGAAATTCTAATCACAGATGGCCAGGAATTTTTTAACTGGAGCCAAAGCTTTTCCTGGTAATATACTGGTTTTGACAAAATTGCTATTGGAAACATTTACTCAGCTCCAGCAGCGGGTGTAGGCAAGGAAATATAGCTCTCTGGGACAGGGAACAAATTAACTTGTTGGTCTCAGCAAGCAGCTCGGTTTTGCAGAGCCCACGCACCCTTGCTTCGCTTTGCTTGATTTAGAGCAGGGAGTTGAAATCATGTGAGGGCCCTAACCAGACAGTGATAAGCTGTCTTTCTTTTTAGCTTGCTGAGTATTTAATCAGTTATACACAGCGGAGTAGCTCCAACCACAGAGAGGCCAGTCTTCCACACCAAAGTAGTCTGCAGCCTGGCCGTCACACAGCAACCCAAGTCTGAGTCGGGCAGGGTCTGATTTGAAGAGAGGTCTCCCAGATCCCATGGGGATACTATAAATGTGAGGCAATCAGCTGTGATATGTGTATGCCTGTTCAAAAGGTTATTTTCGGTCCTGATGCAGAATACGGAAAAAACCCTTTTATCTTCCCAGCCTGTCCTTTCAAAAGGATAGACTCTCCCAGTTCTTCGTCTATACCACCAAGTTCACAGAAAAGTCCGATGTCGCCAGGAGCTGCCACAATGTCTGTCCATGAGACAGATGATGCAGCTAATGCACACCTGGCCGTGTCTGCTCCAGAGCTTGCTGGGTGAGCGTGGCTTGTCATTGCCATCATCTTACCTACCAATTTGCTGCAGAAGCAAGAACTTCGGGATATTACCAAAACTCACTCGTGTCAACAGCAGAAAGAGCTGCTTTAATCAAGCAGGTGTACCCAGACACGGCCGCCAGAGCAGCAATGACCCACGCACGTAGGCGATGAAGAGGAAGAGGGGAGGAACTGTCCCAGAGCAGGTCCCCGGCTCCCTCCCCGCTCACCGACGCAGGATGGCGCCCGCGGAATGAGCAATTAACCGGGGTGAGCAGGTTGAGCGTTTCCAGGGGAAAAAAAAAAAAAAAGGTTCTCTTTTTACAGCTCCTGTTTTCAACGCGCTGATACATTCTGCTGCTACCCGAACCGCTGTAACATTAATTTGGCCAACGGCTATAAAAGAGTCTCACAAATAAGACCTTCTTGAATTCAGGGGGAATTTTAAGCATGCATGATGTCAAATGTGACTAGCTTTTTAGGGGGTTGTGCTTCTTTTTCTAGATCTTTTTAGCAGGTTGTGTTTATTTTGCTAGAGCTACTCTTAAAAAAAAAATCACATACTTCTATGTAGAATTTAATTCCACTGTAGCAGCACTTCATATTCAAAAATAAGCATGCAGCGTTTATTTGAAATGTGACCCCTAGACTCAGGTCCAGTCTCATCTCACTGGGCACAGAGACAGGCCTAACTGACTGGGAGGGCCAGCATGCCAACTGCTGACCCTGCAGGCTGACCCTGCTCTTCCAATCCTTGGAGAAGCTTCAGAGTAGCTGTGCTCATGGACTTTTCCCTGCTAATCATTTCACTGGCCTGGCAACTACTATAGATTCGCCAGAAGCGTTACACCTACTACCTCCGGCTCGGGAGGAAGATGTGCACCGCACTATTTGGTGAATACTGTTACCAGAAGCTCGAAACCTTACAATCTACATTCAGAAAGTATTTTTTTTTTCCTCTCTCTCCCTTTTTTTTGGGCATCGGAAATTAAGTTGGCGGTCGTAAGAGCAAGTCTCGGACTCCATCCCGCCTCCCACGCCGCGCCGCCAGGGGCAGCTTCACGGAACACAAGCGATCCTGCAGACTGCCCGCTCCCCTCTGCCCCCGCCAACCCCTCCTGCTTCCAGATGGGGCCGGCGACGCCGCGACTGCCTCCCGCCTCCGGGTGGCCCCGCTGCCCCTGGCCCTCGTGCATGAACACCCGGTGCCCGCGGCATGCGAAAGCGAAAGCGCAGGACCGGGCCCTGCCGGGACCCCTGGCCCGCCAGTGGGCGTGAGGGCCCCGGCTCCGCTCTGGCCGTCACCCGCTGCCGTTCGCTGCACAGGCTTCGTACACCGACGCCTCTCAGCGGGAAATGGTGTTACTTGAACGTTATGTTTTCTTTTATGTCGGCCCGTTACGGGGCGCGACCCGGGCGGCCGGCGGGAGGGGGAAGAGAGTGCCATCCCGAGCTGCCAGCAGAGCCCCTTCCCGCGCCAGCCGCGGACACACGAGGTCAGGGGGTGCATCGGCCCCGCAACGTGTCCCCCCTCCGCCGAGAGCTGCGCGCAGCCTCCCCGAACCCCGCGCTGCTGCCGTTACCCCCGCGCTGTACCCCTACCCCCCCCAGCCGCCACGTGACGCGACGCGCATGCGCGAGAGCGCGGCCGTGCCGGGGCACATCTGCAGGCTGACGTCAGCGTGCTCCGCGCCGTCCCCCGGGCGAGGCTGCCAAGGCTCCCACTGCCGCCGCGCTCGGCTTGGCCGGGGGCCGGCAGCCAGAGGAGGTCTGGGGCTACTTCAACCAAACTTTCCTGAGTCCTTCCTGCTCTGCCTGCCTTCCCTCTCCTCCCGCTCTCTGTCTCTTCTCCCTGTCTCTCGCTCCCCTTTCTCTTCCCCCCCCCAACTCAGATGATACTCACATGGTATTTTGCACAGAGGAGGCTACTCAAGAGGAGGGCACCCACCCCCACCCCAATATAAGCCGCTTTTTCCTTCCTTCCTCTCCCCCCCCCCCTTTTTTTTTTTGGTTGGAAAGACAAAATGTGCAGGGTGATAGGTTGGGTGAATTGATGACATCCTTCCTCCGTTTTCTCAAAACCCCTTTTAGGAAGGCTAGAGAATTTTATTCTGTTGGAGAATATAACCCTGATGGTTGCTTGCACAGAGGGGAAAAGCAGAGAGGAATACGGGGATCGTCCTGTGCAATCTCTATTGTTTGAAACTTACTTTTTATCAGAAATTGAAGATGAAAACGGTAAGGAAGATTTCACGCTATTCAATGAAACTTTTTACTTTTCTTGTGTCCCGAATAATGGTGCCTGCAGGGCTTTTGGGGAGCTGGGGGAGGTTTATATTGCATTAGACGAGGTAGATTTGGGCGAGGTGGATTTCGAGTTATTTCAGAGAAAAACCTTTAAAGATGGGGGAAGGGGGTACGAGGGTTTTCAACTGAAAAGAGTGGTACGGCTTCGAGTAGTGCATTTTATTTTTTTTAACTGTTCTTTTAATACTAAACCATTGCAAGAGGGAGGGGAAAAAAACCAAAAAACAAACCCAAAACTAAAAAAACCCAACAGATGGAAACCAAAGCAGCCCCCAAGCCCCAACAACAACCCACAGGTACTGAGGACCGTTTTAAGGTTAGTCAGCCCGGCTCTTGGCCGTGCCGTGTCCGCCGGTGCTCGCCGCTGCGGTCAGACAAGTGCATATTTTGAGCCGGGGCTCGGAGGGTTGGCGTGGCCGCCGTCCCTCAGCCCGATGCTGGCGGGGATGTCGGGCTCTCGCCGCGCTCATCAGGAACATGGAAGCGTGTGGTTTTGATTTACTTCGAGCCCGCTTGGGAGTTGCTAGACTCTTAACCCCGCGGAGCCGTGTTGATCGGTGCGTGTCTGCCTCTGCAGCGGCCCGGGGTTCAAAAGGACTTTGGTGGGAGGAGGTAAGTGGGCTCTCGCTCCCTGGCGATGTGTGTGCAGATTTTGTCTTCGCTCTTTTCTTTCATTGTTGTACAAGAGAAAAGAGAAAGGAGAGAGAGAGAGAGAGTCAGACTCTTGTTTTTATTTGGGCTGCCGGTGCAACGCGTTTGGGCCAAATGCCAAGTGTCTGGGTCACACGCGTTTTATCCAAATAGATTCAGCGCTGCTGTCTGGAAATGGGCTGCTGAAAGTTAACTTCAGGATCAACTCCACCAGAGCAACCAGACTCTCCCCTTCAGCCTCTCTAGGGGGGAGGGCTTGTGTTTTGTTTTTTTTTTTTCCCCTCTCTCCCTTCTGAGTGTTCTTTGAGGGTGTTTGGGGACCTCCAACGTATCTCAGTCCTATTTTTTAAACTTTGTTTGCGTGCAGACGTATGTCTGTAAGATGCATAAATGTTGGGCTGTGTGTGTAGCCTTGTATTTTTCTAGCCTGGTGACTTTTTTTGGGGGAGGGGTGTTGTCTGTTTTTTTGCATCTCTTCTTTCTTCTCCCCCCCGAAATGCAATGACAGCCGATTCCTCGGCAGGGCTGGCGGGGAGCCCTGAAGCAGGCGGGTGGGGGCCGTTCATAGGGCGACAGTCCCGTGCCGACTCATCCCTCCCAGGCGGGCGGCTGGCCTCGGCGTACATCGGGGCACGCACAGTGCCAATTCTGTTCCTAACGCCTTGCTTTCTGGTTAATTCTCGGGGAGGAAGGTCCCGGCCTTTTCCCTTTGTGCCTGGCCCCCTTCCCGCCGCCCCCTCGCTCCCGTGTCTTTTCACCGAGACCTTCCCGGTGCAGTCTTGCGCGTCGCCGTTCTCGCCTGGGGAGCCCCCAGGGGCACGGCTAATCCCCGGCTTTTGAAACCCCGCAACGCCTTTCACGGCCGGCCTTGATAACCTGTAATTGAATTTGTGTGATTGATGCCCGCCCCCCGTCCTGTCCCCTCCCGACAGCTCTCCCCATTGCCTTAGCAACCACTCGTACGGCCGGCGCGGACGGCCGCCCCTGGCCGCGCCTCAGCACCGCCCGCCCTGGCTAGGGAGGGCGGGAAGGCGGCGGCACCTCGCGGCGGCGGGATGGGGAGGCCCGTGCCCCCCTCCATCCGCGGCGCGGGGGCCGAGCTGCCGAGAGGGCCTGTGGCGACTCTTCCTCCGGTAGTAGTGGGGCCGTTTCCTGCCGCCGCGGAAGGTTGTCGCGTGTGTCGCTCCCCGCGACCCGTCCATTCCGCGGCGAAGCGGAGCCTTTGGTTGTTCTCTGTGATCCACGATGCGATGTCGTCTTGTTTCGGTGGACGGCCCTGGTGTGAGACTCCAGGAGCGGTGCGGAAACCCCACGGGAGGCGGCGCGTGTGGGGATGCTCCTGGGATAGCGGTCTCTTGGCAGCTTGCCCAGCTTAAAACTTCAGCTGCTTTCAGTTCAAGGGACACTTTAGTTACCCAGGGCGCCGTTGCTTAGATGGAGGCTCCGAAGGGGACTGGTCTGAGCAGTTTGGCTAGCTCCTCCCTGTAGCCACTTTCTGCTCCAAAGCCTTCCAGTATGTGTTCATGGCCTTTTTAAAATTTCCTCTTCGAGTTTCAGCGGGTAGGAAGCTCATAGTGTTGATGAGGGGACTGCCACCCTTGTAATCAGCACTTCTGCAGAAGTGCCAGTAGTGTGCACCTGCTTTGTCATCAGCATCCAATATTCTGTTTGGCAGAGCTTTTATTAATTAGACGGGAGCTATTAATTAAGCAGTTATTAATCAGGCAGTTCGAGGTAGTAGTTGTGGAAATGGAACTACAGCTGCCCACACCAGTGGGTGAATGTGTAGTTTGGCCATGAGACAGAGGAGGGGCTTCATATTATAATCTTAGTGTTGACCAAATATCTTGTCTTGACAACAATAAAAAAGTTCCTACCAAACTTCATACTGGAAGTACTATATCTGGACTTGACCGAATGCTTTATCCTTCACATCTATTAATACTACTTTACTTGGAACATTAACATTGCTATACGTCTGCTTGTGTCAGTGCTCAAACTGGCTATAATGTTTCTGAAAGGTGGTTAAAAATTCTGCTGAAACTTTCAGCAAACTTGATGTGAAAGCTTGGAGTAAGAGAGACCATTTCACACAGACTCATGGGTGACTGTTGGACACTATCGACCAGCACCTAGTGTGGGGGCTGTTGGTGTCTAAATAATGGGCACTGTAGTTTATGTCCAGTGTTCAGAGCTACCTAACTGCATAGATACTACAGTTTCAGGACATCTTAATGTTAGGATAACTTGTCAGCCTAAGAGACTGAATGTGATCTCCCTGTTAAGATTTTTTTTGGCTAAGAAACAGCTGTGTGGCAGTGTTACCTCTATATATGGCGGTGATCAGCCACTACCAGACTACAGTGTCCAGTTCTGGTGTCTGCATGTGGGAAGGGTTGCTGATAAATTGGGAAGAGTTGAGGAAAAAATAGTATTTAGTATTCAGTATTTAGACATCTGGAAACTGAGGTAAACCAAACAGGTTGAGCTGCTTATCCGGAGGTGTCAAGAGGCACTTGTTTCCGATAATAGCTATGCATGCAAGGAGAGAAAAGCAGCTTATTAGGAAACAAGGGCAAAGCAAGATTCAGTGACAGGAGTTGGAAACCGAACATTCTCAGATTAGAAATAAGACAACTTAGTGTACTAATGTAGCTGAAAAATATGGAGTTGGTAATGTCTCTTCAGAACCTGTAGAAGTCTAAAAGCTGTAACTAAGTATTAGCTAAGAAATAAAGGTTTTACATTGAAGGTCAGCTAAGAGATTTTATTAATATGCTTTGAGACCTTGCTGCATGTGAATGGCATCACTAGATCCTTATGCTTCTCTAGGAAAAAAATATTACTAAGCAAAGCTGTGTTTGCAAAGTTACTTTCCATTTACTCTTTGAACCTGATATAATCCTGTGTGCTATCTTGAGAGACATTTAAAAAACAGGTAGTAGAATAATCAGATGATCTCATTTACACAATAATATTTAGGTGCATTGCAAATTGGCTGATAAGCTTCCTGATATTCACTGTGATGCTAGTAAAAAGGATTAGCATTGTGTTGTTTTTTCTTGAGATGGTATGCTGTGACTCTTTAACCTTTGCAAATAATCCACTGTCTGCAGAGGCATTACCTGTTCTGTTTCAGTGTTGTAAGTTATTTAAGAAAGGCAAATTTATCTGGTGCCTGTGTAAGTGGCTGAAGGATTTTGAAAATTTATTCCTAAACAGTCTTGCTGCTTTAAGTGTTCAGTTTCTCCATTGTCTGCCTCAGCAGTTTGTCCTGTGCACAGGTGTGTTACCAGTGCTTAAGAGAATGATTAGCACCAATTGAGACAACACATGGTTTGGTATCCCATGATACTGGACTGTTAGGTGGATTCGTAGATCTTCTATTTAATCCCTATCAGCAGCCACAGCTGCTCTTAAGTAGTGTTTTAAATAAAAAAACAGTAGTGTTTTAAATAAAAAAACCACCCCAAACCAAACCCCTCCAAAAGCAAGTAATATAAGTAACAGATTATTTGCTCAATCTCTTTACCTGAAAAATGAAAATAAAGGTATATTCTACTAGATGAAATTGTAGTTAAGATGTATGTAAAGGACTTTGGACAACAAACATTAAAAAAAATTAGAATGTGCAGCATTCCCATTTAAGTGAGTGAGAATTCTGCCTGCATAAGCAGAACCTAGGCCCAAGTTATAACAAAATACATGCTGCAGAAAGACCAGATAACTGTACTCTGGATTCTTTCCCAGGTTCTTCTGTTGGCTGACAGTGTATTGGGTCTAGTTATTCACTGCTAAAAATCAATGAGTGCATAGCATTGATTATGTTGGGAACAAGTCTGAACATAGTGTATCTGAGAAACAAGAAACCTTAATGTAATTAATCCCTATGCCTTTTAAACATGAAGTTGATCCGTGCGTCGTAAATTGTATGGATCTGCTCTTCGAAGTTAACGGTAATTCATGTTTTTTGTAAGATTGTGGCCTTGGACCATAGCAGTGATAATGGTTGAACCTTGTTTCAAAATGTTATGTTGTGTAGTTGACTCTGAGGGCTCAGTAGTTTGCATGGATGTGTTTTAATAGAGAGGATTTGCCTTGACTTTTTTTTTTTTTTTTTTTCCCCCCCAGGAAGAGAAATGGAGCAAGTTCAGTAACTATCCAGTCTAACATCTTACTGGTATCTTAAGGAATCTTACAAATACTTATTTTGAATTGAGAAAATGACTGCAGATGTAGAAGAAAGTACAGGTTGTTGGAAAAGAGTACCTGTCAAAAAGTGGAACCTCCAATAATTAATTTGGAAGTAGTAGAAAATATCTATACCTGTTATGGTGCAATTCTGGAGTGGAGTTAACTCTCTAGCACATAGGTAGCTTTCCAAGAAGGGTGGAAAAAAAAAAGGAGCTTTCTGTTTTTCAAAATTATGGAAATTTTTTGGAGGACGTGGACATGGATTTTGAGCCTAGTCATGGTTTCGTCAGAATTTCACAGTGACAGCAGGCTTTCATATAGTTCTCAAGGTAAGTATCTGACCTCTGTAACTTGACAAGAAGCTTCTATTTTTGCATTGCATTTGGGTAATGTTTTTCTAAACTGTATTTGTATAATTTATGGGCTCTGCTCTTTGTTTTATCCTGATTCATTGTCATGGAAGTTTAAATACAGCAAATCTGATTAACTTTTTTGTTTTATTTCTTTCTGTCTACTTTCAACTCTAGGAAACCCTTGCAAATTAAATCTAGTAAAATGTTGTAGTTGATAATGGTTTAGAGACTTGCTGTTAACAATTTTAATGTGTTTTTAGACTAGGAAGTAATGATCTAATCTTACTAGATCAACTAACATTTGTAGGGTTTTAATGAAATTAAGAACCTTTTCCATGTTTTTACAATATAATACTTTTCATTACTACTGTTTTTATTTTTGCAGGTGGATCTAATAGCTTTTGTCTTTGAATGGTGTCACTGGGAAGAATGTGTCCTCCTTAGGTTAGAATTTAGCCCCAAATATGTACATATTTTGGTTAAAGAGGAAAATATATTTAGTTAAAAACTTTTGCATTTCCAGTGACATGAAATTGATAGGACACCAAACACATTTTTCTTGACTTAAAAGAAAGAAAATACTGGTTTGTTTTATTTGATAAAACACTGCATCTTGTGTTTTGCTGAAAAATACTTTTAATCATGAGGATGATGAGATTTAGTCAAGTATGGTTTATGTTTATGCTACTACTTGTTGTTTCCTGTTATATTTTCTTCTCTTCTATGCCCACTCCCTGGATTGTCTTACCTTGTGATTACAAAGAGGAATTCCTGTCTTACCTTCAACACTACCAACTAACAATCCCAATAAGGGTTGACCAAAATGGAGCCTTCCTCAGCTTTACTGTGAAAAATGCTAAACCCTCAAGAAGGAGGAGGAGCACAGACCCTTATGATCAAGAACTGGCAGCATCTAAATTATTTTTTAAACTTTCTGCCTATGGCAAGCACTTTCATTTAAACCTGACTCTCAACACAGATTTGGTGTCCAGACATTTTACAGTAGAATACTGGGGGAAAGATGGACTGCAGTGGAAACACGATTTTTTAGACCAGTGTCATTACACAGGATATTTGCAAGACCAACACCGTACAACTAAAGTGGCCTTAAGCAACTGCAATGGTCTGGTAAGTGCACATTACATGTTCTTGTATAATAGTGTGTTTGTCCCTTTTAAATTGCAGAAGAACAAATTAATTGGCATACCTTTCAGGTTTTTTTGAGTACTTGCAGGAAGCAAACAGACAGGAAGGTGCAGAAAACCCCCAAAACCTGATCTGGGTCCTGGGGAAATGTAATCATCAGGTTTTCAAGCTTGAATTGTAATTACTAAGACCCAATTCTGTAGTCCTTTAGCAGACAACATTTTCAGTATTTACAGTGTCTGCAATGAGGCTGCAAAACTAGGTCTATGCTGAGATCCTTACAGCCTATAAAAATGTTGCAAGCTCAAGGGATGGGGAGCAGGAAACAGTGGATCTTTTAGGATGCTGAATTTTCCAGAGAAACGATTGAGCTGAACACCTACTTGTTGTCTTTGAGAGTTTGTTTTTAGAAACTTGGAGTAAATAACAAGAGGAATTAATGAAGCCATCATTGCTATAAATTCAGAGAGAGAAGAGAATCCTTTGCAAGTACCGGCATTAGGAAATAATTATTTACCTTTCTTTTAGAAATACTCTGTTTACAGATTGTAAAAGTAGCATGAGCAATTCTCATCTCTCTTATCTCTCCTTTTACTGTTGATCTCTCAATCAGATGAAGATTGTCCTTGCATAGGAAAAACAGAAATTAGAAAACAAATACAAAGTAACAGACTATTGAGTTACAGAATACTGAAACGGAAGGATGTGACTAAGAAATACTAAATCAAAACCCAGTAACTTCTCTAGTAAAAGTACATATTTAGATTATGGTTATTCATTTTGGTTTTAATTGTAATAGAACACTAGTCAATCTTCTTGTTAGGAAGGATCTAACTAATTGCTAAGAAAAAAAACAAAAGATTACACAGACTTGCTAAATTAATTCCTGTAAGTGCTAGTCAGTATTGCATCTTGGCTTGTTATTTATGATCACAGGCCAGCTACTTGAGACTTTAATGGACTGCATTACACTTAAGTACTTGTGATATCCGTGATACAGTCTAGTCTACTATATTTTGGAGTACTCTTGAGGGCAAGAATCTAAAGATTTTTTTTCAGAGCTAAGTGAATACTTCTTTAGAAGTGTAGTTAAAATGGTGTTCCATTTAATGTGATATCATGGCTTGGTTAATGTAGACTTGTAACGGAAAGCTCTGAATTTAGTACAATTTTCACTTTGCCTTTGCAGTTCCAATATAATAACTTTTTTGTCACTGTTATTTAAGCACTTAAACTAGCATACTCATTTTACTTTTGAGTTCTTTTCAACTGAAAATACTATGGAGACCCTTGGAGCCTGTAGTGTGCACCATGGTGCTCTCATTTCAGTTTCTCTCTGGCTTTGGCCAGGGAGTATGCCAGGAAGGCCTACTCTTGCCTTATCTGACTCTTTCTCTTTCAAGTTAGGAAAACCAAGAGTGGGATGAAGCAGGAAAAAAAGCTCAGGTTTTTGTATCAGCTTTGTCTGTCTCTCACTCCTCATGGTACTTATTTTCTTCCAAGAATTTAGCAGCATGGAAGGTGTCATGGTGAAGCAGAATCTTCATTTTGCTTCTGTGCCTTATACCTTGGGATGACATTTAGCATGTTTTCCCTCAGCCTTGCTGTTTTGCTGGAGTGAAGCTACCTAGGGTTGCTAAATTAACTTTAGCACAGAGTGTTTCTCAGTTAATTGGGAAGCACTCTGCTTTTATATGTCATCAGATCGTAGTATTTCTTCCAGGTACTAAAGAAGCCTTAATCTAGTCTCTGGGCACAGTACGAATGACACTCTTGGGTCCTTCATGGTCATAGAATCATAGAATCGTTACACTTGGAAAAGACCTTTAAGATCATTGAGTCCAACCAGTCACCTCACACTGCCAGACCCATCACTAAACTAAACCATGTCCCTCAGTACTTCATTTGTGTGTGTTTTGAATATCTCTAGGGATGGTGAGTCCATCACCTCCCTGGGCAGCCCGTTCCAATGCTTAACAACCAAGAGTGGTGAAAAAGTTCTTACTTGTGTCCAATCTAAACCTCCCATGGAGCAACTTAAGTCATAGTCATTGTCGTGCCTCTTACTTGGGAGTCTGTCAGGTGTCCACTGCATCTCCTAGATGGGGCTGTCTGCAGCCATGTAAAGCTGTTGTCTGGCTGCAGAAGGAGCATCAGGGATGACACAGGTATCTCTCAGAGATACAGGAATGCTGCAGAGGGTGTAGTGATATGCTTGCTCAATGCCATCCCCTACTGTACAGAAATTCCCTTGTCATTTGGCACTGGCAGGGCCTTCTGGAGCACTGAATGTATGGGAGTTACCACTCTGTTCAGATAAACCCACCACAGAGTTATTTTTAAATTGATAATTCCTACTGATTAATATTTTGTTATACAACTGCTGGTTCAAGTGTGTTTAATAAAGCAATTGGTAGTGGATATTGAAGACAATTAGTGGTAGTTCAGAAATGTCATTCTTAAGAGGCAGTCTTATTGTTGGACTGTAAAAGACTACTAGTTACATTCTGTGTAGTCTTTTATTAACATCTGTCTCAAAGCTAGCCATTTTGAGTTTAACTAGTAAACAAGTAGCAATCTTTAACAGTGAGTGTTGCTCACAGGAAAAATTTAAGCATACCATTTATTCTAGTTGTCCTGTTAGGCTTCAGTGTTGTCAAATGAGTCAAATTTACCCTTAGTGAATGTTTTGAGTTGCTCTGTATAGTTCAGGGTGCTCAGGTGAGTCTGTGATCTAATTAACATAAGTAGTATTACTTTGAAGAACACTTGGAGTACCTGAAATGAGTTTTAGTGCAAGGAAGGTTTTATCTCAATTTCATGATAATAAAAGCGATGAGTAGTCAGTTCATTTCCCTGCACTGTTTCCTGTTCCAGTCTCTCCTTCTATATTTCCCATTACCAAGTGCCCCAGAATCACAGGCTGCTACTTACTGAAGTTTCATTCCAGCGGTTTCTGTCTGCTGGGCCCTGGTTATGCTATAAATTGTCTGAGTTATGAGGAGAGCTTTATAATCCAGTGAGCAGGCATGTGAGGAAAAGTTCTTGTCTGACAGGCTTGCTGGCTCCCAAAGTCATGTTTACTTTAGTGAATGTTAATTTGTGGATGGATTGCAGACTCAGCCTTCTCATAAAAGAGCCTGCAATGAGCAACATTTTGGTGCCTTTGGATGTTGGGTGGAAAGCGACAAGATTGAGGCGTTGCCTAAACTGGGTGTGTTGCACTGAGTGAAAGAAGTAACAATGGTAGAATGTCTGAAGAGAGAAGAACTTCACACTAAGGGAAGAAAGTTTGTCTAATTCTGAGGGAATCAAGTCTTAAAGAAGAGTTCTACTACTATGGAATAAAGCAGAAATCAGACTATTTGCATTCTGACCCACTTCTTTCCTCTGCCAGGTATCAAAGCTCTTAACTGAGTGTTCAAAGAAGTTGTCCACAGTAGCAGATATTCTGAACTGAAAAGCCCAGTAGCAGTATATACTTTAAAATGTGTAGAAAATGATTGTTATTAGGAAAGTGCATGAGAGTTAAATCACATTTTGAGGCTACTGTGGCTGTAAGGAAATGTTTAATGTAAAAAGGTAAGTATTTCCGTGACATATAAATTTCCTTGCACAGAGTAACATTTGTGCTAGATTGCACAGATGTCTCCAAACAGAAATAATAAAGAAAGCATGACTGTGAAAGCATGGCTAAAAGCATGGTCTTACATGGTTTAAAGAGAATTATTTTGTGGGAAGACTCCATGTTCGTTTCAAGTATTCCTAAATTGATACATGTATAAATGATCCATATACTTCTCAAATTAGTTCATTTGAAATATGATCCTACCATAAAGAGTGCATCTACTTTTGTAGATTGTAAGTTGCATCTAGCATGGTGGTTTTTAATTGTATGTAAAGTAATGCCTAATTGATAAAAATCAGAAAATATCTCAAAGGATTTAGTGTTTTAGATCAATGTCTTTGGAGCTCTTTTTGGTACTAATGTATATTTGCAATATAGACTTAATATTCAGAAAACTACATATAAGCTGTTCATGTTCTAGTTATAAGGTGTTTTGTTAGATTTCATGTTGGACTGTCTCAGGCCAGATCACTGTTTTTTTCCTCTTTAAAAACAGAGAAAACTAAACTAATGCAATCCTTTTCCTTAGTCATAAAATTGTGCTGAACTGTATAGCCAGCTGTAGACATACTGAACAACACATGTTTTCAGGTCTTTCCATTATTACTACTTTATGTTCAGACAGGATAAAGCATAAAGTCTAGAAAGATTCAAGACATGGAGAAATTTTAAAACAGTAGTACTGTGTGGAAAAAGAACACATTTGTCCTCCGTAATTCGGTTTGCTTCTGTAACTGATGGACGTGCCCCATCTTAAGGAAGATAAGGCCCCATCTGGACAGCCTGACACAAAAAGATTCCTTTTCACAAATTCAGGAGACCTCCATGTGGATTCACAGATTTGTCTGAGCATGTCGAACTGCTGGAAGCAGACCTTATATATGTTAGCAGGAGTTGGCAGTCTTTAGTGGTATTGGATAACACAGGACTTCAGACAATCTGTTTTAGATAATAATCTTGGGAATATTGCTTGTAGTAACCTACTTGGGGCATTCAGCTTGTTTCTTAAATTCATGGTGTTTTGTCATTACCTTTTGATGGTCATTCTTGTGTCGTAATTATATGAAGTTTGATTTACAGACTGTTAAAATATATTAGCAAAAGTGAAAAACCCCTACTTTTAATATTTCAAAAGGGCATTATTTCCATCTCCTTTTTCAACTAAAATTGTGTTTTGCTCAAATAGTAGATTATAAGCCAAAAAAGGGATTTAGAATTTTAGTTTGGATATAATAGCATAATTCCCACTGGTTGTGAACCAGGCATTGCTGAATGCATATACAATGGAAATATGTCTAGATGCATGAATTTTCTAAACTCCGAGTGAATGATGGTGGTCACTGACATAGGTATTTTTAATGTACAGAATTCAGAGTGCTTCTTAGAAATCAGTCACTGCAATTCATCAAGACCACTAGCATCAATTTAGTATTGTAAGAACAGTTTTGTCTAACAAAATTACTGTTAGGTTTAAAATGGTATATGTATGCAGGGCTTATGTGAAGCGTATATGTAGGGCAAGTGCATATCCAGTGTTTATTGAATCACTTGGCTAGCTGCAGCAACTGACTGCTTTTATGTTTTGACTACCTGGTGCTAGGTGTAAGTTAAAATATATTTGCAGTTCCTCAATAAACATCAATTAAGTGTTGTTTATGGCATCTGAATTGGCTCACTCCCACTGAAGTCATCTCACTGCTTAAAAATCAGTTTCAGTATCTGATACAAATGTCTTATTCATGCTTAGGCTTGTTAATCTGGCTGGACTTCAGTTTCAAGGATATACTCTCTGGAGTCATCAGCTTTAGGTTAAGACCTGCTTTATTGCAGAGACAGAAGCACATGTTGGATGGTGCCTCTGTCTCCCCAGACTTGGCATGAAGTGGGCAGCCTGGTGGTGTTGGCCAGAACTGCTCTGCAGGGCTCCCTTCCTGTGGGAACATAATACCGGAGCTTATAGTGGCTCAGGATTTGCTTGAACCCAGATGTCTGACATCCAGACTACATCCAGACTGGATGCAGTCCAGACTGTCAAGGTTCTTTCTGCACATCTGGCAATTTCAGTTACAATTTAGTTTATATTTTCAATACTATTTAAGCAGCAGTGTACTAGTAAATGATTTATTTTCTGGTAAAATCTTATGCTGTGAGTAACAAGAGGCCATTGTGAGAGGAATTTGATACCAGCATCTTCCAGGTGAACATAGACTCTGATGTTACCTTCTTGGGTAAATACTGAGTTCATAATGAAAAATACCATTGAAGAGGAACTTTCAGTGTTATAGTCACTATGTAAAAAATATGTAATTGAAAGCTGCAGTGTGTTCTTACATATATTTTCAGCATT
Organism: Colius striatus; assembly: GCF_028858725.1. Lineage (NCBI taxonomy): Eukaryota > Metazoa > Chordata > Aves > Coliiformes > Coliidae > Colius > Colius striatus. The sequence continues at coordinate 46,701,983 of NC_084790.1, read as the reverse complement.
TAGAATAGGATTATATTTGGAAAACACCATTCTTTCTGGTGTGTTATGCACGATTTTTTGCACTTTTATTATGTTAGTGAAATCTAGCTATTCCAGGAGTGAACAGCAGGCATTTGGCATACAAAACAGCAGCAGGATGAGAGATTTGACCAAGGCAAGCCCTAATTTTAGAAACAGCTTCAGGATATTTAGAGCAGATACGGAGCAAGTTTTCTTACAGCTGATCACAGAGATCTCATTGGAGGGGAAAAAGAAAACCCATTAAAAACGTGCTCATGGATAGTACTTGCCTTATGGATCAAAGGTGTGGTAGAAATTTGTGGTTCATCAAATCAAGATATGAATGCAGAACTTTTTGCTTCCAGTCTCCTACCTGATTTCTCCTGGTTTAAGAAGTTCATACGTTCAGTATTTTCTAGATACCTATGCCAGCAATGTTTCTTTAGTAAATATAAGTGTAGAGGTATATCAGGGCTTATTCCTCAATATTTCTGTATCTAAAAGCATCACAAAACTGGATTTTCTGCTAAAGTTCAATTGCAGTTGCTGCAGGTTCAGGAAATTGCATAGTTGGCCTGAAATCTCCCCTTTCTTCCATAAACCACTTCCTGTTTGGACGAAGCTGACTGCACAAATGTGAAAATTATGAAAATAGAATATCTACTATTCTGCACTGGAGTAGGAGGAAAAAAATACTCATTTGTCATGGAGAAGGAGGTCTAGTGCACAAACTGCTGTAAATTGTGCTTGCCAGATTTGTGGCAAGACCTTTTAAGGAATAAATGCTTTGTAGGTAGTGTATTGTAAGTTAGTGTTACTAATTTGATTTTAATGAGTAGCTCAGTTTAGGAATTAAGCATCTGTGTATAAAACAAAGGATAGTTCCCTGAATATATGTTCTAAAATTAATCTTTCACTTAGTTTTTCTTTGATGCAATGTGTATCTTAAAGCATCCGACTGTATCATGCAGCACTATTGGTCTCACCATTTGAGCAAGGCAATTTTGGCTTGGTGTCAGTTTTAATGGATGCGAAGCATGTAGTTTTGAAATATCTCTATGAAGAGCATATTTATTGTATGCTGAACGTATTACTGGCTTTCTTACCACATCTACCAATAGTGACTGCAAAGTACTCCAGAAATAGGGCAATATTTTTATTGCTTTTTTATTGTGTTGCTTATAGGCACTTAGTTCTCCTCCCACTAAAACTGGTGGAAGAGAGCAGGCTCATGTTTTCCGTGTTGGCTTATAGTTGTGGATTTCTTCATAGAAATAGGTGACAGTGAAATCTTTTTAAAAATTAAGGTTTTTAGTAGGAGTTTTATGTTGTCTTTTGCAAGTTTTTATTTTCTTATTTTCTTCTTTAAGCATGGAGTCATTGCTACAGAAGATGAAGAGTATTTTATTGAGCCTTTACGGAATATAACAGAAGATTCTAGTAACTTTAATTATGAGAACGGTCATCCTCATGTTATATACAAAAAATCTACTATGCACCAGCAACATCTCTATGATCATAGTCACTGTGGAGTCTCAGGTAAAAGAGCATGAGCGTCATCCCTTCTAAAAAATTATAGTTTAAGGTATATTTGAAAATCTTGCTTGGTTCACATGTAAGATGCGGTGGAGAATGTAGCAATGGGAGTTCTCCTTTTGGGTGATGCAATGTGCCCTGTTGAAAACTAGCTTTGTTTTTTTTTTTAGCATCACATTGGGAGTCTAGTGTCTTTCAGAAACTGAGACACATTAGCACCTCATTTGGTGCCTGTGTTGTGTACTGTGATAGTAATAAGCACAGACACCCTCAAAATGGCAATAAATGTGCTTTGTTTCTCAACTGGAAAGCATAATTGACTTAAATATTACAACCTAATGTTTATTGAGTGTTCCATCTCATTTGAGAAGCTTAATATGCAATAAATGTATTGTTATGATGAGTAATATGCGTGAAACTGGAGTCCATATCTTTCTTGTTTACAGAATTTCATAGTGTTTTGATACTGGCGTTTGGTTCGGTGGGTTCACATTGTTCCATAATAGTCGAGTATGTGATTTACAGGTGCCTTATGGGAAGGATTGTATAGTTTTGATTTAGAGATATTTTCCTTGTAGATCAGTTTTAACTTTTAACAAATAAACTTTTCAAGTACACTTCAACATGATTTTCACTTGCTTAAACTGAAAACTAACTTCCTAAAGACAGCATGGAGTAAATCTGACAAGTTATTTTAGAGCATTAAAATAATGTTTAATTTACAAGGTTAAAACATTTTTCTATTATGTAATTTGTTTATATCCCAGAAACAGCTTGTTCTTAAAAGTTCAGTCCTGGACAGTTGTGTTCCATGAGATTCAGTGCACAGGGCAGGCTGACAAATACTAAAATTAAGATAATGTGACTGTTCATTGATGTAACTTATTTCAGCTTCTTCTGGAGGGTGTAGTGTTTACCAGCACTATCTGACTAAACTTATTGTACAGATCACCTACAAAGGCCCATACTTGAGAGATTTTTTTTTTCTTAAGTGTTTCAGATAACTGTGTTTAGGAAATGTCAGACTGTTATGTATGTAACTTCTATTTCAGTTTAGAAGCATTATTCCATTTACATAGTTATAATATTGCAAAACAAGTCTCCTAACTATGGCTATCTTCTAACATATTGTAAATTAAGAATTCTGATGTATGTTCATTTTGCAATGAAATCTCTCACTTAAGCCTCTTGAAGTAAGTGGAAGGATTATGAAATGTAGGGTGATGCATTACCAGTATTATGTCCCTAGAAAAAGAAAGGATATTGGCCTTTGCCAGATGTTATCTTCTAGACTAGTGCTTAGGAAGTTTTTCTTCTCCATGTGAAGATGAGTCAGTGGCAGCTAGTTTGGCCAGGTTGCATTCAGTCATTCTGGTACTGTCATAGGGATCATAGGTTGATGTGAGCTATGCATCTTCTTTGCATTTTTTGTGAAACAAAGTAACTTTCAGCATTTATTCCTCTGCATATTTGATATGACCTTTGTTCTTAGAAGCTCCTGTGCATTTCCTGAGCTTTCCTATCTGTCACTTCCTGAAGTCTGTAATTTTTGAAATACTGAACCACAACTTTTTAGGAGCTTGAGACCGCTATCAGGCTCATTAATTTCAGTTTCATGTTTTCGTGTTCTGCATACTACTTCCAATTCATGAACATTTCTGAAAAAATTTAAAACTACAAGGTCTTATTTTTCTGGATGACATTGTCCTCATGGGTACTAAAAACCTTTTAAACTAATTTCCTGACCACAGTTTCAGCTTTATTCCAAAGTGACATGGCATCCAAAGCATCTCCATAATATCTGAAAAGTGAAAGAAAACATTAATTTTCAGTTTCACAGCTTTCATACCCTAGGACTAAAGCCAGGTTTACAGTAGTCTTCAAGTCACTTGATTGGTTTTGAAAGTTTTGAGCAGTTTGAATTTTTTGTTTTAAAATGCAGTTGTAACAGATCTGTATTTATCTTTTGTCAGTATATAATTTATGTTGTCTAGGGACTGGTTTTACCATTACCTTCAGAACAGTTTTGCCAGCATAATATTCTGGGAGTAATCTGCTTGTGCAACTGTGCCACTATTCGTGGCCTGGGAAGCTTCTCCTACTGTAACCTAGATCTAAATTTATCACGTGCCTGTTCCTTATCAAGGAAGCGGTCGAAATTTCCAAGTGTTGATAGACATGAGGAGAATGTTGATCCTGGGCTTTCTGAGAAAAAAATCATAGTAATTGATAGAAAGTGGGGTGAGGAATTGGTGAAAAGATGATGAGAATTGGGTGGAGTGAGCAAGTGATTTATAGTATAGTATTTTGCAGTAGATTATAGAATTATGGTAGTTAATACAAGAGAAAAATTGGAGAGGCAGGGAGATTCAGCTTAGAACATGGGATATATTTTCGTAACCTAATATAGATTTTTAAGCAGTTAAGCATGAGAATGTTTTAAAAATTAAGAATGTTAAATCATTGTTTCATGTATATATTGTCACCAAGTTAAATATACTTTGTTAAATAGAGTTGAAATCATAGAGGCCTTGGTAAGAAGTTGACCACTGTCTAATTCTAATTGCTTCAATGGGTTATCTTGCAGAATGCTGTATTTGGATAGCATTGAGAAACAACAGAAGTTGACAAGAAAGCTGTAGAGGGGCAGATTAATTAGAAGTGACTCTACTATATACTGCTAGACTTTACATTCGATGTATTCTGAAATGAAAAAAAAGCTTGTATATAGATTAAATGATGTTAAAATAGTAAGAAAAAAGCAGCACATAAAGATTCACTTCAAAATATTCTTAGTTGCATCTTCTGTAAGTAGCTTTCTGTGGCATTTTGAGATCTTTCTCTGTTTGTGTATGTGTTCTCTCTCTCCCTTCACCTCTCATCTTTACATCTTTAAAGGACTGACTTAGGAAAGCTTGAATACCATAGTTGTGAACTCTGTGTCCATACATGTTTGGATTTCTTTTCAGTTGCAATTTAAAACCCAATTCCCTGCTTTTGTAGTCATCATTATTTTAGGGTTAATTACAGTGATATTTTTCTAGTATTATTATTTGTTTTGTAACTTTTCAATAACTATTTGATGTTAACGAAGTTTAATATTTCTCTTCTTTAGGAATAGAGTGGAAAAATGACATAACTTGCCATAGAACTATTTTTGTTAAATATATTATAAACTGTTATAGACATACTTTTGTCTTTCCAAAAAAATTCAGTTAGCATTATTGAGTGTTTTTCAAGTAAAAACAGTTTAAGCATTGATAGATACTGGAGTGCCAGCTAAAGTACTCAGGATTGTTTCCAGCTTTCCCATTACTTTGGGATCAGCTGAAGCCTAAGCTTCTCATCTGATAAGAAAAGAGGAAATGTTTGTTTTTGTGAAGTCTTCTGAGACCTTTGTTTGAAAAATGCTATCAAGATGAGTAACTTTTTTTTTTCTCTGCAAGTTTTCTGCTTGAGCTCATCAGTTTTTCAAATGTTTAGAACAGATTTGCATCTGAGTGAAAAATTATGAATGAAGGTGAAAGCAATATTGAATTTCTAAAGTTAGCACTCTAAGAGAATCAGAAACCCTCAAGTGTTACCATTTATTCTTTAAAAATGAAGAGTGGATTAAAAAAAAAATAGCACAAAAGCTATCAGTGAAAATTCCAGACATTCCTAAATCACTGCTTAAGTGAGGTGAAAATCTTTGAACAGTCAAAGCACCTTTGAGTTTCCTACAATAGAGATTATAAAGCAGAAGAAGGGTTAATGTTCGTTATAGAATCCTCAACAGGCTTTAATACTGGATATATTTCTTTTTTAGAGTGAGTTATACCTATGGAGAATGAGGACAGTTTTCTTACTGACATATTTTCAACAAAGAGGTTTATTTTGATTTTTTGACTTTTCTAAAATACACAGCTTTTAAAGCCAACACCACGGCCTCAAAAATTATGAAACACTGCCACAGTGATAATGCTAAAGCTTTGTATTCTTGATTTTGATATGAATGTAATACTTTCTCTGGGGTGTAGTTATTGCTCTTTGAAAATAGCGTGCTTAGTTGAATTGCACAGAATCATAGAATGGTAGGGGTTGGAAGGGACCTTTAGAAATCATCTAGTCCAACCTCTCTACAGAAGCATGTCCACTAGATCATGTCGCGTAAGAACATGTCCAGATGAGTCTTGAAGACCTCCAAGGAAGGAGACTCCACAACCCCTCTGGGCAGCCTGTGCCAGGGCTCCCTCACCCTCACAGTGAAATAGTTTTTTCTTATATTTAAGTGGAACCTTTTGTATTTCAGCTTCATCCCATTACCCCTTGTCCTGTTGCTAGATACCATCGAAAAAAGGCATGCCCCAACCTCCTGACATCCACCATTTAGATATTTGTAAATGTTAATAAGATCTCCCCTCAGTCTTCTCTTCTCCAGACTAAACAGCCCCAGCTCCCGCAGCCTTTCCTCATAAGGAAGATGCTTCAGTCCCCTGATCATCTTGGTGGCCCTGTGCTGGACTCTCTCCAGAAGTTCTCTGTCCCTCTTGAGTTGAGGAGCCCAGAACTGGTTACAGTACTCCAGATGAGGCCTCATCAGGGCAGAACAGAGGGGGAGGAGAACCTCCCTTGACCTGCTGGCCACACTCTTGATGGATCCCAGGATGTCATTGGCCTTCTTGGCCCTGAGGGCACATTGCTGGCTCATGGTTAGTTTATTATCCATCAGATCTTTCTCTGCAGAGCTACTCTCCAGCAGGTCAATCCCCAGCCTGTCCTGACGCATGGGGTAGTTCCTGCCCAGGTGCAGGATTCTACACTTGTCCTTGTTGAACCTCATAAGATTCCTCTCTGCCCAACTCTCAAGCCGGATGAGATCCCGCTGAATGGCAGCACAGCCTTCTGGGGAATCAGCCAGTCCTCCCAGTTTGGTGTCATCATCATACACTCTGTCCCCTCATCCAGGTCATTGATGAAAATGTTGAACAAGACTGGCCCCAGAACCCATCCCTGTGGAACTCCACTGGCCACAGGCCTCCAACTCGACTCTATGGCATTGATCATCACCCTCTGGACTCTGTCATTCAGCCAGCTCTCGATCCACCTCACTGTCCACTCATCCAAGCCACACTGCTTGAGCTTTCTGATGAGATTGTTAAGGGAGACAGTGTCAAAAGCGTTGCTGAAGTCAAGGTAGATGACATCCACTGCTCTCCCCTCATCTAGCCAGCCGGTTATGCACTCATAGAAAGCTATCAGGTTAGTTAAACAGGATTTCCCCTTGGTGAATCTCTGTTGACTCCCCCCATCTTTTCCTTCATACGTTGAATGTTGCTTTTCCATGGAGGGTGTTGGTCCTGTCTCAATTCATCCTTAGCTGAACTCATTTTAGTAGAGGTAAGGATGAAGTAACTCTTGAGTTATCCTGTTCAGACAATTGTAAGTGTATCTAAGTGTTAATGTTTATCTGTTCATCCATAACTAATAAGAATACCTTAGATATTTTGAAATCTTGCTTAGGTAAAACCAGACTAAGACAAACTTGAGGTTGAAATCTGTGTGGGCTTTGGTGGGAAAAGGAGTTTTAAGACACAAAAAAATGCCAGTTTTGCTGGGAAGGGTGGGTTCAATTTTGACCGAAGGACTAAAATTCAACTTTAAAGAAAATTTGTAGTGTTTATTTAGCTGATAATGACAGTTGTTTGAACTTTTAATAATCTCTTACATGCAAGAAATATTTTTTCTATATATTTAAGTGAAACAAGTACAAGAATCAACATATTTGAATGAAAGTCAGTGTTAAAAATAACTGTAGCAATTTTCCCACAGCAGACCATATTAAACTTTCCTTTATTAATTCATGAGGTAGATAAAATATAACATCATAGTTTTCTGTACATAAAATGATTTATTTGGCCTGACAGTATTAGGCATGTGAGTGGAATTGCCTAATAATTACAGAGCTTCACAGAAGGACAGCACCATTTTTGGTGCCTTAGCAGCACGTTTTAATTCATTAATATATTTGGATACCTTTTGCCTTAATTTTGAATTTTTTATTTCTAGAACTCTTTTGAAATCTTATAACTGTCTGCTTATTATCCTTAAAATTTGGAAGTGTGTTTGTGGTTAGTTAGAACTAGTCTTTAGCCTTAACATAGATGTTCAGAGTCAGATCCATTAAGTGTGAATTAATGTTCTATTATCATAAGTCAAAGAGAGTTGAGAATATTAGATCTCGAAGTTATTTTTCCATTATATAAGGGTTTTTTTTTTTAATCTTTTATTTACCTCAAGAAAGACTTCTTTTTAGAATCTTGGAGATGGTAATCTCAACATAAGCCGGCTACATTTGAATGAGTTTTACTAGTGACCCTTCTGAAGTGTTTAATTATTTTGGTTCCTAGAAGACCTCACAAGAAGTGGTAAACCTTGGTGGATGAGTGATGAATCTGCTTTTCCAACTTCACTTCCAGTTAATGACACGTTAAGTAGTCATAGTCGTCAGAAGAGATCAGTAAGCCTTGAACGGTTTGTGGAAACGCTGGTAGTAGCAGACAAAATGATGGTGGGATACCATGGTCGCAAAGACATTGAACACTACATTTTGAGTGTAATGAATATTGTAAGTTTCATCCCTCTCTGTATACATAACAATATGCATGTACTGAAATGATAAAGCAACTGTGAAGTTTTTATTTACTGGCATGAATAATGCTTTAAAATATGTACCAGCTTGCAGGAATTAGTAGTTGAAATATGGCAAATGTTAGCATTGTGGGAAAGACGCGGTACTATTTCTGTCAAGAAATATGCTATGATCACTTTTAAATTGTTTGTCTTTGATTTTAAATTTATAAGATTGTGTTGGGATTATATAGTTCTATTCTGTTTAACCCAAACGTGTAAATGAATGATGAGATGAGGTATAAACATGATTGAAAAGTGTAAACCAAGATGTTTGTTTTACTGAACGGTCATTTTTGTTGTCTGAAAGTAAGTCTTTGGGTGAAAATGATAATGTTATGAAACTACATGAGTGAGAAAATAGGTTCAATTTTTAACCATTTAGGAAACAAGTAGTGTTTCTTGTCTGACTTTGTGCCTTTTCTTATTTTCTGGAGGTCAGGTTGCCAAACTTTATCGTGATTCCAGTCTAGGAAACGTTGTGAATATTATAGTGACGCGTTTAATTGTCCTCACTGAAGATCAGGTAAGAGCTGTTGCACTAAGTTTCATATCCTTGAAATACAAGTTGTGTTACTGTGTAATACAGATTTCATGTAATTATTGCTTAAAATGACTGCTGGTCATTCATTCTGGGTACAAAACCTATTTTGTAATCTTTCACTATTTTAATAAAAATGAAGCAATTCAAAGGTATATTCCTCATGTACCATCTCAAACATATCTGTTCTTACTTCAGGTGGATATTCGTACACTTTCGGGGAGGTCAGTTTTCTTTTTAGATCTGACTCTTTTTTTTTTTTTTTTATTGACATAATCATTATTAAAGTTGGAGCAGAAAAAAAAATGCCTGTTCAGTAATACATAGCTGAACTTGGGGTCAGATTTTACAGAGATAAAATTTGGCAAGAAGAGTTTATTCCTAGAAACCACTGCTTCTAATTATAGTCCCATTTTAGTTTTCAAAAGGCTTAACAACTGACCATAGTAATTTGTTTGGAACATTTCTGGTATGCATGTTGTATTGCAGCCAAACTTGGAGATAAACCACCATGCAGACAAGTCCCTCGATAGCTTCTGTAAGTGGCAGAAATCCATTCTCTCCCACCAAAGTGATGGAAACACCATTCCAGAAAATGGGATTGCCCACCATGATAATGCGGTTCTTATTACTAGGTATGATCATTATAAGTATTGTGTTTATTTTATTTCTGTAGATTTCTTGTTCTTACCTTATATATAATCTCTCTCTACATGTAGTTATAGAGGCTAGTTGTGAGTAATACAGTTGACAGGTTATCTTAAGATGAGGGAAATTAATAGATGGCTTGACTTAAATATATCAGACTATTTAACAACAAATTAGTGATCTGGAAAAAATAAGATCTGTGAATTACTTGCTTCTGCTATTATTTTCACTTTGTAAATAGCAGTGCTAAGTATTCCTATAGAACAGATGGATCCTATTGAAAATTTTATAGTTTTATAATTGAAAAGAATTTGTAAGATTATGGAGAACGAAACAGTATGGAAATGTTTTCATTAGTGATATATAATGTTTTTTATAAGACTTTCAAGTCAGTGCCTCAACTGTCATGGTATTATTTCTGCTGAAAAAGCAGGTTCTTGCAGATTCAGGCAATGTGAGAATCTGCTTTCTAGGTGTTTTGATTTATTATGCTTAATTACGATGAGAACTAACAGTTTTAGTAGGTATTTTCAAAGCCTGCTTATGTGTGCATGTTTGCTTCTATTCCACCATTACTGTGATAAATTCAACAAAGCTTGCACTGTAATCTTGCAGTTTGGATAAATATATTCCTGTTTGTCCATTGCAGTAATGAATAGACAAAAGTACTTTATTAGATCAATTTCTCTGTTGTTTAAGGACCCTATTTACTGTTTTCTGTTTTATTTAAATAGAAATAGCAGTGGATGGAGTAGCACTAATTGGATTAGGATCTTTTTATTATAGTTTCGACTTTCCAGGACAAATTCTGTACTGCTTTGTTTGTGACCTGTTGGTGGACCATTGTGTTCACTGCAGAAAACTTTTAAAGAGTGATTAAAATAATGGACCTTTTCTGGAATTTTGTTTTAAAGGTGTAGAAGTGTCTGGGGTTTTTTGGGTTTCTTTGTATTTGTGGGTTTGGGTTTTTTTTTGGAAGTTTTTTGTTGGTTTTGTTTTGTAAAAGTAACAGTTTTGGGATTTTTTTGAGAGGGAAGAAAAGCTAATGAATCACTTCCACACAATATAGTTGTTATAATTGTGGTCATTTATATTACGTAGTAACAATTAAAATGATTAAATGTCAAAGTGGTATAGAGAGCTCTTGTACTCCAAAAGGTTTAGAAAAAATATTGAAGTCTCTAATACAATAAGTGTAATGAAATTCAAAATAAAATGCAATTGCATGTTTCCACAAAGTCACTTGTTTTTGTGTGCAACAAGTTCCTTCAGTGGGTCTGCTTACATGTGAAATTAAATGCTTATTTACAGCTGTGGTACACATCAAGATTTTACTGTTGTAATTTAGGCACTGAGTGAAAAAGTGTCATCTGGAGGTAGTATAGTTGTGTCAGTTGAGACCTCCCAATATGTATCCATAAGCTGTGCTGGCAACACTATATTTTTACTGTTGTGGCAGAATAACTTGATGTTTTGTTAGTGTTATTCTGGCACTGTGAGGTACAGTTGTGTGTTTTCTTTCAGTATTGTGCTTTAATACACTTTTATTACTGTACGCATTATACTGGCTTCCCTGTTAGATCAATGCTAACTTGAAGGCCTTTAGCTGCAAAAGGAGCAAGTTTTCAGACAACGTGAATAATATCCATCAAAATTTATGGATTTCTCTGCAAGAAGTAGTGAATATTAAAGACTGATTTTATTCTTCAGTTCTGCAGAGTTTCTTTAGGACTCATGTTTTCTGTCTTTTAAATGTAGGAGTTAGAAGTGAACTTTGAAATTGCTTTTCTAAGAAGTTCATGTTTCTAGGTGAATACCCGTCTTCTAAATAAAAAAAGTACATCGTTGTAGTATCTGCAGGCTTGTAGCACCTGCCTTTATAAAGCATCACTGAACCTATAAGTTGTTATATGTGCTTTCATCATAGAATACTTCTATTAATTTCTTTACTATAATAATTTCTGAAAGTGATCCCAAAGGCTACACTAATCAGTGAATGACTCAATAAAGCTTTTAGTGAAACTACTAGCTATCATGGCTCTTACTAATAAAATGTGTCAACATATGTGAAGAGTGTATTTTTTTTTTTTTAGATGGGAATGAGTAACAATAATTTGCATTAATATAAGGATGTGAGTCCATTACCTTTAAACAATTCTAAATGTGAATCACTGAAATTTTAACATGCTTGTTTTCTGTTTGAGATCTCACAACTGATCAACCAGTTACTGCATTGTGTATGAAACAAAAGGGTATAGCTTGCAGTGCTTTACACTCCTGGCATCTTGGAAAGGTCTTCACTAACCTTTTCTACCTGAAGGAGTTTGAACCCATACTAGCAAATATTAAGTTTAATAGTGTTTTGAAAACACTTTCCTGAATCTGTCCTACTGATGCTGCCCTGCTTTTTATGGATTAACGATGTTTTAATAGAATTTGAGACTGAAACCATTTTTGTTATGATGTATATTAGTATTTTATGGAAAACAGGAAAGTTTGTTGAACATCATGAATAGTTTTGTGTTGATCAAAACCAGGTTTGGATGCATGGGGGTTGGACTAGGTGATCTCTAAAGGTCCCTTCCAACCCCTACCATTCTATGATTCTATGTACTTGCAAATATTAGCTAGTCATAGCTGTGTATTTGAGTTTGTAACTACAACAATATCTGTAAAGTGGGACACAGTTGTTAAGAAAAGGAGTCATTATCTTCGTCTATGAAGTCCACTTTTCTTAACAACAGATGTCTTTCCTCCATGATACTTTGAAAGACATGTTCTGATCTGGGAAAAAAACCCACAGTGTTAAGGGTGCTGATTCCCTGGAGGTATCTGCTTGATCAGTGTAGACAGACTTTTGTACCCTAAACTGGCTGTATACTAAAACCAGGTAGCCTTTTTGGCATAGAGGTATGCCAGGCTAATCTACTAAATGCATCAAGATGTTAGCATTCCTCCTAAGCCATTGGTCTTTGGACAAGAGCCTATGTGTGTTTCATAAGGGACTGGGTCCAGTGAAAAGCCTGGTTCCCAATTAGAAGAGCAAAATCATGGTGATGGAAATATGATATTTTACCTGCACAAATATGGTAACAAAAATTAACAGCATTCTCAGCTTACTGTGATGAGTATTGGGACTGATTTAGCTTCTTCAATGCAGTGAGACTTTATGCTGTAGACTTAAAAATTATAATTAGCAAGAACATTTCCTGATACTACTGTCACTAGAAGCATTCTTCTTCAGTTTCACTTCTGAACATTCCTGAAATTGGTAAGAATTAGATACCTTCTTATAATGGGAATTGCAAGGGTAGGTAATAGGCCTTGTACAAAGGACTTATTGCACTCTTGGGATATTTGATGATTTTGTGTAACAATAATAGCAGTTACCCAGAGTGCTGGTAAGACTTCTCTGTATTTTACTGTACTTTTGCCTTCTTTTATTAATGTATAGATTTTTTATTTGTATTTTCTGAGTCTTAAGCTCAGAAGCTTAAGACTTGTTATTTCAAGATAAGACTGTCCCTGAATTAATGCTCTAAAACAATGAGACCTGGGTTTTTTTGTATAGTGCTCACTTTTTGAAATTTTACCTAGATTTTGTCTATTGGAGACTATATTTAAGTCTCAGACTTTAATATTTTATCCTGTAACTGTCCAAATTGTGTTCTTATTGGCAGATGAGAGTAAAATACTAAGCACATATGTTTTAATTATGAAGTTGATTAACAATGTAAGACTGTTAAGACAATGACATTTTTTCTCTGAAGTGACTTTGAATTTAGAAAAAACCTAATGAATCCTTCAAATTCTTCCATGTCAATCAATATAAGTAGAAGAAAAACTTGGATGATTCTCTTACCTCAAGTCTTTTGGTAGACAAAAAGTAGTCTTGGCATTTGAGTCATGTATCTTCCCATATCATGGGTATTATAATCTCACTTTTAGCATGGTGACGGGTTCTCAGATTTGTCATTTTTAAGACTTGAGGTAAATTTTGAGGCTTTCTGTATGTTCTCATTTGTCTGTTCTACCTCCAGTATAGAAGAATCTATTTGCCTTTTTGAAGTTAGTTCTTATTTGCTGATATATGTATTTTTTCATTAACCTTCATTTGTAGCCTACTTTCTCTTTCAGCTTTGCTTCCCTTTCTATCAGTTGCTTCCTTCTCTTGAACTATAGATAACAAAATAGCATGGGAGAAAAGATGGAAAAATTTTTAAAATGCCTTTACCTTTTTTTCTTTTGTATCCTGAGAGTTCTCTAGAACTAAATTTTTATATCAGTTTACAGCAGATTAAAGAAATTAAGGTATTTGATGTTGTTTGTACAGTGCTTTGCATGATGGGAATATTTGTGTAAGAGTTTCTTTACATGATGTGTTCCTTACACTCTTCTTTAGTGACTGACACTGACACAATCACTGTGTTGCTAGATACGGTGCCATTACCACACTTATGATATTTTTACTCTTGTATCAAAACTGTTTTGTGGGTCTTCACTATCCTAAGGCCTATTCTTTGGAATGACTATTGCAAGATTGACAGAAGGGAAGTTGTGGTTGAGAGGTACAGCATAACAACTGAATGCCATGACAGCAATGCACAGTTTCTATGTGTAGGTGATTTGCTTTAGGTATTTATGGGTCTAGAGCAGTCTTCCAAGGTTGCAAGCCCGGTGTGTTCAGTGAAGGTGGGGGAAAACGTATATAAATGTTTCTGTGGAGAATTCTCCCTCATTGATTTCCTATATGTCTTTTTGTGAGCTGAGAGGCTGTCAAGTGTGAAACAACAATAGGAAATCAGGTTAGGTAACACAGGCAATATAGAAAATGATGAAATAGTTAGGAATTGATAAAAATCAGTTGACATACTGTGTAATTCACCTTTATGTGACAATTATCCATGTACTTGTTAGGTGGGTGGGCTTTTTTTGTTCCCCCACCCCTCATTAACAGAATAAGGCCTGAAAAGTTGTTTAGGTTTCCACTCTTGGCTGTGAATTTTGGGGTTGTTTTTTAGGAGAGAGATTAGTGTAAATTGTATCTTAAAAATTTATTCCTGGATTTTGTAGCTAAAGGGAATCAAATAGACTCTGAGGATTTGAGGGAACAATAAAGTAACTAGCATGTAAATCTGAAAAACTGCTTTTGCATGGCAAATGTCAAGAAGCAGGTGATTCGCAGTTAATTAACAAGCACACCATGTGAGTGGAATGTTTTCTAATCAATAAAAAGGCTGTTACTTTTTATTTTTTTATGCTGTTGGTTGACTCTTAGTTTATAGTTGGTTACTTAGAAGATGTGTATTCTGATTTAGTTTGTAAAACTTGAGTCTGTGAGGTGGAAGGGTGGAAAAGGTGTAAGGTATACCTAGAGCTTGCTTAATCCATTCCAGATGGACAAAATGTGTTAAAAATGTGTTTTATTTAATACCAAATGCAGAAGAGTGACTGGTATCATGGAGTAAAGCTCAGACTTTCATTCTTTGACTGGAGATTTTAATTCTGAAAGATATTTTCAAAATATTTTTTTCAGATATCAATTGAAATGGTTATTATTGAGTAAAAAGACAAATAACATTCTGTCTCAACTGAACACAGAAAATTTCAGTCTAATTACTAAAACATCTCGTAAGATGTGACCACTGAGAGGAACTGGTTACACACCTAATGATTTCCTGGACTGTAAAACTTGAGAATATCTACCAGCACACAACGTAGGCAGCACAACTCCTTACTTCCTCCAATTAAAATCTCTCTGAATGGGCAATGAAACCTTCAGTCATTAGAAATATGTTGGGACAAATCTGTAAAATATCAGACTGCAGTTGCTGTTGATAGTAACAGTATATTAATGGCAGGTATAGCTTACAAATAAAACTTTTCCCTTTACACACTAGACCTACTACAGAAGAAAAAAGAAAAACAATGAAAAATACTTTTGTATGCTCTATCTTTTCTCCCCCTTTTTTTTTTCTCTGGGCCTTTACTTTCTGAATTGCACAAAAGGTCATAAAACTAGTCAAATGATAGTTTTTCCAGGAAATGTTTGGTGGTAATATTCTGGGGTATCTGTTAGAACACTCAGTTACTGCTTGGCCAGATATATGAGGGAGGGCTTTCTAGCAGTTTTAAATGTCATATTTTGCCTTCTTTTTTACAAAGAACATAGACTTGTTAAAAAATCTACCCTTTTAAATTTTTCTTAGTAGTCCAAGTAGAATACTGGGGTTTTTTTCCACCCTTTCTTGCCTAAGTGCAATATCAGGGCTGTTGCTGTCACAACTTAAAATGACTGGCAGAATAATACAGTGCAAGTGAGTAGCTATGCTCCTCATTCTTAAAAATCCAGGAAAACGTATTAGGCCAATTTCTACCCTAGAATTTCACCAGTTTTGAAGTTTATTTGTGATCTGCTGCATAAATTCTGTCTCTCACCGCACATGACCGTATACTACATTTTCACATTTTCCTCACATCTTAAACATCAGTCTGGACTATTTATCTCAGCTTAATAGCTACATTTCATTAGCTTGCTTACATTAAAAAGATGTTTCTAATTGAGACACAGGTTGCAAATGAATTCTTTTAGTGGCAAGATGATATCTATTTGATTTTAATATTCGGTGTTCTTAATCTTTTGCTAGTTTACACCAATCTGTCCCAACGAAAGGCATGATTATTTATGCTTTGAGGTCAATGGCAGCATGCCTATTATTTCAGGAGGATTTGGATAGGAGTTCCATTTGAGATCTTAGCCTGTTCATTTTAATTATTCAAATAGTCATGTAAAACCTAAAGTGAGCAGTATGTGTTCCATGCTACTTCATAACTTTTGAAATACTTGACAGCTTTAAAATGTGGATTAATGCAGTGCATAAGTTTGGGGTTTTTTTAAAATGATGGATGGTATTTTCTCTGATATTGTACCCATTCCTGGCACCTATTATACATAGAGACAGAACTCTTCCTAACTAATTTTAAAGTATATTCAATGTGTTAAAAGTACTTTCCAAAGTGATTAGCACTACTTACAGATACTAACACTTGAAATGTCAGGGAATTTTCCAGTCAAAGAGCAGGTTTGAATAGACAGAAGCAGATGATATTACAAAATTATCCCAAGGAAAGTAGTATGTTGTAGTTCATGTCTGCAGTTGTAGCGATTCAGTTTCACTTTCACAATGTATGACAAAATGTAGCTTAAAAGGCTATTAAAATTCTGACACAACTGGGTGATGGTGGGAAAGTAAAAATCCAAATTTGAAATTCCATGCTTAAATATGTTATAATGGCTGTACTGGCCTGTGTGCTTAGTTAATTGGTAGTAAAGTTGATTCTGAAATCGGGTCAGCAAAACAACAGGTGAAATTTTGCTTAAACTCAAATAAGACTCATTTATTTTCATAGAATCATAGAATGGTAGGGGTTGGAAGGGACTTTTAGAGATCATCTAGTCCAACCCCCCTGCAGAAGCAGGTTCACCTAGATCAGGTCACATAGGAACATGTCTAGGCCGGTCTTGAAGACCTCCAAGGAAGGAGACTCCACACCCTCCCTGGGCAGCCTTTGCTAGGGCTCCGACCCTCACAGTAAAATATTTTTTCTTATGTTTAAATGGAACTTCTTGTGTTCCAGCTTCATCCCATTACCCCTTGTCCTGTCACTAGATACTATAGAAAACAGAGATGTGCCATCCTCCTGACACCCACCATTTATATACTTGTAAATATTAATAAGATCCTCCCTCAGTCTTTTCTCTAGACTAAACAGCCCCAGTTCCTGCAGCCTTTCCTCATTGGGAAGATTCTCCAGTCCCCTGATCATCTTGGTGGCCCTGTGCTGGACTCTCTCCAGAAGGTCTCTGTCCCTCTTGAGCTGGGGAGCCCAGAACTGGACACAGGACTCCAGATGAGGTCTCACCAGGGCAGAGCAGAGAGGGAGCAGAGCCTCCCTTGACGTGCTGGCCACAGCAGGTCAAATAAACCTCAACTCAATTAAAAACATCAAGTCAAATAAAACCATTTCCCTGAAATTTGAAAGATGAAATCACATTTGTTTACATTTGATTTATTGAGAATTAAACTACTACATGTGTTCTCAATTATTTTTTTAGCTAATGCTTTTACTTTTAGAAAGATAACATGTTTTCTGATCTTTGTTATGTGAAGTAAACACTGGAAAGTATGGTTGCTGAAATGCAAGCACTGAGATAACAGTGGAAACTAAGCAAAATTCTGTCCAAACCTTTACTTTGCAACAGTGTGAGAAGATGGTCCAACCAACTGTAAAGAATTAAATAGGAAATTGTAAACGTTTCATGACTATCAAGTCTTGTGTAGACTTGCATGTAGACTTTCATGTGCTATGTTCCATTTCTTCATATCATTTGTTTTCTGTTCCGTTCTGTTGCTGCCACGTTGACCTATTACCAACAGGTGAAAGTGTGGCACAAGAGAATACTCCAAATAGGGGTAGACTCCGAAAATTTAACAATTTCTGATGTTTTATCCTTTATGCTTTTTTACTTATTTCTAAAGTTGAAACCTTTTGTACTTCTTGATGATTTGGCCTTTACTAGCTGTATTTCTACAGGCTGGCAGTTACAACATAATCAACAGTATGAATGTAAAAAAAAAAAAAATAATGCTGCAGAATTAAATACCTTTTTTAGATCACCAATCATTAATTGTCCACACATACAATTAAGGAAAATTCTAGGAATCAAACTCTTAATATACATACCGCTATTTATAGTGTTTCAAAACTATGTCAAAGTAGTCCGTGAACACTACAGAGATAAGCAAAAGCTGTTGCTTGTGTATGGCTGGGGCCTACCGCTGTGGATACATGTGGTAGTGGTACCTCAAACTAGTAAATTTAAGAAGAATTTTAAGTTTTTTTTTAAAACTTATGTGCAGTTGTCTGATTTTGAGTGATGACTGATCAGTTCTTTAACAGTCAGTACTAAAGCAATTTTCTGTGTTTTAGTGTATCAAAGTAACAGTTTTGGCAAAGTAGTAAGTGTCTTAACCTTTTTTTAAATGAGGTGTGGTATTTTCTCTGATATTTTATCCATTCCTGTATTAAATTAACTGCTTTTATAAACAGCTGTTATGCATAGAGATGGAACATTTCCTAACTAAATTTGAAGTATATTCAATGTGTTAGAAGTGCTTTTCGAAGTGATTAGCACTACGAATAGGTAGTAACACTTGCAGTGGCTGGAAATTCTAAATGACAGGCATTCTAATATTTGACTCTTTGGCAAACAGTATTGTATGTAGATCCTTTGTACTGAACATGTCATATGCTTTTCCTCTCTTGCATTTTGGGACTGTTACATAGCAAGAGAGAAGTGGCTTTTATTTGTAAGTGCTGTTGAACTAGGCTTTGAACAATGGTCAAGATCAGTTGGAACTATTTATCACATGATAAAATACTCGTATTGAAAATACTTCTGTGTTAAAGAAGCTTTTTTATATTTAGGTTTTGCACATTACATATAAACACAAAATCTTATGTAAGCACAACAAATTGTAAAATGAGGAGGGATGTGCATCCTTTATTTTAACATGTGTTGTTGTTTATACTTTGGATGGTAAATTCCATCACTGTGGTAATTAGCAACATAAACTATTAGGCTTGGTAAGGGAAACCCTTGAGTGATGACAGCTCAGACTGCCATGTATGTTGTTGATAATTTGATTTGTAAAATTGTACAAGCAGCCACTAAGTTTAGAGCGTATATTGCAACAGTGAATTTTCTCAGTATCTTGTCAGAATTGTTTTTATTTCCCTCTAATTAGTGGAATCAGGCTGAAAACCATGCTCAGAAATTAGTTTAGACGGATTTTAGTTTGTTTTTTTTTAATTTGGATCAAAAGTCCTTCTTTACTTTCTTCTCTCTTTCTTCTTTATTTTGACCAAATGAATGTTGTTCCAGCTGAAATATTCTGTTCTGTTCTTAATGATTTATAGAAGCTTTCAGTTGAAACAATTTATTCAGGAAAACACTAAATATATCCAGTGTTCTAAGGTGGAAGTATGTAGTGGTGAATTTATGTTCTGTCAGTGGGGGGTGAGGTATTTATTTTCAACATGTATTTGCCTGCCTGAAGATTAAAATTTCCCTTAATACCTTTTGTACCACAATATGAAATGTGTTTTTTGGTGATAGAACAATGCGGTGGAATACACTGCATTATACTTGCAGCAAAATTAATCACTCTTTGTTACACCTAGAAGTTCTATTTCAATAAATTAGATATGGTTCTTTATGGATAATGTAGATATTACATTTGTTCTAATCATTAGAAAAAATCCAAAACATAATCTAAAAACATCTAGCTTTTAGATATCAGACACTATATACAGTAGGTCTTCTTTTGCTGGGAAAGATGATGTTCATGCCATCAGAATAATGCATAATTTTATCTTCCCTTGCATATTGCTGTTAAATATATAACTTCTCTTTACGTGGTTCTGTGTAATTATCAGGAAGAGTATTTACTATTGCTGCAGTCCTGTGTTTTTATCTATAAGTCAAACTCTCATGCCAAATAAGTATCAACTTGGCTCTACACAACTATACATGTCAAAAAACCAACTCTACCCAAGTAGATCATACTTTAGGATTTAAGCCATATAGAGGACAGAGTACTTCCTTATTCTTGCTTATTCTTGAGGTTCAGGTGCATACTCTGCTCCCTTGCTGTATGTTAAACATTTTCTTCTTCCATACAGATCTTGAATCATTCATTCCCCAAGTGTCTGATGCAGCTGTATGGAAGTTTTCCTTTTAAGTGGTCTGAAGCAATGTTTTGTGTGACTGGTGATACAGAGGGACTTCAGTGTCCTGTTTCTAAAACCACCTCATCTGTAGAAATAGAATGGTCTATTGTTAACAGTTATTTAGAATCACAGGCCCATAACAGAGAAAAATAACTGTGTGATTTAGAAATAGTTCTTTTTTTTTTTTTAATTCTAAGACAACAGATCTATAATAAATAGTGCTTGAATTAGTTCTGAAGATCTCTGTCATTTCACATATATATTAACCAAGCAAAGGTGAAGGGTTCATCCGGGCATTTTGGCTGAGAATTTAGTTCCTATGCTAGTTTTTAGTCTTACGGAAGATTTGGCAATGGAGGCTCATGATCCACTGTTAAGGATTTTTCTCATTCAAAATTCTTTTTATCTCCTTAGGGTATTTAATTAAGGATGTTCAACCTTGCTGTTGCTAGATCTTTGTCTTCACCTTTGGAAATGCTGGTGTCCCTTGATTGAGTGTAGTTAGAAAGTGTGCGGTCTGTAAAATCTGTTCAGAGGCTCAAAGGGAAAACATTTTAAAGACAATGTATATTCCTCATTGTGAAAACCATCTTCATAGAAGTACAGGAATTTTGTATTTTGTAGACATTTGTAAATGCATTTAATGCTTGTCAATGGCAAGCACGTCATGAATTTATTAGTGTGTTTTCTGAGATGGGATATTTTTATAATTAGCTATTTCCCCAAGTTGTATTTTAGCATTACTGTGTCAAGAGTGTAGTTTTTTCTAGCTTACAGCAAAATAATTTCTGCAATTAGTGTTTCCATTGCATCAAATACTGTGATTTTTGTAGGTAAAGTACTTTGTAAAATTCTAAATATAATAAAAACTGGATATAAATGAAGGCAAAAAGTATAATGAAAAATTAATTAAGATAACCACATCTAAGATGCTTGCATATATGAAGTTTACTGTAATATTTGGCAGTTTACTGTGATATTTGGAGTGCTTGTATATTTGAGTCTTCCCCATTCACAAAGAGCAGGCTGTCTCCATTCTGCTCAGTTGCTACTGCCTTCTTATAATAGGCCAAAGCTCCCTTCTAGCCTGCTATTATGTTGTAATCTTTTTCAGTTAATCAGTGTAAAAAGTTTCCCTTGCATATGACTAAACTTCTTTTTAAAAACAAACAAATGTCTTCATCGCTACTTACTTTTATAGTTAAAATTTCTGAAGTAGCAGCAGGTTAGTAAAAATTAACAAATAGCTAATAGCGTGGTAGGGAAATTCTTACCTTACTCTTCAGAGCCCATTCTAACATGCTTACTGTGGTAGCTTTGTTGAAAAAGATTTCCATGCCTGACATCTTTGAGACCAGCATCAGCATTCACTGTGAGCACCAGATGATTACTTGTGATTGATTGGAATGGATGCAGCCCTGGGTAGAGAGACACAATTGCAATTGTCCTGGATCCCAGGAAGGATCTCCAGCAACTTAGTGCTACACTGAAGTCCTCTGTAACAAAGATGATGTGTGTTGACAGCACAGCAAGAAAGAAAAAAAATTACTGCTAGTATCTACTGTGCTTCAGAACTTACCTTCATGCATCATGCTTTCCCGTTCTCCTCTCTGCATCAGCTTGGGTTTTGAAGGTTAGAGAAAACAATGTGAGTGTGTGGAGGTGGGGAATCATTCCATGTCAGCACAATGAAGGAAGAGACGTTATGGTTGTCTGTCAGAATTGTGGCAAAAAAACAGAAGCCCAGAATCATACTGGTTGTATGACTTTTATGAAAGTGTGCATTTGGAGAATATATCGTGAAGAACTTAATCTGTTGGTAAGTAACTTCATTTACACAATCCACAAAAATCTTTTACTTCTTTTCAGTTGTCATTTTGTCTTTAGGGCTGTCACCATGTGTGTTGTTCTTTGGAATTATGTCAGTTTTATATGCTGAATGCAAGCTTGAGAAACTCTTCTTTTTCAGTAATGTAGATTCCCTGAACACGATATGAGACATAATTTTACAGTTGCTCTGAAAACAAAATCTCGATGGTCTCCTACTCCATGCATCTATTTTTCCCAAATAGTTACCAAGTAATTTCCTGTTACATGTGGTGAGGTAAAATCCAAGACTGCCAGCTCATGATTGCTTCATGTTTTCAAATATAGCTTTTTAGAGGAAACTTTAGAAATAAGGTCAGATGTTCCTGAAGTTTTTGCTTTTCACAGATGAATTCTCTGGAAATAAAATAGATTATTTTTTTGTTACACTCCTTCCCCCTTTTGTATTTTAAATAGCTATTGTGAAACTGCTATTGGTTATCTTTGAGTAAACTGTCCCCTTATGTATTTGAATGTGTTTTCCCACCAAGATAGTAAAACATAAATGAGACTGAAAAATATGAGAGCACAGAAGGGCTGGAAATGGAATGCTATGCAAGTACTGTAGTAGTTTGCACAGCTTTTTAAGTTCTGCAATTTTCTCTTGTTTTACTATGCTATATTTATAGTAAATGTGTAAAAACTTCCTATCCAGGCTTTAGAAAATAAAGTATCTCTATGTTATACTGTTTTGTAAAATTTTTCATCATTTCCACCTCCATTAAACTTGATGAAAGCTGCTTTGGGCTAAGCACTTTCAAAGCATATTTCTGCTTTTAAAATGGCCAGCGTTGGAAGGCTTTTCATTTGAAGAGTTCTTTTTTCTCAGAAATACTATTAGCAAATAAGAAAATGAGATTGTGATTGTCAAATATGCAATAGTTAAAAATAGTCAAACCTGACATAAGATTTTGGTAAGCAATTAGAGCATGTCAGTGGTATTGATGTCTAATCTCTATATCCAGGGGATTTCTCAGATAGTCCGGTTGCTGTAATGCAAGTTCTTTGTGGAAGGCAAACTGTCTGCAGAGAAGGATAGGCCATATGAAAGAGCTGTTTTTTTTCTGTCTAGAAGCTTGCAGGGCTTAATTTATGACTGTATTTCTACCCCATTGTGTTAAATTTTTGTTCACTGCTGAGTGTTCTATGTAAATAAGTAAAGGTTTGATTTTTGTGTGGTATAGCAGCTTGGGGCACTTAGTCACATAGTGACATTTTCTAAATGTTTCAGAGTAGGACTCATTGTATCAAGCCATTCCTTGTAAATATTGCCTCTGTAAACATCATGGAGAAGGAGATAACTTTTTAGAGCTTGTGTGGTAGAATGATTTTCTATTTTAATTAAGCACAGAATCATAGAATCACAGAATGGTAGGGGTTGGAAAGGACTTTTAAAGATCGTCTAGTCCAATTCTCTGCTAAAGCTGGTTCCCTCTGATCAGGTCACACAGGAACACATCCAGGCAGTTTTTGAAACTCCACACTCTCCCTGGGCAGCCTGTGCTAGGGCTCCCTCATCCTCACAACAAAGAAGTTTTTCCTTAAGTGGAACATCTTGTATTCCAGCTTTTGTCCATTACCCCTAGTCCTAGCACTGGACACAACAAAAAAAGTGTTGCCTGCTATCCTCCTGACAAGGTGTATGTTTCATGACATATACCTTGGCTCCATTGATCACCTAAGTTGATCAATCTTTACTGAAACAGCTTTTGTGTATCAATGAGATTTTTTTAAAGAGGACATAATTTGTGAGAGTAAATTTAAGGTATACTCATGCATTTTAAAGAGACATTGACTATACAGGTTACACTCCATTTCTAATAATTTTCAATGACTAGCTTTCAGGTGTATAGTAACTGATTCACAAACTTTTGTTCTACAATTAAGTGTAAAGATTTTGGAATCTATAGATAAATATTGTTCTTCTATATTTGGTGAAGAGTGAGACACAGAACACACTTTAGGGTTACGTACATTGACATGTTTATAGAAGTAAGTTTTTCTGAAAAAGCATGCTTTTCTGTGTTACAGGGTGTTTATCAAAAGGTCTGTTAACCTAGAAGACAGATAACTTGACAATATCTTCTGTAACTGGTTCTTCATGTTTTTATTTTTCTAATATTTTATCTCCAACATAGTTAAACCCATATGCCAGAATGTTGTAAAAT
This sequence comes from Colius striatus, assembly GCF_028858725.1. Taxonomy (NCBI): domain Eukaryota; kingdom Metazoa; phylum Chordata; class Aves; order Coliiformes; family Coliidae; genus Colius; species Colius striatus. The sequence goes on along the minus strand of NC_084790.1, from coordinate 46,677,761 downwards.
TTAAAAAAAAAAAAAGAAAATGAAGCCTTACTCTTCCAGGTGTAGATTGATGTATAATTTTGAGAATCTTCATGTTTCTGTTTACAACTATGAGGGATTTTAAAGAGACAAAATATTTAGAAACTGATATCCTCCCTTTGGAAACTAAATCTCTTACATTACTTAGAAATAGAGGTGTCAGGCATAAGTATTAATTTGGCTAAAACGCTAGCACACTTTTATAGAAATGTAGAATCACTACCATGTAAATTGCGGTAACATTTGAAAATGAAAAAGCTTTAAGTTTCCAACAGGAAGTAAAAAATTATTAAAATACCACTTGAAATGTCTTTTTCTGTTTCATGACAAATACATGATGTGCTGTTTTTTTAATAATTATCAACTCAGTAGATGGCACTCTTCCCTGTAAGTCACCCAGGTGTGTACAACATCCATATTTAAGGTTCTCTTTTTGAAATACAATATAGAATTGATCCTGACTGCTGCTGCTTGTTAGAAGATATTTTTAGAACAATATCAGTTGTCATATTCTGCCAAAATTGTGTTCTAATTAATACATTCTTACTTGTCTCCATCTTGGTTATTACTGATTGTCAAATCTTTACACACCCGTAAATAAGTTTCCCAACATTAGTAGAGTTGTTTTCATACTGAGATGAAAATTTCCTGTGTAAAACTTGCCAATCACTTAACATTCAGTAATTTTTTATATGAGATTTTGAGGCTTGCAATTATGCAGATACTCGGCACTTATAGTAGAAAACAGGATTGTTTGCTATGGCTTCTTATCTGCTTGAAGATATGATTCCACAGCTACAGACATAAATTAAAATCACCAATAACCCACTTCAACTGTAAAATTCCGTCTTTAAATAAATCCTCTTCAGCTATGTGTTACTGAGAATAATTTGAAAATTGAATTTTGTTGCCAGTATACTTGGACCACATGATGCTGCAGTCTTATAGTTTTGCCTGTCATACCTTTGACTGTGCTGTGCCATGCCATGGATGTCTCTGACCCCATAACTCGTGGCAACAAGGGAAACTGGGCTTCACAATCTTTTGTGTTATTCTCACTATTTATGCCAGAGACGTGCAACTCTTTCATGATCTACAGATCTGTATGCTATGTGCATTTTCTTTTCACCTTTTATGTAACAGATTACAGTAGTCTTGTTTTTTGTCTGCTTTTGAGAAGTTTGGTCATTGAGAAATATCCGCACTGTCCTCTTACCTTTTCTGTAATTTCTGTTGTAAAGAGAATTAAGTTGCAGATGGAAATAAAAACCAAGTTTTGAATTCTGCCCTTGTTGCGATGTAGCTCATTCCATTTTATGATATGGATTTGAAGTTACATTATTGGACACATTCTTACTACAATTTTCTTTTTTTTGGACAAGACAGGAAAAATGGGGAAGTGCATCTTAAACTTTTTATAGTATTCAGTGAGGCCTTCCACAAACCTGAAAAGAATGCTACCTTATGCTGAACAGACACCTTCCGTGGTTCAAGCCCAGTTGGCAGTGAAGCATCACCCAGCCTCTTGTTCACGCTGCTCCCCACCTCTTCCCCCCAGCCATGTTGTATAGGATGGTAGAGGCCCCAGTGAGATGGGAGGAGAGAAGATAACCAAGGGCTTTGTGGATCAAGACAAGAACAGGGAGGGCTTGCTGCCAGTTATGATTCCAGGCACAACAGACTCGACTACTCGACTTAGGGAAAAAAACAGGAACAGTTTGATGGACTACCAACTAGTAACAGAACAGACACGAAGCAAAACCAGAGCAAGATGATGAGAACAATACAACCAGCACTTTTAAGATCTCCACTCCTCGCTCATTCTTGGGCTCAGCTCCCAGTATCTCTACCTCCTTCCCTCTCAGCCCTACAGGGGGACAGGGAATGAGGGATGCAGTCAGTCCCTCACAGATGGTTTCTACTGCTTCCTTCTCGGAGGAGGAGGAGGGCTACTCATATTCTCCCCTGCTCCAATGCAGAATCCCTCTTATGGCATATAGTTCTTAATAAGACTTCCCCGCATGAGTCCTTTGCAAGGGCTGCAGCTCCTCACAGACCCCTCCAGTTAGGTCTCCTCTGCAGCAGCCCAATTCCAGACACCTTCTGCTCCAACACTGCTTCCCCTCAGAACTGTGTCCTATCCAGGCATAGCCAGCCCCTCTGCTGTGGGGCCTTCCATGAGCTGCTGGCAGAGCTCAGCTTAACTATTGGCCTCCACAGGGTGCAGGGGGGCAGCTGCTGTCTCACCACAGGATGCAGGGGAATCTCTGCTCCAGCACAGCTTCTTTTCTCTTCCTTCACTGACCCTGTGGTCAGCATGATCTCTCATCCAACTGCTTCTGCCACTTCCCAGAAAGAGCAGCCCTTCTCTTCTGGCTTCCATTTCTTAAAAAGTGATTGCAGAGATGCCCAATTGGTTCAGCTCCAGAGATGGGTCTGACTTTGAGCTGGAGGAAGTTGTGAGCAACTTCTTATGGAAGCCATCATTTACAGCCCCTTCCTCATTATCAGAAACAGCTTCACACAAACTCTTGACAGCATCTTCTGCTATTCCTCCTTTTAAGAGTAAAAGTGAGGTTTTCATTTTCCTTTGAGTGTGGTAAGATGAAAAGATTCTTCTCCAGCCTCCCAAAGAGAATGTAGTTTACAGCTGAGATGATTTCCTCTGATGTTTGGTCCTGATAGCTCTGATTAATTCTCAACCAGCAGTCCCTAGCTATTTTCTTAAAAGCCATCATGTATCAGTGTCCTCAGGGTTGGTGATCTGTGATATGGTGATAAGTACTAAGACAGGCCTTCCAGAATAATTTTTTTTGTGGTCGCTTTGAAAGCAGCATCGTTAGTTTGTGTCCTTTGCTGTTTTAATGCTCTGTGTGATGCACGACTAGTCACAACTTGTTTTCCAGATTAGATAGTAGAAGACCTGTCTTTAACTGGATTTTTAGATGTTTCTAAATTTGGATATATTTCTAGATTCCACATCCACCCACCCCACCCTCCTCACCCTCAGAAGAAAATTTCTTCTTTTCTTCCTTTCTCCTGATCAATTTGAGGAATCTTCATGTGATTGGAAAGAAATAAGAGTTAATTACTTGCTATTTTGCCAAAGCCTTACTTTCCCATCAACTGGACCTGAAAATGCTCCTGAAATGCCCCCACAGCTAGAGCCCATAATAATTTTGGATGGGTAGCTACATGAGTATTGAGAGTTTTGACAGTTTATTGCTACTCTGCAGTCTTGGATATTTGTCTATGTGGTATGCAGCTTAGAACTGTGTTCTAAGTACTGCAGAAAATGATTGCTTCTATACATGTGCATGTACTAATGTATTTTTCAGTTAATGATAAATCATTATGACTTTTTTTCATAATTTGGAATTGAAAGCTTTTATATTGTCTTTCAGAATACAGTTACCACTCAGGACAATGCTCTGTGAGTAACTTGAGCTTTATCATTAGTATTTCTCCAGATACAAGAAGATGCATGCCCACATCATGAAAGTTGATAGAGTGTCTGGCATTGTTTTTAGTGATCGTACTGCAAAAACATATTAATGGTCTTTGATATGTGAGTCATATCAGTTTTGGAGAGGTGTTGTGAAGAAACTTGCTCAGGGTATTACAGGTACTGAACCTGGTCTGTAGATAAATAGGGAGATTTTTATCCCCTGTAAAAATGAGTTATGATTAGATCTTATGAATAACAGATTCAATTAAGAATGCTTAAAAATGTAGAAAGAAAAAACCCTGAAATACTGCATTATTTCAAATAAAATACTTTGACTTTTTTCCGTTTTTAATTCTGCCAAAAAAAGAAGATAAAATAATAAAAATGTCTAGAATTGATTTGCAAAAAAAATGGGATAACTTCTAATCCGTGTCATTTGAAAAATTCCAAAAAAAGCCCTGTCAGTAAGATTTTTCCATTTTGCAGTGAGATATAGATATGGTAGTCTGGAATTCATAAACCTTGCTAGTTACTCACTCAAGAATGATGAACCTGAAGAGCTCTTCTAGTAATGGCTTTAGATTCTCTATCGGACTAATTGGAGTGTCACATCATGGCCTTAGTTTGTGGAGAAGGAAGAAATGTTAGGTGTCTGGTGTTCATTTTTAAATATTGTGGCCTCAATTTGTGGAGAAGGAATAATACTCAGATCATGTAATTGAAGTATTTTCTCTCATGTTTTTTGAGATGTAGTTGTTCAATGACTTACAACAACTCAATATAAGACTAATATGGGAAAGAAATACCAAATTCTGTCAGTTTCTATCCTAGTCCTGACATCAAGGAATTTTTTTGCTTCAAGATCATGACTGCAAAACTCTGATCTTACTGACAATGATAGATTATCTGAGTCACCTTAGCAGGTGACAAAATAAGACTAAGCTAAATTAGCTATATAGGTCTAGGAGCCTTCCCACAAAAATCATGTAGGTCAACATGCTCTTAAACACCAAAATACATCAACTGTAAGTCATTTGAGAACTATATCTTAATGAAACACATGAATACTCACATGATCTGAGTATTCTTCATTCTCCACATATTAAGGGCATGATGTATAATAATGAACACCTGATACCCTAACTTAGCATTATAAATATCTACAACAGAGATTTTTTTCAACAGCAGTGATTTCTGAACATTTTGTTCAGGTTATATTCTGAAAACTATGGAACTTGGTATTTTATAGAACCAATCACGTTCAGCTTCCAGAAGAGCGTGATTCTTTTCCAGGCCTTTAAGATGGTGCTTTGGGTAGCACAGAAGTTGCATTTGGATGGCCTTCACAATACTTCAGCCAAACCCAAGGCCAATCTCTCATTTATTACCCTTGGCAGCTTGAAAAAGGGAGTACTAAGTGATTGGATAAGCAGTGAGGAGGAGATACAGTCAGTTCCTGAGCTTGCTCATTAATTTAGCTGTAATAAAAAGTATTCACTTATGTTGTAATTTTAGTGCAGTTAGTCCTTCCTAGAAACTGCAGTGTCATAAGTGATGCTGACAAATATTCATTGTTGAGATTCTTACAGGAGAAATGTCTACCTTATGAGCTTTTTCAACCACCTGCCAAAGTGGTATGAAATATATTATGCAATTCTGAACAATATGTTTGGAAACACTAAAGAACAAGAAATTGCACTCCAAGCACTAGCAAAAGTAAGGGATTTTTCAAATGTGTGAGATGAAATCTGTTAATCCATGAAAGTGTTTATGGGTCTTTGACCAAGATTGGCTTTGAAGTTATTATATTTTAGTCATGTTTTATGTAAGATGGTTAATTATTTAGTGGTTAAAAAAGTTAGCAGCAAACAATAACAATATTAAGAGATGCAGTTTGTCAGGAGAATAATGATGTTTTACAATTCTATTTTTTATGATGTCTTGAGTCAATTAAATGGGTTCTTTTGTTCTTGTACACGATCCTTCTTAAAAAAGAGTATTCTAAATAGTATGATGCTATACTAGGCATAGTAACTTCACTGAAATGCGTGGCATTGCAGTCTTTGCACTGCTGAATTAGCTAACTCTCCTTGCATTACTGGAAGGAAGCCACTTCTAAGCATTATTTTAAATACCTCTAGAATTTAAATACATTTGTTTATCTTAGTGCTTTTACATTTTTAATTAATAAAAATATTTTTTACTTTAGATTTTTTGCTTTAGACTTTTACAAGTTTTTCCAAGAAAAGATGGGAATTTGATTAAAGTATTTATATTTGTAAGTGACTTACATTTATTGAATAAAGCCATGCTTAATAGAAATACTAAAGAATGCTGAAGAAATTAAGAACCAGACTATCTTGCACAATAGAAATTAGAGTTAATGTGTTGAGAGAAAAAAAAAAAAAGAAATGCTACTGTTTTCTGAACCTCTTTCCCAGCATGTTTACTTTTTTAAACTTTTGTATTGATCCTTATTTCTGTATAGTTTAGGTGGAAGTGAAGTATTTTGATGCACTAACTTTACGTAGATCCCAAGCTTGGGACAAGAGTGGCTGGAAAGCTGTCTAGTGGAAAAGGACACGAGGATGTTGATCAGCAGCATCTGAACATGAGCCAGCAGTGTGCCCAGGTGTCCAAGGCCAATGATGTCCTGGCTTGTATCAGAAGCCAGTTAGTGTCACCAGCAGGACCAGGGAAATGATTTTCCCTCCTGTATTCAGCCCTGGTGAGGAAACACCTCAAGTACTGGTTTTAATTTTGGACATCTGTCCTGGTTTAAGATAGGATAGTTAACTTTGATGAGGAAGTAGGAAGGGGTACAGCATGTGCAGTTGACCCAGGCCGGCCAACAAGTATTTGATACCATACTGACATCATGCCATACATACAGATGGGGAGCTGGCCAGGAGGGGTGCAGCATGGGTTCGGCTGCCGCTTGGGAGTGGTTGTGTTGGGTCTCAGGTGATGAGCAACTGCGGCATGCACCATTCCTTTCATATATCCCCTCATTTACTGTTACAACTGTTTTTTCCTGAACTTGTTTCTTCTTCTTGTTCTATTAAACTGTTCTTATTTGAACCTAAGCAAGTTTTTCCCTTTTCTCCAGTTTCCCTCCTGGTTCCATTGGGAGTGGGAGGAGTGAGTGAGCACCCTCGTGGATCTTTGTCCCCAGCTGGACAAAACCACGACAGCATCTCACTACAAGAAGAATGTTGAGGTGCTGGTGCATGTCAGGAGACGGGCAACAAAACTGGGGATGGATCTGGAGCACAAGTCTGATGAGGAGCAGCTGAGGGAGCTGGCGTTATTTAGCCTAGAGAAGAGGAGGCTGAGAGGAGACATGATCATTCTATTCAGCTACCTGAAAGGAGGTTGTGGTGAGGTGGAGATCATCTCTCCTCCCAAGTAATGAGTGACAGGATTAAAGGAAATGGCCTCAGGTTGTGCCAGGGGAGGTTTAGATTGGAGATTAGGAAAATTTCAATGAGAAATGTGTGTTGTTATACACACTGGAACAGGATGCCCAGAGAAGTGGTGGAGTCACTGTCTCTGAAGATGTTTAAAAGAACTGTGAATGAGGTTCTGAGGGACATATTTTAGTGATGGGCTTGGCAGTGTGAGGTTAGTGTTTGAACGTGATGGTGTTAAAGGTAAATTTTGTAATTTTAAAGCAATGACTTTCTCCCAGTTTTTTAGTCACAGTGGAGAGAAATGTTCTATTGATTGTTACATTTTGATGTTTGTGGATCTTACAGTACTTGCTTGCATCTATTTGTAATGGTTTAACTACATTAATTGCCAAAATTTACTGAACTGGAAAAAACAAGACATACTTATTTTTATTTCATCTTGAACTTCTTGGTTTCTTACAGTCAGTGTTTTAGGCAGTTGTGTTGGCATTGCACAAAAGAAAACATTTTACAGGATAATCTCCGGGCGCTTAAAACTTAACAGTCAGCTAACTGTGGAATGTAGTTCAAGATATTTCCTGTGTAGTTGTTAGTAAGATGTTGGACTGTTCCAACTCAGAATGGGATGAGGAGAAAGAATTTTTTTCAGGTTTTCTATATTGATAAATATTTGGGCAACAACAGCTAAGACTGTAATGAAGCTTCTGTTTTGAATAGGTAATTTACTTTCCTTTTCAATGAATAGAGAGTTGTATGAAAATTGTCATTTTTATAATTCTATGATTATTAATAAACATTTTTAAGATTTTCTGGTAACACCTACTTAGAATCTATGGAATTCAAGTTGGAAGGGACTTCTGAAGGCCTTCAGTCCAGTGTCTTCCTCTAAGCAAGATGGACAATGAGATCAAACCAGATTGCACAAGGCTTTATCCGGTCAAGCCTTGCAAAACTTGTTTGGGCAACCTACTTTACTACTCAACTGCCCTCGTGGAGGAAAAGGTTCTCCTTATATATAGCCAGTAAAAATTTCTGATGAGCATTTAGAATTTTATAAGACTTGAGGGAATAAATATATTTATAATCTCATGCTTACATTCAGTATGTGATAAAAAATGTGAGTTCAGGTAATTTTTTTATACAAAGGAGTAGTCTGTCAATATTTTTCAAATTATGGAGTTATTCCTTCATGACATTTGTAGAGGAAGACAAATTTGTTTTGTAAGTAAAACTGCAAATAGTGTGGTTTATTTTTGTTCTTTGGTTTTATTTGGTTGGTTGGTTTTTTGTTTGGGGTGTTTTTTTGTGGTTTTTTTGTTTGGATTTTTGTTGTTTTGTTTTTACTTGGGTAAATGCATAATGGGCTTAGAAGTACTGAGGAGGAATTTGTTTTCCTGCTTCCAGACAGGTTGGCTTTGAAAGACTCGTTTACAAAGTTAAAATTTAAATAATGTATGAATGGTAAAAACTAAAGAATCAATAATTCTTTTTGACAATCAGGTAGTTTTGATGTGGAATGAATAGCTTAGCTTGAAGAATTTATACATAAGGGAAGGAATTTGACAGGTGCATCACTTTGCAGGATGACTGTTGGTGCAGCTCATTTCCTTTCTCAGATAGTGCCGAGTCTTCTTTATTAATTCTTTATTGGATGAAGAACTAAAATAAATTGTGCACCTTCTTCAGTCTTACATTCTTTAAGGTATTAGAAACAGATTATGTATATGTGCAGACAGTCTGGGTAGACACTGCGCACAGACCATCTTGTACACACTAAGTGTGATGTGGTTTGTAGCCACTATTGTAAATTAAGTTCCTGTTCTCATGGTATTCAGCCATTCATTCACAACAGTTAGTTGCTGTAGATTTGTAAAAAAAAAAAAGTTAGACAGAAAATTATAATATATACCACACAGAGTTCTTTTTTGTCTTGAATAGAGCAAGTATTTCTTCCTTCTGTGTATTGCATGGAGACGAAGACGAAACAAAATTTTACATTAAATTCTGGATTAGATGCATGATTTCCACTTTTTGATACAGATAGACTTCAGAGATCAGTGCACGTATTCCATTTCCCAACAAATTTTAAAAGAGAAAGAGAACCAAATTAAGTCTTTTCAGTCTTAACATGACAGGACCTTTAGATGCATTCTTATGAACTTGGTCAAGATCTTAGTCATGTTACTCTTCTTGTAGACTTGTTCTCTCTTCTTTAAACTTGCCTTTGTTACAACAAAGTCGTTCATTTTGTCACTGCGCACTTCTCTTCCTCTCAATTTGCATGCTATCTACAAAATTCCTTAGCTTCAAAAACTGTTAGCTGTAGAATAGAGCAAGAAGCTGTTTGATGGAATTTGTGTGTGTAATCTGGAGTACTACCAGCACTTGATTGCCTTTATATTGTTCTTTAAGTACTGTCAATCAAATTATTTGTCATTTCCTGAAGAGAAGTCCTTCATTGTAATTTACTGTAAGAAGTACTTAAAGAAACGAACACTAGACAAATATAAGGCATATTGTTCTCCTCATGTTGAGGAAATATAAGTTTTAACAATGCATGCGTTCAGAGTTTTAATCCTTCTCTCTGAAATGTTGTAAAAATATCAACCAGAAATAACAAGAAAAAACACACCTCTCTTTCCCTTCCATTATTTGATAAAATTATGAGTTTTCTGAAAGGATTTGGGCTACATGTAGCATATATGTTGTTAATCCAGCAAATTAAGTATTAACAATTATTGGGAAAATAATAAAGATCCTTATTATGCCACTAAGTAAAGCAGGCATGATATGGCTACGTGTTGAATAGGTTATTTCATTCTGGCCTTCTTACCTGAAAATGTTTCAGGAGAATTAGAAAAGAGAGGTAAGGATGATAAAAAAATTATGGGGCTTTCTTTATGAGGATTGACTAAATTGAATACTCTCCTACTTGGAGCAATTACATTTTGGAGGTCAAATTTGGGAGGATATTACAGTGGTCTACAAGATTGGACAGAGGGCATAAATAAGGAACAGGCATTCATTGCATCTCTCAGTACAAGAACTAGATGCTACCCAGTAAGCTTGGCAGAAGAAAGGCCCAAAACAAGGAGAGGGGAGGCAGCCCTTAATGCAAGAGTTAGCTGGTGTTGAAATTCCTTGGCAACTCACTTTGTGGAAGCTGGATATATGCGTAGGTTGAAAGATTGGCTAGGCAAGTTCACAGAAGAAAAATCCATTGAGAGTTACTCACTTCTGTCTCAAAAAATCTGAGCCAAAAATAGTTCGAGTGTGGAGAGTCTTGAGGTAATTGCCACTTTTTGTGTGCACTAGTGTTATTCTTTCTTGGGCATTCTCTTAGGTCATCGTGAAGCAAAGTATGGGGATAGTGGAATCTTTGGTCTGGCCCATATGCAATTCTTGTGTTGTTATTTTTGTGCCAAGTATGTCCGTTGTCCTAATTAACTGCTGTTATTTACAATTTGCCTCAAGTGCTAAGCCTTCTATCCCATATACAGTGTAAGGACATTTTGCGTATAAAGATGTGTGTGATCTTCTGAAAGACTTGTAAACTAGTAATTTATGCTGTTCAGAAAGTTAGAAAAGCAAGGTAGGCCCTATCCACAGTGAACGCATTTGCAATATGTTATTTCTGTATTTTATCTCATTTACTTCTGTACAACAGAAATAAAACTTGGTCAGTAATCATAGCTGCAAGCTGTGCTTCCCGGCTGCCAAAGGTCTAGACTAGTGGCTTCCTATAAGTGGTTTAGCATAATATTTTCTGCTGTGTGGCAGGATGCCCTCAACCACGCCTATGTAATTAGTTTTTCTAGTCTTCCTTTTTCCCAGACTTTGTTGCATTAGCACACTCTAAAAGACATTGCCCTACAAGCTGCTTGAACTGCTCTGAGTCAATGTCCTTTGAACAAAAACTTTATATATTAGTTGCTGGACTTTTCCTGAATGCACTGATAGAAAAATTATTGGCAGTATACTTGGAGTAGATATGCAGAAATCTCTTTTATATAGGCCAGCTTTAGCTAATCTCATCTGTGTAACCCCATCTGAATTTTGACTCAATTTAGTGTGCAATAAAATTGTGGAATCACTTCTGAGGAATGGAATGCAGCAAATTAAGTACTGTGTACATTCTGTTGATAGTGCAAATACTAAATCTGTGAGTTGATTCTGAAGTAACGAAGTTATGATTGTTTCTCAGGTAGATCTGATGCACTAGTATAATTTTTTTTTTTCTGTGTATCTGGAGTTACTCTGTAGACAAAAAATAAGATATGCCTCAGAGACATTTAGAAACTGCTGAAGTCTCTGGAGTTCACAGTCTCCAGCCTGCAAGCTTTGTGCCTTGCTATCATAATTAATTTTCACATTTCTACAGTTTTGAAATTTATATACAGTTTATCTAGGTACAGGTTTTTCATTGAGAGATGCCTGGTTGAGGAGTCTCAGTGTTGAAGGGGATCTAAAGCCTGGCTTGAAATAGAATTAACATGTTTGGAAGAAAAAATATGGTTTCATCTAAGATTAGGCGACATCTGCTAGAAGGCCTGGAGCTCCTTCTGTATGATGGCTTATCCTGTCTGTACTGCAATCAGTAAAGTGATTCCAATATACTCAAGACTCAGTCAGGTGTCTTGGGCTGGCTTGGGTTGTTAAAAGCAGAAATGTATGAGTTGTTATGGAGCATAAAAATGGAAAGAAGCAAGAGGGATCTTTGGGTAGCTGCCCTAAGCTGAGCCTATTGATGCTGATGTCTGTCTTTTCCAGAGTTTCAAATTTTGTTAACAATATGTCAGTAGACAACAAGGCATTAACTTTTTTATATACTACGTAATTTAAATCCACTAATAATATGCTCAGAGGAGCAAAGATTGCTCTGTTGTAAGAGTTGTATCTGAACTAGTCTGCAGTATTGATGCTGTTTGATTAATTTATTTCATACTAGCAGAATATTGGCATTTAAAGTTTCTGTAGCTATCTTGTCTAACTAGATAGTGACTTAAGAATTTATAGCACTTGTTATTCTGTACTTTCCATTACTTTGTTGTTGTCTGATTGCTGTAGGTGATAAAGGCAAGTTTCTACGTGAGGATAAAATGTAAAATTAAGCTTTTGGTCAGGATGGGTATAGAATATGTAAATGCAGACAGTCTTAGAAAGCAGAAGATGAGTAAAAAGTCTGAATGTATAATTTCCTCAAAATAGCAAAATTTAAAAGCTATTCCTCTGATTTTTGGTTTGATGACTTTTTCTTACTGATTTGAAATGGTGTGTCGTGATGTAGGGTGTGACTCAAGCTGAGATAGGTCTTAGGGTCTTCATCTTGTCTTTAGAACTACTCTTGTTCAGAAACTCATCTGCAAAGTTCTCTGTTTTCACGTAATTAGTGTCTTTTGCAACAGCTCTGCTGCTACATACTTGCGTGACAGATCATCCTCTCTGTTCATGTGTTTTTCATGAATTTAGATAATCTAGGAGTGGTATTTGCATTGAGAGAATATTTTCTGAAGTCACCAATAGTACTTTGATATTACTACTGATTATGGTAGATTAGCAGCTGCTATTGTAATGTTACTTTGCCCAGATTGATGAAGACAAGTGACATTTAAAAATTGTTTCAGAATGGGATCTATTTATATAGTGCTAACTGCATCTTCAGTTTCAAAAAAGTAGTATGGAAATGTTTTCTCTACAGTTCAATTACTAAAAATATCTCTTTATATATAAATTAGGAGAATTAGAACTTAGAACATTAAGAGTTTTTCTAGCTGAAACTCAGAATTTCATTTCTCCACTCAGGCTAAGTTTCAGAAAAGACAGACTTTGGTTGTCTATGGCACTTTTAAAGACATGGGAAACTAATAATAGAAAAAGCTGTTTCTGTTGAACAATGTGTAACATACGTATTATTCTTTTCCTTCCTTGTTTTAAAAAGCCCTTTTTGGTTTGAGGTTTTTGAGGAAGAAACCAAGACAGACATGTACTTTATTTTAAGGCAGAATGCTGTTGTGGTGTACCACTTTCTGTAGGGCTAAAGATATGCTGTAGTAATGTTTTTAGAGAGACATCAAAAAAAGTACTGTGTTATAAAGAGTATTGCTTTTTTTAGCCTGTGGAAATCTATGAAGGATCAAATTATCTTAAAGAGTGATGAACTATTGAAGAATTACTGTACAGAGCTTTTTATAAAGACTGACCAACAGTCAGTATTTGTGTTCTAACTATTTTTCCACATAATTCTCTATCGTTAGTGACATTGTCTGCACTTGCAAAATAACACCTTTTTAGTCATAGCCAAGTGTACATATGAAAAAGAATATGGTGAAACTACAAGCTACTCACAGTTTTTTTCATTTTTATTTTCCATAACTTAGAAATAAGTGTTATAATTGTCAGCTTGAGGTTTTTGATTCATTTAAGGGAAGTCTGAGATTTCAGTTTGATTCAGTAGTTCAGTTTGCAGTTCTAGATGTTGGAACTAGATTCACTTAATTTTTAAAAACATTTAATTTTTGTCTGATCTTTTAACACTTATTCAAATATGGGGCATGTATGATTGGATGTGTAAATATATCATATTGCATAGGACAAAAAGTAAACAAAAAGAGAACAAAAAGTAAAAAAAAAAAGAAGAAATTCTAATGAACCCATTATGTTTGTCAATGAACATGGATGTACAAACAGGACAGTCCTCACTTCAACAGGTTATTATCAAAACTTACAATAATAAAAAGCAAGTGTCAAAATTATAATTTGGTTTAAAACAAGTGAAAAAATAAAACCTTCTTTTCTGAGATAATATATTTGGAAATAATCTCTAGAAATAAACTCTAATTAGTCAGGACAGAACCAGTTCTTAGACTTTATTTTCTTTGATGATAACATTTCAAACAGATTAATTGGCAAATCCTGTAGTATTATTTATTTGAAGTACATTAATCTGTCTCAAATTTATGCAGAGCTTTATGTCCAGTCATACCTATTTGTTATTTTTATCTAGCCTGAATTTTCTTATATTCATGTGCTACTTAACATTTATATCCCAGGCACCTTGTTAAGTTTTTCCTCATCAGTTTTCTGTGATTACACATTTTGTTTCCTATACTCTTTTTCATTAAGAAATATTCCTTTAGAAGTCTCAGTTATTTCTGTCAGTATCTATCTCAGATATTACTGAGGTATATTGGTAGCTTTCAGGCAACTTTGAATTAAGTTTATGTGCTTATAAATAAGTAACTTGTGTTTGATACTGCTTTGCATTTCTAAAAAAGAGTTTTCATGCATTATTCCTTTGTTGTGCTTGAACATATATGTTGTGGGTTATTCTTGTTGATTAGTTACATTCTTTAAAGTGTATCCAGGCTAGTATTCAAACGTGTTTCCAATCAGGTTGCCTGTATACTTCCATCCCACTGTTACTTTGCTGAAGCTAGTCCTTTTTGGCACAGTGGACATACAGCTAGTGATGTCAGTGCTTCATAGAGACTCTTCCTGTAGTGGACCATTTCACATTATCAGACTGGTGAAAAGGGCAGTATTATCCTTGAACATATAAATACAGATTTACATGTAAAAAGAAGTAATTAATTTTGTCTTTGTGTCTTAGTAGAGTTAATACCACTGTTAGAACAAATTTTTGAATTGTCATATACACACTTCCAAAAGTTTTAAAAGCCCTAGAACTCAAAAGGAAGGTGGCAGGAAGGCCACAGTATAGTGGACTGACACAGACAAAATTCCATTTATTTGCTTGATTTAAAAGAAAACAAAAAAAGTTATTTCAGCACAAAGGAGATCTCTGGTGGGACAGAGGTACCCAACTTTGCTGATAAAGGCATAAGAACATCTGCACACTGAAGTAATTTTCTTTTAAGACTGAAGAACAATTAAATAATTGCTGAAGATAGTAAAAGAAAATTAAATACTAAGATGTCATTTCTACCTCTGAAATTCCCAAAGACCGTGAGCTAGGGGCATCTGTCAGGGAAGGTATTAGTCCATGCTGTCCTGTTATCCCTTTAGGCACTCACAAATGACTGCTTTAGAGGGAAAGGCAGATGAACTGGACAACTCAGTAGAGGCGTCATCAAATTACGTTGAAATCAGCTCTTAAGGAACAGCTTTTTATCCTGTGTAGCCTCTGGAAGAAATTACCTAGCTTTTTATGCTAGGGTTAAGTGGAGGGAGGCATGATAGAATTAAATTTGTGTTTCTCTCTCTCTGTATTTTTTTTTTTTTAAATAAGATAATACACTTGCTTACATAGAACTCTGTGTGAACTTGATAGTTGCACAATTCTATGCATTAGGACTGCAAGTGGATTCTGATTGCCAGGATCAGGAAAGAAACCTCTCTTCTTTCCCTGCAAAGTACAGCCAGATGGGAAGAAATGTCTGTTTTCCCCTCAAATCTCTGGGACTGACTATAGCAGCAAATACCTTATCTGACAAAATTAAGCAGTGCTGACAATATTTATAGAGAACTCATCTTTATTATATATTTGACTTAATTGTCTTACTTAAGTGATCAGGATCATGCTACTTATCAGATTTGCAAAGGAAATGAATTTTCTGGCAAGTCAGAGTTGCAGATAACTGAAGTGTCTTCAGGAGATAGTCTGTAGCTTACATCTACACTAATAAATTAAATAAAGATGCTAATGACGATTTTTTTCTGAACTGATGACCATTTGCACAGAACTTCTTGTGTCCACACTAATAAACTGACTTCTGCAGATCAGAGAACCTTTTATACATTTTGTCTCTTCATATTTGTGTGTGGCCACCTTCTGAACTTTTCCTGGGAATTCATTGAGATTGTTTTCATGAGCCAAATCCACACAAGAAACAAGGTTTTTTGGGTGGACTTTTAGAACAGTTTGATAATACTGGTAATAGAATTACAGTGTCCAGGAGTGTGATTCCTTTCATTTCAGTGATATAAACATATTTTAGCATGGAGCGTGCTATATATCTTACCAAAAAACCTAGAAATGTTCCCTTTTTAAGTGCCCTTGGAGGGCACACTAACACTTCTGTTTGATTCATGGCATAACGGGAGGCTATGTCCACTCCAATTCTCGACCATCTTGTTAAGCTGGTAGGAGTCTATCTGTGCAGATACCTTTTGACTGATGTGTCAGTCAGAGTTTGTTGGTGACAGCTGTGTAGCCATCATGCATTTTGAACATGTCTGATGATGCTTTTCAGCTGCCTTGCAGATGTGTCCAGAAGTCCTAGACCTCTTCACCATCTGCCTCGTCAAATGACTTCTGATCCATTCAGGGTGGAAATGGACATATAAGCAATACTCTTGCTTCATACCTCTTTGCACATTCCATTTTCTCAGACTAGTCACATTTCAGGGACACAGACAGGCCCTTTATTATAGGGCATATGATCTTTTCATCCAACCTGGTCAAAGGATTTCCTTGGCTGTCTCAAACTGACCAGGCTACCATCTCATTCTGAGATTTTTTGCAACCTGCATATCTCTTTTCTTAGACTCAAATTTTGTATGGCTGCCCTCTTGCACATTCTGTCAGTAAATCAAAAAGAAAATATATTCACATCTTGCAAACTGCATTTTTCCATAACTCTAATATCTGTTATGGTTTTTAGTGGTTGGTTGAGACAATTGTTGTTTTGAGAATTTACCTTTTGATTCTCTTTGACCCTTGAAGTATTTACAAAGGTCCTGGTGACAACTCCCATCTTCAGCTTTGTGGTGGTTATTTTTTGTTTGAGATTTTTTTGTTTGTTTGTTTGATTGGTTGTGAGTTCTTTCTTTGGTTTGGGGGTGGGATTTTTTGGGGGGTATTTTGGGGTTTTTTTGGTTTGTTTTTTAAATAGCAATTAAACCTAGCTGATCTTGTGGGTAATCTGGATGATTTGTCATTTCAGGAGTTACTTGACTTGAACCTACTGTCTGGCAAGTATTTCTCTCTGTAGTTTTAAACATTTTGGAATCCAACATCTGTGGGTTGAATGGATTCCTTGGAGATTCAAAGTAAAGCTAGAGGAAGTTGTGTCAAAACAAAAAATGTGAAGTTAGGCTGGTTTGGTTAAATTGTGTAGCGACAAATGGGGTGGAATCCATCCACAGAAAGAAGAAAAGAAAAAAGGGCATTGAAAACATAGGGTTTTTTCCTGTTTAACTGAGACTTAAGAGAATGTATAAATGCTCCTTATGGGAAAATAAATATTGCCTATAAAATGTGAATACTTAATGAAGCCATGGTTAGAATATGTTACTACTTGTGTAAGTGCTTGCAAAATTGATTAGTGTACTGGAAAATAAAAATATTTTCCCGTAGTTTTATTATCTAGTTTGCTTCATTACCGTCATGTTTTCTCAGAAATGCTAGCCTATCCATAATGAAGAATAGTTGTTACTCCATAGAAACAGGACACCAAGGTCCTTTTTCTAAAGTACAACAGGAGTAGGGGACTTAATATAATTCTCTCCCATCACAGAAGGTGGAGAGTAACTTCACATTCATACCTATATGAGAGTAAGCAGTTTCAGTTCAGAAGGATAAGTTTTTATCTCTGCTAAAATCAGTGGCAACATTTTACTTGAGTTTAGTGGAACTGGCTTTCTCCTTAATTTATCTAAGGATATATGCCATTATTTTCTTTCCCTATAAGCATTGGATATTAAAAAATATTAGAAGACCAATACTTCCTGTGTATTGCACAGACTTCCCTGTGTTCAGTTCTAAACTACATTTTAAATAATTTGAGAAAGTTTGGTTTTTCTCAATAGGTAAGCCTGAGCCCCATTTGCTTTATTTGAGGAATAATTTTACGTGAACTTCAAAACTCAGTACCTTTAAAATCACAAGAATTCCATGTGGTCACAGCAGTCTACACGCATAATAGAATTTACAGGATTTGTTCCAGATTTTAAGCCTTGTTATTTTGTCTATGGATTTGGCTTACAGACAGATCTTGACTCTTTTAACACTAAAAGTTACATATCTCGTGATCAGACTCCTATATGGTAGAAGTCCTTAGGTTAAACGACACAGAACTTTCTGGTGGCCTGAAATTAGTAACTGTTAGGGGTTGAAAGTTAAAACAGAAAGTTGATGCCTTTTCATCTTTGTTTCCACTTACCATTCAAAAGAATAGAAATTGTTTTGAAACATACTGCAACAAAATCAGTACAAGTCTTTCAAAATCAGAGGCATTGTAGGAGTGTTGTCATATCATTAACCATATAATAGAATTTTGTATTCAAAATATGAAGATGTAGTAAATGGATTGCTGCGTGACTACTGCTATTATTAGATAAGCTGCAGAAAACATTTCAATTCCATTTTCAGGTACTTACATGTTAACTATACAAAAACTCATTGAGCTTCTGTATTTGACGTGTAAAATTATGAGAATTCTCCTTTAAAGACATTTTGCAAAAATTTTTTTTTTTGGTTTGTCATAGTATGCTCTTAAGACACACAAACATTGGAAGATAATGAGAAGGGAATTATAGTGTCAGTTCATAAGACTTTTTTAAAATATAATTGTGTTGTAATAATAGTTACCGATAATAGTTAGAATCAAAGTTTAAGTAGTGGGAGTTATAATTGTTTAGTTGGTAAGCATGAGACTCTTAAGAGGGTCCCAATTATGTTCAAAAAGTAGAAGTTCAATGTTTTGAATCAGTAGCAGTCTATAGACTTGCAGCTGTAACTTCATAACAGCGTGGTAGTCTGCTTTATGGAGTCGGTGATTACAAAGATCCACTTTAACCATTTTTTTCTTACTGGCAGGTGTCCCACTGGCCTGAGGCCAGTGGCTGTGAGTGTAATGCAGATTGTGGTTTATACCAGAGTGTAGAAAATGCCGACACCAGCTGGCTGCACATAATTAACCTGATTGTGGTCGGATAACTTGAACTATGATACAGATATGTCATAAATATACAAAATATCTTATGAATTTTAATCTGACATATTTTACCTACTTTTTTTTTCTCCTTAACAGATATGATATCTGCACTTACAAAAACAAGCCTTGTGGAACACTGGGTAAGATTATAAAGAGAATTTCAGGTTGTATTTGATGCTTTATCTCAGCTATCAATTTTCTGGCTGATTAGATCTTTTAGAAGTTTATGCTTTCAAACTTTTGCAGCTTTATAACCATGAACAATAAAAGGCAACCTAGGTGGGTTCAGCTTTGATACATTGCCGGAAGTTTAAGTGAGCTGCTCCTATGGACATACATAGGCAGCAGATGACTCAAACCTACTTCTTACAGAAGAGAACTTGCTGTTTATTTCCATTAACCTGCCTCTGTTATCTAGTTCAAAAATAAAAATGAAAGACCTCAGGAAAGTTAAAAACAAAAACAACCAACCAAAAACCCCACCACCACCTTAAAAAAGAAGTAGGCTTTGAGATTTACACTGTTGCTCTCTTGCAGACTTGCAGTACAGACTCAGATTGTTCTTTTCACAGGCTTGAAGAAAAAGACCATGCTGATATACATTACAGTAACATTGACACTCCTTAAAACAGTGCTTTTAAAATGAAGAAGCACATGTAGCAATCTTAGGTGCAGGATGGAGAGATACTGTTCTCTTCGTACTTAAATTTGTCACCCAAAGTTATTTACTATCATATAGTTATTACCTTTAATATGGGAAAGAAACATTATTAAAAAAATAATGTAACAGTTATTTAGATTTTTTTTTTCAATTTCCATCCTTTAAAAGCCTTTCTGATAAGTAATTAAGCAATTTTAATTTAGCTAGTTTAGATTATTAATTTTTTTTTCAGTCAGAGAATTTGCTTTGCATTTCCTTTGTCTTTTACTGTATTGCTGTATGCTTTGAGAGTGTTAATTCATGATAGTTTTTCTTCAATTCCTGCTCAAGTCAGTATGATGCTTCTGGCACAGGAATGTAATTTACAAGGGGAAAACAGGAAGTTTTAGTAAAGGGGAAATGATGAATTTATAAACTGTTATCTATGTGAGGAAGACAAAACTGAAGAGACTATATTGATGTTATAGAATTGTCTTTGCAAGTCTTAAAAGAAGAAGATTTGGAAGAACGTGCATTCGTACATTAACTATTTGATATTTTTATGTGATACTTTTAACACAGATCATTAGTGTGCTAGTTCTTACTGTGTCCGATTTTGGCAAAAAGGAGATTCTGCTTCAGCTGAATCCAGCATATGAGAATAGACTTTGGCAAATTTTTTTTTTAAAGAAAACACTTGTTTTTAAATAAACATACATGTTACATCAGTTCCAACTTGTTGTTATGAGGGCCTTTGGCAACACAACCATCACAATTTCATTGTGTTATAGGCATTGAGTTGGGGAAGAGACAAGGCCATGTGGCTTTTTTTTTTTGCAAGACATCCCACTGACCTCCAGTAATTCAAGTTAAACATATATTTATGGAGTTTGTGAATGTACATCTCAAAGAAGTCTAAACAGTTCAAAAGAAACTGGAATCACTGGTATTCTAGGAAGAAACAGAAGTAAAGGATTTCATATGACATAGATATCTCTCATATTTCAGTTTCTTAGAACAGAGAATTTTTCATGGAACCTCTTGGGAAAGGTATACCTCAGATGTCTTTGCAGCACATCTGTGTCTCTGGTGAAGGACAACTCCTTTTAAAAATCTGAGCCACAGGCTTAGTTCTTGACTTGATCTGTGTGACTTTCTGCAAGCATGTTATGGAACTATGTTAATCTGGTCCTCTAAGTCACTGAAGCAAGTGCTCAGTTACAAGATCTGAAATAGCGGTGACCTGATTGTGTGAACGTGGTGGACTTTGCAGGGGAACATGGCAATTGGTATATAAGTATTGCCATGTTGTCATCAGAATGTCCTACTCGATTACAATAGCATAGGTGAGTGTAATTATTGTGTTTTTCACAGCTTAGACACAGTAAAAATACATATGTTTTTCTCCACAGACAGATTTTTTTTCTTGCTGTGTTTTATCCTGTCCTCAGTGGGTTGTGTCTACACCGATGATTTGTTCATAGCAGTAGTACTGTTTTGATGCAAATTCAACAGACAGATGTTGTCAGCTTTTGCTCATGTCAAATTGGTTATCGGAGTAGTTTTGATGTGTGCAAACTGTATTTGTATTGGAGGAAACTTAAGTCCCCAAATGGTCCATATGTACCTCTGAGAGATGTCAAGGTCTACATCACTACATGAGCTATATTCTTATAACATCCTGTAATATTTTTCCCCTTTAGTAAGCTTTGAACCACGTATGTGTTGAATATGTTCAGCCTGAGATTAAACTAGTCCAAAGTAGAATGTCCAGCCCACATACAAAGTTTATGTGAGGAGCCTCAATATCAGTGTTTCACTCTACTGACCCATTCCTCCAATTCCAAATTACTTGGTAATGTGGACACAGCCAGGAGGCACTTGTTGTCTTATTACTTTGTTTACTGTTAGTCCAGATGGCATAATTTGAAGTACGTGCTTATGTGATTTCTCTTTTCCCTCTTCCCTGCCCCGTTCTCTCCCTCCCTCAACCAAAGTGACACATTTTCCAGCTGTTGCATAGTTAACTGAACAGGTAATTTCCTTAAAGGACGGATTACTACTTCTTTCAGATAAGAAGCTCTAGGGAGGAATACATTAAATAAATCTGTTGTTTAGAGCTTACTCTAGTGCCACTAAGTGCCACTAAGTTATAATTTTAGTATGTTGTGTGATAATCTGTTGCTGAAGAAAGTGTAAGATGCGTAACTGCCTTATTCTGTAAATGCCAGTGGCTTTCTCTCTCAAAGAAGCTTTTTAAAAATACTTGTAATACAGTAAAGGTTTAATTCCAGGAGATGATGGGCGATAAATGGAAGAGACTTCCATGGTTAAATGAATGCTTGTTAATGTATCTCCCCTCTCTTAATTGATACATTCAGTTTTGGTTTTTTAATTTTTTACAACATACCTTGAGGGGCTTTTCGTAGCTAAAAAAGTTGCTTGTATGTTTTTATGAACCCACTAAACTTAAACAGATTTCTTTAGAAAAACAGTGTGGATAACATTTTGCTTTCTTCAGGCTCAAGAATGTTAAAATAGAAATGCTTTCTTGAATTCCCTTTCCTGGCTCAAGTTACTAGGTGGTCCCAAGTTACCAGAAGTAAAATTTATAAATCTAACCCCTAGTCTAGACATTTTCCAGCACTGACTGCAGTTCAAAAAATATTAATGTCTAGCCGGCAAAGTGAAATTCCCCCCAGTGATTTTGCAAATGACTAGAAAGTTAACCTTTTGCCAACTGCTCCTTCTGTGCATAGAGGTTATTAAAAAGAATCCAGGCATTTATAACTAGGGCTTTTAAGACTGAAACACCTTGGCATGACCCTTTGTGTCTCCTTCTGTTTATTCAGGCTTGGCCTCTGTGGCTGGAATGTGTGAGCCTGAAAGGAGCTGCAGCATTAATGAAGACATTGGCCTAGGTTCAGCTTTTACCATTGCACATGAGATTGGTCACAAGTGAGTGAGTTTTTAAAAAGAATATGGTTTAATCTATCACCTTTTTAATATTAGTTTAATAATTTGGGTTTTTTTCTGTGCGTGGCTGTACCATCCCTATTCTGGTGCTCCCTGTTTATGTAGTATTCATGAATGGCAATACATTTTACTTAGTATGCATTATGAAGGGCTTTAAACTTAGAACTGAAGACTCATTGTCTACCCTTTGATTTCAGATTCCAGTTAAATCTGCTCTGTTTTACGTTTTTAAATATTTGTCTTTGAAAATTTTGGTTTTTTCCCCTTCTTACTTTTGTCTACTTCTCTTTATGAAATAAAAATAGTTTAAAAGCATTTTTTTCTTTCTGTTATTTTGTCTTAAATATAAATCAGACTTTTCATTAAAACATTGATTCCATTGTCAATATTCATACACTTTTAGTCATCCTTCACTCAAGTATGAAGTATATAAAACAGTAATAGAGCAGGCTTAGCATCACGTTACATTTAAGCATCAGCATTTCATTGTAAAAAGCATGATGTTATGAGATTGATAAAATCTGAGTAGAGTTTGGTCTGTAAATATTTCAGGTCTTCCTTCAAAAGACAACATTGTTAGTACACTATGATGAGTCTAAAAACACTGGGCTCCCTCTATTATCAGTAAGTTTCATTCTTTGTTTACATGGGTTGACCAGCACTGAGTTATGTTTTTCCAGTCATTAGCTGTTCCAGCTTCTGACCATTCCAGTGTAGACTGAAATGGAAGCTATCAATCTGCTGATGAAAAAAGGAGTTGGAACTGAACAGTTCTTTCCAGCCCACCTATTGTGTGAGATAACTACTGGGCAAGTATGACCTCATATTATGTATGAAAAAACCCACCACTATAGTTACACTGAAGTAGATGGATTTTAGAATCCAAAATAGTTTAAAACACATGTAATCCTCATCTTTAATTCCTTCCTCCTTTTCCTTCTGTTGCATAAGTTGAAGAAGATAAAAAAAAATGTATTTCTGCTTTTAAGAAAAGAGCTCCTCCTAATCACTTATAGTTCTGAAATACGTGTTAATAATGCATCTTGTAGTAAGAGGTGATCTTGCTGTGAATTTCTCACGTGTTGAACAAGAAAAACAATCTTCCAGTGCTACATCTTTGCTCTAATCTGTATGTCATGCAGCTACGTATTTTATGTCGGTTATTCCACAGATATATCAAAATAGTTCAAATATATGCAAAGCTGGCACAATGACAAGAATTGATTTGAAGAAGTTAGATCTTGAGTAGAATCCGAGAAAAACAATATAGCAATAGCATGTATCCTGTGATTACAGGATTTTTTTTCAAACCATCTGTGTTTTCTGCATTCCATATCTTTTGGCTTTTTATACATAAGTTCTTTTAAGATTTTGAAATCTCAGCTCTCTGAGGTTTTCACCTCATCCTGTAGCTGGCATGACATGTCAAATGCTGGTTTGAAAAGAAAGCAGAAATTATATTCCTTTAGCTTTTATCGAAAGATTAAATAAAGTTGTCCTGCAAGCTTGGTGTTAAAAATGAGCATGCCACGTAGATACTTTCAGTAAACATTGTAAAGAGTGTGTGTGGGAAAAAAATCTTCAAGGTTTCCAATGTTTTATAACAATATCAACATTCACCTGCAACAAGACTGAATGCCTCTATGATTAAATCAAGAAAGTTGTTATTGCCCGTCTGCTACCTGCTTTCTAGTACCTACTAGAGGTAGGTACTAGATAATATAATAATAATAATAATTTTGAGCAGTCTTGTAAGACCAATGCAGGAGATAGGAAGTTGGCTTCATTGTCAAATGTGAAGAAGCAGCATGTAAAGGACTTGTCTACACTGAATATTTAATTAGTGTACAACAAAAACCTACTCAATTAAATTAGAATGGAAGAATTACACTTTGAATGTTTATGTTTTTAATAATTATATAGTTGCTGTGGAATACAGAGTTTCAAAGTTGACCTGAGGAATAAAATTCTCTTGTGATTAAAAGAGAATGATAATGACAATGCATATATTTTGATAGATTATCAACAGTTTCTAAAAAATTGGATGAGTAGGATTCCCAGATGGAAGTATGGTTCTAGTTAGTTTCTTGTGGTTTGTTATAGAGTGATGAGAAGTCGTCATAGAATCATAGCATGGTAGGGGTTGGAAGGGACCATTAGAGATCATCTAATGTTACCCCCTGCCAAAGCAGGTCTACCTAGATCAAGTCACACAGGAACACATCCAGGCGGGTATTCAATCTGACTTCCTAAATATCCTAACTCATTGAACCTTGTATCAATAGAAGTAACTTCAATTTGGTAGAAGAATGTCTAGAAAAGCACTTAGTCTTGAAGATTTGAAGGGACTGAGAGTGTGAATGTGCTTGCTATGGTCAGTCATACTTTCTGTCCAGTATTTCTAGGTAATTTTTTTTTTTTAACTTCCATTCCTTACCACTTTTATTTTTTATATGTATGTAGCCCAGTTTTGGTACAGTTGAGACTCATAACTGGCTTTTTTTTTTTTTGGTTGAAAATGACAGTATACTGTGTTTCTTTCTCGAGAGATTAAAGAGTAATAGTTTTATGGTTGTTTCTCCTTTATGATGACTTATGCATGGTTCTGAGAACAGCCCTGTATTATTCTTAGTGCTTTTGTGAATCAGATAATTTAGAGTGGGTCCTTTAGCCTTCAGAATAGTGTCTGTAGAAGTTTGTTTTATGATGATTGACTTGGAGATTGCTTACTTTCCTACCATTATATCTTTCATATGGAAGAAGTGCATAAGGTTTCTGGTAAGCAAATATCAACCTGTGATTTCTCATGGCAGGCGTGAGAATTGAGTGTGTATCCTCTTCATTGTCAATCAAAGTTTGACTTTTTCTTACTAGTGAAGAGAGGAACTGTTACAGTTTTACACTCAGACAAGTTGTAAGATTTAAGATCCAGTCCAATTTTCTGTTTCCCTACCAGCTGAGTGGCGTTCTGCTCTATGCTTTTTAATTTGGATACTTCCTAAATTGCTTATCTTGTCCCATGCATGCTATACAGTATAGTTGCTTGAGCAATTCGAGGTTCCATTGAAAGAGGTATATTCTTAAAAGGAAGGCATTAACGCCATTTGTTGTTGCAGTTCTGTGGAGTTAGCTAAGACTGAGAAACTAAATAACAAAGTGAAAAAGAACAAATATAATAAAAGATGTGGAGAAAAAAAATGTCAAAACATGCAAGTAGTGGACTAGACTTAGAACAGAGAGCTACCCATAAAACTTGTAGTAAGAAAAGAAGTTACTAACGACAGACAGCTGTTGAGGGCTATATGGAAAGAGCAGGGAGAAAAGACTAATGGCTAAAGTTGGAATTGTATTGACTTATAGAAGGTGTAATAAAATTCAGAGGAGTTTGGCAGTCATATTTTGATGTGTAAGAAATAATAATAAGTAATAGTCTAAGAAAATAAGTTCACATCAAGATGAGGAACAATATTTTCAAGCATATATTTAGTTCTGAATGAGGTCATACAGTTAAAAAATTCCTGCAATTCTAGCACTTTCTCTCTTTTTATAGTCTGTATACAAAGCAGAAAACCAGAATAAATACTCCTCCTTCCATGTGAGAAAACTGGTCTTCAGTGCTGGAGTAGAAATTTCTAATCTAGGAAATCCTAGACATACTTTCAGAAGCTAGTTGGCTTTTCCTCATTCTTCAGCAATCAGTGAGTTTCATGTTTGGTGAAACTTCAGCTGCATTATTGGACCTGAGTTTTGAGTGAGATATTTTCTAGAAGAAATGTGTATCAAGGAATGTATGTGTTGTACAACTAGAAGAAAAATACTCCAGTCTGAGATGGTAGGAACACATGTGCCAAACTTCAAAATGGCTTTCCAAAATAGTTGAAATACAACTGGGATTTGTTGTACTAACACCACCTCCTGTCAGCTCTGCCATGAACAGATTTCCAGCTGATGGTAAATATTTCTGAAAAGTTATTTGAAGTTTAGAATTTATAATACTAAAATAATTTTGTTATCTGTGAATCATTCTAATCACATCAGAGATCTTAATAAAAGTGTAAGAAGAGTAAATAGGGGTGAAGAGAAAGATTATCATAACCTTCAGAGTATTGTGAGTTTCCAAAGAAGTCTGAGCTCGGAAGTTTGCATTCTGATCAGAAGCAATACTTTCGGCTTTGACCTACAGTGTCAAGAACTGATGCATTCATATTCTGGCTTTGTGTAGCACACGAACCTTACTTCTTGTTACTCTTGTGGCATGAAAGCTGGATAGCTATGGCAGTGTAAACCATAAGAAGTCCGTTCCCCTCTTTTTCTAATGTTCCTGTACAACTCTGTCATTGCCCAATAAGAAAATACAGGTTTCTGAATAGACTGCATTTTTTTTCAGTAAATTAGAATTTGCAGTGCTTTTAAGAGCTTCACAAGTTGTTTAATACTAAGTTATACTAATATATAAAAATTAAACTTGAGGGTGTTTTTCACCATTAGCCATAACTCAGGGAAGAATGATGCTTAGAAATTGGAAAAAATATTTAAATACATGTATGCTAAAATTACGTAAAATTTTGTGGCAGGTACACTTTTTATAAATCTACCACTATTAAGTTAGTTTGTTTCCCAAATTTTCAGGGAAGCACTGTTTCACCACAGTCAAACTTTAAAACTGCATTACTTGATAATAAAGAATTAGGGATTCTCCAAACCATAAAATGCTCTCCAAATGAAGGAAATAAACAGTTCAGGTTAAAATCCACATGAAGACGTAGAAATAGAAATTCAAATAACTAATTCCCCCCGTGAGGGGAGCAATGCCATATCAAATAGTTTGAATAAGTGCTGTCAGTGTTTGTGATCCTACGTTAAAATAAACAGATTTTTCAAGACCATATTTTAAAAATCTTTTTTCTTTTATTTGTAAAGTCATTTGAGGGTGAGTTGCAACTGCATGCTGTTATGAAGCTGTAACAAATACTTTTATAACATTCACTGGAAATATACGGAGGGCTACACAGAAAGAGGAGAATATTCTCTTATGACTTGGTGTGGAAGGAAAAGTGGTGACCTTTTGTTACTACAAAACCATCAAATATGAAGCTTATCTCTTCTCCAAAAACCTAACGTAACATCGAGTGACAAATATTTCACTACTAACAGACATGAGAATAATTAAGAAAATTACCATGCATGTCCACACAGAATTGCACTTTGTTACGTGTAATTCATATCTCTAATACTGTAGGGAAGCAAATAACAAACTTTTATCCTTTAATATTAGGTTACGTTCATGGTCACACACTTTTTGTTGAACTAAATAATGCTGAAATATGCTCATTTTCCCTTTTTTCCCTCCTCATACATGTTCTAATATCATTAAGGAAAGACAATTTAAAGCTATGGTAACTTTTACAGACACAGGGAAGCTAACAATTTTTTGATTTTTTTTAGTGTATGCTGTAAATTGACATTCTAAACTATATGAAATACATATATAGATTTAAATGACACTCTTAATAATAAGTACAACATACTAAAAAGAAAAGTGAATACAAATTTAAATTAAAAGTATCTAATAAATAAGCTATCAAGTTTTCTAGAAAATTATAATTCACCTTTTAGGTCTTCTGTTTATTACACAAATACTTGTTCAAGCATGCTTTCCATCTTCTCACTATAGTAGAGGTTTACTGTTAGAAACTTTTAAAGTATTCTTCACTGTTACGCTTTATGATGCTTCCCTGCCCTTTGCTTCATTCTCCATAAATGTGGTGAGCACAGTATGTCTAACTAACGTACTGAGGCACTGGAAGAAGTTCTAGCAATATACCTGGGTGAAGATACTTTGTTTGAAAATGATGCATTTCACTCTTAGTATGTATATTTGTTTTGCCTCCTAGTGCAAATAATTGGTATAATAAAAGTTCTTAAGGTTAAAGTTTCTTTTCTTTCTTAGAAGGAGAGGTTTATTTTTTTCCTAAAGATTTGCATGTAGTTATGCATCTATAAATCAGCGTCAGATATGGGCACATCAAGATTTACAGATGCAGTATTTCTCTTGCTTCTGTTCCTGTAACATCGTTGCCTCACCTGACTCAAGATTCTCAGTCTCTGGTATGTAGCTTTTTTATACTGTTAAACAAGTAGTAGAGCAAAGTAAGACCCACTGCTTTAAAAGAATCAGGTCAAATTCATATAACACACAAATCAGTAAGTGTCGGAAGATGAACGTACCCTGTTGTATTTAGAAAAAGGAAACATTAGTGTTCTCTGCAGTTCTGAATACTCCAAACCCTAAGAAAGCTATTAAATGGTTTGATATGGAGACTATTAGTACTACAGCTGGAAAGCAGGAATAATTTATTGCTAATGAGGAAAAGCATTTCACTTGAGTAGCACATTTCAACTAGCTTCAGTGCTATTAAATAGTATACAAAATAAACCTCTGTGAAAAATACTAAGAAGCCTTCAAATTGGTTTGGGTCTCTCTTCTCTGAATCATAAGTGTTGGATAATAGGTCAGAACAGAAGCTTCCTGGCTGTCTCACAAAAATAACTGCTGTCATTTCAGATACATTAGTAATAATAGTTTTGGCAACTATAACCATCATTGTTTAGAACCATCTGACAAATCAGTAACCTCATCTTAAATAAAAATGAAATTGTAGGCTCCTGTAGTATTATTCTTTTGCAAGATAAAGAAAGGATAGGGGAGAAGTTTATATACCCATCCTTCCCTCTGCTTATACCCCAGAGCCTCTGGTTTTCTTTTGCTGTTTTATTTAGTCCAGCTGAGACTAATTATCTCCCCTGTGATTTTTGAGGTCAGATCTTAAGTTGGATGTGTATTACAAATAAGTTCGTCAGATAATTTTTTCAGAAATAAGGAAAAACAGATTGCTATGGAAAAAATAATCTCTTCTATTACACATGTTAGTAAATGAATAAAGCAAAGAGTAAGATGTACCAGTAAGATGTATGGCATTTTTAATATTTTTTAAAACTGTACAAACTACAGAGAAATTGCAGGAGAGTTTCAATTACTATTTTAAATATTTTAGTATTGTTGCTTTGCACAGTTCTTAAATGTAATGTGGGTGCTCTCCTGCGAAAAGAGCATCTATAATGCTTGACAAAAAAAAAAAAAAGAACTTCTGGGTTAAACATCTTTCCTTGAGATGGTAGGCAGAAAGGTTCACTTCATAGACTAACTCCTGTGTCACCCAAGAGGATTTTTGCTTTCTCCTCGCTCATCTGGCTGTTTTTAAAGACAGAAAAATACTGTTGGTTTTAGATAGGCTCTTTAAGCCAGCTAAAGAAATACAGTCTGCATCTGTTTAGTGAGTTTGAAAAAGGTAAGTAAATTGTGGCTCCAGGAAATGTATTTTTTATTCCTTTTTTCCCTGCCTTCTCACCCCAATTGAATTGTGAGCATGCATTTGTAAATGACAGAGCTTTAATGATGACCAAATAAAACCAACATGTTCTAACTGAGATAAAACTGGTACTTTAGACAGAAATGTACTTTTGTCTGCAGTCCCGGCCGTAGGAGGGCAAATTACTGGGCTCTAATGGCAAGCTGCCACTACCATTTTTGGAAGCAGATGACAGTAACTGCAGAACCCCTTTCCAAGCAAAAAAAAAATTACCTGCACCTAATGATCAGTTTCCTCCTAAATTCAGAAGTAGGGGCAAGTAAAAGAGCTTTCTTGGAAGGGAACAAACTATTTAGGTGAATGTCTATTTATAAAAAATGAGAATACCATCAGCTCATGAAAAGGCATTGAGTTCCTGTGTGCATCAGGAGTTGCAGCTTCCATTCACAGACATGCTTTTTATCAGCCATATCACTGCCACCATCAGCAATGTTATCTTTTACACGGGGAGAGCTGGTAGAAGGAGGAAAGCTATCAAACTACAAAGTTTGTTCCTTTTTTTTTATAGGCCCAAAAGGTACAAATTTTGTTTCCCAGAGGGCTGAATAAGCTGGATGACAGATATAGTTGGCCTGATCCAATTCAACTCATTCTCACTTACCCAAATGCCTTATTCTATAAAGGAATCACTCAGAGAGATTATTAAAAACTAAGGGTTTCTATTTTAAGAAACTGTATGGAGGCAATTCAAAAGGAAATGTTTCTATTTGAACTACCCCTAATTCTAGGAAGTCATGGCAGCTGAGAACTAGGTCAATAAAATGCATTTTTAATTTTAAAATTCTGATTAATTTTGTTACATTGGCCATCTTAAATTCTTCTTTCCCAAAATAGATATAAATATTGAAGATTGATCTTAATAATTAACCCTGCTTTGAACAATTTCATTGTAATACACACATTTATCAGACAAGTTGTTTTAAAAGATGTACTTTTTATATGTGAGGAAGATTCTTCATAGAATGGTAGAGGTTGGAAGGGACCTTTAGAGATCATCTAGCCCAACCCCCCTCCAGAAGCAGGGTCACCTAGATCAGGTCACATAGGAACATGTCCAGATGGGTTTTGAAAACCTCCAAGGAGGGAGACTCCACAACCCCTCTGGGCAGCCTGTGCCAGGGCTCCCTCACCTGAACAGTGAAACAGTTTTTTCTTATGTTTAAGTGGAACTTTTTATGTTCCAGCTTCATGTCATTACCCCTTGTTCTGTTGCTAGATACCATGAAAAAAAAAGAAGCCTCAACCTCCTGACACCCACCATTTAGATAATGGTAAATGAGATCCTTCCTCAGCCTCCTCCAGACTTAAACATCCCCAGTTCCCACAGCCTTTCCTCATATGGAAGATGCTCCAGTCCCCTGATCATCTTGGTGGCCCTGCGCTGGACTCTCTCCAGAAGTTCTCTGTTCCTCTTGAGCTGAGGAGCCCAGAACTGGACACAGGACTCCAGATGAGGCCTCACCAGGGCAGAACAGAGCGGGAGGAGAACCTTCCTTGACATGATGGCCACACTCTTCTTGATGGATCCCAGGATGCCATTGGCCTTCTTGGCCACGAGGGCTCATTGCTGGTTCGTGTTTAGTTTATTGTCAACCAGGACTCCCAGGTCTCTCTCTGCAGAGCTGCTCTCCAGCAGGTCACCCCCAGCCTGTACTGGTGCATGGGGTTGTTCTTCTCAAGGTGCAGGACTCTGCACTTGTCCTTATGATGAAGAATTCTTCACTTCAGGTGACTGAATGGAAATTAACCAAAGGCAGTCTTAAGAAAATGGAGATTTAGAAAAGTGTATACTATTAAGAAGCAGTTTGTTCAGGCGCTTTTCTTGGACCATTCCTGTGTAGGTAATTGTTTAGGAATGACATAATTTAGTAAAGGTAGTATGTAGTGAAAGATAGATGCTCTGAGAATTTACTTTTAGTTTTAGTTTGATGGTTACTTTGACAATCTGTAGCTCTAAGAGTGTGTTTCAGTAGTGCAGGATTTATAAGACATATGGATTCTTCTGCTGCATTTATTTTTCCAGAGTCATGTCATCTGTGTTGAAAATTAATTTACTAACTGGAAATCTCTATTGGCCAAGTGCCATCCAGAGGTTTCTGAATTTATCTTCTGCTAATTTTTAGTTATCTTTATTTTGATGTTGCATGACAAACCAGAGCTCTGCTAGGAGGGCTTCGTGACGCTGAGTGGATACAGAGACATGGTGTGTGTACAGCATGGACCTAGGGATTGCAAAACCCATGTTCTGCTTCTATTACCATTGGCTACTGTGTGCCTGTACTGTTACAGCAGCATCACCTATTCTCTGTCCTTGTTTACTAATCCAAGTGTCAATATCACAACATATATTCCTTGTGCAGATACAATACCACATAAAGACTGAGTGCATCTTGCAAGAATATTGTTAAATTTTCCTTAAAAGCTCCGGAAAACTATTTAAATGGCTTCAAAAGTCTTTGTGAGAAGTCATATAGTTTTGCAGTATTCTGACTTCTGAATAAACTAACCAACTGATGTTGATTCTCCACTCGAAAATTCTCCTGTACTGTGTTCCTTTGGGTGTAAGATAATTACTTTAAAGATAACATAAAGTTTTAAGAGATGTCTGATGCCATAGAAAAGTAATGGGCTGTTTCTCTCCTCCTCTTTTCGGCAGTTTTGGTATGAATCATGATGGAATTGGAAATTCCTGTGGGACCAAAGGTCATGAAGCAGCAAAGCTAATGGCAGCTCATATTACAGCAAACACCAACCCTTTCTCTTGGTCAGCGTGCAGTCGGGATTACATCACCAGTTTTTTAGAGTAAGTAGTCTCTTAAGAAAAAAAATCACAAGTTTTAAAAAAATTGACACCTTTCAAGATAAAGAGTAGATATGACCTGTTCTGGTGGTTTACATTTTTAAAGTAAATAGACCTAAACATGGCAAGTCATTTAACATTTTTATTTTGTAGGGCACTTTTTCTGTTTAGTGGCAAGAGTTTTTTCAGGTGCATTACTCATCTTACAGTTCTTGTTTTTGGTTATTCATAACATTTTGAAGTGCAGGTTATATCTCCTTACTTTATTAATCTGAGGATTAGAAATATAGAACTGCGGAGTTTGCCTATGAATGACAGGAAATTTAGTTCTTTTAAAATATGTGCATATTGTGAGAGAATCTAATGAAAGGAACAAAGTATTAGACCTGTTCCTTGTACATTTAATTATCCAGAGTGTTTTCAGGCCATCTTCTGAGTTTTTATCTATCAATGTTTTTTCATACCATTGGTGAGGATTATAGAAGAAGATGACATGGATCTTTATGTTAATACCTTAAAATTGTGCTAAGCTATTTTGTGCTAACCTATGTTGTGATTTTTGTCCAGAATTACATCGTTCCCTGAAGTTTTAGTTCTGTGTGAATGAAACAGTCAAAATGGGTTAGTCTCAAAATTGTACTCATCAATGTATACATTGATGTATATGATGCATAATAAAGCCTTTGTATGTGCTTTAAGTCAAACATGGAACTGTGAGTTCACTGAGAGACTGATAACAGGATTTTTAAAAAATGGCCTAAGACAGGCTTTATCAGAGCAAGTGGTGGTTGGTAGGTTCAGTATCATCAGCACAATCATTTGTTTAAGAAGTAAAGATTGTTCAGTAATTCAGACACTTATGTATTTTAGGAGATTGACTTAAACCACTCAAGTGATCTAACCATGAGACTACTTGGAATAAAATGAACTTCTTTTAGGGATCTAACCTCAGAATAAGGCACTGTATTCTGAATTTTACCTGACAGGACCCGTCTGGACTAGTACCTTTTCTTTAGATTGGTTCAGATGTAGATTCCCACACAATGCAGAGGATTACTGAATTGGTCTGAGGAAGTTTTTGAGTACCTTATAGAGTAACTGTGCAAGAGAGAGACATTGAAGGTTAGTGGTGTACAGAGGAAGAGAACTCTTAATTTAATATATTAGGTTAAGGCACTTTGTGTCTCCCACACTGAACTGTGCACCCACCTACTTTCATGTACTGGAGTGTTTGAGTATCTAAACTAAAACACACTGACTTAAGTCAGCTTACATATGTGTGTGAGACAAGTTTCTCACAAAGGAAATATATATATATGTGTATTGATTTAACACTACCATTATAGAAAACAATATACATGGTAGTTTTGTTTTGTCATTACCAATAATTTATTTTAATTCAACACTGTTCCTGTTAGTAGTCTTTCTAGTATGTCATGCAGCCTAGGTGTAACTGTGCATCTCTCCTGAGAGAAATTATTTCACTACTTACTAATTCTGGCTGTAATCATACAGTTTGATTTGGTTATTTTGTTGTAGCACTTGGAGGTTTGTTTTTTACTGTTACAGTTCTACTATTTGCTGTTTCATTTGCTTCTATTTGTTGCTGTCCTCCAACCTCTATTTTGATCCAAATTTGTCCTAGCAATGAGATGTCTATTGACGAGGACATAATTCAAGAGATAGCTAAGAAGTCATGTTTTATTTATGGGTTTACAGAAAGAAGTGTGGTAAAGTTCTGTGGCTTGTGTTATGCTGCAAATGTAAAAGAGGAGAACATTTGTTCATAATGTTCCTGAACAGTTTTAAATTTTGGCCTGGACAAACTATCTTGTTTCTTTACTTGGTATATATGCAGGGATCTTTCAAATTTTTATTGCCAGTTAAAAACATTTTTTACTTATGCCTTCTCTATGTTTCAATTTAAAGTTATTTTTTTAAATTTTCTGTTAGCATCACCATTATTCTTTTCAATTCCCTAGGTCTAATTCAGTGTTAAGTTTCATTGTTAAGCCATTGGGATGCCAGTGAAACTGTAGTTGTATTAGCATAAAGTCAGAATAGTGCACTGGTGGATCTCTCCCCATAGTCCTAATCTCATCAGGTATTTTGAGATACTTTCCTGTCATTGCCAATGTTTGCAGCTCTACTTGAATTACTACCATCTGTGAATTTCAGAAAAAAATTATTATTGAAGGTACTAAGTGATATTTGAACTAGAGTAAAAAAAAACCAAAACAAAACACCTACACCTAGCAGCTTCAATAAATGATCTTTAATAATATTTTAGCTATATTTTTGTAACCCAGAATGTAGATGTTATTTTTTTTCATAGCCACCTTGGACAAACATTATTCTATGCATTACAATTATGAATAGACTTTCCAATTGTATAGGATACTGTGTTAAATAACGTACTAAGAGCCAAAGATAACTGCTCTTTTATCAACAATTTTTGCAATAATTTTTTAATAAATGTTATATTTCTCAAACATGATCTTTTCATTATAAATCTATGCTTCTTGTTGTTTGTGGTTCTAATATCCTATAGATGAATTCGTACCTTTTTTTTCTGTAAAAGGTTGTTTCATTATTTTGTAAAGTAGAATAGTCTGTAAAGCTGTAGGACTTTTTCTCCAGTTTCTAATTTTCTTCCTCTTTTCATGTCATGTCTTCAATGACAACTGGAAGGTGTTGAGATAGAGTTACATAGGTACCTTCAGGACACCTATCACAAGCCCCTGTCACTTCTTTTTACCCATTCACACTTTTTCTTAAGGCAGAACAACTTAAGAGCAGATATTTTTCTGCTGCAGGAAGCAATCAATGAGCAAGAAGCAAAGAAAAACAGTGAGTTTCATGTTGTAGCAATTCCCTGTAAGAAGAGCAGAATAGTCTGCACCCAAACAGGAAAAACTATCCCCTTTTTTCCTTAGTAGTTCTTAAAAACTTATCAACAGATGAGGAAAATGATAATTTAGAGTTTTAGAGGCAAAGACTCAAGATGTTGTCATCTGTGTTTCCAGATAGATTACGCTCTGCCCCTTCTTTCCATTTTTCTTCAAGAATGTGAAGACAGCTGTGACAAGACACAGTAGACTACAAAAAATGAAGAGAAGTGGTTTTTTCTGTGTTGAATAAGTATGGCTAATTTACGTTTCTTTTAACTATGTTTACCAAGAGTGACAGAATGCAGTGTGATGAAATGCAGACACCTAAGACCATGAGTCTGCATGACATACTACATTTTTAGATTTATCAAGTTGGATCTGGGTACAAATTTGGGCAGGGCTATCACGGCACTGGGTAATGCAACTGGAATGAATTTTCTAGAAGTGCATTGTGTATTCATAGCATTATATGGTAAGGTAGATTAATGTGGATTTACTGGTTTACCAGCTTGGGTCACCACTTGCTACAGTAGTTATGCACTATGTGTCATTTTGTTGTGTAGATACCACATTGTCTTTTATCACCAGGTAAAATAATTTTAAAACAGAAGTCATACTCATCACAAAGTAGAGCCTCACCTTCATAATTTCTCAAGACTTTCTTAAAACTACACCCAGAACCCAACCAATTTTCTAGACTGAGTCTACTGAGGAATAGCCGTTAAGTATCACTTGGAAGGTATCAATTCAGTCAGACAGTAGTTGAGAAAAGCAATTTATTTAGCAGTATGTCCAGGTAGAAGATGACTATGGCTCAAAGAATGACAGTAATACCAAAAACAGTAATGTATTGCTAACAGATGGATCAAAATCTCCAGAAAGATAGCCAGCCAGTACAGGCACTGAAATGGCTAACAAAAATATGGGGTTTTTTGGGTGAGAGCGTTCCTTCTAGCATGTAATAGCTATTATCTGTCAAGCTTCATGTTAGAGTGGAAGACTGACTGTATTCAATTTATCAACCAGATTCTTCAGATGTGCTTTAAAATGGCTTTAACTTTTTATAGAATTAAATGCAGAGATACTCACTGAGAATTGCAAGGTTGCAGAGCAATGCAAGGGGACAGAGATTCTGGTGAGAGGAGTAGAAAGCCCCAATATGTGGTAATAGAATAAATGAATGAAGTGTAAAAATATTGTTTGGGTCTGTTTGTGTCTGTCTACACGTAACTATATCCAGCATATATTTATACAGTGTCTCTATAGAGCCGTGCAGATACCTAGATGTAAAACATAGACTGTCTGCTGAGATTTTTTTATTCAATTACTTTTATCTTTTGTAGTAACAGAATCTGGGTGATTTCTGGAATCACAGTACATTGATCTAATCAGCATCAGATAAGGGAAGATGTTAGGAGAAGCCGAATGGCCAACTCTATCTTTCTATGGCAGGATTGTTCTTTGAAGAGCAGTGGAGAAGAACCAGGAGTCTTTATTTTAATAAGTAAAATCTATCACAGGAGATTCTTGGAGAGTTTCTAAGATTGCCATACATCAGGATTTACATCTGAAACTGTGTCTTTCTAATTTTGGAAAGCAGCTAAAAGTATCCTGGTCCAAGCAAGTCTATATAGACAATAGAAAAATTATCCAGTGTTTGAGCACAGACATCTAACCATGAATCTTAGACATACAATTGGATAGGCAAGATAAATATGGAGTAAATATGCTTATATGCTGTCTGTGGCAGATTAGCCAATTCTTTTTGTACTCCAGAAATCTAAATTAACTTATAAAAAAAGTACAAGTGAAGATCAGTTTTGAAATGTAAGTTCAGTGTCAGAAAAATGTCATATCACTCTCTACATATCAATTGAGAAAATTTACATTCAGTATTATCTATTGAATTACATTTTGGATCATAATTTGCTTAATTTTTCTTTACAAAGATTTTTTAAGTTTACTAGGAATGTGTCCTCAATTACTGTAGATTTCTGAAACTTTGAAAGTCTTAAGTTTTGCTTAAAAGACTACACAGTTAAAAAAATCCAAACAATTTCTGTTTGGAACTGCCAGATTGGCTGGCAATCTGTTCTTGAGTGTTGACTTTCCAAATATTACTCTTTGGATACTTCTTCAGATTATTTGAATTTAAAAAAATTGTAAACGTCAGAATCAGCAGCAGATTCTTGTTAACTTATTTGTAGAATGTTTGATGAAGTAAATATAGAACAACAAGTTGGTCCAATATTTTATAGCTTCGTATCTACCAAACTCTGAAGGCTGGCTACCTATAGATTTTATTAGGTGGACGACTTTCATAGATGGAACACTGGAACAGGCTGCCCAGGGGGGCTGTGGAGTCTCCTTCCTTGGAGGTCTTCAAGACATACCTGGACACGTTTTTGTGCGACCTGATCTAGGTGGACCTGCTTCTGCAGGGGAGTTGGACTTGATCTCTAAAGATCCCTTCCAACCTCTACCATTCTATGATTCTGTGGACCAACAAAATTTTTTTAGTATGTCTGCTAGATGATTATTCAAATGAATGAAAGAACATTTGGAATACAAACCATATTGTGGAGGAAAGTATATATTAAAGAAATTGCATATTATCTACTGCTAAACAAAAGAAAAATTGAGTATTGTGAAAAGATTGTGCAAAATTAAGAGTCTTTGCTTTTAAACATGTAAGACATAGGCCTTGCATAAGAGATTGGAAAGTTATAGAATTTATCGTGAGTGTGAGTGGTAAATCCATAACATTAGAGAGTGTTTTCATTTAGTAATCTTATTCTGGTTTATTTTATTTTTAAACATCATTCCAAATCACATTTTCATTACTTACGCTGTTATTCCACACATACATATTTATTTTATTGTTCTTTTTCTTTTCATATTTTCTTTATTATTCATAATTCTTTTTTTATTATTTGATGGTACTTTATAGTCTGTAGACTATTGAGCAATCTAGAGTTTATTCATTAATATGAAGTTAAACAGCTTTTGTAATCAGTACAGTAATATATACTCTAAAAATAAATTTTTACTCGGGAAAAGTAGATAATAAATATGAAGGAAGAGTTCTATTAGGAGACAAATATTATATATAGGCATGTAAGTAATTAATGGTTTTATATGTATGTATGTGAATAACATGCATTGTGTTTGTATTGAATAAATTTTGCTTTTTTTCCCCCCCATATTTTTATGGATGATTTGCTAATGTTATTAACGAAAATATTATGTATATTAGCCATATACATATGTATATGATTGTTTAGCTACAACTGATCATTAAAATATTTATAATATATCTAATTTGTAACTGGTAATCACTGGTTGCATTATAGTCTGTGTTATTATGAGTGAACCAATTCTCTAACGTTAAAATCATATTTCAGTGCTAGTGTTTTGGATGTGCTTGGATGTTTTCTTAAAACATGTTTCTTTCTTAAAACATTGAAGGACTTGTACTGTGTATGTCGCTGACATATCTGTGAATAGATAGTGTAATAGGAGCATGAACCCTGAGAAGTCTATGTCAGTGGTCTTTATTTTTTCTCTTTATTATTCTGGGATACAACAGCAATGTTTGTACAGAGATGATGGGTGTCAGTTTTGCATTATTTAGTCTGTAAAGATTCTGGCATTGAATCGCTGGTTGTTGTTACTTTATCACGCAGTTAGCAGTGGCAGCATGATTGAGATCTTAAGCTTTCAGAGAATGCTCTAGTATCCTTATTGTCCTTCCAGACAGAAAATTAATTTGCTATACAGTGATATTAAAATAGAAAACAATGTTTAAATTATATTCTGGAGTGTTTTTCAAACATCTCTTGAGACACTACACTGGAATACTGGGATGAAGTCGCATCCAACTTAGTTATTTTATAACTGAAAACAGTCCCAGTATGTCCCATAAAACCTCATGAAATTAACCTAACAATGAAAAAAGTCTTTGGATACTAGGTGTATCTTGTGGAGTAAATAAAATGTAAGGGTGAATTTGAGATCATCTTATTTCTATTTCATACACTAAAGATTTCTCCACTCCTTATTAAAGAATTGAAATGCTCTGCAGGAGTAACCTGACTTTGTATATTCTCTGTATGTAAGACAAAATCCCAAAGAATAAAAATGATTCTGATTTGAATTTTTTAAAAATTCTAAAATTTTTCTTTTCTCTCCTTTTCTTTTCTCTTCTTTTCTTTTCTCTCCTTTTCTTTTCTCTCCTTTTCTCTCCTTTTCTTTTCTCTCCTTTTCTCTCCTTTTCTCTCCTTTTCTCTCCTTTTCTTTTCTCTCCTTTTCTTTTCTCTCCTTTTCTTTTCTCTCCTTTTCTCTCCTTTTCTTTTCTCTCCTTTTCTCTCCTTTTCTCTCCTTTTCTCTCCTTTTCTCTCCTTTTCTCTCCTTTTCTCTCCTTTTCTCCCCTCCCCTCCCCTCCCCTCCCCTCCCCTCCCCTCCCCTCCCCGATTGATAACTATTAAATCTGTTTGTAATGTATTTCAGTACTATTATTCTTTTATCCTTTTGTTTCATTACTCTAGATTTAACAGATCTTTTTTGTCAAGCATCTGTGTTTTACTTTGGGAGTGTTACACTATTCCTGAGTGCATTAGAAGTCAGAATGGTTAAAGGTCCACAGCCTGCACTCATCCTTTCCACAGCTTTGGTGACTTTTCATTACCAGTGGAAAGTCTCTGGTTTCATTTAAAAAAAAAAAAAACAAAAACCACAAGATAATGTCAGATAGTCACACTAAATTTGTCAAATGTGTCAATATTGTTCAACTCATTCAAGTACTAAAAGTGAAGCATCAGGAAAGAAACATTTTCAGTCTGAGAGGTGATGATGTAATGTAGCTAGTGAATGAGTGATTGTTTAGCAGTCATTTTCTTGCTTTTGTACAACAATATTTCATTGCAGTCAAAATCTTGTGTTCAGAGCAGAAGAGGGGTTTGTCTTTACTACAAAGATTTTGACTCACATTTCTGCAATTACACATCTTGTAGAGTAGGTATAGAGTTACAATTTACAAGTTCAGTAGATTTAAAGATTTAGGTCTGATTCTGTAATTTAATCGGTGCAGCAGTACATATGTCTATGGAGAGAATCACTAAAGGTAATGAGGGTTTTCAAATGCTGTACCGTTGGCTGCATGTTTGCAGGATCACAGTTTACAGACCAAACTCTGCACAACTGGACTCTATGGAAATGTTCCTGCCATATGCAATAGTAGCTCAATCAGATGTCAAATGCTAAACTTCCTGCTGAATTATTTTCATATTGGAATTATTAGCTTTTACTCCTCATAAATGCCAAATACAACTCAAAAGAATGCAGAATAGTTTCCCAACGTTTGCTATTAGAAGCTATATAAACTTCCAATAATTAAAACTGGAATAAAGGGCAAGTCCATTCTTTTTTAGGCCAGAACTGTTGAGGGAGAGTATGTGTGTCAGTGTGCAGGTGAATCATGTGAAATTAATTTGGATTTGTAACCGAATACGGTAGTTTTTTTC
Source organism: Colius striatus (assembly GCF_028858725.1). Classification (NCBI taxonomy): domain Eukaryota; kingdom Metazoa; phylum Chordata; class Aves; order Coliiformes; family Coliidae; genus Colius; species Colius striatus. The sequence goes on along the minus strand of NC_084790.1, from coordinate 46,636,726 downwards.
TGTATTTACCCGTTTATTGCTTTAGTTGCTGTTAGCTGCCTTCTGAAATGGTTAGCAGTTGTTTCCTTGTTTTTCTAAAGGATTTGTTGTAGTATTTCAAAGAATTGAATAAAATAATGTTGAAATGAGAACATAAAATATGTAGTTAAATGAGGCTTTTTGCTCGTTTTCTATCTGCAAATGAAAAGCATAGCAAATTGGAGAGCTCCTAAAACCAGCATAGAACATTCACTTCTGAAGTTATGTTCCTTTGGCAAGGTGCATGGAAAAGTTTGGGAAAAAAATCTCCATAAGTGCTGGCAAAATTTCTAGGAATGTCAGAAAAAAATTCAGAATGTTGGCGTAAGAATTCTTTAAAAATCCTCACTTATTCACATGTGAAATGAAAGTTAAAAAGCATCTGTCCTATGCACACTGACTAAATAAAACTGAATAATTGTATTTATCAAGGTACACATTTTTGTAAAGAGAACAGATGACTGTGCTTGGCTTTCTGTGTTATTTATTCCACTGCAATAGAACATTGTGTTTGAATGTGGGCATATTTTGGGAAAAAAAATCCCACCAACCACCAAAAAAACCAGTGAACATAAAAGAAGAAAATAGTAAAGTTTTCAAAGATGATGATGTAATTTCCAACATTAGATTTTTAAGACTAAATATCTTTAATGCAATAGGATCCATACAATTTTTTCACTCACCCTAGTGTAGGTAAGGTTGAAGATCCTGTAGAATTTTTACGACTATACCTATTTTTTTTTCACTTGGAAGAAAAGTATGCATTTTAAGGTTCTAATCCTGTAAGCATTTAGTCATACTGAAATTAAAATGGGTTTTATATAAACCAATTTAGTTGCTCATAAGACTGTACTGGACTGTTTACAGGAACAGAAGAGTCATTAAAAATTGTAAATGGAATTACTTTTATTTGCTTAATTTGTTTGTTTTTCATTCTACAACCAAATGTAGCTACTCTTCAGTGAAAACAGATAGGAATCTTATTTAAAAAAATGAAAATCAGTCTTGTGTGGCTCAGAAATTATTACACTTTAAAAAATGATAATATATGAATTCTATTTCACAATCTAAAATGAGCACTTTTGTTAATAATAATGATGAAAAAACTTGAATCTCGTCATTCCCTATCATTATTTTTTCTTTTGACTATGGGTGTACCATCATACTGTTTGTTTATTGCAATCTTATTTGTTTCACACCCAGTGCTGTTAAAAGTAAGAACTAGATACATGATATCATTACTGTGATTTACAGTCAGTAGAATTCCTAATTGATTTGGTCCTTTATGTTGAACAGTTCGGGCCGTGGTACTTGCCTTGATAATGAGCCTCCCAAGCGTGACTTTCTTTATCCAGCTGTGGCCCCAGGTCAGGTGTATGATGCTGATGAGCAGTGTCGCTTCCAGTATGGAGCAACATCCCGCCAATGTAAATATGGGGTAAGAAGTCTTAATCCTTATGCTGAGTGTTCTGCTTAGTCATTTGTATATATTCCTTTATAATATAAATCTTAAGTTAGATGCTGTAGTGGATTATAGATTTCCCATAGTATGTCTGGTGCTATCATATGTAAGCAAAGGGTACGTTTTAATCCTTATGCTGCATCTTTTGCTTGAGTCATTTGTGTGTACTATACACCAAAATGAGTTGGTAACCACAAGCTGGGGAAAGCAGTCTTTATTTTTAGGAAAAAAGGAGCCTAGAACACTTGATCCTGCTCCCTATAAAGTGTACTACAGAATTCTCTCTGATTTGACTAAAATGAGGCCAGGTTCATGTTGTATTAATCTTGAACATTAAATTCATTATGTTGGCTTTAGCTTTTCAATTTAAAGCTACATTTTGAAATTACCTTTTTACTTGTATTGATTTGTTAGGTCTGGCTTTTTTTTTCCTTTTTTTTCTCCTGACATTGAGTTCATTGTTTCTCACATTATTCAGATCTCTTTTTGAAAGATGCATTGTGGTTACAGAAACAGATGAATATGGAGCTAGATAGGTGAAAGAATACTGAAAACCTAAGTGTTAGCACAGGTTCTACTGTAAATACCAGTGTGCAATAATTAAGGTAAATAAATTTACAGTAGAAAGAAAAACCTGCACACTTAGGCCATTGTGCGATAAGCATTGTGCTGAAAATCTTGCAGCCAAAAGTATGTAGTAAAAGGATACATTCTCTTGTGGTGTCACTAATCAGCTGAGGCTAAATCAAATAAACCTTGAAAACTTATCTAGTGGTTTAAAAGTAAATAGTTTTAATATTATTTTAATATTTATTCAAATAGAACAATTTTACCACTGACTTTATATTCTGTTTACTTCTTTAAAGGCTAGCTATGAAGAAAGTCCATTTCAATGTCCCTGGGGTGATGAATACAGTATTATTCTTGGGATGCCTCTTTGGCAGATTACAGTGTGCAAAGGATTTACAACTTGTAGCTGGCTGACTAGCTCACTGGATCTTCTACTCCTGATCACTCATCAAACCTCTTTTGGTCTTTATTGTTCCTCTTTTAAGTTCTCACTTCCCACCACTAGTCTTTAAAGGCCCTGTTTCCTGTCACTGCATCAAACTTGTTCTTTTTCTTTCTTTTATTTTTTTCTTATGAATTCTCACCACACACACTCTTCTGTTTTCAGACTAAGGAAACCTGCAGGTGTTTAATCCATGATTTATAGCACAGCCTTTGGAAATATACTGCATTTTAAATTAAATTGGAGAGTTAATAATGTGCAAAACTTGGCTTTTCCATGTGTTATTTTTTTTGACACTGTTAAGCCACGTAATCTTTGTTGTGATGATCATGCAGCATGGTACACTGTCTTTCTTAAACCAGTTTCTAAACCACAAACAATTGGAAGAAATGAAGATGTGTAGTACCTGTACTCTCTTTTAATTTTTTGTTGAGATTCCCTTATAATTACAAAAAAGTGGTCAACAGTTTATTGAAGCATTAAAAGAAGCTATGAGTTCATGTGACTGGCCTTCTAAATTGATACAATATATTCTGTTCCATTGGTGTGCCACCAATGACAAAGTAATTTATAAGTCTCAGGAAAAAAACTTCTGTTTTTAATAACAGGATTCAGACCGCATGTGTTAATATAAGAGGTTATTGTCTGACAAAATCCACTTTAAGAAGTTGTATCAGTTTAAAATAGCATCTACATTTAAAATATTTTCTGCTATGGCCATAATGCCCTGAGAATGCGATCGTGATGATTATGATTGTTTGGATTTCAAGTGTTAATTTTGAAGGGGGAAAAAAAAGATCTTTGGAAGCTGGTAGGGCAGATGTAAAATATCCACACAAGAGAGATCTGTTAATACATGAAAGAGTTTTTACAACCGAGTAGTGGAACTAGATCTAAATACCAGGAAAAGCTAAGTTGAATACCGTGCTCGACTATTTCATTATCAGAAGTAAACAGTCTGTGCTTTGGATATTCCTATTTGATATTCCCATTAACGTGCAGATTGCATTAATAGTTCATTTCTCTTATTCTGACAGACACGTGCAGATATGAATTGAAGAGCAGTAATAATCTCTAATTATCAGTGGACCTAGTTTATAGACTAACTTCTTTTTATCACTTCTTTTAGCTGTTTTTACTTGAAGTGCCTAATAGAAAAGGTGTGGAGCAGGTTTTCCAACGTGAGGTTTAGTCACCCAGAAGGAAATAAAGTCTAAACCAAAAGGAAAATATCAGTGAAAATTGCTTGTATTTTTCCCATGCTGTTTAGTGACTTGTGGTGGTGGGATGTGACAAGAGAAACAGTCAAACTCTCAAATCAAAGGCCAAAAATGTTACAAAGTCTCCTTTGGGCTCTGATGTAGCTGTGGAGATGGTGTTTTTAAGGGAACTTGGAAAATCTTCGTGTTCTTTGTAATTCTATCTTAAATGTCTTGCTAGCCTTTACAAAAATTACCTCTTTCAAACATCTAACTTTAATGTTAATCTATGTTCTCTGAAAATGTATTTCTTCATCCATTCCCTCAGTATGTTTATTTTAAACACTTTGTTGCTTTTGATCATGGATGATGTTCTAATTCCGCAAATAACTTTGCATGTTTAAGTACCTGAAGCCTTTCTCACTTAGGAACTTGAAGCTGAAATACATAGAGAGATGTTTGAATAATTAAGGCTTCAGAACTGAAGTATTCAAGGGGCTGCAACTTTCTGCCTTGCTCTGTGTGTGCTTGCTGACAAGGAGACAAGTTGACCTTAAAAGGAGCTCTTTGGTAGATGTTATGATACTATTGTGAGTTCTAGACCTAATTAAACTGTTTAGTCACTTATGGACAGAACTGTTCCAACAAAGGATTTGTGGCTGTTGGTTAGATGTACCGGTTGTTGTTCAGCGCATCAAGTTGGATGAGAGTTCAGAGATGCTTTAGGTCCTTGAGCTTAAAAAACAGAAGTACTTATTAGCAAGTAGACAGTGATGCTGCTAATTTTACATGTGCATTGTTCTTTATACTGTACATAATTTCTGATATAGGAGAAATTTTAGAGAATATAAGTGAAGAAATGGCTATTTTGAATTAAGAATTGAGAGGCAAAGTCTCAAGCTACCTAAGTATTTCATTTTTAGCATGTATTTTCAGATTCAAGAGAACATTAAATTTATGGCTTACAATGAGCCAAATTATAACGATGGAAATGTCACCATTTAGTACCAATGCATAGCTTTTTCCTAAAGACAGTACATGCTTTCAGGTATTTTGCTGTATTCACTGCAGTGGGAGATTTTGAGGTTATTAGGAACAGTGATAGTTCCTGTCCATTTATGAAGCTACTGTATTTGCAACATCTAGGGTGATGCAGTGTGAACTCAATCCTTTTTTTTTTTTTTCAGTTGAATGTAAGGAGATATTTTTTCATTGACTCCTTACCTCCTTAGTCTTTGAGCATCTGCCTAATAACAGTTGACTGTTGGCTGTCTCTGGGTTAACTCAGGAAAGAATTCACTTTGAATTTCTCTGTTTTATGAGTTTCAATAATACCTCGGGTATGTCTGACTGTAACTTACAGATTTTGTGGTTCTAAATAATGCTTTGCTTTAGAGCTGGTCCCCACATTTCTAGGACAGAGGCTAAAACCTCAGACATTTTAAGAGCAGTTAATACTTTATGCATATGGTTAATATTGCTGTGGTGTATTTTATGACCTGTGAAGCTGTTGGCTGCTAGCATGGGTTTCAGAGATAGTGCCTGACAATGCTTTGGTATATTTTTTTTCATGGTATGCTTTCCCACCACCATGGGTATCAATAAATATTTTGAGTAGGAGGAAGAGGGGACAAGCTGTTGTTTCCTTTCCATACATGGCTTCACTGAAATAAAGAGGACAATTCTTTGTATTTCACACTAGAGTTTAACACTTGGATAATGTATTTTAGCTGATGACAGGTAGCCCTCTTTTTTTGTCATGGTCTTGTGTTTGCAATTAAGTTCTCCAGTTAGTTTGCCAATGAAAACAGCTTTATACTCAAATACCAGTTTTTATTAACATTTTTTGTTAGTGCATTTTGGAGGACAGATAGAGTTCAAACTGTGAACTTACTGCTTGTAAACAGGCAGAATGAAGATATATTCTCAGAATAAGGAGTCCCTCTGCTCCCTTCTGTAACTCCCTTGCATTAGTTGTCTCTGGGAAGTTTTTAATGAGTTACAGGGGATTGGCCATAAAGTTAATTACCATTAATGGAGAATTCCAGGGGAAAGTGCTGACTGCAGAAATACAAGATATGCAATTGTCATACCTTCACTGCTTCGTAGTTTCCCACAAGCCAGCACAGAGGCAGAGTAGTTTAATGAAACCGAGTTAGTAATGTCCAAAGCAAAGCAGCAGTTATCAGTTTTCAGATCCTGAAGAATAAACAAACACAACAGTCCTACAGTATTCTTCTAGGGCTAAATAACCCAACTTAAAATTGGCCGTTGTAATTAGATGACACAAACTTTAATGTTAATTAATTAACCTGTCACTTTTTTAAATGAAACACTGCTCTGATTTAATCCAGTTAAATAACAGAAAGTATTAAACTTCTAGAGTTTTTATAGGAAAGTGGAAGCAGATTCTGGAAGATGTTTTTTCAGAAGGAAAGGCAGAGAAGTCACTGATGTGTCTTTGCACTAGAGCTACCAGTTTTCTTTTGTTCCCTAACCCATAATATGAGTAGGTTTGTGCATTCAGTTAAATCTGTACACTGTACTTTTCAACTCACTGGAAGGTGACTTCTTTTCCCTACAACTTCACACATCATGCTATGGCTAAGTTTCTTTATACTTGATGTCTGTTAACAGAGCATAAGTAGTCAGATCAGATGGATTTATGTTATGGTGCTCACAAATTGGTGTTAAAAATATGTGTAGGCCAGGACACAAATTGAAGATCCTGGTATTTTACTCTGTCATTTTTATCAGTCTTTCCATTATTTTTTATTTCATAAGGTCTTGCCAGTGAAAACCTCGCATAACTGTTGTGCATGCCTTTTGCATTTAGAATTATTAAAACTTCAAGTTTTTTCTTGTATAAGGGCTTACAGGATCATGCTTTAATTAAGAACATTTGAAAGACTTAACAGCATTACTCTTAAAGTGAGTTTTGTTCCTTCTTTTTTTAAAGAATGGGTTGTATATAGCCAAGGGAAATCCCAGTCCTCTTTCTGAATCCAAAGTAGTTTTACATCCTTTTTGTACCTTTTTCTAATAAGTTGCTGTAGTCAACTTTCTTCTTTCCTAGGATGATCTTATCTCCAAACTGCATATCTCTTTCTCTTTCTCTTTCTCTTTCTCTTTCTCTTTCTCTTTGTTTCCCTTTCCCTTTCGCTTTTTCTTCTCTTTCACAAGAAACATAGATGTAACACCAATGTGCCTGGTTGTTATGCAAACTGTTTAAAAAGCACAAGGAGAAGCTCACGATCAAAGTGGGAGTGCGCTAGGTGACAGTAGAAGCAACAGTGAGATTCCAGATACTGGCACGTGGTTTGAATAAAGATGGGATAGTTGGTGTGGGTTTGAAAGGGAGATGCTACTTGGAGATGATTGACCTTGTGGGGTTTCTGTAGTTTCCATAAGGTTCACATAAGCACCCAATATTTAGGAAAGAACGCGGGTAACATTATACAAATGTAAGACTTAAGCTTTGAGTTCAATTTCATATTCTTTCAGCATGTTGCAATTCATAACATACCCCACCACTTAATGAGCATTTGGTAGTGGAGCACTAAAATGGTGAGTTTTGGGTGCTTATCTGAACTAAACTTTGAGCTTTCTGAAGTTCACCCATAATTATAGTCTTCTGATTTTAATCACGTTGCTAGCAATATTTCAGCAGTGAGGATGAAAATACCCTAGGTTGATGCTTTTCATGTCTGAAGTGTCAGTTACAATTCAGGCTAATTATTTTTATGCTCTGTTTTAGCAAATGCTCATCAAGAGGTGCAGCATACTATAGATTAACCATGCTGAAGTAACATAAAGTCCTAGTTAACATTTTAAACTTCAGTGAAAAAAAATGAAGCTCCGAAATTGTCATAGTTTAATATACATTGTGAATGTATTTCCCATCTTTTATTTTTTTAAAAATATTATAGGTCAAACTACTAACTATTGTTGGAGACATTCATTAGTGTTTAAAACATTAGGAACAGCACAGGAATTTGATCTTTGCTCATATTACTGAGTTTTCATTGTGCTGTAGTGTTACCATTTGTGATGATTATGATGTAGGATGCTTAGATATTATGTAATTTGAAATGCCTATATGTAGCTGCATGACACAACAGAAAAAGGCTCCATCATTGATAACACTTAGGCAAAAGGAAGATAATTTGATTTGCTGTTTTTTTTCTCTAGATGGGTTCAGCTTTGTTTAATTTACTGCAAATACAAGCATCCGAATTCCAAACTGAAGTCATGGAGCCCTAAGATACACCGTTACAGGTTGTCATCTATCTTGTCTTGATCTTGTGAAAGGCCTCAACTTCAGTTTATGTTTCCTGGATTTTTAAAACACTTTCCCTTGTTTGCTTTACAAATTAGTAGTTACTAACTCCACATATTTGGAGACTGACTTTGAGGTCATAGATTAATTTTCAGATTATGCTTCTTTCACTTAGTTTCAGTAAATTTTTCACACAAAATTAATGTTGTAAAACAATAAGTTAGCTTCATTCTGTGTCTGCCAATAAAGAAAAAGCTACCCTAAAGGGTCCTCTTATGTTGATGGGTGGTTGTGAGTGGGTGGATTTGCTTGCATTCATGTGTTTGTGTATGTGTAGAATAAAAAGCAGTATACTTTCTAGTAGTAATATTGGGTCTGACCGTTCCAGGGCAGTTCCATATGTGCTTTAAAGATTTGCTTGCTAAAAACAGTTGGTTGGAGATGTTACAGATGGGATGGCAGTAGTAAGGAAATAGCTAAAATCAATAACTATGAAACTAAGGTAGTACCAGGTAGAGTTGAGCTGGAGAACAGAAAACTTCATTCACCTTAGAATTTCTCTGTTAACTTTCCAAAATCAGCTGACAATAAAGAAGACGTGGCCATAGTACCACCTGGTATAATTCAATTTTCATTAAGTGAAATAACAGCACAGATGGATTTTCCACATCTTTTTAGATATCTTATTTGTTTTCAAATGACTATGAATGTTGTCTTTCATTTCATGTACAGGGTGATGGAGAATGTACTTCAGATTCTACTCTTTCATTTAAATACAAAACAGCAAGAGAAAGTAAATAACTTCTTAAATAAGTTTGGATGTGTCTAAAAGAAATTACAAATATACTTCAATTTCTCATTTTTAATGTAAATTATCTGTAGCTAATAAACCCTCTGTGTTTCATGTAGTTTTCTGTAAGGAAATATTCTGTTGGTTTTGGGATATTGTACATCTTTCTGAAACAGAACTCCTTTCTGATTTAAGCTGAGGTTTTTGCTCAAATATTAATAGTATGATCAAGCCCATAGTAGTTTTACATTACTTTTCGTTTTGTCTTTAGGGATTTACTGAGGCAAGCTCCTGCTGAAATTAAGATCTGAATAAAGACTACCAGACTATGTCTGTAACACTATATAGTTTTGATGTAGTGCTTTTCATTCTATCTCCTAAAGCAGTTTAGGAAGAAGGAAAATATTTTTCTCACTTTGTGGAGTAGGAAGGTGAGCTGACATGCTTAGAATCGTCTTGCAAACAGATGAATGCCTGAAACAGTTTTGGAGTGTTATATCCTGTATTTCACAAGATTCAGCTGATTATTTGTTTGGAATTTTGTCTATGTGATATTAGTTCAGTGAATTTGAAAGAGTCTAGTGGCAAAAAGAAGTCTGAGTATACAGAAACAATCCTGTAGGAAGGAAATTGTTAAATACTTTCGTTTGCAGATATGTTAGCCTGGCAATGAAATATATCTTTTAATAATTACTTACCCTTATATTTTAAAATCTAGATTGTATACTTATGTAGGTATATAAAAAGCAAAATTCTGCACATAACCTCTGGAGCATAATCCAGAACTCTGACCTCAAATGACCCTGAATTACAAATGTTTTCAAATTCTAGATAATTATCCAGTTATGATCTTTTGCTTCCGTCTGTATTGGAATAGTTGAATTCTTTGTTTCTTCAAATTTTTGGCTCTTCAGAATGTTGAGCCAAACTTTACAAAATCAACACAGCTGTTAATTTAAACATTTGAACTTGATCAGATGCAAAATAAACACAAGGTCACAAGTAGAATTGGTAGTGTCCCACTTTTAATTATGAGTTGACAATGTAAACCACACATAACACATGAGCAAATATATTACAATATTTTTACTCAACAAAACTCACAAGTAAATAAAATGTTAAAGAGTACATAAGCGAGCATTATGTGAGAAACATCTTGTACTGTGTCTGAAAGGAGCTATTTTTAGATTTTCACTTTGAAGTCCATGTGTATTGAAGGTTGGATTAATGGTTGATATAGATATGAATTTGACTTTTTGTTGAATTTTAGCACCTTAATGGCTGTGAAATTTGTAATCTATTTAACTTCAACAATCGTTTTTATATATCTTCTATTCTTTCCCTGCTCTATTTGATAGTTTAAACTATATATTTATTTGTGTGTATCTTAATCTGAAATGTTATTATCTGAATGGCAAAAGCAAGTGTATTATTCAGAGATTTAAGTAAATAAAAATTTATACCGTTTGGATTTATTTGGCAAAAAAAATTAACCTGAAAAGTAAGATAGTTCTACTTTGACTACAGGTATGCTTTTACAAGTGCCAATATTTCTTCTAAAAAGGGGATCAACATTTCACTTAAATTTTCATAGAGCCACTCACCAAATAGGACAATGTAGCTTAGGCCTAATTGTCAAAAATTTGATGAAAGCTACAGAAATCATCAGTACTCACTCATCATTTCTGACTATTTTGATATGGTATATTTTTAATGGATTCTTAAAAAGATACTTTGCTTCAATCATGAAATTTAATATGTTGTATTAACAATCCTGCAAAAAAGACACCAGCGGATTTTCAACTTGGAAAAGAATTTTGCCTTGCTCGAGAGCAGCTTTTGCTGTTAAAATGATACTACAGCTGATAAGGAATAATGTGTACATAAATCCATTTGTATATGCAGTACAATGCAAGAAACATGAAACTTAGGGTAAAATGTCACAATTATTCCTGTTGATGTGGAGAGAAAAGATAGGCTAGGTGCTAGGTACTCATTCATTTCCTTATAGTGTGTCAAATTAGTTTTCTCACACTGTCTTTTCCTTTTTGTTTTTTGTACCAAGGTCATAGAATCTATACAAGGATTATTTGCAGGATATGATTTTAGGGGGTTGGACTAGATGATCTCTTGAAGTCTCTTCCCACACCTGCCACACTGTGATTTCAAGCATTGGATTAAATGAAATGAAATAGCAGTGATATTGTAAGATCATCTTAAAGATCTGAATAGCTCTCTATCTTTTAAAAGATACTTGAAAATAGAAAAATTTCTATAAGTATGTTGTGAACTCTTCCGCAAGTCTGAAAGATTATTGTGTAAGTCATGTACTGTAAAAGTAAACCACTTCTGATTCCATCCTGCATACATAGCTAAATCCAAGAGCAACTGAAGCAACTATGAAGATTTCTAGTGGTCACTCAACTTTGGATCATGCTCACATTATGAATTTCAACCCTTAATGAATATCCAATGCCAATCAAACTGGCTTGATTTAAATGAGTAAAAGTGCAAAACCAAATGAGAAAATACAGTAGGAAAAAAGATTATTTGGAAACCTGTATGTTTTTAACTGTGACAACATATGGAAATAGAATAGACTAAATCATTTATGAAATACCAGCCACAAATTGAAAAAGTCTAAAGGAAATATTTTAGTATGTAGCTCAATTAGTGTCAAATAGATGTGCACTGTTTTACTGAGTGTTAGAGAAGATGAGTGTGAGTAGTCTGAGTTTAGAAACTTTGTTTTTAACTAAAAGAAACAAAAATAAGTGTTACTGTTCCGTATTTCAAAGATAATAGTATCCTTTTACCATGTAATTTTAAGGCATATAAGTAATGGAGATGCTACAGCACATCTGAAGACTACTTTTACTGCAACACTAAAATATACTAAGCCCTGTATTAACAGAAATTGAGAAAAAAGCAACTATAATATATTACTTGCATGACAGGTGTGAAAACCACATTCTTGTAGTCTACTTTAAAAACAAATTTGTGTTTACATGCGTGTATGAGAACTGGAAGCAATTTTAGTCTTTTATTCTGATCAACTTGCTTCTGCCTTCTTTCCTAGGAAGTGTGTAGAGAGCTCTGGTGCCTCAGCAAAAGTAACCGCTGTGTTACCAACAGCATTCCAGCAGCTGAAGGTACTCTTTGCCAAACAGGGAGCATTGAAAAAGGGGTAAGTACAAGTCATTTATTGTTTGAAGAAGGAAATTATTGTTTAAAGACTACAGGAAGAAAGAACTAGAAAATTTAAGTACTTGGGAGCAACCACAACAGCTCAAACACGTTTGCATCCTAATGCAAATCCTAATGCACTCGTACAGAATTATTTCACATTTGCTCCAAATATGTAATTTAATAAAACGTTTATCCTCACTATAACATTCTATTGTTTAAAAAAACTTTACAAAGAAAGCCAAGGTCTGACAAGGAATTTGGAAAAGTGCAACATACAATAACTCTATTATTTTGTTAAAAAAACTGAAACATACAAGCGTATAGAAAAAAACATTTGTCTTAATAAAAGGGTTCTCTAAAAGCCTTTGTTTCTCAGTGAGTTTTCTGTTTTGACTTTGAATTATTCTTTTGATAGTCAGGTATACTTGCATAACTATTTATATTTACAGGACTTTGCTATGCAGTGTGATAAACTCTTCTACCTAACAGAAAAATACAGAAAGTCAGTGTTGCAATAAATAAGCCTAGTGCTACTAAATCTATCTGAACATGTGAATTTTGATTTTAAAATGATGTTTGTATATCAAATCGACCCAGATCTTAAAGAGAGAAAAATATTTTAATTATTTACAGAACGTGTATTGGGAAAAATGTGAAGTCTATATGTCATTTTTTCAAGCTAATATATTTTGTGAAGTTTTGTACAAAGTGAAGAAAGCTTATTATATTAAACAATCTCTGGTATTTGTCCAAGACTTCTGCATGTGTCCATAAGATTTACTGTCCCAGGTTGAATTTTTTCCTAACAGTGACTACAGACATCTATTCTCATTCTGACTTTGGCCATTCTAACTGGTCTAGTTTCAACAAAGATTACACTTCATTTTGACTTGCAATCTGATGTTTAAACAAAAAGGATGAAAGCTTTTGGGCAGCTGTCATGGTTTATTAATGCTTGTTGATGGCCTCATTCAGGGCACATGACCTAGCATTGTTATGATGGCTTTTCTGTGCTGAGTTTGGAAATAGCTGTAAACTACGTTAAATAAATTCGTTGAAGGAATCATTGAAAAAGATAGAGTACTTGGAGTTAGCCAATGAAAATAGAGAGACCTTTGCATTCTACCAAAAATGTTATGTTTTGTTAGAGTAGTAGAAGATTTTAGAAGCCTTACTCTTAAATAAACAGTCTAAGTTTATTTTGGAACCACAACTCTTTGTCAGTGACGAGGAGCAATTTACCTCAATTTATATTTTTTAAACCATGAAACTACAATGAACAAGTTGAGATGCTTTAAGACACTGTTGCATGTCCACTTGCCAGAGTTTACTCTTTATAAAAAATTTTTTTATAATCAGTATTTTGTTCCATCATTAGATTTTTAGAGGGAAATGTGAGAATACATACTGTTGTACAAAGATAAACTGTTCCTGCCTGTTAACAGCAGAGAACTGTATCCATACATCTTCAAAGCTTCCTGTAAATTAATAGCTCCTCATAGCAAAAGAATAGAAAACACGAGCTCTTTCAAAATATGTAGTTCTCTACCACACACTAAGGAGAAGATAATAGGATGCAATTCCGTAACACTTTAAAAATTACTACTATTACTACTGTTAATACAACAGCTACAGCATTTTTATTGCAGTCACACTTTAAGGCCACAACCAAAATTAGGCCCTATTTTGCTGGAGTCTGTCCAGGAGCATAATAGATGACATTCCACACTGTAACAAGATCTCTGAGTACTTCATCGTAATTAGAAGGTCTTTTAGACTAATGTAAGTTCACTGTAACTATTAACTCAATGCAAAGTTCGATGTGGTGTGCATTAATATCTTCTTGGCAAAGTCTGCAATTAAAATGATCTAACATTCTATTATAAAACTTTTTTTCATCTGCTAGACTTTTAACTATTTGGGTTGAAATTTTCTTCAGGAGGTATTTTCCTACAGTTTTTACAGTGTTTTTCATAAAACTTACTCAGCTGTTTTCTGCAACCAAGGAAAGAGAATAGAGTGATCTTATAGATAGAGATCTCTTACTACAGATGGAACTTATACATCTGTTCTGTTCCAAAGCTTTAATATGTTTATGATTTACTGAAGGGGTTTATGTATCAGATGGATTCAAAGAGCTCTGCTTTTTCCTAATTTGTAATAATAATTTTCAATATGAAATGAAGTTTCATGAATAATTTTCATTATGAAATGAAGTTACATGAAGTTTCTCTCTGGTATACCCAGAGATGTATTTGTGAGGATAAACAAACTGATGGATTTTTAAAACACCCCAATGAGGAAATGGTACATGTAAAATAATAAGACAAAACTGCGAGGAATATTTATTTTGTGTTTGAATTTAAAGTAGTAATAGTGTAACCCTTTCTAACATCATTGTTAAGGTCTGTGCTAGGGATGTAAATGAAGAGCAAATATGCCAGAAGTGGAATCACAGTGTCCTGAAAGGACAGTTTAAATAGCTAAGTGTGTGTTGATTTAAGTTATCATTAAGATAAGTAGTAAGTTTATTATTGGATGTTAAATTTTCTTGCAAAATAATTGTAGAAAAAATGATTGCAAATACATTGTTAAAATGGAAATACATATATACTCTTATTTCCCCTTCCAAAAGATGAAATCAGTGTTCCTCAATACCAGAGTACTTGCTGTTTGAATTTTCTAAAAGCATGCTGTTGTAAATGTTAGTTCTTTTGAAAGAGATCATATTAATTTCAAATATACCATTATATCATTATTTATTTCAATGATCTCTATAAGAAAAAATTCATATTGCTTATGTTTTCTACTCTTTATTTTTGCACATTTTATAACTATTCAGGTACCTCACCACTGTCTTTCTAATTGAGCTAGTTGAAAGTTACTTATTCAATATTAGAGAAGAATGAAAGTTCTAAACCTTTCATGAGGGATTGTTCTTTTAAAATAGCTGTCACTTTTTGTTTCTTCGTATACTGGTTACTCAATAGTTCATACCTTGTTATAGCAGATAAGGTTGCTACAGTTGGTGGAGGAATCATATTTATGTAATGCCATTAGAAATAAAGAAGATTTTCATATTTTTTAACTACTCTGGCAGAGATTCTGTCCATCAGTGGCTTCTGGAGATATACAAATTTTCACTAGAAAATTAGTATATCTCCACTAGAGACCCCTACGTGAGAAGTAAGTCCTCAGATTTAGATTCAGTATAGGAGAAAAAACAGCATTTTGAGGAGTTTTACTGGAATATGGGGAATGTGAGAATGTGGAAGACAAAGTCTGCATGACAGAGGAAATTACAGAATACAGGGATTTTATACAGCTTTGGAAAAATAAAGCAGGTAAAATGTACCTATCTGTTGTATCCATTCATGGAATCATTACTGTTGGGAAAGATCATCGAGTCCAACCACTAACCTCACAGTGCTCGGCCCATCACTAAATTAAAACATATCCCTCAGCACCTCATCTAGGTGTCTTTTAAGTATCTCCAGAGATGGTGACTCAACCACCTCCCTGGGCAGCCCGTTCAAATGCTTAACAACCCTCTCCGTGAAAAAGTTCTTCCTAATGTCCAATCTGAACTGCCCCTGGAGCAACTTGAACCCATTTCCTCCTGTCCTGTCATTCATTACTGGAGAGATTGACCCCCATGTCACTACAACTCCCCTTCACATGGTTGTAGAGAGTGATCACATCTCCTCTAAGTCCCTCTTCTCTAGGCTAAACAACCCCAGCTTCCTCAGCTGCCTTGTCAGACTTGTTCTCCAGACCATTCATCAGCTTTGTTACTGGTCTCTGAACACACACCAGCACCACAATGTCCTTGTAGGGAGGGACCCAGAATTGAACACGATATTCAAGGTGTGGCCTAACCAGTGTGGAAGGAGTTAGGATGTTTTGCATAGGTGATATTCTTGTGGGTCAAACTGCAACTGTCCTTCATTTCTTAACTTTGATTTTGTCATGTTTTTAATAAGTACTCCATATTTTTAATTCAATTACTAGCATACATTTTTACTCTTAGAAACATTTTAATTTTTAGCATTGGACTTTAGCATTAAGTAACAGTACATGTACTTTTATGGCATCTTTAATAGAATGCTGCAAAGAGATTGTTATCTTTAGTTAATAAAATCATTATCACTTAGTTTACCATTATAATTAGAAGGAAACCAGAAGATTTTAGTCCCTTGCGTGTGATTCACATAAATACTTCATTCTCCATCATAATTCTATCTGTGCCATATGGTTATATTTATATTAGCTGCAAATGTGAGTTCATTATAAAGACTGTGTTATGCAGACATTAAGAAAAAGTCTGGATTGAAGAGAAGCCCGTTATTAAGGGTATGTTCCTGTGATGGATACCTGCTCATTGGCATAAACCTCAGATTTGTAAATTTAGAGCTCCAAGAAGGATAAACCCTCCTTTGCTCAGTACAAGCCTATTAAACTCTCCATTTTGGGAGGGGTTTTTTTTTGAAGAAGAGTGTAGTGGATTCACCCCATACAGCAGATAGGCGCCCATCCAGTTGCTCTTTCCCTAACCCCCAGGGATGGGAGAGACAATCAGGAGGGTGTGAGAAAAACTCATGGGCTGAGATAGGCAGTTTGGTAAGTGAAAGGAAAGAAAAAGCCAACAAGAGATCAAAGGCAATCATTCACTAGCAGACTGTTGCTTGGCCAGTCTGTGGAGCAGTGGCTACTTTGGAAACACCCTCAATTCCAGTTTTACTTCTGAGTATGATGTTATAGGTATTTGGATATCCTTTTGATCAGTTGGGGTCAACCATCCCTCCTATGTCCCCTCCCAGCCTTTTGCCTGCTCCCAGCTTACTTGGGTTTAGAAACTGACAAAGCCTTGATTGCTGTGCAGGCACTGTTCAGCAATAGCTAAAACATCAGCACGTTATCCGTGCTGGTCACAAAACCTAAAATACAGCATTAGTCTACATTCCTGAAGGCTACACACTCACACTCTGACACATTTGACAGTTTAGAAGTATCTTTTATTAAAAACAAGATTACTAATGAAAAAATAAGAATTTATATTATTTTTAACCAACAGTCTGTGCAACCTTTATTTATATCAAACTCTTATTATCTTTTTTTTTTCTGAGTCGTGGATGATGGTTAAATTCTCTTCTCAGTTCCTTTCAGAGACATCTAGAGTAATTCAAGTCCCATATTGTTGAGACTGAGACTTTACATGAACCTTAGGACTTGGGAGAAGAGACAACTTTGCTGTACCTATTAGTTTAAAGTCAACAGTGAGTCTTCCAGTGGTGGACAGGGATACGTCTTGTCCATGTCTTCTGTGCACGTCTTAGTGTTTTTTGTCAGATTAATATGTCTGACTTTGGACACAGAAGTTGTCTGGATTTTATTGAAAAAGGTCAATACTGTGTCTGTTATGGGAATTCAAAGGAGTTTAAACAGCAGATGACCACATTTTGGAAGTGAAATGTGCAGATTCAAGTCACAGTAGGCTGGAGACCATGCTCTACTCTGTGTAACAAAGGTACTCCAGATTCTCAGTGATGCAGTAGACAGCAGAATGTGGATCAAACTATGGACTCCAGGATTGTTTCTGAATGCTTTAAAACAAGGTTTCGGACTGAGGAAATGATAATCTTATTTTAACAATTAGCCATTGATGTGAATTGTTTGTCATTTTGTATGTATGATGTAAATAACAATATCGCAAAGTTTAAATGTTTGCTTGAGTGAAGTACATGCGTTGAGTCTGTCATTGAACAAGTGGTCAGCCTCTATCAGATAATGGTTTTCTGTACCTAGTGCTTTGGCACTACTTTTATTATGTCTAGGGTTAGTGTAAATGAAGTACTGCAACAATTTTTTCTTCCATTGTAACATTGTCCAGATTTTTTTTTAATGTTAGAGAGTACTTTCTTAAAAACACCTTCAGGGGACTTTTTTTAATTTTGCTTAATGAAATCCCTGCATGAATCCTAAATGGGAAGGGTGTTTTGCTAAACTAATCTTGAAAATTAATCTTAGTGTTTGAAAGAATGTAAGGGATTTGCAGTTCCTTTAATATGAAACATTAAGAAAGATGTAAGAAGAAAAAAAATCTTTAAGATTTCTTAAACTTCTGTTATGTGTTAGGGACTTCTAATTCAGGACTTGGTAAAGACAATTAACAAATCACACACACCCTCACCAATGTCTAAACATGGCTAGGAAAAGTAAAATATTAGTCTTGTTATCTATACAGAGAATGCTAATGCCTATGACTGGTAATTTCCTGACCTTTATATTTTTCTGTCCCGATAGCTGTCAGCCTGGAAGCTAATTTTGTGGTTTCTTTTGTGAAATCTTTCAGTGGTGTTATCAGGGAGAGTGCGTACCTTTTGGCACTTGGCCCCAGAGTATAGATGGGGATTGGGGCCCATGGTCAATATGGGGAGAGTGCAGCCGGACCTGCGGGGGAGGAGTCTCCTCATCTATAAGACACTGTGACAGTCCAGCGTAAGTAGCTAAAGTAAGCCGGAGCCAACAAAAAGACACACTTGGATATTAGTCAAAACTGTGGTTTCTCATGTTATCTGTAAAAATATTTCACTAGTTTGCCAATCTTTGTCTTCAAAATAGCAGACAGAAACAGGAGAAGTTCACTAGACATACTTTAAACATTTTTAATGTATCTTGTATACTGTAAAGATAGCCGGATTTAGATGTAGCAGTAACTAGAACGACAACTTGCTGTTCTTGCAAAATATATTTAAATTATGCTTTAGGTAGGTTTTTTTTCATTAAGACATATTACCACCAATGCTTATCTCAGATATAAAATAAATATTGCCAGTTAGATATTAAAAAAAACCACACAGCATTTCCAAGCTTTGTGTACAGCTGCCTACATATAAACTATAGTTATTAATGTTATGTTGCATACAATACATTTATATACTGTGATGTCCAACAACATTTAGTTATGACTTCCCACTGACTCTTAAAACAATTCAGCAACTTCTCTCCTTGCCACAACTCCCTATTGGTCCATCTACGGTCTCTCAAGAGGGGCCAGCTTCTCCACTACAGGTTGATCTGTTGTGTGTATCTGTACTGGTCCCGTCATCTGTCCACTTTCCAATGTCCTGAGCACTGTTCCAGAGAAGGTCTGTCAGGTAAGTGCTCCTCTGTCTGTCATGAGCACATCTTAGATGATGGATGCTTACTTATTTCCATTTTTGTCCTTTGCTGAATGAATCACTGCTTTTCTTTGTGTTGCTGCTTGCCCTGTTCCGATTACCTCATCACAGCTATAGGTCTTTTCAGAAGGATAGTTTTTTTACAACATACTTAGTTGTTGTCATGTCCTATAATTGTAGTTTCCATCACCATTATTGGTTTATAAGACCACTTTTTCTTGAAAACGTTAAGCTTTTGTGCTTCTTTCATGAAAATCCATTCTTTCGCTTTTGTCACTCCTTTCTTATCCTCTGTTCTCTGTGCACTTGTGTTCTTTGTTGCTTGCACCCATATTTGCAAGCCAGGCTGTATATCAGCTTTCTACTGTGCGCTGCAAGATAAACACCATAATGTCACGTTATTGCTGCTTAGGGTGGTCTGTTCACCTCCTATCATTAGCAGTAACTGTCAAATCTGGCAAATAGCACTACTTACTGAATGGAATCAAAAGCAAAAATGATCCATATGCATCAATAACATGCCAGATTATGTTACTGAGAAAATAATAAATGAATAATTTCTTTTGACAGCAGTTTGTAAAAATGCTAGTGAAGTGCTTGTTTGGAGCATGAGCAATTTCCTAAGATTTTGTAACTACTCATGTCACCATTTATATAGGTTGGTATGTTGAAAGGTGATTAAATTTTAAATGTTTAACAGTATAGCAAGCAAATGCATTTGTGGGGGAATGTGTCTGCAGTAGGAAAAATATCCAATTTGGTTAGAGGATAGTTTTCCTGGTTAAATATCCCTAATGTCAAAAAGTATTGTTTTTTGGTTTTAGTTAATGTAAATTCTTCTGTTTCTTTATTATAGAGTAAATGCCAAGTGTTTTCTGCTTTCAAGTTAAGAACCAAAGAGCTAATGTCTGATTACTCTTCCATTAAGTCACTGTTAATTCATTATTTAACCTGTGTGGAAGATAGATAAGATTCTTGAACACTTTGAGAATTTAAGAGCCAATGTCATATTCACACTAACAGAAACCTGCTTGCTCTGGAGTTTCCTCAAATTCAGTACTGCTTAAGTCAAATCAGAATCATATTCTTGAACTAGAAACTACTGTCTTTGCTGGCTCCTGTATTTAGCAGGCAGTGTTTCTTCATTTTGTTATGCTTTAAAGTGTAATATGACAAGACGGAAAAAACCTGAAGTATCATATTGGTTGGCTGCATGTTTCTGATTCAAATGTTACAAACAAGCAAATAAAAAGAAGTCTTTCTTGTATGTTCAAAATGCAGTTAACTGTATTGCTTTGAATCTATGCAAAAGAAGTGAGTATTGCATGAGTGGTGATTTTCAAGTACTCAGTGTTATTTTGTATCTATTCCAGTTCAAATCACTACTACAATTCTTAGAATATTGAAAAATGCCTCCATATAACTTCCATGTACTTTTTTGTTGTTGTTTTGTATACTATATATATATGTCTTGAACTTGTATTTATGCTAATAATGTGTTAGTGTATCTTAGGAACTTGTTCTTGTACTAATACATAAAACATATTTTTCCAGACCTTCAGGTGGAGGCAAATACTGTCTTGGAGAAAGGAAACGGTATCGCTCCTGTAACACTGATGTAAGTAATTTTTTTCCACTCTAAAAGTATAATCAACTCATCTGTTTTACATTTTAGCAACAATGTATGCATTTTTTTCCCAGTTTAGAAAAGGTGTGAGATCTGCGTTTTATTGGCAAATAGTCCTGTAGGGCAATGAATTGCAGGCATTCTAAGTGTTCTGCTAATTGTTTGGATCCCTGTCTCAATATGATGCCCAGCTGGTGCCTTCATGTAAAGGGCTTGAGAGAGTTCAACTTGAGCATCCATATTAAAGATGAACAAGCACTATTCAACATGTCTAGCCCATCATCTTGTCTCCCAGCAGTGGCCAATAATAGGTACTTAGGGAAAAATTATAAACTTTTAGCAGCCAAGGCATGACTTTTCTTTGGATATGCTGTATGGGATTCCAGAAGCTGGGAAATCTAAAGATTCCTAGAGCTCCACAGTATGCTAGTACCACAGCAACTGCCACAAATGGAAATATCCTACATGATTCCACTTTTAAGCCCTCTTACACTTTTTTATACCTTTAAAACTGATGGTGTTACATACACAATCCTCCTACACATTCTGTGAAAATATATTTCTTTTGGTATGTTTTAAATGCGCTGGTTTTCCATTTGGTATCTACTGGTTCTAGTATTACCAGAATGATCAGTTGCATTTTAGAACTGAACTCATCTTGGGGCAAAGTAAAAATGTGTAAAATCAATTTATTAACATAAATTTCAAATTCAGGTAAATAAAAAAATGAACCAGAACAAATTACACACAAATAAACACTGCAACTAGTAAGTTTCCAAGACAGTAGCACTGCAAATGTATAAAGGCTTTTATATTATTTTAGCTTCAAATTCGTCTTAATTTTCTTTTTAAATCAAGAAAGTTCATAACAGCATGAGAGTCTACCTAAAGGTGATCTTTCACCTATTTTGATACATTTCAGGAAAAAGTATTGTAGTTACCATGGTGCTGCTGTTTTTTGTTTGCTGCCAATTAGCATAAGTATTACTTCTGCAAACTTCTCCATGGAAGCTTTTATCATTGTTGGTTGATGTTAAAAGTTTTGAAATTAAAAATCACCTTCCTACTGCTAATCACAGCTGTGCTGTTCACACAGCCAAGAAATGTGTTAGGCCTTTCAGCCTCAGTGTTGTAAGAGAAACGGAAGCATAGCTTCTTGTCCAGTAGGATCTGTAAAACCTTTCCAGTCACACAGCCTTCCAAATTACAGAGATTATGAAACTTTGAACATATTATTTTTTTCTGTAGATGTGTGGTTTTGTGCCTGACTTTGTGCAGTATTCA
This sequence comes from Colius striatus, assembly GCF_028858725.1. Taxonomy (NCBI): domain Eukaryota; kingdom Metazoa; phylum Chordata; class Aves; order Coliiformes; family Coliidae; genus Colius; species Colius striatus. The sequence goes on along the minus strand of NC_084790.1, from coordinate 46,614,685 downwards.
TTTTAATGGATCCAGCTTATCAGATGATCTGCTGTAAATAATTTACATTCCTCTTTCTTTTCACTCAGAGGTAATTGGAAAACTTCATTGACAAGCAGTTTTTTCATAGTTCCAATTCACAAATAAATGTGTTGACTAACACTGAATGTGTCTCTCATTCTTGGAGATGTCAGGGAATTCAACAAGTAATGATCCCTTATTGAAATCTTTCTGTTGTGATCAGTCACTCAATATTTAATACATTTATCATATGCTTGACTGTATTAGTACAGGTTTCTTACTGTTGTTTTTAGTCAGGATGTTGTGTACTAGTAAGTTATGTGCCTTATGAAAATTTAACTATGTTCCATTATGCTTTTAGTTTAACCAGGAGTTGTAAAAAGTTTCAGTTGATAAAACCTATTCTTATACAAGATACTAATTTGTATTATTATTTATCTCTCTTTTAAACCTATATCAGACAAGTCTCTATGAACTTTACTATTTATTTGGGATTTATATTGGGCAGACTGTATCCTGTAATATTCTATGTGTCCTTTTCAAGTAATGACCTTTTTACATTAACACTGTTTAAAAAATTCATGTGGATGCCCTGGAGTCCTCCTCACTTAACTCCTTGAGGACTCTCTTGAGGTAGTTGTTCGGGCGTTCTTATTTATAGTGTTTGTCTCCAATAGATACTATTTAGCATCTGCCACATAATTAATGTACAAGAAAGTTCATGTAATCCTGCTTCCTCACAAATATACAATTTTTAATGCTTTTTTTTACTGTTAACAATATACCAATGACTACCTAGTGGTGTTATTGAAATGGTGCTAGGATTTGTTTTGTTCTTATAATATTTTATTTTTCATTATCAGACACTTTTCAGACAGCTTTAATTTGATTTGGATTTGCTTTCCTTTTTCCTCTCCATTTGTTTATTGTGAGAGGAAGCTTGTGCTGTCACAGAAGGAGCATGTAGAAGGTGAGGCCGTTGAGGCTATTCTCTGGCTCAAAAACTAAATCAGCTGTCATTAAACTGTTTTTAACTGATGGTTAGGCAGCTGACCTGTTTTGAAATGCCCCCAGTCTGGGAGATATCATTAGGATTCTTCAATATCCTTACAGTCATGACAGTTTTCATAAAATATAGTGTTATGTTTTTCCATGCTTTAAGACCCATACTTTCCACAGTAAGAAGCCAGCTGATAATGTTCTGTCTATGAGGAAGCATTTCCTGTGTTCGCAGACTATTATCATGCTGCTTCTTAGTCTTCTTTACACTGGATAGTCTCTATGTTAATAGCCTTTGGGAGCCCAGTAATGTACATCTTCTTGAAGTGGTGCCCAAATCACTGCACAGGATTCTAGGTGAGGCCTGTTAGAGATAAGTATAACTTTGAACTTTGTCACCTTAGTGTTGAGATTCCATTTATTCATTTCCTTTTTCTTACAGTACTGACAAGATTTGTGTTGATCTGTAATGCCCAAATCCCATTCTTAAAAATGCTTTTTAAGAGGTCATTCCTCAGCTTGTGCTTGCACAGTTGGTTGTTCCTACTCAACTGTAGTAATTTGCACCAATTGCTTTTTTTTTTTTCAAACCGCTGCTCCAATTTATCAAAATATTTAAAAATTGTAACCCTCTATTCCAAAATATTCCCGATCTAAACTCAAATTTCAATCAATAATTTAAACAGGACATAGCAAAGGAAACTTTGCATTTCAGTGTCCAGGTTGAAAAACCAAATCTTGAACAGATTGGGAAAGACTGCAGACTGGAACCAGGTGTTTTAGAAATGCCATTCTTACAGTTTGACTGTGAATAATTTTTAAAAAATATTTTTGAGGTATAGTTTTCCAATGTGAACACTTATTGATACTTGAAGAAGTGTAGATTTACTGCCTTAATTTTTTTTACAGTTGCATTCTATTTCTTTTATAGTAATATTTCGGTTTTTACATCACTAAGAATTGCAGAGACTAGTAGATTTATTTTCAAGATTTATGATAGACCTTAGTGCTTGACATATTTGATGAAATGGTGTGTTTGATTAATGTAAGTGTTAAGTACATGTAAATCTGTCAGTTTTTATGAAAAACAGGTTATTTGTATATATCTTCTGTTGAAGTTTGTTTTACAGTGTCTGCATTCAATGCCCATCTGTAATTTTTAATGTAGATCATCTACTATTCATGGACGAGAAAAACCTTCTCATTTTGACTTTATTTTTCTTTCAGAGATGAGTTAGTTTTGTTGCCCTGGTTTTTGACCATTTTAATTCGACTCACACACTCCTACTAGGCTTATTTCTAATCAAACATTTACAAAGCCATATAAGTTGTCTTAATTCAAAAGGCATCTGCTAATGGAAACATTGAGATCAGCAGGAAAAAACGTTAGCTAATGAGTTCTGGAAACAAAGGGGTAGTAGAAAGAATACACTCATCAGAAACTCACTTTCTGCCACTAGGCACACTGTCACTAGCAAAGATACATGCATTTTTCTATGAAAAATAAATAAAAAGTGCTTGTAGGATTGCAAGGCACATAATTACTCAAATTAACTCGTTGTCTGATATAAAATTTATATAGGATGTGAAGCTTAATTTGATATACGTCTAAAACATGCAAAAAGCTGCATAATTTTTTTATATTCAATAAGAAACATGATTTGCTTACAAGTTCTGTGAATATTTTATTTATATAAAAGTAGATGTCTTTAAAACACTTTTGTTCTACAGTGTAGGCAAATGTTTTTTGTTGATTCCTTTCATTATGTATACATTAACAGATACTGTTCATTACTTTCCTAATTTTAATCTTTTAAATCTTATTTTTTTTAAAAAATATTTGTGTGAGGAGCTACACCTTGGAACAGTACCTGAGTTTTAACTGTCACTTTTCTCTCTATGTTTCTCATCTTTGTGAGATATGGAACAACCCTTTATAAGTAGCAAATGCAGTGAATTCAGCCACTGAAGTCTACCTCAAGTTATTCAGACTTCTGTGATATAAGATACTTGGCATCATGACAGTGTGGTTTAACGATTTGTTAAAATGCTTCAGATAAATTATTTTTTGCTTCAGTATTAAAATTTGTTGTGTTCTTGTTAGAGTCAATGGTGGATTTTTTACTGAAAATTCTAATTATTTTGTCAACTAATCTTCAGACCTGATTTTAAATTCTTTTACATATGTTAGATACTTATCTGATAATCTGCAGTCTCCTAAAATTGCTTTTGGAAACACAAGCAGTCTGTTGCCTTACAAGAGTTATCAATATACTGTAACAGCATGAAAATGTTAGAGAAAAATGTGCTTGTTTGTAAATCATATTGCAACGGGCCAAGTGTTGTGAGAGCTTTATTAATAAATACTGAGCATCATAATAATGATGTTTCTATTTGCATTGTGCAGTAAATATATATCATCCATGTTGATAGTGACCCAGTGACTTGAATATAATTCAGATTCCTGAACCTTACTAGCATGCTTGAATACACGGAAAGATAAAATGGGCTTCTTTGTTGCTCATAAAATAGTAATATTTACTAACACCTCTGATTTCTGTTAAACAAATTAGTTTTGCTTTCAGAATAAAACTAAAAATGAAAATTGTGAAAATTCTCTTATAATTATTTCCAAGATGAATTTCAGTTACAGATAACCTTAATCAAAGTAAAAAAAGATACTTTTTGGTATTGTAATTGGTAATACAAGTATAAAAAATTTAAATGAGAGGAGTTTATATTTCTTCACTCTTGGGGACTACGAAAAATCAAAGGCAGACACAGTATCTGTTGTCATTCTCAGCCTTAACACACTGCCTTTGTCAAGGCTACAAGTAAGCAGAGGTGATACATCTCTTTTGAAAGTATTTTCATTTTTTTCTTGGATGTGTTAATAACATGAGTCAGTACAGCTTCTTAGTAGAACATACTGAGCCTAAATCTCTTACCAAAATTATTTTAATTTTTTTCTAGATGTTTTTATTGTGTGTTTATAAGGAGGTAGCTGATGGGTTGATTATGAAGCACAGTCTGACATGATTCTGATTGTTCAATTTTATGGAAATTGTTATGTAACATTTCTCTTTGTTTAAATTACCTCATGTTTAAGTTACTTCACAGTAGCCTAAGACTGCAAACTAGACCCTTCAACTGCAACAGAATAAAGCAAGTTTCAGAATTAGAGCCACAAGATAAAGCAGGGAACCACCTGCTAGTGTCTTGAATAGTTTTGTTTGCAATATAAGCACATAAGTATTTCCTTTTATGTCGATACTTGCAAGACATTAACATTTTTTTGTCTTTATTGTTTTAGCCATGTGCTTCAGGGGCTCGTGACTTTCGAGAAAAGCAATGTGCGGATTTTGACAATATGCCTTTCCGGGGAAAGTATTACAACTGGAAACCCTACACTGGAGGTAATGGTTTGTTTTGCAAAAATATTATATGTGAACTCTTCAAAATTGCAGAAATTTTATAGAGACAGTAATGATTGTAAAAAGAATGTTTTGATTGAAATATAATAAGCTATGTTTGCTAAGCCTCTACTTTTGTCAATTGCTGAAAATGTTGTAGAAGTGTTATCTCTATTCTGGCAGAGTTTTGTTTTACCATTAAAGCAAGAAAGCATCATTGTAAAGACTCCACTTTAGAAATATGGAGGCTCTCTCCTTGTGCAGTTGTAACAGAATTAAAGATTCCATAAGTGATCTGTAAATGCCTCTCATGCTACAATGATGAGTTCAGTATAAAAAAAATCTCAGAATACATTTTCCTTTCTTAAGGTTGGAATGCTAGGGAAAAGAGAAAGAAGTAAAAGCTTTTATAAGAATCTCTAAAAACTTCTTCAATAATTGAATTGTAAATAATTAAGATGTGCAAGAAAAGGTTATTTTTCATTTTTTTGTTAATCAAGATTGGTTATGCTTTGGTTATTGCTCAGAATTCAGAGTGCTCTTTTTGTTTTTCTATTTTTCCCTGTCCTAAACTCTTGAGTGAATAAGTCCATGTTTTCTCTTGTATTTTTGTACTTTACTGGATTGAGTGGTTTTACTCACAGTTTTTTAGATTAAAAGTCTGAAAATGATCATTTTGATAACATGGTCTGAACTGTAGTGTAACTCAATAGAACTAAATTCCTAATTGAAATAGTTTGAACTTGGTTTTAAACTTAGTGAGTTCTAGCACCACATTATTTTATTATTCCTGTTTTTCAAATCACAAAGCTGTTTTTAAAAATTGTTTAATAATTATTAGGATTGTATTAACACAATGGAATCGTTATAGAGCCAGCCAACCTTGCATTATCTTACTATGTAAAATAATGGTTTTTTGCAAGAAAGAAGAGTCAAGTAGATCAATCAATAAAGAGAAGTAAATAAAGTGTATACATTATATGTTTCATGTATGAAAGAAGATTATACATTTCAGATCTGTTTATGCATACGTATTTTTAAGTACTTGTTAACTTTTCAAGATTTCTGTCGGGTTTTTTTTCATTCATTTTTGTTGTCCAGGTGGGGTTAAACCATGTGCATTAAACTGCTTGGCTGAAGGTTATAATTTTTACACTGAACGTGCTCCTGCAGTAATAGATGGGACTCAGTGCAATGCTGATTCACTGGATATCTGTATCAATGGAGAATGCAAGGTTATAAATGTTTTATAAAGTACTTATGGATTACTTTCTTGTGTCTGCTATCTCCTACATTCGATAATGGTATTTGTTTGTTAATTACATTAAATGAGAGTGTTGACAGGTCAAGTTATTAGTTAAAGACTAAAATTGATCCAAAAAGATAAAATTGATCTTATTTAATTGAGTCATTGTTTGAATCTTAGTAGCTTCTCACAGACATTCTTAGAATCGTTCATTTTTTCAACTTTTTTCTTGCTTTATGGTTTCTGTTGAAGAATCAGTGGAAAGGGCAACAGGAGCTGAACAGATTCTTTGCACTGTTCCTAGGCCTGTTCCATCATTCCAACTAGAACACCACGCTGGTTGAAGAACAGTAAATGTGAACATATTAATCTATTTCTCTCTAAATAATTAAGCCTGTTGCAAACAATTCTACTGTCAATATAATTGAAACAGAAAGGCATAATTATTGCTCTATAGTTCTAGGAAGAAGTGTGTAATGATGTAAGTATTTGCCATTTATCAAAGGTCTGATTGTTTTGTAAGATTCCTATGGAACTGCATTAAATGAATGAGAATAGAATTGGATGTGTGTGCCATGTTTTTGGTTACATACATCCCACTGTTTCTTTAATTTCACAAAGCATTTAATTATATATTTAAATTATAGACATCTGAATGGTGCTGGTCATTCAAAAAATTATTTGATTTTACTGAAACCACTAACATAACTAAAGCTAACTTGATGCTTCTTTGCGGAATTGAGGACTGAAAATGAATGTTTATTGCATAACATGATAAGATCAAAGACATTTGCCACGTATTAATAAACTTGAAAAAAAAGGACAAGAAATAACCTGTGGAATTCTGATATACTTATGCTTAAGAAGATTTTAGTACTTTTGAGAAATCTTTTAAAATTAGTATATTAAATCTCAAATTGAGGATGAGCTATGTGATAAAGTTGAGCCTCTGTCTTCTTAGTAAATCAGAAAGTTGAAATAAAAATGTCTAGAATAACACTATTTTGACAATTATGTAAAGAATTTAACTTCTTTTATGACATGTGTATTACCTGTTTACAAGTTGGTAGATAATATTGCTAGAGAGTAATCCCTGAAAGAGCTAATCCTGTTTCCATCCTACTCATTCATTCTCTTGTTTTCTTTTGGTTTTTTTTTCCTAAAGAGTCCTGCTGTCTCTTTTTATCAGCTTTATAGTAGCATTGAATCAGTAAGTTATAGAGAGTTAATAATTGTTCACCATACATCAATTTCTCAAGTACATACTCAGAAATATTATGTACTTTTTATTATCAGTTATAGGCACCTCTTTTTACCAAAGGCTTTTGAATCCTGTCTAATGCGGCATGCAATTCAGCCTTTCGCTAAATTTCAGTCTGCATTCATAAAGTGAAGTCATTTACACTTTACATTAAAACTTATTAAAATAATTGCAGATTTGTCTGGAGTACGTGGAAATACAGTCTATGAAACTGTGAATGCCTTTGAGGACAGTAATATTATTTATGCTGCATAAATGTTCAAGGAACACACAGCATTTACCTTTGCAAAGTATCATATACATCAAACACAGTTTGCTGTTGTGATAAGAAAAATAACCCAAACCACTACTGATTTATTGATAGCTGTAATAATTACATTGTTTGTAAACCCTATGAGAACCCTTCCAGGAAGTCACAGGAGAAGTATGAAGTACTTAGGAATCAAGATTTGGAGACAAACCATAATGTGCTTTGTTCTTTTTTTATTTTCTTTCTCTAGTAAGTGAAAACCCACATAACAGCTATCTAAACTAGGGTAGATAAAAAGAAGAGCTGATTATCTCAGACCTGGTAGAAACACTTCAAAAAACCTATTAAGATAGTAATGCAAGGTGGTCTTACTGTTAAAATATTTGTTCTTATCTCTTCTCAGCATGTAGGTTGTGATAATATTTTGGGATCTGATGCTAAGGAAGATAGATGCCGTGTTTGTGGAGGAGATGGGAGTACATGTGAAGCCATTGAAGGTTTCTTCAATGATTCGTTGCCCAGAGGAGGTATGCACATAGATGTCCATTCTATTGCACCGTACATTTGGATGACTGTTTAGCAAATAACATTACTGCATTGATTGCCAGCATGGCATTCCTGCTGGTCATTCACTTTCAGTCTTTCTGCCTCATTTACTTTTTCTGTATTAGTTTTGATTTGTGTCAAATACTACAATGTATTTCATTAATGAGAAGTAGGGGTAAAGGTTTCAAATTATTTACTTATGGTGGTACAGTAAGACTAATATTGTGTAAGATTTTCATGTGTATCAGAAATTAGAATTTTAGCTCAAAAAGACAATATTCACATTGCGTTTCTGTCTTATTGGTTTTTGGCTTCCAAAATGGGAAAAGGATTGATGGACTAGAATGAGCTCAGTTCAGTCAGAGACTATTAAGATTATTGGGATCTAGAATGCTGTCCCCTCTGTGAGGAGAGGCTGGGACAACTGTACTGAAAAGAGGAGGTTTGGGGGGACCTAGTATCAGCCTTCCAATACCTGTGAAGAAGTTAGGGAGAAGACAAAGCCAGGCTCTTCATAGGGGTGTGTATGTGATGGGAGAAGAGACAATGGCTTTAAACTGAGACAAGACAGATGCTGACAAAATGGAAAGAAAATTTTTTTCCCAGGAGGACAGTGCATCAGGTTGTCCAGAAAGGTTGTACAGTCTCCTTTGGAGTTTTTCACAACCCAGCAGGATAAAGCTTTGAGTAACTTGGTCTGATTTCCTAACTGACCCTGCTTGTAGCAAGAAGATTCACTAAATGGCTATCCAATGTCCTCTCAACCTGAATTACCCTATGGTCCTAAGGTAATTTTATGCATTAATTACATGTGATACACTATTGAAAAGACTTTATTAGCACTTTAAAAAATGCTTTCCTGACTACATGGTAATAGCTTTTTATAGGAGATTTAAAGACTTTTCCTTTATATCTCATGAAAGAGCATGTTGTATATTTAAATCCCGTGACTTACACAAATTTTTAGTAGTAAATAAGTTACTAATGGTTAGTTTCATGACTAATACTTACTAACTTAAACAATCAACATTTACCTTTGTCTTACAGGCTATATGGAAGTGATTCATATTCCAAGAGGTTCTGTGCACATTGAAATAAGAGAAGTGGCAATATCAAAGAACTACATTGGTAAGAGCATGGTTCAAATAACAAACTGTGTTAAAAGTCAGAATTTGTGTTGTGATTTGAAGATACAGTTTATGATTTGGCCAAACCATACACAGAAGCAGCAGAGGGAATGGTTTGCTCTCAATACTAGATTATGGTCAGACAATTGCTGCAGTTGGCTATGATGTATTCTCTTGAACTGAGCTAATGAAATACAACATGTGATTCTTCCTTGTGTACCCTGTGCAAAATGAGATCAACTTCGCTATAGTTATAGTGCCAGACTTGAGCTGAAGTAGATAAGAAACAGTCAATTGATCTACGGTCCCACTCTGAGGTAGTATCTTCCATCTTATAAGTCTCTGATGATGGGGTATTATACTGTTTTAAAACAAACTTTTGTTCTTGGAATGATTATTCATTCACAGCCATGGTTACTTAAATGCTAATAATACTGGTCTCCTTATCTTAAGGCAGTGGAATGCATTAATTTCACAGTTTTCTGTGTTGCTGTGTTGTAGGGACTAGATGCCATCTGTGTTTTATAGATAAAGGAAATTATCGTCTAGAAAAGCTAAGTACTTAACTAGTTCAGGAAGCCTGTTGTTGAGCACAGAATTAAATTCAAATTCCCAGATTGTTATTCCTTTCTTTAAAGACTGCTAAACTTACTTTCTGTTTTTTTGTTAGATAGGTACAAATCTGACTTCATCAAAATCTCAAGACAACATGCATTTCTGAAAGTCTCTGTACCCCGATTTGCATAGCAGTCAGTTCATAGTAGTGTAATAAATTAGATAGCTGGTTAGTTGCACAGCAAACTAACACATAACAAAAACAAGAGGTGCTAGCTGATTAGGCTGAACAGCAACTGACGAGGCTAGTTTTGTTAGTCTGTACTTCATGAAGTTGATAAATGTAATACTAACTGTTGGAAAGTATTAAAATGCCTGCAAGAGTAGAGTGGAAGGGCAATTATCCTTCTGGGTCCATTAATTCCTAAATTAATTATATTGATAATAATGATATGTTTTACTGTTAGATGCCTACTTTGCTGCCTGCCTGCCGCTTTCTTTCTGTAATTTATCATATGGTGAATATCCCTGCATTCTGCAGGAATAATAACACCACTACTGCAGCAGTAGAGTGGTTATGATTTTTTCAGCATCACACTCTCTGTGTCCCCTCCCCCATTTCAAAATATACTGCAAGTATGCTTGATCATACATTCTATACTGACATTTCAAACAGAGATGGTGGGAGAGAGACATACAATGCATCCCATCATGGCAGTTTTCTGCCAAGAGCTAGTCTATGGACATCTGAAAACTAGAACAAAGAAGATAACTCTTAGCTGCTATAATTAAGTTTGTTATTCCTTCATTTGGTCATCAGAGGAGAGTCTTCTGGAACAGCAATTAGATCAGTGCCATCTGTATAAAATTTTTAAAAATGTAAATTTGGGAGCTTAAATTAAAAAATACAGGTAACTTCATTGACATTTAATCTAGCCACAGGTCTTAAAATAAAAAGTGGTGCATAAACACTTTTAAATGTGTTTTTTTGTTTCCAAGGGATTTCCTGAGTTTCAGGCTCTCTGCTTGCTATTTTGCTTCACACCACAGAATCCGTAACTACACAGATAGGGGATTCCTCTCCTTCACTAGTTTCTGTGTTTCCATCTGTGAAAAGTGACGTTATATCCTAGTGAAAGATAATCTTATGGAGCCACAGAGCCCCTTTCATTTTCTGATGGAGTGTTTTGTTCTGTGACTGTGAATGCAATCACTAAATTCTGGAGAAAGGAAGGCTTCTAATTTGTCCGCTTCCTTTAAAAACTATACAAGCACAATAGTAGTTAAACTTTAGTTTAATATATTAAAATACATGCCTCAAGGATATTGTTTTATGGGTGTTTCTTTAGTGGCAGTGTCAACTTCATGACTCCTTTTCTGTCTTTATGGGCTCCTCTCTGTTTGTGTGACCACACCATGAACCAGATTAGAGAACTGATTCTGCTGAAAATAACCATTTACACAAAGTACTATACTTTGTGATATGTGCACTGCTGCCAAATAAGCGAACGTTGTCTAAGAGATCAATTTCTCTATTTGGAAGTATACAAAAAAAAAGAGAAAAATAAGCCCTGCTGTAGTCACACTGGCTTCAGAGTTTCTTCTTTATTCATTTCAGTTATCAGGCTTTCAAACTAACATGCAATAAACTTTCCATGATTCCTTAAAGTAAGATGCAGTTCATTTGTAAGCCATGGCCTCAGATTTAAGCTGCAGTTAGACATTTGGCAGTTTGTGTAGCTCAATCAGCACGTGTCCTCCGACCCTCTGTCTCTGACTGATCATTTCTGCACCAATGATATTGTTAGTTTTGCAAGAGTAAATAATTCAGTATTTTAAACTGATCTATCCAATAAATAACCAAAGAAAACTGCCTCTTTTCAATCCAACAAGATTGTCTCTTTTCAGAGCTGTTTTAAAAAACTGTGTTTAGTTGCCGTTATCTTCCCTTAAATGGCTTGGTCCAGGATGACATCTTTCCTTGTCTTCCCTTTTTGCAACAGTATGTTATGTGCTAATTTTCTTTGAGCATCCTGCATTCTCATGTTCTCATAAACTATTTGGTTAGGTTATTAACTTGTTCCTTTCGTCTTGTGCTAATACTATTACGCCACCACGTCATCATTGTCAAGTGATTGTATTATTGGAATGCTATTCACAACTATGTGGCCTTCAGCTATGTGTGACAACTGACATTGGGTAAATATTTACAGAATGCAAATACATTTTTCTTTGGCAGTCAGACAAGTGAAAAATGAACTGCTTTGCTTTTGAATATACATTAATTTAAGTGTATGTAGTATACATAGAATTGATAGCATATTAGTTCAGAGTTATTGATTATATAAATATGTATGAGAACATTTATTCTCTTGGGCTCATTTGCATGTCCCATTTGTTGTCACTTATATTTCTCAAACAGTAGAAATAAAGAATTCACTTCATTTTTTGCTCTTAGTAGATATGAAACAAACTAACAAGAAAATGTTTTAGACTGAGCAGCACAGTAAGAGATACTTTAATATCTCTCAGTAGCTTCAGGAGACCCTGTGAATTTATTTTAATTAGGCTACATTTTGTAAAAGCAGGATGGATAAAAATTTTTGCTATGTGTTCAGCTGTAACAATTATTTCATATACTCATATAAAATTAATAAAATTAATAAAAGTACTGTTCCTTTCAGTATAGTAGTGCTTGCAATTTGTCTTGTTCTCCTTTACCTACTGCTTTTACTATCTCCTTCTTGTGCAACAAAACCTATATAGACAGTAACGAATCTGAATTACTTTGAGAATTCCAGAGAAGTGAATGTGCCAGAACTAGTTTCTTCACTCAAAGCACATGAATGTTTCTAAAGGAAAGTCAGTGGAATAAGGTTCATGCTATGGAAGGGCATTCCTTTATAGACCTTATGGTGCTGATGGAAATAGTTACTAATCCCTGCTGAGTATGGCTGTCACCAGCAGAACATTAAGGCCTCTCCAACTGTCTCCTGCTCATATGAATGCTCTCTAATCTGTTTTAGAAGATTTGGGCATCATTAACATATTTTCCCTAACTGCTTAAGGTAAACCATCTGTCCACACAGGCATAGTTGAAAATGAAAGTTGATCGTAAGTTGTCTTTTTCATTCTGATTGTGATGTAATTTTTTTTCTGTATCTAGTAAAGTAGTAATTATTTTTTGCAACAAAAAAAGTACACAACTTTTCGGTCATGTATTTCAAATCATCATTTTGCCTTTAACATGTTTTATTTAAAGTAAATGTGAATGTTGAATAACTTGGTAATTTTCACAGTAAGTCAAGAATTCTAATTAACAGAATATTCGCATTAAGATGGAAAGTCACTTTCATATTTAGAATCTTGATCTAATGTTATTGATAAAACATCAAGTATGAATTACTGAATAATAGGAATTCCTTAATTCATCAGTTGTCTAAGAAATTTATGTTTTATCTACAGTACTGTTACGGTTTAAGGCTGTAAATTAGGAATAATAAATATGTTATCAGACTAACTAGCTAGGGTTTGGGTTCATAGTAGAACTATCTTTTGTTTATGCTTTAAAAAGGGAAAAAAATCCAGTGGACAAAGACAACACTAGCACCATACATCAGACTCAAAGTTCCTCCTCTCTTTTTTGTCTGTACATTATCTGAGATACCTGTCCCATGCCCCAACTTCTTAATCTAAAGATTAGATTCATAATCTATTATAAATTTGAGACCTATATCTATTTTACGTAGGACAGCATATATTGTACATCAACTCAGTTTTGAAGTTGAAGATCTACTGCAAGTTGCATGAGACATTCTGTTTAATTCCATATGGCATCTACCTGTTGAAATATGCAAAATACACTTGCATATTAAAGATTATTGCAGAGGCAATATTGGAAAACTGTATAAGGTGTATTTTGACCAGGGCTAAAGAAAAGACTTTATATTGCTTGAGAAATGTAGTGACATTGAGCTGAAGCTCACATAATTCTGACAGATTAGTAGATTAATTTACAATGGCTTCTCTATTATAAATGCTGCTTCCAATTTTTAGGTGGCTTGTATTTTTTTTTAAGCTTTAAAATCTGAAGAGGATGACTACTATATTAATGGTGCCTGGACTATTGACTGGCCAAGAAAGTTTGATGTTGCTGGAACAGCTTTCCATTACAAGCGGCCAACAGACCAACCAGAGTCTTTGGAAGCATTAGGCCCTACTTCAGAAAATCTCATAGTCATGGTAAAGTTATACTTAATATATTTCTTAAATTTGAAATATGTATTTATGTTCTGATGAAAGACAAGGCCATGGATGAAATCAAGTAGACTATGTTTTCAAAGAATATACAGCTTTCTTAGCTGAGACTTTGCATTTGTGTTTTAACACAAATTTCCTACCTTTCAAAACCATCTGACTTTGAAAACATTGTGATGAAACAGGGAGGAAGTCAGAAGAGCCCCAGGAAATCTTGAAAAGAAAGGCCCCATCTATGTTAAATGTGTTTCAGAATAATTGTAGCCAGAATTGTACATGGGGCATATATTGTGTCTCTGTGTACCGGTGACACATGAAAGTGTTGAGCTATAGCATGAGGGTTCTGTAGACATCAATGATTTTAAGCATGACCTCAGTGTGAAGAATACTCTTACCATAGCAAGAGTATTGTGATTTGATCCATGTTAAAGTATGTTGCTCTGAATAGACTGTACAAAATATAAGAATGTTACAGAAGATGTGGCCAGGATCCTCATACTCTGTCTCTCACAGCAGACAGTAGTCACCATATTGTTGCACTACTATGTTGAGGAGTATATGAAGAAGATTATACTTGCCTGGTATATTCTGACAGCTGTCAGATTTGCCTTTGAGGGATTGCTTGAGCCAGAAAGGGTATTTTTGTGTTTAGAATGATTTTTGCCTGGATATTCACTTTTTAGGCAGCATTTCAAACATCATGTTCTGGTTTTTCTTCTGTAGGTGTGGATAAGATAGAGAGTCTATATAGAATGAGTTCCACAACTATTATCATGCTTTTTCACACAGTCAGTACCATTGACTTGCTGAGGGTTCTCTGCTCTTTTGTCCAATGGAGATAGGCGAAAATGTGTCTGCAAAATATCACTCAAGGTAGAAGGGGATGTGAAGTAGCTCTAAAATGTGTCAAATTGCTGCATCTAACACAGTATATATTATTAGCAACAAAAGAAAAAGTTTGATAGACAGTCAAAGGCTGGTGTTGGGGAGGTCATATCTCTTAAGTGCAATGCAACAGTAGGGGTAGATAAAAACTCATGGTGCTTGTGCACAAGGAGTTTTGATATTTGTTTAAAGAAATCATAGATGTGATTCCACCAAGCTAATGCTGGTGGCTATTGCCCTAGAGGAAAACAATGACCTCAGTCAGCAACAGTCTGTTGCTGTTACTATTATTATAGTCACTAAAAGTGCAAACAAGGGCAAAGCTCATTTCATAACTGCTATGTGGATAGCTCCTCACAAGATTAAAGGCTGCTGCGTGTTTGCACAGTAATGTCCTTAACCAACTTTGACCTCACATAATTATTCGTCTGTCAAGTTAATTTCCATTAAGACAGTATTTTTATGAGAACTGGCTTTTTAGAATGATTTTGTCAAGAAAAAAAGAACTGACAGAAGTTATAAAGTTATATTAAGGGGGAAAATAGACAAGACTCTGCTTAAACAATACTACTTTTCTTTTGTGAATGTTTTAAACGTTAGTCCAGGTTCTTTGAGGGTTATCTAAAAGAATTAATGTGGCTTCCTAAATTACTTTTTTTCCTTCCACAGGGCATAACACATACCTAGATTAAATGTCACTGTAGCTGCCCTATGCTTGCCTGTTTTAATGGTATAACCAGTTGTTTTCAACTACAGATTCTGCTACAGGAACAAAATTTGGGTATAAGGTATAAATTCAATGTTCCCATCTCTCGCACTGGCAGTGGAGATAATGAAGTTGGCTTTGCATGGAATCATCTGCCTTGGTCAGAATGTTCTGCCACTTGTGCTGGAGGTAAGACACAAGGCAGTAAGCTACAGGGTAAACTGAATTGCAAGATACGCTTTACTACATAATTATCTAGGTATCTAATTAGAAGCATTTCTTTCAGACATACCTCAAACCTTAATTTAGTGAGAGAACATTTCTTTTAGCACGATGGATTTTGTTATTTTCAAGTACATTTAATATGTTCACATCTTCTTGTTAAATACAATCTGTCTTGGCACAGGGTGCCTCTTGTCTCTCTAAGTTGATACTTCTTCTGAGGTTCTTTTGAAGCTAATGTGTTTGCTTTTCACAGGAGCTTTCTTGATAAAGGACATCAGAAGTTTTAAGTAAGGAGATTAAAAACCAGAAGGCAAGTGTAAATAAAAGGATGTTTCTTTGTGTATTTGTAGGTATGCTTCACATGATCCTAGTCAGCCCTCCTGTCCTCCAGCCACCAAAGTTTAGGATGCATACTGGCAGCTCCTCTGTAGCAGATGATAACAACTGGATTATACTTGCCAGCCCATAGCAGTATCTAAGTATTGCTGCCCTTTGCAGCATGGGGTATTTGTAGGTTGTCCCATGTGATTCATCATGGGTGCCTTTTGCCCACAATTTACTATATTCCTAATCCTCCCTCTAGTGGCCACCAATGCAATTCTTTACCTCTGGCTGGGAGAGCAGGACGGTTGGCTTCCTTCAAAGCCAACACCATTGCTGCTGCAAGGACTGGTGAGTAGAAGTGCTGTGTGAACAGTATCTTTCTTCTCTCTGGAGACTGAATGCATCATCTCCCCAACATACCTCTTGTTTCAGAAGGTATGGGAGAGCACCTTAAATCTACCTCAGAATTTCAGTTTTCTACTGCACTATGCAATGCCCATAGCAAGAGGAAGACATCGTGTTCTTTTAAAGAATCTTTGGATCAAGTATTCATCCTTTTTTGACTATGCTTTCTGCTGGGACCTGCTGCAGCTGTAACTAGTTGTTTGCTGTTTAAAGTACAACTCTTTGCTTAGCCATATGTAATAAACCAAAGGACAGGACAAATTCCCTTTTGTGCGGCTAAGAAGAGAAAAACTTGAAACGAAATAGAGGAATATGCCAACTTTATCTAGTATTTTTATTGTTTGTTGGATTCCTGGGTGACAAATTGCTATTTTGACTGATATTATAGTAATGGTTAGTGTGGCAAGAAAAGGAACATTTTAAAGTAGAAGTGTAAAGAAAGGAAGTGCCTAGCTCATATCAAAGGACAGTTTCAAATATTAGAACCTTAGAAGTACTGTCAAATCCTGTTTTTGTGATGGCAATGAGTTAATGGTCTTTTTGAAGTCATGAGAGATGTCCTATTGGTTTAGGAGACAAATTGATTTAGGAGGATTTTAGAGACAAAATTTTAACCATGGCTTTTCCATCATGCAAGTTATTGTCATTTCACAGAATGGACAATATCCAGTGGAAGAATTAATTGTCTCTGAAGGGAGTAGGCACTTGTCTAGATTAAAAGATTTTTACTTAATTAACTTTAAAGAGGAGATTTGTGAATCCTTGAAAGCTATACACATTTATTAATTTGAAACTTCTTTGGGGGATGAAAGATTTTCTTTGATAGCTAATGGTGGGTAAACCAGGTACTTTTCTCTCCTTTCTTTCAACGTAGTCCAGGGATATACTGTGGCCACTGAGTTTCACTGGATTCTGTGCTCAGGGAAAAAATATTTCATTGTGGCTATAATTCACCTAAAAACTGTATCTGCTTTCTCTATATGAGTACCTGCTATTCCCCAGTTTATGAAACACCTTTCTCTATATGCCAAAAGAGGACACAATTCTAAAAAGGAACTGAGCTGGCAAAAAAAGAAAAAGGGGACAAAGGTTGTAGAGACTGAGCATGCAACTGGAAAGCTTGCCTATTACATAAATATGAAGTGTTGAGAAAACTTAGACATAAAACTACTGCATGACTTTGTTCATTTCTATAGGATTCGTTATGAAGTCCATTATTGAAGTTCTATTTATTTTAAACTCTATCTTTGGAAGAGATATTTTGCTCTACATCAAAGGATAACAAATTAAACAAGTTGAAGAATTTCTTACTGAAAGCAAGAAAAAATACAATTAGCAAATGTGAGGAATATTGGTATGGATTTTTTTTTAAATGTATGAGGTTAAAAAAGTTATATAGTGACTTTGGGGCAGAGAACAAGGTAAAAGTATCAACATTTTCATGCCTCATATTGTAATTGTAGTTCATGAATTGATCAAGCTTTGATCATGTAGTCCGTCTTGATCTGGGAAAGCTCTAGATGACATAGAGCCAAGTATATTCTCCCATGAAAGCGTAGGCTTTATATCAAAGCTGTAGGCAAATCTAAATCCTACTCAACAAATTTAACTCTCTGAACATCTGTATTTTAATCTTGGGGGTTTTTGTCTACCTGTATGTAACACTTTAAAAGCTGTCTTAAAGGAACATCAAATTTGCAAGTATTTAGAAGCTGGTAAATGGTGGGAGGCAAGGATGACAATGAACTCTTAAATTGTTTTTTGTGGTTGTGGCCGTTCTGTGAAATAAGGACCAGTTTAGCAGGTCTCAGGCTTATCTGAGGCTATGTCACAGGCTAGCTATGTCTACTCCACTCAATACTTAAGTCCAGTTCTCTGACTCTCACTATATGGTAAGTATTACATACCATTTGACCAAATCTGTGACTGTTAAAACATTGCTATTACTTGGTGAATGGTTTTGGTTTCAAAAAATATAAAAAATAGAATGTGAGAACTGCATTACAGCCCACCAAAGTGATTTTTCTGTGTTGAGAATGTGAGGGTATGTGTTCGATGTCACGAAGAGCACAAAGGCTAGAGCAGCATTTTGGCAGTGAAAAGTTTAAATACTTTTGGAGTACTTTATTTTGCAGAAGTGTCCAATCTTTGTCCACTCTCTAGGATTTTGAAAATAATCCACTGCATTCAGCTGCTTGTAGGCCTTGTCTTGGAGAAGCATAGCTGGGGCATTCGGAAGCCAAGGAGCAAGCTAAGAGCAGGCTATGAGCAACCTACAATATTTAATTAAATAGTAGTATTCTGTTTTTTCCGTTGGACTTCTGTGTTATGTTCATCTCTGCTGTGCTGATGGGTCACATCTAAATAGTAAAAGCACAAACAAGACCTCTATTCTGGGGCCTATCTCAGTTTTGCAGAGCAGGGAGAGTATAGTAAATGGAATGGTAAGAAGAAGGAGGAGTATTTCCTGCTTGCAACAGCTCAATGCAGTGCCAGAGTTCTGAATTCCTTTCCTGCCTCTCTTGTGTGGATCTCATGTGATACTGAGCATACATTACAGTCTTACTTGCTAATTATCCATTCATCATTATATGGATACCTCTCTGGAATGTCTGACCTCTGAGGCATACAATTAATTTTGTCATTGCATGAAGTGTGTGTAAAACAAAGTATTCTGAAAACAGCCAGGTACTTGAAATCAATGGGCACTTTCCACAGTAAGCGTTATACCTCCTGTCCCCTGTATGCTTCATAGAGTAGTCTAAGAGAAAAATTAAAGTTTGTGAAACAAAGAGTTTCACAAAACAGTGAGTTATCTTGTGATTTTCCAAGGGCAAGTGTATGACTTTGTCCAAATTCTTAAGTATTCTTAATAAGGAAGTAAAGTGCTGGTGTTATTGTTAAAAAAACAAAACAAAACAAGTTACTTCTGTGTGTTTTTGCTTTTGTATACATTTAAAAATAAACTCCTATTTAAAAAAAGAAAAAAAAAGAACAACAAATGATGGCATTTATTATTTGGCATTTACCAGATATCTTAAGCATTGGTTTTTATTTCATTCCTTCTTTTTGAGTTCATCTCCAGATGAGTTAAATACCTTAGATAATCATGATTTTTTACAAAATAATTAGTCAGTATTACAGTATTGAAAGTGAATTGATTGCTGTCCAGTTTTCTGTGCCACTCCTTACTCTTGCAGAGTGGTGCCTACTGTGTTTTTCTTTCCGGCCCTCAGATGAATTTCCAAACTTTTAGACACGTGAAACATATTTGTCCTTGACAAGAGAAATGTAAGTTTGGCTCTGTGATGAACATCTTGTGATCTGATGAGTGAGCTCAGAAAGTATGTCTGGGTTAACCAGCATGCATTAGTTTCATTGATGCGGGATTCACTCTTTGTTGGTACTGGCATGTTTATAATTCACTGTTGCAATCACAAACCACAGTTTTTGGGACTACTTTTATAAAAGGATAGGGCATTTACATGCCTGCAGTTTTAATTTAAGAATAAAATGTACTCAATGTAATTTAAAATTTGGCTGCTGAAAGTCATACAAATTATTTGTGAATTGAAATCTGCAAAACATCTCAGTTCTCTGGAGATTATGGTCAGTAAACCACTGGAGTTTTGTTTTCTGTTAGAATTGTATTGACCAGTCATGAGGACATTTTATGTCTTTTATTGTGAGCTATAAATCTGTAGGTTTGAAAGCACAGTGTTTCTGTCTAACTGTTTGTAATTATTCTCCAAAGAGTTTAAATGAGCTTGTTTAGCTATGTTTTTTTAGATATTTTAAGAGAGACCATGTACTCAGGGAAGAGTTGATAATTTAAAAATATTTTTCAAGGGCAACTTCACCGAGTTGTAGCTGTTGTCTCGATAAAAACTACACTTCACTTCTAGCTTTTCCCATTTCTTTCTCGTCTTAAAGTTAGAATCTGAATTGTGTTTCTGAGAATTTATTTTAAATAACACTGTTTTTAGACAGCAGTGATGTAAAGTTTACATATTGAGTGGTGAGATGCTGTGGAACAATTTGAAACTGGATTACTAGATGCTCTGGTATGGATTAAAGATTCTTTGCTGTGTGAGTGAATAGTGGTGAATACTATTCACTAGTGGTGAATAAATACCATGTCTGATGTAAATTTTTTTGAAAAGTGATCCTCTGTCTACATAGTACTTCAGAACGCTTTCTTATTATGTCACTCCTCAGAAATGAATTTACTGAGGCTGCCAGTTGTTAGCCAAAACATGAAAGAAAATGTGTCTGATGCCAGTAGCAAATTCAGTGAAAATATAACATTAATATCTATACTATCTCATAAATAGTTTTGTGAGAATTATACGCATCATTAAAATGCTAAATTCTAAAGTACTATATATTTAAGCAATTATATTTGAGAGAAATTTCATTATAAAGAGAATTTTCAACCTATTTTATCAGCCATCAAGAGAAGAAAGGCAGCCTATGACAGAAAGAATACATGATTATTCATCAGTCAGAGCTGAACATAAAATCTGTGTCAACTAGCAATGCCATTTAACTAGCATTGTTATTTGGGTAGACCTTTTAAAAATGATTTCTCATCATGGTGAAGTTTGAGTAGAAAATCACAAAAGAAATACTCATCAGGATATCAGATCTGATTTTAATTATTCTCATCTGTTGGCAATGTTTGCATGTGTTAGAGAATCTAAAGTGAATCATCTTGTCATGGTTTCTCAGATATTTAGATCTTCCACTTACTTGTTAAGAACAAAGGAAGAGATTATAAAGGAGAGCCTAATCTGGTAAACATTTTTCTCTCTTGCTCGTCCTGGAATTGATATGTCTATTCTCCCCTAAAATAGTACTAAAGGAGTAGAGAACAGAAGAAAATAGTATCTATCTGTCTTTCTTTGTATATATGTATTAAAATACACATGACAAGACTGAACTCCTATCTGATTTGAAATTTTTGAAGAAAAGTATAAAGATCTAGAAATAAGTGACAAATGGGCCAAAGTGTAACATGGTATATTTTAATATATAAGTGATTTTCTAAACTGAAGAAATGTAGTAGATACATCGATCTGCACTTTTGTGAGGCTTTTGTTTTCACCAACACCTAAAAAAGAATTGGAGAAGATTAGTAAATAGACAAAAGGAATGCTTAAATTGTAGATTACTGTGCAAAAAGGCAGTGACCCTAGTGGGCTTCTTAAAGAACTTTCACATGACTTCAGATTTCTTGTTCTGATGAGACATAAAAAGTATAAGGCTCCAATGAAATTGGATGACAGTGCAGTATTAGGAGGCATATAGGGAAGACTGGGATATGTTGTAGTCACAATAAAATCAGGTTTGATTTTAGGATATATTTCTTCAGTAGTATTAATGACACTGGATAAGGCACTGGTAGGATCCTTCTGGAGTACTGGGCACGGTTTGTATTGTAGATGTAATAAACTCAGATGTGAGCAGATGCACAGAAGGGTTGTGAAATTGACTTGAAGGAATGGTGTACCTAACAACACAGAGACTGCAGGAGTTGACTTGGTTAACACAATAAAATTACTTCAACTGAAAGTAATTTTTTCTTTAAAATGTTAAGTTGGCAGCTAATGCTGGAATGGAAATTGGAATCCTTATAGTAGTCACAGATGTGAAGTTAAGAGAAGAAAAATGTACCTGGACTTAAAGTGGAGCTTGGTCTATTTATGAAAGGGTTGATATAGAGTGATTCCCAGCAATAGAAGAATGTTGCTTCTAGTTGTGTGTTCGAAGCTCCTGTGTAAATTGTCTTTATAGTCCAATATCTCACTGATTTCAACTTCATATAATTTCATGTAATAGTAATATTAGATACTGAGAATGCTATAAATGGAAAATCTTTATGTGAATCTCTAAGGTCTTTGATACCTGATGGATGAATGTCTGAAAGAGGATGTCTGTATCTTAACACAATCAACCAACGACTGTGGAGGCATGTACTTTAGGCCCTTGAGGATCTCTCATACTAATGATTTGAGTTGTTTTGACCTAACTATCTTAGCAGAATTTTTCTTTCCAAACATGTGAAGCACATGAATTGGAAATTAGCCAAAAGATGAAGAGTTTTGGTTTGTTTGTTTGCTTTTACATGTAAATTTGTGTATGTGGGATACACTTGAAAAACAGTCTGGCAGCCATCTGAACTGTTTAGTGGGTATGTTGTCTCACCTGCTGTCAAGATATATGTAAAAAGAGGAAGAAATGGAAGAAACTGATTGATTTACTTAGCTCACCTGGAAGACATGTGTCTCATGTTGATCAGTATATTTTTGAAAAATAAAGCTTGATTTAAAATTATTGTTATCTGTTAAGCAGCAACTCCTTATTGCAGGGTGAAGAGATTTCAGCTGCGCGTGCATCTCAAGAAGGAGTGCATCTCCACTCTTTACTGTGTGCCATAGAAGGTTGAGGAGTCTTAAGAGTGGAAGGGAAAATTTCTTTAATAAACATTCCAGGCCACAGTGTAGCTGGGAATGCAAAATTCATGGGTCTCACAGCAGGAAGACAAGAAAGGGGTTTAATCTGTAACCAGAAAATAAGACATTCATTTAGCATAGGCAGGTATTAGTTTTCATCCTTGATCTCAAGGTGTTTTCACCATTTTACATCAGACTGTGATTGAATTAAGAACTAATCAACAGACTCGAAACCACCATCTTGCCACCTTAACTGAATTAACTACTAAGTCACAGGCAGTATGTTGTGCTCATGGGAATTAGGAATCCCCTCAGACTGAGAAGGGATCATACCTACTGCTACATCTGCAGCCTCATGGGGAAGTCATGCCATCCTCAAGACTCATGAAAAAGGTTACTGTTTTCCCTATGTTGTTGCTCATAATGTCATGAAGATGTTTCACACACCTCTGTGTGTAGACTGGGAGACTTCTTTTCATAGCCAAACAGGATACTCTCTGTGCTGAACTTGAGACATCTGAAGGCTAGGCTTGACTCACTGTTGTAATGAAATACCTGAATTATGTACAGATCACTTTTTAGGAATCAAAGTAGGAGGTTTGTTTCTTGTCCATAATGGATAACCAAAAAAAAAAAAAAACCAGTTGCAAGGTAAGTTGTTTAGCTTGTTTGAAATCAGAAGGAAGACTACAAATAAATGGACGAAAGAAATGCTGGGCTTTTAGTGGGATGTTTGGTGTCTGAAAAACATATTTATATAATTAATTTTATTACTCCATGTCTACCTCCTATAAAAAGCTTGTCTTAAAATGAAGAGAGGATTGTAAAGTAAAGTTGGCAGATATTCGAAGCCAGAATGTTTTAATTGCTATTTAATCATATGCATTTCATATTTTGAAAAAATGTTAAGTAATTGCTTCTGTTTTAAGAAAGGTTCAGGGGTTTTTGCAGCTTTTCTCATACAAATAATCCTGCTATTTCCATAATGTTGCTACTATTCATGTTCAGTAAGAACTACATCTGAATTACAGATCCACAGTCTTTTTATGATAGCAAACGTCATGGAGCTTGTTCTAAAAAGAGAGGAGGAGACTATGTGTACTACTCTTTACAACAACACTGTGAGCTGAAGTATCAATCATTCTTTAATTATTTTTTTTAGATCTTCTTTTTTAAAATCAGAAAATTTACTTCATGCCATATCTTCTAATGTTACCTTGGCAATGATACATATCATGTTTTGGGAATAATAATAAATTTTAAACTGCCCTGTTCATTCTTGATAGTGAAAGAGGAGCTGGCTGTTCCAGATAAGATGAACATTCACAGAGATGAACTGAATCTTTCAGAATGAATAATACTGAATTTTAATGAAGAAAATGTTTATAGGATGACATGTGTAAAAATGCAACACTGTTCCTGGTTTATTTTAAACCAGAGCACATAAACAATAATTCTGCATTGAAGTGTGACGACATTCTATTTGGTGATGTTTTGTTTGGAAATTTAAGAGTCTTTTTACTTGGAGAGGAGAGTAGATAGAAAATGGATTTTGTGCAATATACAAATAAAAACAATCTGTTTATAAATCTATTAATATGTTCCCTTTGTTTTAGAAAACAACAGGAATTTAAAATCCTCTCTTAGTGGTGTGGCCTAAATTTGCAAGAAAATGAAATATTTATTGTGGTCAGAGGGCATTCAGTCAATTTGAATTCACAACCATGCAGCAGTCCATCAATTAAAGTGCGATAGCAGGATTATTTACCAATAGGTGAAGTACACTTTTATTCAAGTAGAGCAGGAATGATTAATTACTGGTGTTTCCTTTGATCATAAGGTATGCAGAAACAAGAGGTGGTGTGTAAAAGGCTGGATGACAACTCCATTGTACAAAACAACTACTGTGACCCTGACAGTAAGCTTCCAGAAAACCAAAGAGCCTGCAACGTTGAGCCTTGCCCACCTGAGTAAGTCTTTAATCACTAAGATGGACTTGTTTTGCATAGATAGAGAAGTCTTAAGTCCTGTTGACTAAATGTGTATAAAATTCCTGTCTTACCAGATAGGATATTTAATTTTGGTTTTTGGTTACAGTTTCTTGTTCTTCTTAAAGTTCCATTTAAATATAAGAAAAAACTATTTCGCTGTTCAGGTGATGGAGCAGTGGCACAGGCTGCCCAGGGCGGTTGTGGAGTCTCCTTCCTTGGAGTTCTTCAGGACCCGCCTGGACATGTTTTTATGCGACCTGATCTAGGTGAACCTGCTTCTGCAGGGGGGTTGGACTAGATGATCTCTAAAGGTCCCTTCCAACCCCTACCATTCTATCATTCTATGAAATCAGCCCTGGAAAATGCATACTTTGACCTAGAGTAGGCCTGATTTGACTGGAGAGTGTTGGCATTTAAATTACACCAAGCAGCTCAGACATTGTAACTAAAAAGATACTGGCAAAGCAGTTTCTTCGGATGTGTCAGATATGATTACTAGAACTCAGAGTAAAGCTGGGGACCGTTCTTAAGCCAGCAATGACAGAAGAATCTTCAGGTGAGACTAACTTTGCAGTAGGCATTTATAGTACATGCTAAATGTTTGTTAATTTTTAAAGTATATTATATTAAAATTCGGATTAATATGAGAAATATAAAACATAAAAACTGCTTAGTAGATTGAGCCATTTACTGAAATAGTTTTGTCAAACAGTTTTGTCTCCAAGATATTTATTGTAGTACAGTAATGCTGTATCCCTTTAATTTAAGTGCCATCTTTGTTATGTCTATTTAGTTTTAATTTAAAAGATAACTATATGCTACATATTGAAAAGATAATTAAAAACACAGCAGCTCATTTGCTCAAAAATTAAGTTTGGCAAGGACCTGTAGCAGAGCTTAATCTTGCTACAAAAGCTGTTTAGAAATAGCTTTGCTCCTTCTTATGTTTTGAGACAAATAAAACTTACGGAAAAAATGGAAGGGATGCAGCAGCTTATTGATTCACAAGCTCTGGTTAGTTTACGTTGGGTGATAATCTATAGCTATGTTCTAATTTGCCTTGAAAATAGATAGTGTTGAATAAATGTAGATGTTGCACAATAAAGAAATACTGTGGTCTCTTTTAAGCGTCTCTTAGAAACTGTGAAATCGTAGCATGAAGGACATGGGGAGGAATGAGACAAGACTATAATACAGTACAATCCCAACAGGTCTTCAGTTTCTTCTTAGAGTATCAATTGATTCCCTGGTGTGGTTACTGGTTACAGGATGGCCAAGCAGTGTCTTCTACTTTACTCCTTCTGCGTCACATATCATTCTTATTTGACACAAACAGAAGTGAAGCCATTCCACTGCTCTCACCTTGAGTGTGTTTGAATGTGAATGTGCTGTCTCACAAACAGGTCTAAACTGGATCTAAAGCATTGGCCCCACAGTCTACGTGTAGACAAATGCTCACCCTTCAAGGATATAACACTGTTCAGCTTAACTGTAAATGCACTGAACTCTCACACCATGTATATGTGAGAAGAATGTTGGAAGCAGTCATACTTTGTCAGTTCATTCTTACCAAACCCACCTCTATCTCTTCCCATGTGTGGCTTAACTATTAACAAATTAGCACTTTAAAAAGTAGTGTTAACATAGTTATTCCAAACTAGTTGATTTTTTAGCTTTTGCACTGACATTTAGAAAACAAAACAAGATCCTAACACTTCTGGATTCTCCATCCAGTACAGCAGTGAGATTGATGGAACATAGTGAAACTCAAGTCACCAAAATTCAGAAAGTGTGTAGTGTGTATTAATCAGCATCTGCTTGAATGTGTCGGAGCAGTTCAGCCCACATCTGCCTCCATTCTGATGTTACCCACAGGGTGAATACAGAGTGCCACACTCCTAAGGAAGGGTTCCTGATTCATGATGCTGTTAGTCTAGGAGAAGACTATTCAAATAACAGATAGTTATCCAAACAAATTTGATCCGTTTGGCTGGAAGATTTATCACCCAGTAAGACTTACTCTTTACAAAGAGAGGGCAAATATTTTCTTTTTTAATTAACACAATTCCACTTTCCTTGTGGTGTATACAAAAGGTTATGAAAGTGTTAATCTTTCTAGAACTGAATGCCACTTATATTGTATTTGATGTCCCTGAGCAGCAGCAAGGACAATGTTTGTTTGCACTGTTTTTGTTTGTTATTACAGTAAATGACTCCTGAAGTTCCAGGTTTCAAGAGTTTCTCATAGTTCTATGCATTATGAGTGGTACTGTCTATCCTACAATATAAACATAAAACGTGATGGTGCACTTGAGCAAATCATAGTACCAACAAAAGTTAATGCTTCAGCCTCTCCAAAGCTCTGAAGAGCTTCTAATTCTCCCTACCCTCTATGATTCTATGGTAACTTTGGTGGTGAAGATCAGTAAATTAATCCTCTTTTGCTGGGAAATTAGCAACAGAATATTGCATATTTGCATTTCTGCATTGATCTAGGTTTATATTAGAATATATTACACATTCTGTAACACAGGACAGAATAGCAGCACTTTTTTTGGACTCAGACTTCAGAAAAGAGCAAATCTTAAAAGAAACAACTCAGAGCATACCTGCAGGAATATCCACAGAAACTGGTATGCCTGGCATTTTTGGCGTGTTGGCAACATGTGGTAGCATATACTAGACTTCGCCAGAGTGATTCAGGAAAGTGTATACAATCAATATACAAAATATTGAAGACCAAATATGCATGACAATGTGAAGAGATATTTGCATTGAATTGAGCTACATTAACCATTCATCAACAGGGAAAAAACAATTGCTTTGTTCTCTGTGGCAACACATAAAAATGAAAGTACTGACTTCTACTATGTACATACAAGCATCCATAAATTCCCTCCAGAAGCTAATGCAGTTCTCTAAAAATTTAAAGTATTTGTTGCTTTGTTGATTTAAAATATTTGGGTTTTTAAAATATGATTCATTCATATTTTACTAGTGTTTGCTTTAATAAGTAAAAATATTTTATGTTTCAGTGGAGCCTTTTATAAAAAAAAAAGTCTAGAAATGTTTCATAATCAGATGAGAGTTAACTCTCAGCCCAATTTTGAGGTAAAATTATTTTATTGCAGTGATACTGGAGAGTCAACCATCTTTATTTTTAAGTTGTGCTGTAACCTACAGCAGTGGTTCCCAAACATTTCCAGTCACAAGCCAGATTTAGAGAAATAATTCCTGGTGAGTTTAGTACAAATCTACTTAAATAGCTACAGTTTTGTGAGGCTAAGCACTCCTTTCTAACTACTATAGCCTAAGCTGGAAATTGCTGCTCTAGAAAAATACTAAGTAGTATTATTTTTGGAAGATATGATTGTAGTAAGGTATAAATTAATGTGTCCAGTAAAAAGACCCATAAGTTTCTACTTAATTTCACTGTGAATACATGTATTGTTAACAATGATTTAGGTTTAGGAATTTGAACTGTTTGGATTCTGAGTTTGTGCAATTATCTACTCTGCTTCAGAAGTGCACTGAGTCTCATAACTTTTTTGGTCCAGGTGGTTTATAGGGGACTGGTCAGAATGCAGCAAGACCTGTGATGGAGGAATGCGCTCACGAACAGTTCTCTGTATCAGAAAGATCGGACCTTCTGAGGAGGAAACACTGGACAATACCAACTGTTTAACACACCGGCCTATTGAAAAAGAGCCCTGTAACAATCAGTCCTGTCCACCACAGTGGGTCGCTTTGGACTGGTCAGAAGTAAGCAAATTTTGCTGTGTTAGCTCATGGATAATAATGGAGTCAAGAGTAGTCACTGGCTATTAGTATATTTTCTATCTCTGCCTCCTAAGTAAAGGATTAATAAGAAGTTCAGAACCTCATAGGTTTATTATTAAAGCAATTTTCTTCATTTTTCTTTCCATGTTGACAGTTCTGTTGTTTTGTCAAATGCTGACCTTTTTTTTCTTAATCGTGGTAAAATACAAAATAGAATAGTAAAATAGTAAAAGAACTCCAGTGAAACAAAAAAACTCCTCCTAAAATAGACATATGGCATGAGATGATTTTCTGGAATTTCCATTGGTTTTTGAACAGGAAAAGAGCTGCTAAGTAGAGATGTGTTTACAACATCAGAAGCCACAATAAATTGCTTTTTAAAAATCTTTTCTGAAGTAACCATGCTGATGTTAGAGCATCACCTTTCTTAGCAGTATACTTTGAGAGGCACGCATGAAAGCTGATATTTTCTTTATTAAAGAAATATCTTTCATTAAATATGGTGATATCTATGATACTGTAAATCAAGGTTATACTATACCTTATGCTTATTCAAATAATAACTTTGAAGAATGTGAACCAGTACAGCTGCTAGGAAAGAGAGATAGCTTTGAATGGGACAGCATCACATGTAAATCAGAGTGCAAAAATGTCTATACTTTTTTAGATCTTTGCTGTGTTAGATTCCCTTCTCACCCCTGTTTTCATCTCAAGATAGCCTTTGGAGTACTTACAGCTTAGGGTTCCCTGAGTTTCCATGTCTGTATCCTTGCTGTCAACTCCAGCCACATTATATAATTGCTTTTATAAATTGGTTACACTATGTTTTAAAATTAGGTAATATGAGAGATTGTTCCACTGCTTCTTAGGAAACTATTCCTGAATGTGGATCTTTTAATTACAAGGTGTGTTCTAATATTCTACTTCCATGCCAGTTTATAACTGTTTTCTCTTGTTATCTGAAACAGCCTGACTTCCTTTCCAGCTATTATTCATCAGAAATTAATTAATCTTAATCACATTCTGCTTCCATATTTCAGTTTGAAGTTGTCTTTCTGGGAATGGATCACTAGGGTTAAATACATATATTTTTCCAAGGGAGGTTTCACATGTGCCTCATTCTTTTGTTTCCTGCTTCTACTGAAAATACTCATAACCTACATAACCTACATATCCTAAAGAAGCTGCTTCTGTTCCACAGCTATCAAATACCGATTACGTAAAGTTACTTTACACTCTGTTAATATATCCAGATCTTTAACGTCTATTTCACTTTTTTTTCTTTTACTTTTTTTTAAAATACATGCTCTTGCATGTCATGCTGCCAAAATTCATTTCATTTCAATTATTAATGCTTTCATGGTTGTTCAGTTCTTTTTGAATAGCATACCTCTGTAGCATTAAGGTCAGTTACTTACTAGTACTGTCTGCTACTTTTGGTAATTTCAGAAGCACCAAACTACTAAAATTACTCTTATATGAACATCATTAAGTAGATTGGAAAGAAATATGAATCAAATCAGCCCTATGACTGATTCTAGACGGCTTTTGCAGGTAGCATCTCACAAATCCTAATCTTTACCCACTGGTCATCGCTCTTTCAAATACTTTACTGATGCTCAGACAGATTGGAACTGTTCCATTTCCTTGTCTAAAAAACTGGAAGGAGAATAAAGTGAAATGATCTACCGATGATACACCCATGGTTCATTATGTCTTAGTTTCGGTGTACTTGCTTACCTTTAAACAGTCTTTCATTCAAAGTAAATGGTATGTCATCAGGTAACAAAAAAATGGTTGGTGTGCCTGTATTTACATAGATGTCTTATATGCGAAGATACTTATAATTCCAAAAGTTGTTACAGTCTCTGGAAAATCAAAGCATAGAAAAGAAAGCCTACTGGGATCCCTGTGAGCACACACAGAAGTGCTACAGAACAACTCTTACCATAACTTGTTAATACAGGTGCTATAGTTAACGAAATCACAGAATGTTTGATTGAGGTAGGGGTTGACCTCTGATAGTCATCTTGTCCTACACCTAGAGCCAGTTACCTAGAACCATTTCCAAACAGCTTCTTAGTATCTCAAAGGATGGAGACTCAATCCGTTGTTGGTTAATAATAGTCTAAGCATTAGACCTGAAGTAGTAATGTCTGTGTGTTAAATTACAGTGCTGTGAGCTGCCATGGAAGTTATTATTGTTCATCTCTTTGCTGTCTGAATTTCACACTTGTTTCCATCTGTTCATAACTGAAGAAAATACTTCTGTAGATTTTTTTTTTTTTTTTGAGAAAAGAAAGAAGTGTCCGTTTGCTATACTGTTCAGCTGGTTTTGTTCTGTAAGAAGTTATGAAATACCATTTCATTGAGCCTTTATATCAAAGAAAAATCTTCTAAAATAAATGTGAACTTCAGAAATATTTTGATTTTGTTATGAGGCAGATGCTTTTGCTTATATTTTGAAACTCCTGTTGTCTATACCAGGTTTTCTTAATACGTCACTCCCAGACTGTACCTCAATCTGTCTCTGCTTTTGTTCGGTTTAAGATAACATATTTCTGAATCAATTCTAGAAAAAAACCTTGTTGGCTTTATCTCCTGAAACCTGTAGAAAAGCAGTTTCTTTCAGCAGCTTTTCTCAGTGTAGATCAGAACCTCAAGGAACCTAGAAATGGCACATTGAATCTTAAAGTATGTATTGTTCTACATGCAGAACAGTATTTTTTTACCTTACTGTTAGACAGTATTTCATATGAGGGGTGTGAGACAATGCACAGTCTTTTTCTACAGCAGGAGCATGTTATAATTTTGAATAAAATCTTTCCAGTCTTTAGTTTCAAGCTCTGCTAAGCTTCTTGTTGTTGTGGTATTTAATCAGGATTATGAAAAAGTGCCAACTTCTTTTTTATATGAATTGCTTGGTGTAGCTTGGCAAACTGTCTTGACTGATGATTCCATTTTAATATATTGAGAAAAATATCCTTTTTTTTTTTCTTTTTTCCTGAGAGTCTCAGAAACAAAATGTATCAAATTCTTCTAGTAATCTACATGTAAAAATTTTTATAGATGTATTTAAATAATTTTCTGACAGAAGCATGAAAATGAAAACAAGAGTGAGCTCAAAAAGCAAAGAGTTGAATACTGTGTTCGTTGAAGCCAATGCAAACCTTGCTACTGTTCTCTGGAATTCAGGTCTAAGATTTTGGTTTCAAACTCAAAAGATACAGCACGTGGTACAAATTAAACAATTAGAACTCTTCTTCATGTTAATGCACTTATTGAGCATCAATATAATTACACGATTTTTCTTAGTTTCCAATGATAATTAACAAGAAATTCTGTATCTTTTTCGTCAAATAAACAAAAAAAACCATTTTGTAAACATCAAGATTAAGTAACATCCTTAAGGGAATGTAGAAGTGCTTTTATCAAGTAGTAATTTTTCTAACAGTACTAGCAACTAACAATGTCTTTCCCAACAGGATGTAGTCATTCTCAGGTAACATTAATGAATTTTTCATACTTTGCAATAGCTGAGCTCTGGCTAAATTATTCTGCCCACAATAAATAGTAAATCAGCAAAAAATAATCTAAGGGTTTCTTGAGAAGAGCCTTGTCAGACAAGCATATTTACTTTGCATTCATATTACCGTTAATCGTGACTTCCACTGAGTACGGAAAAAATTCTAGAAGCATTTACTAATGGAGGACACTTCTCCCTGGTTTTGCTTGGGTACTTCGTCATGCATTTGCTTTGGAGAAATAGAATTTTGTTAAATTCTGTGGATCAATGTTATTGTAGGCAACTCATTTACTTACTTCACTTTCATTTCTGGGGACTGAGTTGTAGTCCATCTTATTTAGTGGAATTTTGACTCAAAAATGTGGGTTTTTAGGGGACATTGTTTTCTTCTAGAACCGGTAGCTGAAAGAAGGTTTTTCTCGGCAGCTTAGACATAGATGAAAGAATATGTCTTCAAGTAAGACTAAAATTGAGTGAACTTACTCAAATTTTGGTTCTCAAGCTCTTGCTTATTTATTAACACATCTTACAGATTACAAAACAGCATAAGCACATTGGGTTTTGACATTTTGACAAGATCCTTTCAATCTTGTCTTTCTGTTTGCTTTTAACAGAATATTCAGTCACTGAGAAGAACAAATTGAGCACAAGGGGTTTCTAAGCACTTGGCTAGGAAGGGGCACTTGCTTCTAGTTCCTACTTATAAATGAAATATTTGTGGGAGAAAATACACACAACATTCCATGGAATTTGGACCAGAACTGAGGAGTCATGATCATGATGCTGAAGACTTCACATAGTCATTGTCATTCTTTTTGGTCTCTGTTTAGCATTACTATTCTTGCTTCTCTTCCTTCCCTCCTAGTAGACAGGTACTTAGGGTACACAGATTTAGGGTTAAGGCCCCTTCAAGTGTGGGGACAATTGTCTATTCTGTACCAGAATTCTGAACACTGAACTACTATAGATAAGGAGGCAGTACCTTGATAGAACAGGATGTGAAAGTTTAAATTTTAAGGAGAGTGATTATACATCTGTTTTGCAGTTCTAGATCATAAACTTCAAATGGAGAACCCATCTCTTCACAGCTCAGTTTAAGATCCTAAATCTAAGTGGGAGATGAGATTTACTATAAACTTGTCCATTTTGTATTGGGTAGTTTAGGTGCCTTGCACTGAGAGATTTTCTTAAAAGATCTTGCCATAAGGTATATAATCACATCTTTACATTTGTGCAGGGAATATTGATACCTTACATTGCATTGTGGAAGTTTCAGAATTTCTTTAAGTTAGGAAGAGATGCTTCACGATTAGGCATGCAACAGTAAAGTTTGAATCTCTCAAGTCATTTTTGTGAAAATGAATCCTGGAGATTTTTCTTTTTTCCCCAGTTACATACTGACCTTTTTGGATATGTGGGAGGCCTTGCTGTACAACCTCTTCAATATTGCTTCAGTTCCATGTAGTATTATTTCCTAGATAATGTTTTGTCTCTATAGCTGCTTTCATATGAAAGGCAGTTCCATTCCTGCCATATTTAGCATAACCTGTATGTAAGGTTTATGTTATCAGAAGCTGCTTCTGGTCCAGATAGTACAGATATGATTATGGGATAAAGGTTGACATGCCAAGAGGGAATTCTAAAACTGTGCCTGCAAAATCTCATATGTTGAAGAAGGACGGATTTGGAGAAGTCTTGAGTTTTAATTTTGTTAGTACTGTTCTTTTCTCCATTTTGCATGCTACTAAGGTCATATTAAGAACAGGGAGTTCTACTTGTAATTTCTAAAGTATACACCCAAGTTTTTTTCACCATAGTGCCACAACTGGCAGACCTTTTTACTTTGAAGCGAAGTGCCTTTGTTAAACCTCACTTAGCACCATAGCCTAGACATAAATATCAAAAAGCATGTACTTTTATCAGATTCAAACTTGAATGTAATAAATCATCACTCAGCTTGTTTGTGTTTCTAAACATTTTAAAATGTCATAGTCATCTCTGGAAAACTGTGATTATAGGTTAATTCTAAGACCATAAATTTATTCTCCTGCTTTCCATAGTAATGGTTCTGACACTTCTATTGACTTTTTGCTGAGATTTATAGTATAGTATTTATATCGATATCTTTTTAGTGCACTCCAAAGTGTGGCCCAGGATTCAAACACCGAATTGTTCTGTGCAAAAGCAGCGATCTTTTAAAAACTTTTCCACCTGCACAATGCCAAGATGAAAGCAAACCGCCAGTCCGCATCCGCTGTAGCTTAGGCCGATGTCCTCCTCCGCGCTGGGTTACTGGAGACTGGGGTCAGGTAAGATAGTCTGTGGAGGTATTTGTTGCTTTTAGTCTCCTACACATTAGAACCTTCTAGGGATAAGATGTTGCTGAAAATGGATAAGAGGTGGTTCCCATGACTGAAACAAAAGCTTGTTCCCTGTTTGTCTCA
The DNA here is from genome assembly GCF_028858725.1 of Colius striatus. Taxonomy (NCBI): domain Eukaryota; kingdom Metazoa; phylum Chordata; class Aves; order Coliiformes; family Coliidae; genus Colius; species Colius striatus. The sequence continues at coordinate 46,580,290 of NC_084790.1, read as the reverse complement.
GATTGAAATGTGATTCGAAAAATGCCAGTAAGAAAATAAAACCCTTCAACTTAACTAACCAGGGGACAATACTTTTTTTGGTATCACAGGCAAACTGGCTTTTATTTTACAGAAGTTGTTCAGATGCATGTTTATCTTTAGTTGATACTGTACTAAAACCACTGTTTAGTTATGGAAACTAAAAAATGTTTTGAAAAGGCAAAATTTTTCTATTTAAAAGACATTTTCTTTTTTCCTTAGAAAATGTTCTCTAGCAGATTTAAATTCTCACTCTTGTTTTTTCCTCTTTATTTTAAAATTATTTCTCACTTGAAAGCATGCAGTTAGACTATGATATATGAAATAGTGTAAATTGTATTCTTATACCTCAAATCTGAACTGTTCAAGGAGCCAACATTGTGTTGTGTTTTATTGTCTTTTAAAGACAAGTGCTCACATATACTGTAAAAGAAAATTCTAAACTATTTAATGAAAATTATTTTTCCTATCAACCAAATTTCTTCATGTGCTTGTCTTCTTTAAAATTTCTGCATGTGTACTGTTCCTGTTTTCTTTCCCATTATCTGCTATTTAAAAATTGGATCTAAGTTGTTTCACTTTTTTATTTTTCTTATTTTTAGTGTTCTGCACAATGTGGTCTTGGGCAACAGATGCGAACAGTTCAATGCCTCTCGTACACTGGACAAGCATCCAGCGAGTGTCCAGAAACAGTTAGACCTCCATCAATGCAGCAGTGTGAAAGTAAATGTGACAGTACTCCCATATCCAACACAGAAGGTAAGTTTAGCATCTTAGTGTAATTTATTCTGAAAGAGTGAAGTGACATACTCAGTATTACTGCATTAATTTGTTATTAAAAGTCTACATGATGTCGTCTCTCAGGTGGTGAATTAATTTTTTTACAGTATTTTCTAATTAGTCATCATAGTTCAAAATTGACGTCAATAAAAGCTTAAATACAGATTCTTTGTTTAAAAAAACATGGACAAATTTTGTCATGGACAAAATACTATTGTTCAGTGTCATAAGTTTTCCAGTCTTCTAATTGCTTCAGTGGAGATGTCTATAATAGCAGGGGATGCATGATGTACTTCCCATCCACTGGCCTTCTACCTGCCTCATAAGTAGTTTACATAACAATATAGTGGCAAAAAAAGTTAATTACATGTTCATTGAAAGGCTGGGACCAAAGATTTGTTTAATGCTGTTAAGAGTAAGCCCATCCTTATGCTTTCATTTACTTGTCAGCTTCCTCTAATAAACTTTTAATTTCTTGGATTTATAATGCCTGTTTGAAGTAATTATGGTGTTTTTTACATGATACAATCTAATGCAATCAGACTATGAACTAGCTTCATCATAACATATTTTTGCTTGATGATACATAATGATATCAAAATAAGCTTATTAATGTTTATGAAAGGCTCCAGATGTGAACTCATAAATTACCCAAGTCAACCTGTTGGGAAGTGCTGTCTTCAAAGTAGAATTGGAGTGCTAGGTAGCGAAAAGTTTAAAATAAAATAAAATAAAATAAAATGTTGTTCATCAGATGAGTACATTCCATTTTGTGTGGAGGGAGAAAAGGAACAAAAATTACCAAAACATGTATCCAAAAATCAAGACGATTGCACAGCAATAATAGTTATTTTTAGTATTTGACTGTGACATTACTAACACTGCTCCTTTTAACACAATTGATCTCCATGCAGTATATAACAGAATAACTTTTACACAAGTTCTGCAACTACATTGTACTTTAATATCATGATTATATGGAACACATGATCTGATGTCTTTTTTTTTTTTTTAAAGGCAAATTTATGCCTCAGTCTACCTGGATTTGGTGTTCCTTCAATACCTACTGTATCCATTCAGATTCATGCCATAGATTCAAAGTTGTTACAAAAGTCTGTCAGAGATGCCTGTGATTAAATGGTAGCATACTAAAATCATCCCAGAAATACACTGCTGATTCAATAAATTACAGCTTACAAGTTCTAAAAAGACATTTATCATACCCTGTTGTCATTTGCAAAACATATTCATAGTAGGATTTTTCCTGGGTTATTTTAATTCCCATTTTTATGTTTAGTGCTCTGAAGTAATCTTTATGTGATGACTATAAGTCTACGAAACTTTCTGCCCTTCCAAGCTCAAAAGTTAAATGATATTTTATTTCCAAACACAAATATCAACTTTCTCCAAAATAAGGACAGTAATAAAGTGGCATGGTTATGTGTGGGCATGGTTTACCCTCTATTTCCTCTTAATTTCAAGTTGACATGGTCAAGTTGTTCTTTATGGTAATTACGTTAGTAGTTGTTGAATACTATCAGGAAAATATTTTATGTCATTTCAGTTCTGTTTGTATTTTGCATGTTGTCTTTGAAGTCTCTTTAGCTGAAGGCACAGTGCCTTCCTGTCATTTTATTAGTGTAATGTGATGCTTAATATCATAACCTTGTCTGATCTAGCCACAAAGTTCAGGAAAGGAGAGTTTAATACATATAGCTTACTGAAACTTTTCAACAGTAGTTACTAGGAACAAAGGGGCTCTGCTAAACCTTTTCCATTCACCCACAGTCCTATGAAGAATAGGCTACTTTAACAGCCACCATATTTATTTCCAAACTGATTTTTAAAACAGTGGTTGTGGGCATTACTTCCAGAATAATGTCTCACTGCTGTCCAAATGGCATTGCCTGAACAAAATGGCCAGTTTTAGTCAAGAGGAAGAATAACTTAAAGAAAAATCCTGCTTTCAGCAAAAATGAAGTTAGTGGCTTTACTTTAATTAAAAACAATGTGTATGAGGGTTATTTTGGGGATCAAGTGAACTTTTTACTTCTCATCAAGGTCCTGTTCTTCCTCACTTTGTTTATAATTCACCATCTGTCTCCCCTGTATTCCAATTCTTCACAAACACAAGGACCTGAAATATTTCTGGAAGGTATATGCCTCTTTTTGGAGGAGTTTTTGAAACTCAGTGAAACATGGTGAACATATGTGATGGCTGACAGAAAAATACGTTTGTTTCAACCACCTACTCCCAGTGTCTTTTCTCCTGGCATCCAACTCTCTTTCCAAGTTGAGAATTAAAAAAATCAGAAAAGTAGTACATAAGACATTGGGCCGGTGGAGTACAGAAATAACAATGAGAGCACTATATCTGTGTTAATGAAATTAAAATTTGAATAATTTCATGACCTCTACTTATCTAGCTAAAAGCATGCATATTGCGACTATCAAAAATACTATTTAGTACATACCTTTAAGTTCAGCCTCACTGTGCTTTCCTAGATTCAAATACTAAAAATTCTCATCTGCACATAACTTGCAACTACAGTATGCCTGCAGCATGAATATACTGTCCGTAACTACCTGTACCAGAGCAAAAACAGTGTCCCAGGAGATTGTATGTAGAAATAGGAGCAGCTAAATGCTTGTACATGCCAATTGTGTTTGTTTCACCATTTCTTTCTCATTTTCTTCTCTATTTGATGTGTCTGTTCTCTATTTGGTATTTGAGTTACAGACATCTTGGAGTCAAAGACTTGTTCTGTCAGGCCTTGGAGCAGCAGCATCCTGGTCTTTACTTCTAGATTCAAAATTAATGCAAAATGTGAAATTGTCAAAGTACTGCTAGTTCATCTCTTTTCGATTCACGTTTTCTTTATAGCTGTTGTAATTTGAGAAAGTTTGTAGGAAGAAGTCAGTTTTAAATGCAACCTTAAAAGACTAAAACTTATAGCATTCTTTTGAGACAAATCATTTTCTGAGAAATTAATCTAAGTTCATTCTTCCCATCGCTTGGTTTTTGTAATTCATACTTGTGGGCTTTACTTTTATCTCCATATACCTCTTTTCCATCTTCCTACATATGAAGAAAAGCTCCTTGCCAGATCCTTTATTTAATAATCAGTCTGGAAGGAACCATGCAAATGCTTTTAACTAAAAATCCCTTATCAGGCATCTATCACAATATTTACTCCAATGCAAAGGAAATCTGCAGCAGCAACTTCTGAGACATGGAACTTCAGAGTATCCCTGAGGTCTCAAATGCATCTATATCTCCAGCTATATCAGAATAAGAACTGGATATGGATCAAACTTTACCCTTCCCTGTTCCCACCTTCTTTCTACAGAAATCAAACTGAGCCAGAGAAGAATCACAGCAGTGCTTCTAAAGTGTACCCCCACAACTCACTTTAAAACCTGTGTGGGATGGGAAAGAAAGAATTCTTCCTCCACATGGCTGAGCTTTTTGTCCTCCTTTCCTGGCAAAGTTACCTGCCAGTATGACAAGGGTTGCTGAAGCAGGAAGCTCAGCATATATGGAAAACACGGCTATGAAAGAACACACTTATATATCTATTAGAGGTGTAAAAATGGCTTTTCCTCCCGTGTAAAAGAAATTGTGGATGTGTGTCACCAAGCCCAGCACTCAGCCCAGTCACTGAACTCAAGCTGTTAATGCCTTTATTCATAACATTTGTATTCTTCATCCCTGTTATCTCCAGTGCACATTCTATTTAAAGGGTTTTTACGCATACAGAGGCATGGTAATGTGAATTGTGTTAGATTTTGGATAACCTCTCATGGATGTATAAAATAGATCCTGAGAAAGAAACAATAAAAATCATTGTAGGAAAAATGACTCACATTTCCTAGCTGTCTAAAGGGATCCTTTATCCCAATAAGTGATAATTCTTCCAAGGCAAAGTGGGCACACTTCTATAAGTCTGGGACAGAAACCCTGCAAGCATTTTTATGACTTCAAAAGTTATGTTGTGCATGCTAGGCTGAACTTGAAAGAGAGTACAAAGAGAGTAAGGTGGATGGATAGAGAAGCAGCATGTTAAATGTCAAGTTTTCTTTGTACTTTAATTTGTGGTTTTTTTCTTTTTAATGCTTTTAATTGTTAGAGTGCAAAGATGTGAACAAAGTGGCATATTGCCCACTGGTGCTGAAGTTCAAGTTCTGCAGTCGAGCATACTTCAGACAGATGTGCTGCAAGACCTGCCAAGGACACTGACACACAGGAAAGCACAAGAACGTGCCTTGTTATTATCAATGTTGAAGAATGTCCATCGAAGAAAGCCACACAGCAGAATGAGATTGACGTCCTTGCAAATGCATTACCCTGTGGAAAATGTAACCACTGGTCAGCCCCAGCTGACAGGATTTCAATATTATTTTAACTTCTGTGAAGTGGGATTTATTAATCCAAAGTGCTGGACACAGTATAAGGAGGGCATGCCAAATTGGAAAGATCCACACAACACATATAGAATAGCTTACTGTGGAACATTTGTGTTCTTTTGACTAAATCCAATAGTCTGTTTACCTCCTTGGACCATTAAAATAATTTTTATTATGGACTTAGCAATGACACTGAATCCATTTGTATTTAAACTGTTAAAAATGTAGCTGTTATGACTTGGTCTACTATGGAAGTAAAGAAGAATCAAACAAACGTTAAGTCATAGCTTAAAAATGTTAACTATTTAATCTCACAACACAGCACCACATTTTAAATTATAAAATGAACTTGGAAATGTTATTTAAGGAGCAGAAATTTAAAAAAAAAAAAATTTCCTTCATTCCACCTAATACCCTTTGGAGTAATCCATATTTCCTCAACGCTGCTGTGAGCCATATATAAAGTTATGCTAAATAGAACAACCATGAGGGACTTAGTTTTAAGAGGTGCAACAGTTATTGCAGTGGTGCATGAAATACAAGTGTGCTATTAAACAAAATTAAATCTGTGTTGCAGGTTTATAGCCATCTTACCATTGTATAAGTGAAGGTGAGATTTCTACTGAAAAGGAACATATTTCAGTGTCATGGAGGAGGCAGACTCCAACAGTGGTGAAGAATGTATTGCCAGATCCTTCACTACTACCCTACAGGTTGCTTGGAAATTACACTTTGACTCCAGCTCATTTTAATTTACAACACTAGCCACAAAGAGTAAACAACTTTATGGGCATCTAGATGTGGTTTACATGTTACTTTTTGTTCTCAAAAACTAAGGACTTCTAGTGCAAAAGATAAGCCTACTGTTTAATAGCAACAATTCTTTGCAAAGCTGAAAGTTAAAATGGAATCCAGATGTTCCTTTCCTTGATACCACAGCAGAGGGCATTTGTTTATGAGAAATAATATGTTACTGTTCAGTTCAGGAGCCCACATCTGAGTGGGCAGAGATTACAACCAAAGAATAAACAACTCATGGATGTATCTTAAGTTCCTTTCAAATGAGAAGTCAAAAGTGTGCTTGAGCCAAGAGACCTGTTGGTCTACCAGGAGTAAGGCATACTGGAAAAGGAATGGCTAGAATGGAGTCTGGCCACCTTAACTGAAATGGCTAGGTACATATTTGAGGCTAGACCATATGTAAAGGAACACTTTTCAGCATGAGACCAGAACAAACTCATGCCTCTGGATTAGCAGCTGGATGCCTTAACTGTTCTGCTGCCATACTCCACTTATTTCATATTACCATATTTTTAATATTCACCAAATACTTTGTGTTTTTAAATGTGAAACTTACACAAGTCATATTCAAGAATCTACCGTAAAAAAAGCTATTGTCATGCTCCTCTTCCCATTCACTCTTTAGTAACAGACTCAATAGGAGATAAGGAAAATGGGGACTTGTTTATAAAAATATATTGTACTTGAACACTTGCATTTTGCAGCAGGTACTTGATGAATGTGCTTTTGTGTCCAACTATGCCTCCTTTGTGGTAGTGCAATTAAAATTATGTGAAAAATAATGTGTTACAAATTCTAACTCAAATAGCACTTTTTAAAAAAAGTACTCTTTTCAGTGAAAAATTGTTTCAAAATATCACGAGATTGAAGTGTTCCAGTGTATTTTACCAATAACAAGACAGATGTGCTGCATACTATTTACTAATGTGAATTAACATGGAACAATAGGTATTGTTAACAGGACTCATACTATGAAATCCTCCCAATGTATTGACAGTCTATCCACGGGAGTTTGTGTAGCCCACGTACTCTTGACTGTCAAATTCCTGTCATCTGCTACCTCTTGCCAGTATTTCCACTTCCATATGCCTGTGACTGGTGGAATTAATTTTTGGTTAGCTTGCAAATATTCACATATGCTAACCTGCTGCTCTCATTGCTGTGTAAACAACTCCTGGTAAAACTGACACCAGTAGATAAAAAAACCAGAACTAGTCTTTGGGAGTGCACATAGGGATTCAGGCAGTATGTAGTCCTCTGTTAAGTGAATTGACTTTCTGTATCCTTTTGACAAAACACCTTGGTGCTAGCATGCCCTGGCTAGGTCAAAAATATAATGATGAAAGGGAAAGGGTTGCTGAGGCATTCCCTAAGTAAGAGGCTTCTTTGTATCAGGGTCTGGATTTCTGCAGGGCATGATTTTGTTTATCAACTAATGTGTCTTTTCATCTAACAAGAAAAGGGGTTTCTATGTATTCAAAAGGAACCTTTTTTTTTTTTTACCTCACTTAGGATATTAAAATTGTAAGACTGTTTCCAAAGACACATTTTGCTCTCTTACTGGTGCTAGAACACTAGGGAGTCCTATGTTTACTCTACAACGTAACAGCACTGAGGTTGGAATTTAAAGAACTCCCCAGAGCAAGGTTGAATTGTATTGTTAAAGGGAACAAAACAGAATGTATGCAGATTTACAAACTAAGCAACACTTCAGACTAAGACTGAAAAATGAAACCTAATTCAAAGAAAAGTAATTGGTTTCCACAGCACAGTTCATTGCTGCTGCTACCCTGTAGCTGTCTGTATAATCTAAGCTAAATAGTGTTATATTCCTACATAGTGACTAAAAGACTATTTGTGTAGGCTGTAAATATGACAGGCCTAGAATCAAATAGTAGAATATGAAATACTGAATTCAGTCTGGTGCCAGTACTTCCACTGAGCAATACTATCAACTGAAGATCAAAACAGAAAGAAAAGTCTAGAGATTAACCCCTGAGGGTGTATACACACCAAAATAGTCCATTTCGTTAGGAACTTTGTAATGGAGTGAATGTCACATAGATATCCTTAATAATACAGACTGAAATTACCTTTGTATTATTGTGATTAGTTGCTTATTATTTTATACTCAGTATTAATGTGGTACACTGTTACTTTATTATTTTTGCTTTTGTAAATTATATTCTAATTTATTGTCGTGGTTCTTACACTTGTTTTACATGCGTTCTCCTGCTTGTAATGAAAACAAAAATATTGTAACACTTGATGCAGTGAAATTCCACACCAGGCACAGATTTGTTTTTGACATAGATAATTTAGTAAAATAAAACTGCAGCTTTTAAGAATGATACCCTTGGTACAGTTGTCTGTTCCCTGATTTACAGTTACTGGAATTCTATATGCTTAAGATTTGCTTCGTCAGATACATCAAAATATATATCAGTCATTTTCTTTCAAGTAACACCTGTATGTTATGCTAGAATTCTGTCCTCGGCAGCAGTGATGATTATCATATATAAGCAAAACAATACAGAAAAGGAAAAATCAAGAACATGGTCATGTACATTATTAGATAATATTTTAGCCTAAGCAATAATGTAGATCAAGAATTAAATTGATGGCAGCAAAAATATCCTGTACTTTTTGGAATTATTTCATTAACAGCCAGACAATGATAACAATAAAATGTCCTGCTTGTATTGAGATTTTAAGGTTTTATCTGAAGTTTATCTGAAGCCATCATGTTTATAAATACGAAGAAGAAAGTCATTTCAGAAGACTTGACCCTTACATTTTGGTTGCTGAGAGGTACTTCTTTTCTTACCTGGGACAGTAACAATATCTTACATGGAAATGTCTGATCAAGTCCTATGAAGTATTTATTGTTTCTCTGTTAAAATCTAGTTTCCGCTTTAATGAAAATAATCACTCTACTGTTATAAGCTGTTAAGGAAAGTACAGAGAACCCTAAATACTTTGATAACATGTTTACTAATTTTGGTTGTTCTTTTTTATACGATTTATAAATGATAATTCAAAAAACAATTACCCATTTTAACAGCATAGGTATCACTACCTGTGCTCTGTAACAAAGTTTCATTGCTCTACAGATCAGGAGTTAAAACAAAGTGGTCTTAGTAAAGAACACAGTCTTATAATAATTTTCTCTGTCATTCCAAAACTCTGTTGACCCTCCTCCCATACATTCACAATGCAAGTTGTTAGCCGATAAGTTTCCCACTATTGTTCAATTTTTAGTATTATTTTTTCCCCTGAAGCATTTGTGGTTTGTATTATAATGACAACCTAGATACACTGAAGCAGATGGCTGGTTTGTTTCCTACTCTTTTTCTCCTCCTGCTACCTTAAACTTAAGATCACCCAAGCTGACTATAGAATTCCTGGCACACGAAATTCCCTTCAGTCTTCTTAAAATGGAGTTTTCTTATGCTTGAACTTCCTCCTGCAGCCAACCCTGCCATTATAATCCTCTGTTCCACTTTTTCAGTTTATTTCTTGAGGATATGGACACCATTTTTAGCTCAGATACTTTCTTTTCCTTTATCTGGGTTCCCGTGCTATACCCCACAAACTGTTGATCAGTTAATTCCTGTTTCTCTCTGAAACTATGTGATCTTCATGAAGACCCTTTAAATATCCTTTGTAGAATGCTGAACAGATCTTATTTATTTTGCTGACTTATTTGTATTATTATTAATTTTTCTATTACTAGGAGCTAAGATTCAGGACTTCTCTGTGGAGGTTTACTGCAGTAGACTTCGGGTGAGTCCCGTGAGTCTCATCTGGAGTCAGTCATCTGTCTACAAGTCTTGAGAGAAGGCCATTACTAAGCCAACGTTGTTATTCTGCAAGAAATGACACCCTATCTGGCCTTCTTCCTTTCACCACAAACAATTAGGTGGCAGGAATGGATCAGTTCTTTGGTGTGGTCCCTCTAGTCTTTGTCCTAGACAGAATGGTATAAGAGCATTTGCATGCTGTAATCAGGATGGAATCCCAAGCAGATTTATAAGGGCTCAGTCAGCCACAGAACAAGGTTCATTATGCTAGCAATTTGGTAGTTTCCCAAATGTATTTGGCCCAGCTAAAGGGAAAGTTCATGTCCAGTTTAGGAAACCATTCAGAATGTGGTATGGTATGTGTTTAAGGATACTGCATCCCTTACACTGGCATATCACTGAAGTACCGCAAATCATTTTTTTTCTTCTATTTCTGCGCAGAATGGACATGTTCATTGAGCTGGATAGTCTACATGACACATAGTTTGTACTCAGAGGTCATATTGCTGTGTCCTGATTTGGGCTAGGATAGAGTTAACTTTGATGACGAAGTAGGAAGGGGCACAGCATGGGCAGCTGACCTGGGCTGGCCAACAGGTATTGGATACCATACTGACATCATGCCCAGTACCTAGAGGCAGGGAGCCAGCCGGGGGCGGGGCTTCGGGAGCACAGGCGGGGCTGCCGGTCGGAGGGGGAGTCGCGCCGGGTCCCGGGTGGTGAGCAGCCGCGGCACGCGCCATTCCTTTGGATATTCCCCTCGTGTACTGTTAAAACTGTTCCTTTTCCCCCCGAACCTGTTCCTTCTTATTGTTGTTCTATTAAACCGCTCTTATTTCGACCTACGCGGGTTTTCCCCTTTTTCTCTGGTTCCCCTTCCCGCTCCACCGGGAGGGGAGGAGTGAGCGAGCACCCTCGTGGCGCTTTGTTCCCGGCTGGGCAAAACCACGACATGCTGCCAGTCAGAAAATTACTGAAATCTGACCTGAAAGAATGTATTTCTGCAATGAGTAGGAAGATGCCATTTCTATAAATAGGAAGACCTTTTCAGAGAAGACGTAGGAAGATCACTAGATGTATAACCTTGCTCCTTATAGTAATCGTGCCTGGAACAAATTCATCAGATCACAGCTTGAGATAGAAAAGGAAGTGTTTTGGAAGCTGTAAGTGAAAGCTCAGCCAGAGTGCTCTAGGTTTTGGTTGTTGTGACCACCCAGAGGGATCAAATTTGGCCTGGTTGATAAGATTTAAGCCATGGCTTTTGGAAATTGGATTTCTTCAATTATAAGCACATCAGAATCAGTGTATTTGTTTGCTCGTCTTCCCATCCCCCCTTGACATCAAAGTCTTTATAACTGTACACAGTCTTGCAATGTTTATAACATAACAAAATTATCAGTCATCGTATTGTTTGAAAACCCACCTCACAATGTGATTTATCTTTTGCTATTAAGATTAATTTTCTATGTAGGATTCAAGATCTCCCTCCACTTGGAAGAAGATTAATACAGATTAATGCTTCATGTGCAAGTAAGCTGAAGTAACAGTTCTACACATGTGGGAACATCTTCCAGTTGTACTTTTATGGAAAGACACAGACTCTTGAGTTAACTGGAATCTCACTAGACAAACTTAAGTTGAGAGTGCATTTCAAGTTATTGTTGCCACCTTTGTTGTTTATAAATCAAATAATTTTGTGTAGAAGTGCAATACACTTTACAAGGTCACTGTCTTCTCACGTCTTTGAGTACGATCAGAGACAGGGTCAGGGCCTCATGCAGACATGACAACATATGTTTGAAAAGTTTGCAGTTCATTTCCAGGATGCTTGCTTTCTTTCTGTAGAATCCACATGCTGGGATAGGACTTCTTTCTGGTGTCTTCTTCCCCACTGGTATTTGCTTCTCCTCTTTCTCACTGCTTTCACATGTGTGTGAATCTCATATTCAGCATAGAGTACTACTGTCTTTGATCTGGTATTTTAATATGAACATTGTTGAGTTTTCACATCTGTAACTTCCCATTGTTTTATATTTAAAATGCTAACTTTAATCTCGTTTTCTGAATTATTTATTTAAAAGTAAAAATTAATACAAAATCTAAATTAACATTTAAAGAAATGAATGCTAGAGACGTGCTTTTTTTTTTCAATTAAGATACCCGATAAAGATAATTTTTCACATTTTTTCTACAACAGTAATGAAAGTTCCCCTCAAGATGCTTTGTCTTATTATGAAAAACACCACTTCAGGAGAGCACATATAAACAGAAGGAACTGAGCCTCTATTTAGTCTCTCGTATTCTCTTTCAACATTTAGCCTTTGCTATTGAAACGCTCTGTCAAAACAAGACCTTCTGCAGCAAAAAGGAATCTCAAACATCTCCTTTGGCCCTTCTGGCTCAAAGTTTCTGTAGCAGTTTATTTACCGAAGATAAGGTTACATTGTTGAAACCATCCTGTCAATTAAGAGATAACATTTGACTTCAGATGTATTCTTCAAAAGCATTTTGTCAAGGTTAGGGGTGGTAACTGAGTTTCTAGGGAGGAGGAGAGGCATGATGGCTGTATTTACACATATCAGTTAACTATATCTTGCTGAGAGTCCCTGTGAAATAAAGTGAGAACAGCCTGTTTAAATAAAAAGGGAATACACCTTTAGGTTGCATTTTGCACCAGATGCAAAGGGAATATATAAGGGAAGAATATTACATTTTGGGATTTTCAGTGAGATTGAGTAAGTTGGGTGAGCTTTGGTTGCTTACTGCAATCCTTGGTAAAATTTCTGTAAAACCGAAGGAGGATAGGCTGAATTCTATTAAAATGGCCTAAGAAAGGCATCAAGCATTAAGACAACCAACCTCTGGAATGCATCCCTCCCAGATTTGTGAAATTACAATGCTTCTTTTGCCACTTCTTGCAATCATGATCATAAGTTTTAATGAAAGGAAAACTACTAAGAACTATGGTCTTGAGGCCTTGTTTTCATGGGTCTGAATGTGTCTCCTGACTCCCTTTCTCAAAACTCTGTCAGGTGCCCCTTCTCCCCCTAGTACACTCAAAACACATTTTGAGCACCACAAACTTACTGTCTACTCCTCAGTACTCCCAGGCTCTGGGCAGGCTGTAAAATGACTGGATGTGGCGTCAGACATTGCAGGTGCCTTTCCCTGTGGTGCTTTGGACAGCACTGCATCAAATCGTCTTTCAAATTCCAGCCAACAGCCTCCTCCTTGGCCTTCCTTTCCTGTGGCATTGACAGTCCCTCAGCCCTGTTTTGGAGCCCAGCTGTGGCCCATGGCAGCTCAAAGCTGTAGCCAGGACAGGGTGCTGGTATGTGCAAGCCTGTTGCATGGCCTGGCTGGGGCTAGGGGTTGCATTGGTCACTGATGTGTGGTGTGGATAGCTGCTGAGCTCCAAGCTGTGATGAGCTTCCTCCACTTTCACCTGGCACCTGAGGCTTGACTTCACACCAGGAAACCATGGGTCTGGGGATTGCCCTGGGTAAGGAGTTCTCATCAGCTGTCTGATCTGTGCTGAGCAGAAACTACTGCTCGGCCTCTGGCTCATGGCAGCTGCCTCTTTGCCTGGAGAAACGAAGGGGACACAGTGGTTAGCAGCCACACATCTTCAGAGGGAGAAGTCCCTACATGTGAGCAGAAGGGCATAAGCTGAGATGCAAGGCCAATGGAGGGGCTGGGGCAGCAACAGCAGGGCTGCAGCTCTGGGTCATACACATCACAGGGCTGCTCAGTGAGGGAGGGAGAGATTCTGTAAATATGCAAAAGCTGCAGGGAAAACAGGAAGTGAGGAGGGAGAGTGGGACCATCCGATGATTCGGGGGACCTGGGATAGCCTGAGGGGCTGAGAAATCTCAGGTAGCAAGGAGATACCAGGGCAGTAGTTGGCTGAATTAGTGAAGTGCCCAGAGGTACCCCTACAGTGGAGACTGTCCAGTGGAAGTGTCCTGTGGATAGACAGAGCATGTGAGAAACTTGTGAAAAAGCCTTGAGATCAGAGAGGTCAAGGGGATTTCCTATACAGAAGCTCAGTCTTCAAGATGAGGAGAGGAGGGTCCATACAGGCTTTATGGAGACAGAGACCCTTGGTCGGTTTCATCAGTGAACTCCTGAAATGCTACATATGCTATTAAAAGGAAGAAGCCATGACTCTCTTGGTGACTTGCAGCAATAATCTGAACTTTATACTTCTTTGGGTAGTCTGTTTTAATTTGCTATGCTGTGTTTAGCAGATGAGTGAACTTCAAATGATCGCAAAAAGTAGCAGTTGCAAAAATTATCTCCATAAATCTGCCTGCCGCAAAGACATCCATGTTCTCCAATGCCAGATGCTTGCTGAGTCCCATGTAATTCTGCTGAGCTGAAGAACAAATACAGTGTGTGTTGGCGAATATCTGGTCATCATCAGGATAGTGGAGCTGCCAAGAGGTATGTTGCTTGTTAACAGCCTGAGACTTAAAGCCTCCAAAACAATAAATGTTGAATCTCCTTTAAAAATAAAAGGGTAAGAGAGCAGTAACATGTTTTGGTAAACTTTGGACTGAAATTTTGATCATTCCTCTGTGGCTTGAGCAACTTGATTACAAAAGCAGTCACCTTGCATAGGGTGTGCAGAATTGTGCAATGGAATGCTGTGGTTACATGCAAAATGTCAGTTTGGTTTTGCTTGTGATTTCCTTTTTATGTGTTTCATTTGACAGTGCATGTTTATCTCCTTTTTGATTGAGTTCATACTGTTCTTGGAGGTTAATTTAAGTGGTCCATACTTACATAAGCTTGTTTTATCAAAGTCTGGAAAAGGATGCAGACATGAGTAGTCAGTCTTACTGCACAAAAATCTTGAGTCAGGATTTGAAAAAAAATCATGAAACTGTCCTTGGGGAAAAAAAACCCCACCAAACCCAATACAAATTTTTCAGTTACTGTTCTATTATTGACCTTTTTAAAAACCACATTGTTTGCTTGTTTCACAATTTTCTTTCTATCTATACTGAGGAGAGCTAGAAAATTACTTTTTTAAGGGTGAGAGGAAAACTAGAAAACTCTACAGGTAGATTCAGTAGTCTTTCAGTGGAAAAAGCAAATACATTCAGATGCTATAAAATTACAAGGGTTAGCAGGATACTTGTCCCATTCTGAGCACTAACTACACTTTTTAGGAAGTGTTAGAGTTATCCTTCTCAGTGAAGATAACTGTTTTACAAAAAAAAAGTTTTCATCCTCATCAAATGCCAGTAATACCAGCTCTATACTAATTAGTAAACTCCCACTAACAATCATCTGTCAGCATCCTATCTTACATCTTTCATGAAGATGCCCAGCAAAGCTGAACTGTGGTCTGATGAAGGACTCCTCAGAGGGTATGAAGGTAGTATTGTCTTCATCCTACAACAGTCTTGCTCTGCTAGAGAATGTGAATCTGGCACAAAGTCAGAATTTTGGTAATTCCCATGTGATAATTCATAACCATCTTTGAGTGCACATACATAAAAACAGTGCCTTGGGCTTCCTGATATTGCCTCTCTATTGATACTAGCTGAAGCTCCTTGGTCAGTTTTATGAATTCCCATTTGGGCTATCCTTTTTTTCTTTTCCAGATACCTGATTTCTGAAATGGAGGATGCAAAAGGCATCTGCCTTTCTCTTGGTACCAGAGTATCAAAATATAGTACATCACAATACAATAATTTTCCTCACAGTCAAGGGTTCAAATAGTTATATTGTAGACATTTTTCCAGTTCAGACTGTAGATACATCTGCTATAAATACTTTCAGAGCAGCACAAAACCAGAATAGCACTTTTCCAATTCAATTTAAAATCTGAAAAAAAAAGTACGTTTATTAAAAGATGGAGAAATAGTGAATTCTTGGACATCAGTAAGTGAAATCAGTAAATTCTATATAATTGTCATAGAGTATTTATTACCATGCAACAGCTAAAATTCTTGAGAAAATAAAAAGAAATCGCAAAGACACAATTTAAAATTGTTTCTAGTAAATAAGCACAGAAAAAAACCCCAACCCTGAAACTAAAACATCTTTTGCTGTTTAGAGGCAGATAATCCATTCTTAGTCCAGTGCACAAATTTCACTTACAGTCTATTTCAAAATATTTATCTTCTTTTTAGGGTTTCCATCACTGCCTAAGCCAATAACCTGCTGTGTTTGAAAATGTCTGGGCAGTAATTGTCATTGTTTGCAAAGCTATTTTGGAAAATAGTGAGCTTTGTGGCATTTTGTAGATTTAAGGAATGCGTTTACTAACATTGTATACATAATCCAAGTGACCTTCTGGCTTCAGAAGCTCAAACCCACAGAAAAAAATTTAACAACAGCAACATGTTTGTTTAATTTTTCTTCTGTATCTGGTCAGTCGTAGGTGGATTATGTTATTGCCAGTCTGGCAAAAAATATGATTAGTTTAACAATTCCATATAAGTACATAACAATGGTGAAGTAAACATACCAGGAAGAGTATGATTCTTCTGGTTTGATAGTCTGACCCATTTTCATATGTAAGTATTTGATGAAGGACTATGACGACATGATAGTATCTGGATGCTCCTATGAATCATCCAAAATGATTTAAAAATAGTTGGATTATTTACATTTATAGTTTTCTGAAGACTTAAGAAAAAGGAATATCTTAGACTCAATATCTTCTATCTTAATCTGTTAGACCAAGTTTCCTTCAATGTTTTTAGTTACACACTGAGAGAGATCTTTCCCAAATTAAATGTTTTGTCTCCTTTTTCTTTTGCTTAAGATTCTTTTGCAACCTATAGTGTGTTTATAGAGTGAATATACTTTTCTGATAGGCAGCTGTTGAGAAAGTGGTGGAGCTAAGGAGATTTGAAGATTGTGTTGGAATTTCACTTAAAATTTAAGAAAAAAGAGCACAAACAGCATTTCTGACTCAGAGCTAAAATTACAAGTCTTTATAAGCTGATAGCAGTCTAATTTAAAAAATATATATATGCACTAGGAAAAGTACTCACAAAGAATTGTTTGCAAAAACAACTTCAAAATGAAAAAATTTTCACCATGACTCATAAATTACATAACTAACATGCAATTGCAGATTATTGACAGCAGAAAAATATAAAACCCACAGAAGTTCTCCCTTCAGTCCTCCTTATTTCCTCCTTGAGTAATTTTACTCTTAGCTCACTCTCCTCTCTAGTGGATCTTGATGCATTTTGCAGAAATTAGTTAGCGTGTCAGAAAGTTCACCAGCATTCCCAAAATCATGTGTAAGTGAACATACCCAGGCATCAAGGTTCACAGATGGTCACATAAGCGTTGCATCCATGTGATGCACAACCTTTGGGAATTTCCAGCTGTATCTTACACTACCTCATCACAGGTACATTTTCCTGTTGAAGACGAATATTTTGAAAAGCAGCTTGAGAATAATTTTGTGCCAGAATTTACCTGTCACTCCCTTTTTGAAAACTGGTCACTAGCAATCCTATTTCAACTTTTAAAGTTATATTATTCCATTGGCAAACGAAACGCAAAATTATCTAAGTTGCATGTTATGACATTTATCTTAACATTCTACTCTCTTTAGACTGGCAAGAACCAATACAGTGTCATAAAATGTTTTTGCACTGCTTTCTAGTTAAAGTGAATGTTTTCTCTTTTTTTTTTTTTTCCCGATTTTTTTTAATCAGAACTACATTGTCACAGAATTAGCTTATTTTAAAACATCATTCTTCTCTTTTGGCCCTTGTACCACGTGATTTATCTCAGGGTACTCAAAACAAGGAGTTCTTGACTGAGTCACATACTTGACTGTTTGTGCCTCTGTCTGGACAATATTTTTCCTCTCTGCTTTCAGATTCGACTCTGGGTTGTCCCTTCTCCCTAAGATGAAACAAATCTCACTCCTGATGCAACTTTAAAAGGTCTCTGATAGAGATACTGGGCTCACCATCCTGTCCTGTGTAATCCATAGCAACTCCTCTATTACCTTTGTGAAGAACCAGCTCCAGGTCAGGCACCACTCCTACGTTTGTTCTATGTTCTTTATGTATAGAAGTCATCAAAGACAGACACAGGGACAGTGGTGCCACAGAAAGGAGAGAAAGCACTTTCTGAATTGGCTTGCAGTAGAGAGATTTTAGAACAAAACCTCTTTTTCTGTTTCATGAAGCTCTGAGATACTAATTCTGTGTGTTTTACCGAGAAGACATATGGCAATTGATTTACAAAATTGATTTACAAAAAACTTTGGATGTTCCACTGAAATAGTATCTCTGATCATTGCTGTGCCCAGTTTGGTTCTGGCATCACACCTGTGAGAAATACCATATAAAGATAGACTGTGAACTTCACACAAACTGTTGCATGCTTGTACAGCTGGAAATGAGAGGTGCGAAAGTGCTTATGCAACAGAAGTAACTAGAATTTCTTGAGGTCCTGTAGGTGCTTCCTCCATTACTTTGGATGTATTAGGGAACCGACTACTTCATTGTCATTCATCCTCCAACTAGGTTCTGGAAATGCAGAAAGGTTTAAAAGAGTTTGGAAATTGTCAGCGAATCCTTTACTGAGAATTTTGAGAAGCCGTTAGTCCCAGATAACCCCATGCACTTTTTTTTTTTTCATGAAGCTCATGGGGATTTGTGTGGAGGAAGTTACCATATTTAGTCAATCCTAGACATTCGGTATTACTCAATGAAGTTGCCTGAGGGCAAATAGGAAGACAAGGAGGTAGATCGCAGGCTGGCCATGGTGTTGCAGTCTTATAACTTGTAAGATACATAAACCTGTATTTATAGAACTCTCTATATAAAATTGTAGCAATTAACATCTTATCATGTAGAGCATTCAATAAAGGGTTAAAATTTAGGAGATGATTGTTGCTTGTAATCACTGTCAAAGATTAGAAGAAAAACTTTTTTGTCACTGATTCATTTTTTCCCCAGCAAGTTAATTGTTTTTTTAGATCTCTGCTTAGAACAAAGAGGTAGTAAAACAGGCCTGGTCTGATAATCCCCTAGTACTGGGAACCCATTATTAAGCCTGCCAGCAGCCAGGAGACCTTCTGTGATGATTGTGCCAAAACAATTGGAGCCAACTACACTGAATAGAACTGAGATCATTTTAGTTTTCAGGTATGTAGTTTTACTGATTTGCTTGGGAGGAAACTTCAGTGCTGTGAGAAGCAAGTATTTGCTGTCTGGTAATTTGGTAAAAGTGCACCTTTTAGAAATTGTGGCTTATGCAGGTGCTAGCAGGGTAAGAATAAATAGAGATTTGTTGTCTTGACCAGACTAACTAGGTCTGATGATGCATGCTGGCTTTTAGCAGATACGGGGGTCAATCTGGCTGAGTCTTTGCTTTGAAATCAAGCGGTGCTCTGGCATGTGCATACATTAAGAGGCAATTCAAATGGTCATCACTAAGCTTTGTTACAGTTTAGGAGAATTAGATCCCGCATTCATGTGATTAGCTATTTTGAGCCCTGTTAGCAAGGATAGAGAAACTGAAACTCTGTTAATACTCTGCTTTCATATACATAATAAATTACTTTTTTTTAAAAAAAGTTGTAAATAAATTGAAACAACAGCAGCTTGAATGTTGCTTGGTTTAACCTCAGTTATTGGATTTCAGATACTGCTGGTCAAAGAATCATAAATGCTACAAATCCAGGTGGTAAAAAGAAACTAAAAAGTATTTAAAGCTTCTATCTTGCTGAGTCGACAATCACTTGCGTAGCAGGGCATTTTTAAAAGAGAAAATCTGGTAATCTTAATAACCAGCATTGCTACCAGTCGAGCTTATGTTGTTCCAGTTGAGCTTATGCTGTGATGGTTAGAAAAAAGCAATTGTGATTTCTCTTTTCTCTAACTCAAGGAATCTTAGGCCAAAGTTGATAAAGTGAGATTCCCCTCCTTACCTGTTTATAATCTTTTCATTTGCCTTACTATTAATTTGAAGCCAAAAATCCTTTGGTATTATATTTACTGAACTTATATTGTGTTACTGAATTTTGTCTTATTTTAAAAGCAGTAGAAGAGGCTGAGGTACCTGTTGTTTGTGCCAGAACATGCGAGCTCTAGAGAAAAAATTAAACACTTGGCTTTAATCAGACTCTCTGTGTCCAACTGTGGTTTCACAATGTCAGTATTTGAAACCCACAGTCAGAATGTGTATTTATCCCATCTAATGCTAGTACTTATCACCATGTATGTGTCACTTGCTATGTGATGTTGAAACAGGCAGAAGTTCTATGAAAAGATGAAGCTAAGTGTAAGATAAGCTCTGGAGAAATATAGCTCAGTGTGTGTTCAAAATACAAGTCTTCTAAGAGCTGCTGAGGAAGGCAGAACTATCATGAGACCAAGAAAAGATTTTAAAAAAAGAAGGTGAAAAATCATATGAAATGTTCATTTTTACTGCTTTATCTCCACTTTACTTCCTTTGGTTCCACCAGTGCTTTTCTAACTGTCTGTCATTACAGCTAGAGACTGTAAGGATAAATGTAAAGCTTAAATGATAAATAGCTGTTTTCTAGTTGTCTTATTACTCTGAATAGCACCCTTTGAAATGATTTTTGTTTCCAAATCATTTGCCTATTTGTTTTTTGTTTTTAATTCTTAAGTGGTAGGTTATCTGATAAACACCCACAAAGAAGCTCAGAGAGACAATGGCAGGAGGAAGAGGCCAAATAATATCCTGGTAAGCCTGTCACAGGAACCAGCAGGTCACTAAAAGCCTATCTGCACAAGCCCAGAGGAACTCAGGGATGCACAATGGTAGGCAGGAACCCAAATCAAGGGCTCCTGAGGAATGACCGCTTTGTTTGATTTCCTCTGCAAAAAAATGGAAAAAATAAAGTGGAAGGGAAGGGCCAGAATTATGTAAGCGGTAGTCTAACAGTGTGGTTTGGCTTGATACATGTTCAGACATGGTACACAAAAAAACAGGATTTGTCTGGATGATTCCTTATGAAGTGGAAATCTACACTGCTTCTGCTAATCTGTAATTCTTTTACATCAAACTAGAGAGAGAGTTTTTTATTTTGGAGCTGTGAAAACTACACAAAGGTATATTTTCAGCAGCTGTCTCCAAAAGGTGGCTCCTTTCCAGATGGGATCTGTTTGAATATGATTCTAGGGTGAAGATTCATCTGGGTCTACTTAAATGCCTATGTGCCTGCCTAGTATTCCATGTAGATGCCTGTATCTGCTGCTTGTGGCCTTGGGTGATTTTGCCAATCACTTTGACAACAAGAAATATGTCACAAGGATTTAGATGGGGCTTGATCACTGTAAATCTGGGTCTAATATTGTCTCATGATCTTTGGTTTCTAGTTTAGGGGAAAAGAAGCTGTGCAGATATGGCCAGAATAACAGTGACGAAGTTGCAATATTTACTAGTTCATGTGTAGTCAAGAAACCAAAAGACCAAAATTTGATCAATATTATTTTTATTTCATTTCTCTTGTGATTCATATATGCAGATACTCTCAAGTATTTGGTGACAAATATTGTATGCATTTTGTACTTCTTGTTTACCTTGGACCAAGATGAATACTTCCATAACATACTGCATTGAGTTATAAATCAAGACATATTTCAAGACTGAACATTGTCGTCTATTGCAGAACTGTTCTCCATAAGTTAAAGAAGTAGCATTGCTGATGTTGCCAACATGGAGAAAGCTTCTGCTTAGGAGTATTTCTTGAAAATACATCTTCCTGCATTCAGAACTAGCCACCTGGATTTTTACGTATTTGTTTCCTTCCTATGCCTTGAGGAAGGGAAGGAGCCTCCTGTCAAACATAGTTGTGTAGATTTTAAGGAGTGGAATGGAACAAAAAGATAGTCAAGTACAACGTTATTAACCAGATGTTTTCCTCTACACTAAGAAATCACATCTGCAGATAAAAACATAGTCCTGTGATTAAAACCAATTATCAAAATACGCAAAATTGAGAGATGAAGAGCCATGGCTTAGCCAGGGATGCTTTGTACAAGTTTCTTATGCCACCAAAACTGAAGAACTAACTTCGGCCCAGAGGGTTGAGACACCCAAGTAAAACATCCCAGTTTTTATATCTGTCTTTTGATGTAAAGAAGTTTAAAATATACATATGCTGAGTAACTTTTAAGCTTTGTGCAAATTAGAAGGCAATCTGATGGGTCATAGTAATCAGTGTGCATTACACTTATTTATCTGTTTACTGAAACTATTCACTACTCCAGCTAACCAACCTGAATCATCTTATTAGTGGAAAAGCAGTCAGCACTTGGAATGGTCTTCACCAAATGACCTTGATGGTCTCCTGTATGTCACACTTTGTTATGGCAAACAACACTAGAGACTTCTCTAGCTCTTTCATCTGTTGTCTGTCTTGGCTCTGGCCACAGTAGCCCAAGTAAGCTAATATATAGAAAAAGACTAGTACCATGAGGTTCTATTGTATTCAAAATAAGGCCTTTGCAGGAGTCCTCTTTGCAGTATCTCACTGAAGGTGTGTTTCATCCTCTGTCTTATACTGATATATAACATATAAACATTCTAGCAATATTTGAGGCTTTGACTAAGAGAAATTGATACTTTGTAACTATCAATGAGTTTATGATGAATCAGGAAGCTTATTTGTGGTTAAACAGCTTTTGAAGTGTTCTAAAAGGCAGTCACAAAAATACTAATTTGCAATACTATGTGTTGCAAATATGCTGAGAAGAAAAACTTATCTAGACAAAGTGAGATAAGCAGCGTCTTTTGTTTGACAATGCACACTGGGGACACGGGATCATTCCCAAACAATGTCCAACAAAGCATCAAAATTATCAGATGTTTCTACCTGATATTCTTTTGTGCTTCTCTACGGATAAAGCTCACTTGTAATTGTTCATTAAAGTTACCCTTTACCTTGACTGGCTACTTGTTAATTTTACACATTGCATCACTGTATATATTGGTCCCTTATTGTACAAGTTGTACATATTCATATAAATTTCAAAATCACTTGGCCAGCTATCTGAGCTAAGCTATAGAGTGTCTGGTGTTCCGGAGCAGAATGATACTAATTATCTGATATGCTGAACCACAATGGTACAGGGGTTCAGGACAGTGAGCAGCTTAATGGTTAATGTAACAAACCCTTTTCTTTTTCCTTCAATGCAGTTACTCCTAATATTGTTCTTGGATGTTTTACGGCTTGCAGGTGCATGGATCTGAATAATCCACCTTGTTATCACTCTCATCCTCATGCTTGATTTCTTGTGCACATTCTTCCATTTGGTAGCGTCTTTACAAAGGAGGCCTAATTTTGCTTATTTATGCTAACTTACTTATAAATTTCTTAAGACTAACTATTTGATAAAAATCACTTAAATTTTAATACTTTTATAACAGAAGTAGCTGCAATAAGCATGCATAATGTTTCACAGTATCTTTCAATGATTATACTAAATTTGAACTGTTAAGAGGTTAAGAGACTAACAAACTTGTCGCTCAATTTAATATCTTTGCACAAACTCTAGATCCAGACCATATTTCAAGCTTTGAGACTTGGCAATTTTCACTTTTTTAATAGATCTATCCTCCTGTTCTTAGAATAGCACAGGATGTTGTGCCAGCTGTGTGGCCAAACCTTCGTATAGTCAAGAACTTATTTTATTTATTGAACCTTTTGTTTAAATTAAACCAGAAATTCAGGTCTAATTTGGATAGTCAATGACTTTTTGACTTCTAAAAGGGAGAAAAAAATCCTGAATACAGATTTGTTTATTGATATATTAACTTGACTCTTGTTGTCATCTCTGAGATGATCAGATAGAATCATAGAATGTTACAGGTTGGAATGGACCTCTAAAAATTATCTAGTCCAACCCCCCTGCTCAAGCTGGTCCACCTAGATCAGGTCACATTGGAATATGTCCAGGTGGCTTTTGAAAACCTCCAGAGAAGGAGACTCCACACCCTCCCTGGGCAGCCTGTGCCAGGGCTCCCTCACCCTCATAGTAAGGAAGTTTCACCTTAAGCGAAACGTTTATGTTCCAGCTTTTACCCATTACCCCTCGTCCTTTCCCTGGACACTACAGAGAAAGTGTTGCCCTATCCTCTTGACACATGCCTTTTTAAATACTTGTGAGTATTAATGAAATCCTCCCTCAGTCTCCTCTTCTCCACGCTGAACACCTCCAGTTCCCACAGCCTTTCCTCATAAGGAAGATGCTCCAGTCCCCTAATCATCTTGGCAGTCCCATGCTGGACTCTGTCTGGAAGTTCTTTGTCCCTCTGCACCTTGGGAGCCCAGAATCGGACACAGGGATGCCTCACCAGGGCAGAGTAGAGGGGGAGAAGAACCTCCCTTGACCTGCTGGCCACACTCTTCTTGATGCATCCCAGGATGCCATTGGCCTTCTTGGCCACGAGGGCACATTGCTGGCTCATGGTTAGTTTATTGTCAACCAGCATTCCCAGGTCTCTCTCTGCAGAGCTGCTCTCCAGCAGATCAGTCCCCAGCCTGTCCTGGTGCATGCAAGACTCTGCACTTGTCCTTGTTGAACCTCATGAGGTTCCTCTCTGTCCAACTCTCAAGCCGATTGAGATCCCACTGAATGGCAGCACAGCCTTCTGGGGAATCAGCCAGTCCCCCCAGTTTGGTGTCATCAGCCAACTTGCTCAGGGTACCCTCAGTCCCCTCATCCAGGTCGTTGATGAAGATGTTGAACAAGACTGGCCCCAGAACCCACCCCTGTGGAACTCCACTGGCCAGAGGCCTCCAACTCAATTCTGTGCCATTGATCACCATCCTCTGTGTTCTGTCATTCAACCAGCTCTTGATCCACCTCACTGTCCAGATCTAGAAGATCTTGGTTACAATTTATCCTTAATGAAAGTCTCCCCTCATTTTGACTGAGAAACTCAACATGTCTAAGATTGTGAACAAACATCTGTAAGAAGGTCCCTCAAGCTCCTCAAGCATTATGACCACCCTTTATGTTTTGTTAATCCTACAATTCTTGGCTTTTATTGGAACAAAAATGATTTACATTATACAAGCTAGACCAATGTGAATATTTAATGACAGATTGGACCCACATTAGTTAAATGGTCATATGAGCTTCTGAAGAAAAGTATGTGAAAGAAGGAAAAAGCAAGTATTTAAATACTTATGGTTTTCACATACTTCCTGTCTTAGGATTAGACCTTGTTGCTTGAGACATAGAATGATAGAATTACTTGGATCTTTAAACGTCACGGAGTCCAGCCTCCATGCAATCAGCAAATACATCTTCAACTAGATCAGATCACTCAAAGCCCTGTCCAGTCTGGCCTTGAGTGTTTCCAAGGATGGAGCATCTACAGTCTTTCTGGGAAACCTGTTCCACTGTTTCACCACCATCGTTGTAAAAAATGTCTTCCGTATATTTAATCTGATATAAACTGATCCATTAGTTTCAGACCATTATCCCCTATTCTATCACAACAGGCTGTACTAAAATGTCTCTTCCCATGTTTCTTTACAAGCTGCTTTTAAGTACTGAAAATCTGCAATAAGGATTCCCTAGAGCTTTCCCTTCTCCAGGCTCAACAGCCCTAACTCTGGATGACTTCCCATCCCTCAGGTGTGTCAGCCGCACCGTTCAGCTTGGTGTTGTCTGCAAACCTGCTGAGGGTGCACTTGATCCTACTGTCTATGTTACTGATGAAGTATTGAAGAATACCGGTCCCATTATGAATGCCTGCAGGATACCACCCGTCACTAATCTCCATCCGGACATTTTGCCACTGACCACTACCCTCTGACTGTAACCATCCAGCCAATTCCTCATCTGCTGAACAGTCCACTCATCAAATCTGTATTTCTCCAATTTAAGGAGAAGAAAATGTTATGGAGACCTTTGCCAAAGGCCTTACAGAAGTCCAGATAGGTGTCATCTCTAGTTCTTTCCCTGTCCACATGTAGTTACTCCACCACAGAAGGCCACTAGGCTGGGCAGGCCTTCATCAAGACATACTGGCTATCTCCAGTCACCTCTCATGTGTCTGACAATAGCTTCTAGGAGGGTCTGTTCCGTGATCTTCCCAAGCACAAAGTTCAGACTGACAAACTGGTAGTCCCCAGGGTCCTCTTTTTTAGTTATTTAAAAAATGAGTGCAATATTTCTTTTTTTCCAGTCTCTGGGTACTGACTACCATGACTTTTCAAATATCATGGAGAGTTTGACGAGCTACATCAGCCAGTTCCCTCAGGACTCTGGGATACATCTCATCAGGCTGTATAACATATGTATGTCCAGGTTCCTCAGGTGGTCACAAACCTGATTTTCTCTTTGCTCCCTCAACCCTTGTCTTGCAGTCAGTTCACTTAAAAGGTGAAGGGAAAGAGAGTTTGCAACCTGTAGCTCTTCTAATCTTCCCTCACAAAGTGAACTCCTTTCAGCCTGTTTTTCTTTTGATGTTTCATTTTATTTGTCAGTATTTTTTTAAGGTTTTGGTAACAATAGCCAGAAAAGTATTTGATGAAAACATCTAAAATTGCATTTCCTTTTCAACAGGCACAAAAGAACATGTGTGTGATCGTCTGCTAGTTAATGAACTCCTGTCAAAAATTTTCTTTAGGAAAGAAATAATTAAGCAATACTTTACAGAAGTTGGTAATCTCCTTTTACTGTGCAAAGTTATTCTATACAGTTGTTTATGCTGTGAAGAATTATCTGAGTTTGCATTACTCTATACACTGCAGTGAAATAGCTTAGCACAGTAAACTTTGTGCCCAGAGGGATACTCATTTCTTCTTCCTTTCAGTAACTTAACTGCTTTCTTTGACAATCCTGATGGTGATTCCTTCAGCCAATGGATGACAAGGAGGCATTTGTTTCCTTTCTGTTAATCACTTATAGAATTGCAGCCTCAGGGTATGTCCACCAAAACATGCCACACAGGTTACATTCTTGAATTCCTGACCATACTTGCTACTCAGTAAATGGAAAGAGATTTGATGATGCTGAGAATATCTCTTTGTATAACGTTAGGAATCCTCTCCTGAAAACACATTTAGACAAAACCTAAAAATATGATACAAAATCTTAAATGTGTCAGATATTATTTTTCTTTAACTATTTTGCTTTTTTTTTTTTTTTTTGCTTTAACTATTCCATTATACTTCAGTTTCAGCACCTACAAAGTATTTCCATGGTAAGGTTAAAATACCTCCTTTTGCTGGCATGAAATGGGATTAAAGAGCTGTACATCATTTATCTGTACAAAAGCAACAGATTTGCTTTTTCAAAGCAAATGTATATACTACTTGGCATTTGTAATGGATTTCTCCGGAAATAAAATTTTGAAAAAAATTGTATACCTCGTCATTTCCCTAGAAAATGCAAATCTAACCTCAGGTCTTCAAAAGAAAATGACAAACACAATATTTTCAAATATGAAATACAGATATATGACAGTTAAATACTATCATGCTAAAATTGCATATGCTCAAAACATTCTCAGTATATTATAATAATTTCTGAGCAATGAAGAAACAGTCTGAATAGTAAATAATCTCATAACCCTTGGAAGACTCTTGTTTTTATGTGCAGTCTAAAGGAACTTTTTTTTCCTTAATCTAATGATGGTCACCCAGAAAAACTAAATTCTCCACTTTATATGTATCAAGTTGTTCCTCTTGACCATGGATATGGGGGCTTGCTTTTTACTGCCTAATCTGATTGTGGTAATTAGAATGTAATTTGGTTAAGACTCAGCAGAATCTTGACCATTACCACTAGCAGACATAGTAATTAAACCAAACAAAACACGCTTCACTTTCTCTCAATTATTAGTAAGAGTTTTCTAATTAGTAAGAGTTTGCTAATTGTGATCAGCCTGGAGTTTGATCTCTGAGAGCAAACTTTATTTTCTCAGATCTAGTCCAAAATGTAAAGCAAAGAAGGTATGTAACCAAGTGTAAGATTCCAGGAGAATTAATTTTAATATTAATCTACAATTTGTTACGAAGAGAAGAAAAACAAAAAGGTAATAGTTTAGCATTTTGCAATGATTTTGGAATATAGGCAGCCTGAAGTCTTGTGATCAAACCAGTATCAGCTGAAGGTATTTTAGAACAAATAAAAAGGATATTTTTTTCAAACCTTGTAATTACTTACCAGTTTTTGTGATACAAGTTCTCTGTATTTTACAGGTTACAAAGATGGAATATACTTATAATTCTGAGATAAAAGCTTTACTACAAACTCCTGAGTTCCTTCGATTTAACATCAACATTTATAAAAAAAATGTTATATTTTATAAAGTTTTAAGGGCTTTTTCTGTCAATCCTTGGAAAAGAAACAGGCCTTTAGTATTTCCTTAGTGTGTGCAACTTCATTAACGAAGTTCTAGGACACAATGTAAAAACATAATTTTATGTATTTAAAATAAAGATCATGCTAGATGCTTTAGAGTTGTAGAAGCTTTGGACAGAATAAGAGAAAGTCGGCTCTTTGCCATCTACCTCTAACACTTTGTTTGCTAATGATGGTACAAAAAATAAGATCTTTCTCCACAGATCTTGCTATTCTGTTTTTTAGATGTGCTCATTCCTATCCAGGGTGATTGAGACAACAGCAAAACTGTTCAGAATTCTGTATTGTTTTTAACAAAATCAAACGTTTTGAATCAAGTTCTTAGTGCAATAGTGTAGTAGGTTTGCATATAGGACCAAATATATTTTGCTACCTCTATTTGCTGTGCTACCTCTGTATACCAGGATTGATGATGAAAAAACAAGCAATTAAATGGCTAAATTTGATTATATTTACTGTGCTTTCTTAACATTAAACTGAGTAAATAGATTTATTATCTTCTTGATGGTTTCTTAAGTGGAAGTTGCCACAATGGTATCTAAACCTTCTCAAATATGGTTAAAAGGCCATATATTTCACAACTGAATGAGTAAGAATTATATCTTAGAACTAAACTCTATAACCTACTTTTGGTGTCTATGTTCAGTCTTTTTTTGATATGTTATTTTTTCCCCATATGCTTGGCATTGCATAGCATTAACTAAAATGAAAAGTGTTATGCAGGGACGAGACCACAGAAAAATGCTCCAGATTATCATTTATCAACCTTGACTATGAAACCAGACTCTGCAGTTCTGGCTTAATTCAATTTTGTCTTCCAGCTTTTTTGGCCAAACTGAGTACTTGCAGAAGACAGCCTTTTGTACTGCATGTGCAGCCTTGATTCACCCTCCAATTTCTCTGGAACACACAGAATGGGGCAGAGGTTATTCAAGAAAAACTGTTTTGTGATCATTAAAGTATGTAACATAACATCATGGACACATGAGAGGAGTGAGGGAGTGTTGCAGACTCATAGGGAGTGTCCTGAGGTTCAGGCTCTCCCTGCTGAAATGGTGTACTTCCCTCAGTTTTAGGAATTGCCACGTTCACAGGAAAGGAATGCAGTGGTGTTTGGTCTCTCTTAGACTGGAATCAACGTTTACAAACGAAAATGTCAGACAAGTAAGTAAATAGCTATTTACCCAACCTCAGTATTAACTTGGTATTAACTCCTTAGTTACAAAGTTAACTTAGACAACTTTCTGAAGGATTTTTTCCTCTTGCATCTGGTGAGGACTTTCATATTTCACATGAAGACTCAAAGTCGATCCTCTTGCAAAATCCGTCTTGAATATGAAATGATACGTGTGATACTGAACTGCTGAGCTCTCTTAGTAAGACAAGCACATTCAGAATATAACATTAGTCTTCACACTTTTGCTGGCAGATTATTCACAACACCTACCTGCCTTAAAGTAGAAGGATTCTTGGGAAAAGCTTACACTTCCAACAGTAAGCAGAAATTTTAATGACTGTTCTGCTACTGAAATATACATGAACTCTTAACCTGTTGTGAGGGGAGTGTTATACTGATGGCTTGAGGTTTGGGTCCAAGGGCACGTATAATTGCTTTACACAATAAAACCTGTTTTTCTTATAGGCAAAATGAAAATTCCCAAGGCATGCACAAACCATTGCTATATCTTAACTGAAACTAGAAAGAGTAGTCACAAGTAACTTTTTGGATGGTAGTCGTTTTACAGTAAATGTTACCAGCACTGGCTTTCAGGCTCCCTTTCCTGTTAGATCTGACCTGAACACATGTAAACAGGTAGTTGAATTGGTGTAAGCAGGTGTTAGTTTCATTTCTTTGTTATTCTTGAGTGCTTCCTTTTAAAAGTCATACTACAGTTTCTAAACAGACTGAAATCTTTGGTGTATCAAAGCAAATCCTTTGAAGTAAGCAAGCAATTGGCAGAAATAGAAGGCTGCTCTCCTCCATGAATCCTGGACACTTTAACTGTGGTTTTTGTGGATCTTGTTGTTAGCAAGGGAACATGTAAGTCAAAGATGATAAATGTTTTCATTAAGATCATATCTTTTTCAAAGCTTTGCATTTTTTCTAATATTTTTCACAAAAGCAGTTCCATAATTTTGACTGGCATGTTAACTATGGCCTGCTCGCCTGCAGAACTGTGCCTCCCAGATCTCAGCTTGCATTACTGTCTTGCAAAAAGCTGTTAAACAAATTGTCAAGGTGTGTGTCTTTTCCCCCTACAGATGGGGCCACAAAATAAAAGCCAGTCTTTTATTACTACCGTTAGCTGAAGTCCTAGGGAAGTGCTACATAGGAAGATTCCTAATCTTGCTACTTATTATACTGCAAGCAGGAATTTTTGGTTTTAGTATAGTTAAACAGTGAAAAGTTAAGAAATGCCAAGATTTAAAGTTGCTTACTGCTGAATGGAGTTTATCATTTGAAGCTCAATGATGTGCTAAATGCAACAGTATGACTTTTCATTCAGACCTGGCATATATCCTGCTGGCTCAGTTTGGTTGGAATTTTCATGTGCCTGCCTGCAAATGCCATGTAAACAAATGCTATGGGGGGAATTTCCAAGAGTGTGTAATGATTAGATGCACAAGGGGATGCTGTGTCAGTGTAACAGGATATCTGCCTTTAGTGGCATATACCTTCACACCTTTCTTAAGGTATCTTGTAGCTTGGCATTTGGGGAAAAAAGAAAAGCATAGATGAGGTATGGATCCTAATCCCCAAGGCAGATAAGGACACTGAAATGTAGTTTCCCACATCCTTGATGACAGTCTTAGTCACAGGGTAGGAGATGATATTTCGTTTGTGTCTTGTTTGGACATACATGTAATCTGAGCGCATATATCCACAGGTGAGAAAGATTCAACATCTCTGTTCTGCAAATAAGAAATAATTTAGCCCCCTCTGTATAATGCATCTAAAAGTGGCATGCATTTAGGTACATATCTAAACCTAATAATAGTTTCTTGGTAACTTTGCTAACCAGATATTTACAGGCAAATGTCAAGGCCTTCAGGACCTAGCTTTTGATGGGCATCTAAATCAATACAAGACTTCCTTGTGAGCCTAATATATTGACTTCCCTTGCCCTGGTAGTAGCCATAAAATACTGCTGTTTGCTTGCTTGAAGTTCACCCTTCTAGCATTTTCCTGTGCTTATGCTAATTAAATGAGGAAAAAAACTCTAGTTTAATGTACTGCAAAGCTGCATGTGTACGGAAAACTTATGGTGCCTTCAAGTAATGCCAGAAACTGTTTTAATAGGGGTAAATCCTGAGAATTAACATTGATTTGTAAAGTTTTTTACTACCCAGAATATAGTAGCTGATGGTTTTTTCCTTTTTCTTTTTTTCCTTTT
This sequence comes from Colius striatus, assembly GCF_028858725.1. NCBI lineage: Eukaryota > Metazoa > Chordata > Aves > Coliiformes > Coliidae > Colius > Colius striatus. The sequence continues at coordinate 46,548,736 of NC_084790.1, read as the reverse complement.
TTGTTTGTTTTCTTACAGTCTTCCAAGTCTCTCTCAGCCCTTCTTCCCTCAGGGGTAAGCTATGCACTTTGGAAGCTTAGAAAGGAGCAATAGGATTTGATGTATGTTTATACAAAACAATTCACTTAATTGCTGAAGGCAATAGTTCTGTAAAAGTAGTATGATTTATAAAGCACAAGGTCAGCTTTGAAATTTTTGAAGCCTTAAGCAATGGATGATTACAGTGCACCAAATGGGATCAGAGATATTAGAGTTTGCACCTGCAGTTGCTTTTTCAACCTTTGTGCCATTGATTGCTTTTGGAGACCCCTGAGGCCATTCAAGATGATACAGTCTGACCTGGTAAAATTAAAAGTCAAAATATCAGGTAGAAACAAAAGGTAAAAGAAAAATTTTCTGTGTAGAGAGTGTGTGTCAGAAGTTGTATTAGTAGCTAACTATTCTGTATGGAGGCAAAAAGCACCACAGCTCTGATTTGGTTTTGATCTTATGTTACATAACCAGCAAATGCACTCCTGACTGCTGTGTAGAACTTTTATTGAAGGCTGTGTTCATTTATTTGTCCAATCCATGCTTTAAAGGCGGTGATGAATGGAGAGTGCAGAGTCAGTCCTTAGATTCTTAGCTTCAAGTAAGGTAACTGTTTAGCTGAGAATATACAGACACGAAATGACAAATAATAGTTATTTAGAATGGAGCTACAAACAGTTGTCCTTGTAAAACGTTGGAGCTGCTAATAAGACCATTTTCTGTTTGTTTGTTTTTCTTCTCACAGTTTCTACATATAAAATTCAGTTGTTTTGAATTCTGGCATTCCTGTCCCAGCTTTCCTAATTCAATGCACTTGATCCTTTTTCCAATGCTGTGTTTGCTAACCTATATTTCCATAATTCTTTTTGATAAATTTGCTGATTTTGTGTGTCAGTTGATGTATGACCTTACTATGAAATCTCTTGATGTAATCTGAATAAGTAGACTTAGTACACAAATAATTTAAGCACTTCTAGAAGACAAATTTGGATTTTCTTTTCCTCAGTGAATCCAGTCCTTTCTCATCCTTATTTTTACTCTGTGGATGATGCATATGTTGCAAAGTTATTTTAGTTTTCTGATGATCAGAAATGTTAGCCATAAGAAGAGGTAGACATGGTGATTAGGACAGCTAGAAGTGCCACTTAATGAACTATACATCTCACTGAAACTAAAAATAGCAGTATTTCTTTAAATCGTTTCACACCGATGAAGTGTGCCAGTCTTTTAACAGCACTTCCCATAGAATCCCTTTCCCCCCTTAGGAAAGATAAATCATGTGACAAACTCTGGACAAGAGTGTACACAGGCTTGCTGATAAGAAAGATGAGGGCCTTTAAAGATTGTATATTTATTTAAGTGTAAAGGCTGTTTTGTGGCTCTACTTCTTCCCATAACTGTGGTTATGCTTTCATATGACTGAATTTTTTGGAAGTGTTCATGCTTCTAATTTTGAAAAATATCCTTAGTGTATTAATTGTAAAGTTCTTTTCTCAACTCATAGTGTGAAGTCGTATGTGAGGAGATCTTTAAAGTGGGCTAATGGACTACCTGACTCTCAGTTTCATGTGCCAGCTTTGATTTTGCCCTGAAGAATCTGAATGCACAAATAGAAAGGTTTAAGTAGGCGTTTTTGACCTTCTAATCCTACAGACTGCTTTTTCAGAGGTGAGTATTTCTAAACACAAATTTATAGATTAATGTCCAGAGTGAATTAATATAATAATTTAAAGGGATTAATTTTTCAGAGTGTTTTGAGGGAGGAAGGGAAAGGATTTCAAGCATCTACTTAACTGCTTTTTGTGATTTGACCTCAAATCAGATGAATTTCTCTAATACTTTCCCCTTATATGTTGCCTTGACGATGCAAGTAATTTTGAATTGTGGTGTCTGCACTTATAAAAGTGCTTATTTATTAAGGGCACTTGTGAAAGTGTCCCTTCAGTGTTGAGTTGTGACTCATATGTCTTTCAGTGGTGTTCTGCTGCTGCTTTGTAGTCTCTGAAGGATTATTTGCAACTCTTCATGCCTTGTGGTACCTTTGAAATTGCTCTTGAGTGGTCAAATGTGTCTGCCAGGATATTCAATTAACTTCTTCTGCAAGGTTGGAGCCTGCTGCTGGAATGAACATGTTTATGCTCCACTGACTCATGCAGCTGCCTGTGCTGGATCTTTTATCAGGAAGAACTGCTCTCTCTGACTAACAACCATACATGCAGATCTGGGGGATATGGTCTCTGTTTGCACATTACATTCTTGCCTAAAACCCAGAAAAATGGTCATTACTACATATGCCCTTTCTTAGTGTTAGATGATCAATACTGAAGGTGAATAGATATCCAAAGAAACAAAAAATGAGTTTTACAAATGTGTGTTCCCAGTCCTCCCTTTCTCCTTATTATTTCTGTATCTCAACCTCATATGAATTTTTTATCTTTCCTAGCGAATATTTCCTACATCTGTGCCTACAGCTGAATATGTTTCAACCCTGATTCCTTCTTTCCAATATATTAAATGTGGTAACTGCATCAATTCTTTCTCCAGGCCTTTAGTAATACCTTGCTCTCAGTAAGATCTCGTAAATATTTTCTGTAAGGTTTCCAGTTCCCCATTCTTCCACTGGTAATTTGGCCCATTTGGGTCTAGTGCTTTGTCGGCTTTCAGTAGTTCTAATTACCTTTTTATCTGTTTTATGATGAAGGTAGAGCCTTTCAAACTATTCACTCCCTCAAGCCTAGGAAAACATGCTTCAGTCCCTAGGACTTTCCTTTTGTGTGTACTGTCATGAAAAAAATGATTTAGACCTTCAGCATATTAACCATCTATCACTAGTTTTCTTCTTTCACTCTCTAGTATTCCTCCCATATCTTTTGTTTTTGTTTTAATAACATGACTTTTCGTCATTGTTACACTTTCTCTGTTGTTTTTCCATTTAGGCACTGTCTTTATTTACATGTTTCATCTTTTTGATTTTGTCCAGTATCTTTTTATGTTTAACTGTTGCACATTTTTGTGCAAAGTAGAGGCAACATAGAGGCAATTTCTCCTCATGCAACCAAATGGGGATCTATAAAATTTTGCCTGTAGCTATTTCAATAATTCTAAATATGCATTTCCTTGCCAAGTGTATATCATTGCAATGTTTTAAAATCTCTCTTTACTAATTGCCTAGAACTGTAGTGCTTAAATAGCAATAAATCATATTGATTTTATCACTATCCAAACAAAAGGACGATTACAGTGTTTGGGATTTTAAAAGCTCTCACTACTTGCTCTAAAGCTAGTCTGTGGTGTGTTTAATTTGGTTTTGTTTCTTCAGAGTTGTTTTTTTAATTTATAGTGGCACTTGTATTTGTGTGTTTGTGTGTAGTAGCTACTTGGTCTGAGAGGATGAATGGAATGAAAATCATATGAGTGCAAGTGTATCTCATGGGAGACTGGGAATTGCAAAATCAATGTAAATGATCAGATCCAATTTAGGCATATGAAAATAACTATAAATAAAAGCATGAATTGTAAAAGGTTTAGTTGTACTTACCCTTTCCCTCTCAGATCTATAAAATGATGAATGATAGTCTACTACTTGCCGATGAAAAAAAATGATTTGATTTCCAGACACTTTCGGTAATATATCCATTTCCATAAGTGCTTGGTGTCTGCATACGTTTTTGCATCCTTTCAGAGTTTGCTTTTCTGGCCTCTATTGCTATTTTTTTTGGTAATCATACTCCTCTTTGGACTGATGTCCTAAATTCCCTGTACTCTTTCTCAAGAGAGACCTTAGTTTGACTGTGAGGCCACTGACATGGCATCCCAGAGGTTTAGTCTTCCTGTCTGTTTGTCCAGTCCTAACCTTGGGACACCGTGAGAGCACGTATATGCTTTGATGGAGGACCCTTAGCTACCAGGCTGTGCTTGCCAAGCCTACTCACATGTAGTTTTGTGCAGGCTTCACTGGAGAGGTCCTCATGCTCATGATGTACAGCTCATGTGACTGGTTGTGTCAGGACACTCACATCTTGTGTTACCTGCATGTCCTAACACACCTCTTCAAAGACAGTGGCACAGACATGATGCAGAGGCCTCTCCTTTGGTTAACACTGTACTGAAGCACTCATCCTGTTGTGCTCATGCACTTTCTGTTTGGTGAGGGGAAAAAACAAGGCAGGGCATGGCCACATACAGGGTGAGTATACCATTTCAGGAACACATTTTCAGTAGACCACTGCCTGGAGAGCTCAGCTGGGATCAGAGACCACTTTGTTGGAAAAAAAAGTCTAAAATTAACTGCTAAAGAACAATCTCTCAAAGGCAGAAAATAGTAACAACTTGTTGCCCTCCTCCTACACTTGAGATGGCATCAAGAGGGCTGGAGGAAGAAAGTCACTGGTCACCCTGTGGCTCTGATAAACACCATCCTTGTGAGGTGAGGAAAATCTCTTGTCACCTGATGGGAATGGGAGCAAAAGCAGTTCAAAGTCAACATCCATGCCTCTATCCTTATGCTGCCTCCAACATGAATGATGGTGAGACTCTGTTGCCTCTTAGCCAGCTTAGTGATCTGGTTGTGTGTTAGGATTACTCTGTGGCTGGTGGTAGAATGGCCTCTCTTCCAATTAGGTACCTCCCAGGTACTAGACAGATCCACAGGCCCCTCTAAGACTGTCTGATAGCAGGCATCACTAACTTGCACTGGGTTTGCCAGGCATGTGTCATGGGTTTTTTGGGGAATTTCAGGATGCTGCTGTAGCCCAGGTAAGGGGAGATGCTGTTCTGAGGTTAGGCGCTGAACTGAACTTCACAGTGACCTTCATCATCTACTGAGCACTAAGGTAGGAACAAAATGTAGGTACGGGGCCATCACGATGGGAATTGATGCCAGTTTATATATTTCAGCAAGCTACTTTTTCCAGCAACTGCAGGAAGGCCCTTTGCCCAGAAGGGTTACAGTAGTAAAATAAGGAAGCAGACATGTTTTCTTCAGAGATTCATCTTGCAGATCTCTTCAGGGAGCTTGTGGCAGCTGGTCTGTGGTTGATAATCTCTCTCTGAGTGAGAAAAGCTGTGTTAAGCATTACATCTAGGAACATTGCTGCTTCTACAGAGATTGTGGGGAATGCAAGAAATACCCCGGATTTGGAGCAGAGGGTCAAATGCAAGCATTCTTCTTTGAGAGAGCTATCCCACACTGCAATTTTTGAGTTCATGCTTCTCTGAGCAGCCAAGGGGTGAATTGTCTGAA